>NC_086001.1:4591331-5257581 GCF_030014385.1 Trichomycterus rosablanca | reverse complement strand
GGTTGCCGGGGGGGAGCTTGGGTGCTGGAGCCTATCCCAGGTTTTCAATGGGCGCAAGGCACACAGCAACACCCTGGACGGGACTTCAGTCCATCACAGGGCAAACACACACACACACACACACACACACACACACCTAACATGGAATCGTTGGCTATAATATTCCAAAACTTTAGTCATCATACACACACACACACACACACACACATTCACTTATAGGGCAATTCAGTATCTCTAATTAACCTGACTGCATGTTTTTGGACTCCGCACAGAAAGGACCCGGACCCCCCGCCTGGGGATCAAACCCAGGACCTTCTTGCTGTGAGGCGACAGTGCTACCCAGTTATCCACCGTGCCGCCCAGCATATCATCTGTTTTTTTATACCTGATATTATACACTTGTTTTAGTGATGGGTGCCTCTGAAACACCTGATCATTAACACAATAATTAGGAGGGGTGTCGGATACATTCGGCTATCCTTATGTACCGGTTCAATCCTACGGTTCTTCAGTAGGAACTAGAGACATTTTAAACAATGTTTGGAATTTTCCAAAACTGAAGAAATGTCACACGTACGTCTTTGTTGGTCGGTCCGATCGCTTCCTGAATCAGACAGTGAGGTGAGCTGAGTCAGACTGTGTGTGACATCTAGACGGGTGTGAATGTCTGAACGTGATACAGTCTAAACAAAAAAGCTGAACTGAAGACAGTGGGAGTGGAAAATCCCATCACGGTCGTGTTTTTACTGTTTAAGATAAACTGGACGAAGAATGCAGAGCGGCTGCCAAAAGCAGCGGGAAAGAGACGCAGCGCGGTGTGAGGGTGTGGAAATAAAAACCAACTTTTGTCTAAGGTGTTCAGTTTAAA
This sequence comes from Trichomycterus rosablanca, assembly GCF_030014385.1. Classification (NCBI taxonomy): domain Eukaryota; kingdom Metazoa; phylum Chordata; class Actinopteri; order Siluriformes; family Trichomycteridae; genus Trichomycterus; species Trichomycterus rosablanca. Next base: position 5,256,713 of record NC_086001.1, on the reverse strand, counting down.
CACAGATTAGGAACATATACTGTTTGTTGAGTGGTTGTTGGGTGGGTTAGTCTGGATGTACCCTATCAACCACCTAGGAAAACCTTAACAACCACCTTGGTACACATTGGCAACCACCTAACAGCACATAAGCTTAGCAACCTTACTACACACACCTATCTGAGTAACAGTGTTCACCCCCAACCTCTTGCATACATACCTATATACAGTCCCACACTCACAACTCTAAAAGTATTCAATCCCCTACATACTCCTCCACTGCTGAGTGCACCAGTCTAGTATTCTTGGCAAAATCAGCCATTTTTCATAAAAAAAAAAAAAAACTCCTGGTACTTTATGTAGTCCATGATGCAATTTATCCAAATGGTGTTCACAGAGCATTTGCATGAAAAATAGCCAAAATCAGAGGTTCTTAACCAAAAAATTTTGGTTTAATGTAGAGGGTTTACTGCTGGTGATTTATTACCTGGATCTACTTAAGCAGAATCTGCATCAGCAACTGAATCAGAATCATTTGTAGTTCCCGTCTGTTGACCTTTGCATTTTTTATTAGGGTGAATCAAATATTTGTCCATTCCCCGGCCTCGCTGTTGAGATCCACTGGCCTAAAACATTATAAAATCTTCACAATAGCCTTAAGTGCTTGAGTCAAAGCCAACGGACTTCTTTTAGATCCCTAAAGACTATCATGACCTTGATGACCGAGAATTTACACAGATACATTCTTCACAATACTTCACAAAACAGTGGGCGTTAGGTTTGTTTCCTCATGAACCAGCCATTTTGTGGATTTATACCAAACCTAAAACCTTTGTTTTCATATGTTTCATCATTTTTTTATCTCATCTAACTTCCAAAGTTCCAGCAGCGCCCAGCGAACTCCAGACACTTACGGTTGTGGTTAGATAAAATGATCTCACGTCCTTTTTCTTGTGCCGAACATTATTTCAAAACCACTTGAACCTGTGTTGAAAGCGACTGTTTTATCCAAGTGTTACTAGGTGAATCATTTCAAGACAAGTGGAGGGAAGGAGGGGAACAATCAAAAGGTAACTACTGGGAGAGAAAAATGATGTACCTGAGAATGTGCACTGAAATGTGCATTTAGGTCCTAAATACCTACTATAAATAAATAGCAGCCAGGTCTTCTCATCAGTGCCTCACCAAGAAATGGTTTTGACATCTTAATTTTTAAATGTATACATATATGTGTACACCGATCAGGCATAACATTATGACCATTCTAATATTGTGTTGGTCCCCTTTTTGCAGCCCCATTTGCAACAAACTGTGATGCTCTGTGTGTTCTGACACCTTTCTATCAGAACCAGCATTAACTTCTTCAACAATTTGAGCTACAGTAGCTCGTCTGTTGGATCGGGCCAGCCTTCGCTCCCCACGTGCATCAATGAGCCTTGGCCGCCCATGACCCTGTCGCCGGCTTACCACCGCTCCTTCCTTGGACCACTTTTGATAGATACTGACAACTGCAGACCGGGAACACCCCACAAGAGCTGCAGTTTTGGAGATGCTCTGACCCAGTTGTCTAGCCATCACAATTTGGCCCCTATCAAACTCACTCGAATCCATTTTTCCTGCTTCAAACATCAACTTTGAGGATAAAATGTTCACTTGCTGCCCAATATATCATGTGACTTACATGTGACGTATTGTCTGACTATCTGTCTGTCTGTCTAATTGCCACCTCAAGATTCCACCTAGAATCTTTAAACCTTTCTAAGCGATACACCCAAGACCAGAAATCATATTTTTCATTTAATTATAAAGGGATCCTGTTTAGAAATATGATTTTTTTTTTTTTTTTTACAATTCTATTTCATGTAATGTGACCCTGGAAAAATCAGCCGCAATGCTCAGGAGCCTCTGAAGGTTACAGCCAGACTGAAGGTTTTGGTTAGTTTAAGTATTACAGCTAGTTTCTCAAATCTCTGTCAACACCACTTTGTTTAAAACCACAGACTTCTTCAGCTCAGAAGCGCTAGTCCTCGTCCAGACCGGTGTGTTTTTAATCTAGTTTTTTTAAGGATCACGTGTAGTCTTGTTGTCTGAAGGAATTTATGGAGCTGCTGAACCCTTTGAGCTCTTCATTAGGAAAGAATGTGCACGGCCTTTATTCACGCGGCAGACACGCTAAGCATTTATATTCAATCTAGATTTGGCTGAGCGGGTGAAGACCTGGACCGTGACTGTGACAAGGATTTGGCAGGCATCTTGGGAAGCACCCGTCTTGCATTCCTAACTCGAAACAGGAATTTAAAAATATTTGAACATCTTCTCCCCCTACTTCTGGAGGATAGAAGTGAATTAGCTGCACTCTCAAGAACATAACAGTACAAATGGTCACAAGTGATCTACGCTCAGTCTGAGGATGGAAAGAACGGAAAAATAGAAAGAATGGATGAAGGACGACTTAAAAACAAATATATGCAGAATCACTCACTCCCTAATTAACTGCTTATCCAATTAGGGTCGCGGGCGGATGCTGGAGCCTATCCCAGCTTTTTAATGGGCGCAAGGCACACAGTAACACCCTGGACGGGGCACCAGTCCATCGCAGGGCAGACACACACACACACACACACACATACACACGCATTCACTTATAGGGCAATTCAGTGTCTCCAATTAACTTGATTGCATGTTTTTGGACTGTGGGAGGAAACCGGAGCTCCTGGAGGAACCGGACCGCCCCGCCTGAGTATCGAACACAGGATCTTCTTGCTGTGAGGCGACAGTGCTACCCACTGAGCCACCGTGCCACCCTTTACGCAGAATCTTAAAAAAGAAGTCACCCCAAATTTTTCTTAGCAACATGTACTACGTTTTGCAGGTTAGTTGTGGAGCAATGGTGGTGAACAGCCGTGGCAAGCTGTAGCCTAGCCTAGTTAAGGTACTGGACTAGTAATCAGTCCATCAGAAGGTTGCTGGTTCAAGCCCCATCACTGCCAGGTTGCTGCTGTTGGGCCCTTGAGCAAGGCCCTTAACCCTCAATTGCTCAGACTGTATTCTGTCACACTAGTGTAAGTCCCTTTGGAAAAAAGGCGTCTGCTAAATGCCATAAACGTAAATGTGTACAGCAAGCGTAAGGTCCTAACCTGACTGTGCCTGTCTGGTCTGTTCGTAGCTGTTTGAACAATTTTACAAAGGATCTTCAAAAAGTTTCCACACTTTTATATTTTGATTGGAAATGGTGAGTGTGGGAGTAGTAGTAATTGGTCGTGTCTGAGAAACTGAGAGACGCTTATAGTCCGGATTTAGCTCCATCTGATTTCCACCTTTTTGAATGCTCAAAGAAGCTTTAAGGGGAAGAAGATCAGTGACTCGACTCAAACTCGTATTTTGTGACTTGTGAACATCTCTGGTTGGCTCTAACATGTGCTCCTGCTACTGGAGAGGTGGGCGTGGCAGGTGCACCTGAGAAGCACACATAGAGGCTGAAATCGTGACAACGTTAAACCAACAGTCTTCCTCTTTTCAATTCCGTAATCAGTTTGTTTACTCTGCATTATTTCTTTCAGGTGTGAAAACGCTGCATCATTTTTGTTTACATAGGAGCTCAATGGCAGCGATGCTGGTGCCGCTGCTTCTGTCGATGGCTTATCAAGGCTTTATTTTTTTCCCAAATGACCGGACTTCAACTCTGGTAAATCTGATAAGCTCTTCCTCTGAATGCTAATGGTTTAAAGAGATAACTCTCACAAATCCGGAACTTTTGAGGTGGTGAGATCAAGCCCGTTCAGGAAAAGATAAAAGTAAGAGTTATGGTCTGGAGGGAGCATAGACTGGAGTTTGTGATAAGCTAAAATGATTGCATGAAGTTCCATGACCTAAGCTGTCAGTAGCCAGACGAAACGTACAAATTACTGTTGTGCTGAGCTTACTTCTGAAGCAGGAGAAATACAAGCACTGATTATGGTCAGAAATTTGAAATGTTTACTAAGGTTCTATATTTATATTTACTTTTTCAGCATTTAGCAGAAAGTTTTATCCAAAGCGACTTACACTGATCAATCATTACATTAAAACCACCTCCTTGTTTCTACACTTACTGTTCATTTTATCAGCTCCACTTATCATATAGAAGCACTTTGTAGTTCTACAATTACTGACTGTAGTCCATCTGTTTCTCTGCATGCTTTGTTAGCCCCCTTTCATGCTGTTCTTCAATGGTCAGGACCCCCACAGGACCACCACAGAGCAGGTATTATTCAGGTGGTGGATCATTCTTCAGTGTTAGTGTGTGCTGTGCTGGTATGAGTGGATAAGACACAGCAGCGCTGCTGGAGTTTTTCCACTCTATTAGACACTCCTACCTAGTTGGTCCACCTTGTAGATGTAAAGTCAGAGACGATCGCTCATCTATTGATGCTGTTTGAGTTGGTCATCTTCTAGACCTTCATCAGTGGTCACAGGACGCTGCCCATGGGGAGCTGTTGGCTGGATATTTTTGGTTGGTGGACTATTCTCAGTCCAGCAGTGATAGTAAATACTCCATTAGCATTGCTGTGTCTGATCCACTCATACCAGCACAACACACACTAACACACCACCACCATGTCAGTGTCACTGCAGTGCTGAGAATGATCTAAATAATACCTGCTCTGTGGTGGTCCTGTGGGGGTCCTGACCACTGAAGAACAGCATGAAAGGGGGCTAACAAACATGCAGAGAAACAGATGGACTACAGTCAGTAATTGTAGAACTACAAAGTGCTTCTATATGGTAAGTGGAGCAGATAAAATGAACAGTGAGTGTAGAAACAAGGAGGTGGTTTTAATGTTATGGCTGATCTGTGTACAACTGTGACCAAATTTGAGCAATTAAGAGTTGAGGACCTTGTTCAAAGGCCCAACAGTGGCAGCTTGGCAGCGGTGGGACTTGTACTGCCAACCTTATGATTGGGGCTTTTTACTGCTGTATTAGCAACACACACAGTCCTCCTCTAAAATATCTTTATGCCCCACATGAAGTCTTTTAACTCCACACATCAGTGATTTTATTACTCAGTAATACACCTCATGACTGAAGTACCTTGCGCTGGTTAAAAAAGACCATTTCAAAACCCGAGACACTGATATGATGAGTCTTGGCTCAATGGCTTTTTTTCCATAAGATTATGAAGTGTGTCTGTAGAATAGTGTGTCAATTTGGTCTAAAGAGCGTTTGTGAGGTCAGGAAATGATGTTGGATAAAAAGAATCAGTGTGAAATATTGTGCATGTGACAGAAGTGCATTAATTATATTGTATGACGTCCAAAACCCAGTTCTAGCTGGTTTAAACCAGTTTGTGTTCTAGCTAAGAAATCTCTGTTAATGCTGGAGTCTTCCACCACTGTCCTACAAGGTCACTGATGGGAGTATAAGAGGGTTCTGAACTCTGTGTTGCCACCGGTCGGCTGGGCGCCATCTAGCGGGCGTAATTGGCAGTGCCTGCAGCAGACACGGTTCTGCTAGGGTGGGATGACCGGACTATGTGGGTGGGGTCTTCAAACTCTGTGTAAGGACCCTGATTAGCAGATAGAGAGGCACCTGTGCAGAGTGCATGGGTGAAAAAGGGTCCAGCTAAGGGCTGCATGTGGGACGGAGGAGGCGTGAGCAGTAATCAGGGATCCTCAGCAGCGGAAGACAAATGTATTCATTCATTCATTTTCTTATCCGCTTATCCAATTAGGGACGTGGGGTAGAGCTGGATCCTATCCCAGCTTTTCAATGGGCGCAAGGCACACAGTAACACCCTGGACAGGACGCCAGTCCATCGCAGGGCAGACACACATACCCACACACACACACACACACACACACATTCACTTATAGGGTAATTCAGTGTCTCCAATTAACTTGACTGCATGTTTTTGAACTGTGGAAGCTCCCAGAAGAAACCCACACAGACACGGGGAGAACATGCAAACTCCACACAGAAAGGACCCGGGCGCCCCGCCTGGGGATCAAACCCAGGACCTTCTTGCTGTGAGGTGACAGTGCTACCCACTAAGCCACCGTGCCACCCGGTAGGACAAATTGGCTACACTTAATTGGGAGAAAATGGGACAAAATGCTCTTTTCTACTCACAATCCAGTCTCTGAGGTATTTCATTAAGGGTTTTTCCACCATAGGAGCTAGAAGGGACCCACCCCAATACATTTGGACTGGAGGCATTACAAAGTAACGGGGTAAAGAAATGATCTTGTGTAGAAAATGGCATAATCGTGCTAGTCCTGTTAAATTTGGTCTTGTCATTTATTTACACGCATTAACATAAATAGCAATAAAAATCCAGGCGTGAACGCGTGTATCCGTCGCCTTTTCATGGTGATGATGGTGGGGTACAAATCAGAAAAGCCGTTGGGGTCTGTGCAGGGAGATTAGACTCTGAGCTCATCGTCTCTTTTGTAATATCACATGGACGTTTATACCGGGATTTGTAAGAACTCTGCGCTATCGGTTTGTCCCCGGTTCCATTCGGATCCTTCAGTGCAGAGCCGATGTGTGTTATCTTAATGTGCAGGGAATATAAATCGTATCTAAAATTAAATATAAGCATGTTTATGTTCATGCGTCTCCAGAGCAACATCGCTCCAAACTTAACGAGACGTGAGATAATAGAGAGAAGAGAAAAATATCGCCAAGGACAAGGAGAGCAAGGGCGAAACGTGAGAGAGGAAGGCTGGCACTGGGACAGGAGACTCCTGGTGCATTTTTATTACAGCACTTTTATCTTCACCTATATCCAAAAATATGTGGACATGAGCTTGTTTGATATACCATTCCAAAACCGTGGACATTAGAAGAAGAAGAAAAAGCAGGACATGTGCATAACATCTGTGATCTCTTGTTAGGACAATTCCAATAATCATCGTCATAGTTTAAATCAGGGGTCAGAAAACAGACAGACAGATGAACCACAGACAAATTCCTATCACAATTCAAACACAGGCTAGGGTCAAACCATGAGGACATTACATACAGAAGCACAAATAACAAAAGGACATTAATACAAAACTGAGACTGGACGACAGGGCTGGAGGGTCATCTGAAAGCAACGTCAGGGTTGGCGGGCCAACTGGGAAAGGCAGCAGGACTAGAGACAGATCTGTGGGCTGGCTGGAACCAGTGACTGGACTGGAGAAAGGACTAACGAGCTGGCTGAAACCAGCGACAAAACTAGCGACAGATCTAGGGACTGGCTGGAACCTGCAACTGGACTGGAGACAAGACTACAGAGGTGACTGGAACCACTGACCGCACTCCAGACTGGAGACAGGACTGAAGAGCTGGCTGGGTTTGGAGACTGGACTGAAGAGCTGGCTGAAACCCGCGACAGGACTGGAGACAGATCTGGAAGGATTGCTGGAAGCAGCGACTGGACTGGAGACAGGGCTAAAGAGCTGTCTGAAACCAGTAACCGGACTGGAGACAGGACTGAGGAGCTGGCAGGGTTTGGTGTCTGAACTAGAGGGCCAGCTGGTAGAGAGAAGCTACTCTCGTAGAAGCCAGGGGCCGTTGGACCAGCAGCCATGTGAACTATGGGCCAGGGCTAGGTGACAGCCACTTGGAAGCTAGGCAGAGGCGAAATAGGAGCAGAGCAACATTCTTTGCAGGCACTGGTAGTGGCACAACATCATCTACTGGCACAAGACTTGATTTGGGGTAGCAGATTCTGCATGCAGAGGATGTGGAGTGACTAAGCCATCAGAGAGGAGGCCAGCAATATCAAGAAGCAGGACAGGCACTGTGGCGCCATCAGGGAGAACAGCAGTGCCACCAGGGAACAGGGCAAGGCCATCAGGGACTGATAATTGGGCAAATGCTGTCACCTTGGATTCCAAGCTCTTTACATAGCCACCTGAAAAATACAAACGGGCTGCGGATGCTGAGACGCATAGTGCGCTGAGGTCGCCAACTTTCTTCAGAGTCAATCGCTACAGACCTCCAAACTTCATGTGGCCTTCAGATTAGCTCATGAACGGTGTGTAGGAATGGGTTTCCATGGCCAAGCAGCTGCATCCAAGCCTTACATCACCGAGCGCAATGCAAAGCGTCGGATGCAGTGGTGGAAAGCACACCCCCACTGGACTCTAGAGTAGTGGAGACGTGTTCCCTGGAGTGACGAATCATGCTTCTCCGTCTGGCAATCCGATAGACGAGTCTGGGTTTGGTGGTTGCCAGGAGAACGGTACTTGTCTGACTGCATTGTGCCAAGTGTAAGGTTTGGTGGAGGGGGGATTATGGTGTGGGGTTGTTTTTCAGGAGTCGGGCTCGGCCCCTTAGTTCCAGTGAAAGGAACTCTTAATGCTTCAGCATACCGAGAGATTTTGGACAATTTCATGCTCCCAACTTTGTGGGAACAGTTTGGGGATGGCCCCTTCCCCCCCTGCACAAAGCAAGGTCCATAAAGACATGGATAAGCGAGTCAAGTGTTGAACTTGACTGGCCTGCAACACCTTTGGGATCAATTAGAGGATGGCCTTCTCGTCCATCATCAGTGTCTGACCTCACAAATGCGCTTCTGGAAGAATGGTCAAAAATTTCCATAAACACACTCCTAAACCTTTTGGAAAGCCTTCCCAGAAGAGTTGAAGCTGCTATGGCTGCAAAGGGTGGGCCGACATCATATTAAACCTATGGATTAACCCTTTGATGCACAAGCTAAGCAAACCCCTTCTAATGCACAACATGGGTAAAAAATGACCCATATTCATCCATTCAAGAATATTTTCATATGCACATTTGTCAGTTATTCATGTATTTGCTGTCTTAGCTAATAAAAGCTATCTATACTAGAATATGTAAACAGCTAGCAAGCAAATAGTATTGGACATATTCAAGATTCAAGAGCCTAATCTTTGGTTGTCTTTCAAAAGATCAGTAAATATGTTTTTGACTACAAACACTTACAAATGTCAGTAGTTTCTGTCAAATTCCATAGTAAATACATAAGGGTCATTTCTGACCCATGTTGTGCATTAGAAGGGTAGTGATACAAAAATGATTTTTATTAAAAAAGCAAAAAATATAAAACTGAAATAAGGATTTGTGATGATCAAAAACAAGTTAATTGAAAAAATCATGGAAGCTTGAATGACAAAATTAATTTATTGCAAAGATATAGAAAATAAAAACTCAGTTGGGTCACTTTTGACCCAGGTTGTGCATCAAAGGGTTAAGAATGGGACATCACTCAAGTTCATATGCGTGTGAAGGCAGACAAGTAAACACTTATATAGTGCAATATAGTGTAGCTGGCAACCCAACTCAGTACTGAACTTCTGATAGAACTTAAACTCATGAACTTTTGTAATTCAGTCAGTTAATCGTATTTGTCTTTTGAGTGTAGCTGAACTTTTGACTTCATCCGTTTCAGATTGTGTTGGATGTAAACACACTGATGTAAAGGTGGAAACGTTTCCGTTCCTGCCCCAGCTGGACCAGGAAGATTGAGGAGGTGAAAATCCGTTCGTGTGTGTCCAGGTCACATAATAGATGTGGGTCAGTGGGTGGGTGGGCGTCACATAGCCGTGTTTGTTTGATGTGTGTTTATAGTGAAGATCTTCAGGGTTTATTTTATCTAATCAGGTGCTTTAATCCAGCACGAGGAGCGTCAGAACATCAAAGCTAAGCTTAATCATTATTCACGTTCTTCATGATCAAGCTTCCCTAAAACCATCACGACACACGTGATTAATACAGCACGTGTTATACGATCTCCTTTATACACCACACTGTGAACCCAGGTGCACAAAATGTTGGGACAGTACTGATTAAATGCAAATAGAAAAGCAAGCAGTGATTTAAAAACGTATATGAACGGGTCGCTCAGGTGGCGCAGCGGTAAAAACACAAGCTGCAACCAGACTGGGATCTCGAATACATCGTATCGAATCTCAGCTCTGCCTGCCGGCTGAGGCTGAGCGGCCACATGAACAACGATTGGCCTTGTTCAGATGGGCGGGACTAAGCCGGATGGGGTCTCTCTCTGTCAGACTGGTGCAGTTACGACCTCTGCTGGCTGATTAGAGGTGCCTACACAGAGATGAGGAAGGAGTGCTCTTAGGGTGTGTCTCTCCGTACACAATGCTAGGTGGCGCAACACTCGTCAATGTGTGGGTGATAAGATGCATACGGCTTGCTGCCAGCGTGTTGGAGGGGACGTGGGTTAGCTTCGATCTCCTCGGTCAGAGCATTGATCGGCATAGGCGGAGAGGAAGCATGATGCAATTGGGCAACTGGAAGAGCTAAAGGGGGAGAAAAAAGGAAGAAAATGCTTTTTTTTTTTAAAACATATAAACATTCATTAATTGATTTTCTTTTTACCACAGTCTTACCCTGGTCAGGGTCGTGGTTGGTCATTGGAAAGGCAGGAAGGTAGGAAACACCTCAGACTGGTCGCCAGCACATCACTGGACACAAAATCAACTCAAACTTAGCTTAGTGTCATGACAAAATATGGACATTCGTATTGCATAACCTTACATATTAACATATTTACTTACATATTCAGGGTAGTTGTAGCTTAGCGGTTAAGTTACTGGACTAGTAATCACAAGGCCACTGGTTCAAGCCCCACCACTGCCAGGTTGACACTATTGGGGCCTTAAGCAAAGCCTATTGTAGTCTTATACACTGTTGCTGGTTCCAGCCATCAGTCTTGTCTCCAGTCTGGTTGCTGGTTCCAGCCATCCCTCCAGATCTGTTTCCAGTCCGGTTGCTGGTTCCAGCCAGCTCTTCTAGCTGTTCAGTCTAGTTAGTGGTTTAGTAGTTTAGTGGTTTTGCATTATGTATTTACATGTCTATTTATGTTGTTCATTTTACTGATGATCATGTGTGCGTGTTTAGCACTTTTCTGGACCTTAGTGCTGCGTTTTTGTATATTTTCAAACCCCTGAAATCGGACAATCGCATATTACAGACCAGTGCTCCCCCCTTTTAGCCTGTTAAATCGAGGTACCTCTGTATATCCTAAATCCATATCTAATGCCTTCATTACATTCCAGAAAAGTTGGGATAGGTTTTTTTTCTATGTATTGAAAGGGAAGAGGTGTGGCCCCTGTATCTGTCAATCTCACTAAAGGAGACGTAGCTTCCAGTCATTCGGTCTCTCTCTACACAAATACAAGGACTCTCATCCATCAGCCACAGACCAACCTTAACTCACACTGTAATTCACTCATCTCTCTCTCTCTCTCTCTCTCTCTCACACACACACACACACACACACACACACACACAACCCTGAATAACAGTGTGTGGGAGGATATAGCACTCCAGATCTGAAGTACATTCACAGTCAGCCTCAAAGGGCCCTTTAGGTATGACTAATCTCCCTGTGGAGGGCACTTGGCATCACAGAGGAAGAAGTGCACTTCTCTGTAGACTAGAGGACTTCTGTGAAGACTTTCCTTTTTTAATATATTTAACTGATGTTCAGACATAACACACACAGCTTCAGTGACCCAGGTTTGATCCACCCCTGTGGTGGTCTTCCAGTTAGTCCAGATGATTCTTGATTCTTGTCAGGGTCACAATGGGTCCGGTTTACTAGGAAACGTGATCCTGGATGTGCGGCAGGAATACCCTAAGAGTGTGCCAATCCATCGCAGGGGTTTGGTCACGCCCCTCAACAGACATAGTGTCTCCAATCGAGTCTGTGCAGTCGGTAGCAGCCGGTAGCACTGCTAAGATAGTGGTGGTGCGCTTACTTTATAATAATAATAATAATAATAATAATGCATCAACAAGAATGTCCAACAAGCACATAGTTAAGTGTCCACATACTTTTGGCAACATATTATAGACCTAAAGAATCTACACGTACAACCCCAATTCTTATATTCTTACAGATATGACATGACACGAAAGCGCTAGTGAAAAAATCAAAGTGGACGAAATATTTTATAGACATTTCGCTCTGAGCTTGTTGGTGAAGTGCTGGACTATCAGCTTTATCTAAGAATATTTCCATCAGGAGTGCTTTATGTGTGTCTGACCGACCGGAACCGACCCCGGGCTCTGAGGGTTCTATATTTTACCGTGGGCATATTCTTATCAGCTCTGCTGCTTTTGATGTCTGCTGTGTGTATGTGCATTTGAAGGTCATCTTTGTAGGCTAGCCAGGTAGCTGATAGCAGTTTAACACATGACCTGACAGCTCAGCGGCTTCCTCTACACGACCGAGGAGAAGTGACGGGGGTGGAGGAGGATGCCTATATGTATATATTCAGCTATACGTATACACTGATCCGCCATAACATTAAAACCACCTTCTTGTTTCTACACTCACTGTCCATTTTATCAGCTCCACTTACCATATAGAAGCACTTTGTTGTTCTACAATTACTGACTGTAGTCCATCTGTTTCTCTGCATGCTTTGTTAGCCCCCTTTCATGCTGTTCTTCAATGATCAAGGATCATTCTCAGCACTGCAGTGACACTGACATGGTGGTGGTGTGTTAGTGTGTGTTGTGCTGATATGAGTGGATCAGACACAGCAGTGCTGCTGGAGTTTTTTAAACACCTCACTGTCACTGCTGGACTGAAATAGTCCACCAACCAAAAATATATCCAGCCAACAGCGCCCTGTGGGCAGTGTCCTGTGACCACTGATGAAGGTCTAAAAGATGACCGACTCAAACAGCAGCAATAGATCACAGCAGCGCTGCTGGAGTTTTTCAATACCGTGTCCACTCACTGTCCACTCTATTAGACACTCCTACCTAGTTGGTCCACCTTGTAGATGTAAAGTCAGAGACGATCGCTCATATATTGCTGGTCATCTTCTAGACCTTCATCAGTGGTCACAGGACACTGCCCATGGGGCGCTGTTGGCTGGATATATTTTTGGTTGGTAGACTATTGTTTAAAAAACTCCAGCAGCGCTGCTGTGTCTGATCCATTCATACCAGCACAACACACACTAACACACCACCTAAGTAATACCTGCTCTGTGGTGGTAATGTGGGGGTCCTGACCATTGAAGAACAGGGTGAAAGCAGGCTAAAACAGTATGTAGAAAAACAGATGGACTACAGTCAGTAATTGTAGAACTACAAAGTGCTTCTATTTGGTAAGTGGAGCTGATAAAATGGACAGTGAGTGTAGTAATGTTATGGCTGATCGGTGTATGTATATATGACAAGTAAAGGCATTCTATTATATTATAGCTGTTATATTCTTTTTTGGACTGGGATCTCGAATAAGTTCATGGTCCAGTGTGTATGACCGGTGTGAATGACCCATAAGATAATGTAGGACACAGGGGACACAGGACCTTATCTCTCAGAATAACACCACACACTCAACTCACACTGAGGCTATTTATTAGAGCAAGACTCACAAAGAAGTTATTTTTTGGTATCATTTAAATATCAGTGCACAAATTAAGCTGCTAACAGCATGAACTCTGCTCATTAAGTTTCTGTGGGTGAGATCTGAGCCGGCTCGTTCTATTCATTATTTATTTTCCATTTCTCTCCCTATATTACGACTATTCTGCATTAATAATGCAGCTCTAATACTTGCTTTAATTTCTACATTTTTTAAATAAGATTTTATATTGGGTTCCACCTCTGATCAAATAAAAACCTCCAAAAGTACCGGGACATCCCTTCTGACCATTGAAGTCTTGTGTTTCAGCCACAGGAGTTGCTAACAGGTGTAATAAATAATTAAATAAAAAAAATGATATGCTTCCAGCTTTGCAGGAACAGTTCAGGGAAGGGCCTTCCTGTTCCGGCATGACTGTTCCCCTGTGCACAAAGCAAGCTCTATAATTATGTATCTAAACAGCTGCTGATGATGATGATTCCTTTCGACTGCTCCTGTTAGTGCTCACCACAGTGGATTATTTGTGTACTTGATTTGGCACAGCTTTAATGCCAGATGCCTTTCCTTTAGGAAGCCCTATTTATTTGGGCTTCAAAACCTGATGCAGTGCTGCTTTCACATCATCATCACATGAAAATCTTCTTCCCCTTAAAGCTTCTTTGAGCGCCCAAAAAGGTGGAAATCAGATGGAGCTTAATCCGGACTATAAGCTCTCTCAGTCTCTCAGACACGACCAGTTACTACTCCTCCCACCTTCACTGTTTCTAACCAAAATATAAAAGTGTGGAAACATTTGAAGATCCCTCGTATAATGTTCAAGTAGTGGCCTGAAAATATATACACACAATATACAGTATATATACTATATATACACTTATATATATATTGCCAAAAGTATTCGCTCGTCTGCCTTCACACTCATATGAACTTGAGTAACATCCCATTCTTAATCCATAGGGTTTAATATGATGTCGGCCCACCCTTTGCAGCTATAACAGCTTCAACTCTTCTGGGAAGGCTTTCCACAAGGTTTAGGAGTGTGTTTATGGGAATTTTTGACCATTCTTCCTGAAGCGCATTTGTGAGGTCAGACACTGATGTTGGACGAGAAGGCCAATCTCCATGTCTTTATGGACCTTGCTTTGTGTACTGGTGCGCAATCATGTTGGAACAGGAAGGGGCCATCCCCAAACTGTTCCCACAAAGTTGGGAGCATGAAATTGTCCAAAATCTCTTGGTATGCTGAAGCATTAAGAGTTCCTTTCACTGGAACTAAGGGGCCGAGCCCAAATCCTGAAAAACAACCCCACACCATCATCCCCCCTCCACCAAACTTTACACTTGGCACAATGCAGTCAGACAAGTACCGTTCTCCTGGCAACCACCAAACCCAGACTCGTCCATCAGATTGCCAGATGGAGAAGCGTGATTTGTCACTCCAGAGAACGCGTCTCTACTGCTCTAGAGTCCAGTGGCGGCGTGCTTTACACCACTGCATCCGACGCTTTGCATTGCGCTCGGTGATGTAAGGCTTGGATGCAGCTGCTCGACCATGGAAACCCATTCCATGAAGCTCTCTACACACTGTTCTTGAGCTAATCTGAAGGCCACATGAAGTTTGGAGGTCTGTAGCGATTGACTCTGCAGAACGTTGGCGACCTCTGCGCACTATGTTCCTCAGCATCTGCTGACCCGCTCTGTCATTTTACGTGGTACCACTTCGTGGCTGACTTGCTGTCGTTCCCAATCGCTTCCACTTTGTTATAATACCACTGACAGGTGACTGTGGAATATTTAGTATAGAGGAAATTTCACAACTGGACTTGTTGCACAGGTGGCATCCTATCACGGTACCACGCTGGAATTCACTGAGCTCCTGAGAGCGACCCATTCTGTCACTAATGTTTGTTGAAACAGTCTGCATGCCTAGGTGCTTGGTTTTATACACCTGTGGTCATAGAAGCCACCTGAACTCAATGATTTGGATGGGTGAGTGAATACTTTTGGCAATATATATATATATATATATATATATATATATATATATGAGATTTGTTGAGGGGGGGGGGGCAAAATTTTTTTTTGCACTGGGACCCATGAGCTCCTAGTTACGCCACTGATTAAGACTATAGGACTCTGTTGAGAGTGGAGTGTTCTTTTGTTTCTTCCAACCCCATAAAACATGCCACTAGGTGGATTTACTAATTACCCTAAGGTTTAAGCAAGTGAAGCCCTGGCATAAATTGGCACCTGGCCCAGAATGTTTTCCTGGCTGGTATCCAGTGTTTATGTGAATGTCTTCGGAATCACTAGTGCTGGAAATCAGCTTAACAATATAGTCAATAGTCTTACAATACAGTGGCACTGCGGGGCCGTTTTCTACTTCAATGATCATTACTCGGTGATTGATTTACAGTATAAAATTGTTCATTATTTTTAACAGCCCTGTCCATTCCAAATATAATATTTTATGCTCATGGGTCGTTTTAGGCTCCAGATGGCTCGTCATATTACCATAACCTAATTTTTCCACAAGCAACTGTTTGCCTATTAAAGACGTCGTTGCAGGCGCCGTCTGGACCACAATGAATCACAATTGCAAATTTTAATCACACACATTCCCTAGGTTCATCAAAATAAAAATAAAAAAAATAGAACAAAAAATGGAAGCCCAGCTGCTTCCAGACTGCTGATTTGCTTCTCTTTGCTTATCAGACCAGAGCAGAGGGCAGAGAGATCTATCTTTTATATATGCATTTATATATTTTTTGTCATTCCATCCGGTGCTCCTCCTGCAGGACGTCCTGACCTTGCAGATCGGAAGACGTACCATTAAATGAGAATTGATTTTCCAGACAGGCGGTCCATATTCATACAGCCGACGGCACTGAGTGGCGAGAGGTGCAGGTTTCATGACTGAACAGCAGAGCTGGAATCTAATTAAGAGAAGAAACAAGAAGACAATAGAGCAAATAAGAGGGTGGGAAAACAAGAAAGGGAGTAAATGAGCAATAAGGGCTATAACAGAGGCTCATTAGTGTTTTATTCTTGCCATGTGTACCCTTGTTTTCTTTAAAGAACGGCTAATTAGCTTATTAGATGCTTCTACACAGACAGCCTGAACATAAGCGGTTAACTCCAGCTTCTGTAAATAAAAAACACCAATGAACCGGATTAAAAGTCATGAAGTATCCCAGTGGTCTATATTCTAGTGTTCAATGTTCCCAGGCTGAGCTATGGTTTGCTTCAAGGTCCTATGTTTCTAAATTCTATGTTCCTATGGTCTTAGTTTTGCCATCCTATGTCCTTTCTTTTGGCTTTTTATTTGGAGTCCTATAATTCCAGTGGTTAATATTTTAGATTATTGTTCCCAGGGTTCTATTTTACCCAGGATGAACACTGCCATGGTCATTTCAGTCCCCTACAGAACTAAACCATATAGAAAACCCATAAGGTGAGCGCACAAGAGAGAACAGAAACCCTGGATGATCCGGAGAGGTTCTGTAAAGAGGAACGGTCTCAAATTCCCTGCTCTGCGTTCTAAATCTTTATTAGGTATAGGAGAAGACTAAGTTCTGTTTTTGGCAAAGGAAGGTTACAAAGCAGTAAAGCACGAGTGCCAATACTTGTGGCACATTTGGATTTGTTAAAATAATTATTTCTTCAGCGCTTAAATCTCAGCTCTAATACCAGTCGACTGGGCACCCCCTAGCAGGCACACAAAATTGGGCACTAAAGTCTGCTGTGTGTGAAAAGACAGGACTAAAAGGGGGTGGGGTCTTTAACGCTGTGCCAGTGCTAATAGGGAGGAATGCAGAGTCCAGTGCATGACTCTCCGTGTACCAGACTGGTCCCATGTATGAATTCACGAAGTACGGATGAAAAAGAAGCAGGCGGTAGCCCACGCACATGTCGAAGGAAGCGTTTGCCAGCAAATATACCCTCCTTGAATGCAGTGGGGGTCTCCAGGACCAGAAGACAATGTATAAATAAAATAGCATAAAATATTTATATTTGTTGATGAAGATATTTTTTAGCTAATTTATCAAAAGGTGAAATTCTTATACATATTTTATTCATCTATATACAAGTATGTGAACTTAATGTGGGGCAATTTTATATTTATACATATTAATGTGTCAGAAATATAATTTGGGTGTACATAGGACTTGATTTAGTACCATAGTACACGTTTACATTAATTAATCAATTCATTCATTCACTCATTCTTCTATTGTCTTTCTGTACCACCACTTTATCCTGGTCAAGGTCACTAAGCACGGGGAGGATTCAGTGATTCAGTTGCGAAAGGTAGGAAACACCTCGGAACAAGTTGCCAGTCTATCACTTAGGGCAATTTTAGTATCTCCAATGAACCCGATTGCATGTCTTTGGACTGTGGGAGGAAACCAGAGCTCCCAGAGGAAACCCACACAGACACAAGGAGGACATGCAAACTCCACACAGGTCAGGGAATCGAACACAGGACCTTCTTGCTGTAATATGACAGCTCTACCCACTGCGCCACCATGCCACCCCATCTGTAGATACATTTAGTAAAAATGTACTAGCCTTAAATTAGTAAAGTTAGTAAAGCACAATTATTTTTCAAGCTTGAAATTAGCGACGGCTAATGTGCACCAACACAGAAACTTTCTCTCTGGCTTGGACTGATTTCTTTTCTGTGGATGCTGCATCTAGTGTGACTAAGGCTTAATGTGCAAAAAGAAATGAGATCTTCATGACTGATAGCAGCATGCTGGTGTAAATCTCTGTGGGCTGCTGAGTAACACTCACGCTGTCACCTTGTTTTAGCTGCTGTGTGTTGAGTAACAGAACGACAGAACGAATATAAAACGAATATTCAGGTTGTCGTGGTCTGCGGAGAGTACTGATGTTTTATTTGATGTATTGTTTAAGTGGGTGAGGGACATGCTAATGTGTGTGTGTGTGTGTGTGTATGTGTGTGTGTGATATAGTCTTCTAGTAAAGAGCCTCATTAGAGACACTGGTGTGGTGAAGACCACAGCAGTCAGACAAACAGGAGGATACAGACACACTAGCGGGTGATTAGTCTCTAATGTCACTACCGAGTTTGTCTCTTTGTGGCTTATAACAAATACTACAATCATCACCTGGCCTGTAAAGAGTAGCTAAAAAATGCTAATGTCATTCCCAGTCTGTCTACTTGGCTATGGACACGGCCTACGACAAGCCACTAAATAACAATTTGCAATACACACCAATCAGCCATAATATAAAACCACCTCCTTGTTTCTACACTCACTGTCTATTTTATCAGCTCCACTTACCATATAGAAGCACTATGTAGTTCTACAATTACTGACTGTAGTTCATCTGTTTCTCTACATGCTTTGTTAGCCCCCTTTCATGCTGTTCTTCAATGGTCAGGACCACCACAGAGCAGGTATTATTTAGATGGTGGATCATTCTCAGCACTGCAGTGACACTGACATGGTGGTGGTGTGTTAGTGTGTGTTGTGCTGGTATGAGTGGATCAGACACAGCAGCGCTGCTGGAGTTTTTAAACACCTCACTGTCACTGCTGGACTGAGAATAGTCCACCAACCAAAAACTTCCAGCCAACAGCGCCCTGTGGGCAGCGTCCTGTGACCACTGATGAAGGTCTAGAAGATGACCGACTCAAACAGCAGCAATAGATGAGCGATCGTCTCTGACTTTACATCTACAAGGTGGACCAACTAGGTAGGAGTGTCTAATAGAGTGGACAGTGAGTGAACACGGTATTTAAAAACTTCAGCAGCGCTGCTGTGTCTGATCCACTCATACCAGCACAACACACACTAAGGAGTCTGGAGCAGACAGAGTTAAGGGCCCAACAGTGAGCACATGGTTTGGGTGGTTTTGTGTTTTATATTAAGCTGACGCCTCCTCATGATTATTGGACAGTGAACTAATGATCCACAGCTGAACCTCACTGCACTGAATGCTCAGGGTCATTTAGTGAAGGTTATTCTGATGGTTGTTTAGTATATTGAGAATATTGAGAATTATGTCTTGTAGTTCATGTGTGTTAGGAATTTTGGTTATTTTTGTCTAGTTTTTAGCTTAATGTGTCTTGCTTAAGGAATCATGTCTTGTTTTATGTTAAAGCCTAGTTCATGTGTAGCATTAGCATTAGTGTTAGCTTGAGGGGTGTAGCTTAGCTTAGGGTTTAGGATAGTTTAAGATCATGTTTCGTGAGAGTTTTGGTTAGCATTTAGCATAATTCCGATGTTTGTGTGTCTTGTCCATTGTTATAATGAATAAATAATAATTAACAAGTCCGTGTGTCTACCTTTGTTTGGTCTTAAGCCCTTTAATACATGTTTTTAATCTGTGGAACAGGTTTTTACCTCATGAACTTAAATGTTATTTAGTATTCATTAGCACATGAATGTTTGTTTGTTTGTTTTTTAATTGGGATTTTAACTTCACGTTTTACACACTTTGGTTACATTTATGACAGGAACGGTAGTTACTCATTACACAAAATTCATCAGTTCACAAGTTTAATGTCAAACACAGTCATGGACAATTTAGTATCTCCAGTTCACCTCCCTTGCATGTTTTTGGACTGTAGAAGGAAACCGGAGCACCCGGAGGAAACCCATGCAGACACAGGGAGAACATGCAAACTCCACACAGAAAGGACCTGGACCGCCCCACCTAGGAATCGAACCCAGGACCTTCTTGCTCTGAGGCAACAGTGCTACCCACTAAGCCACCGTGCCACCCAGCACTATGAATGTAACTCAGTATATGTTTAATCAATATTTATGTAATATTATACCGCTGTAAAAACAATGTACAATGTAAAATCAATCCATTCAAATTAACCACGATTTTCCTCATTCATTCAAGGTGTTTTGATAAAGCCTGTTTCTTTATAAACAGTGTAACATTGGTTATTGTAGCACAGTTAACTTCGTCTCTGATGGATCGCTAGCATTACCGCTGTATGAGTTCAAGGCAGAGAATAATGAAAGTAGGACGGCCGAAGCGAGAGGAGACAAACCCAAGTTCAAGGTCTAAATTCTTTAAAAAAGCTTTTTGTTAAATGGATTCTTTTTGTTTTGTGTGTGTGTGTGTGTGTGTGTGTGTGTGTGTGTGTGTGTGTGTGTGTGGTCTGAACAAAGCCTTCTCCAAATTTCAACACACACTTAACAGATTAAAGCTGAAAAGGACGGGGTGTTGAGGGCACTCCATATTTCTGCCCATGCTATTTGGAACAAGTTGCGTAATAAATTATTAATATACAGTATAAACAACATTTTAACACATTTGATTAGCTTTTTCAACCATGCTAACAAATAAAGTAAGCAAGAGTGTTAGAACAGCTGTTTCTAACATCTGTGACGTTTTTATGAAGCACTAAATCTGACTGCTGGATATGATTCATGTGACCCTCTGTAGCTGGACATTACAGCAGATTTCCACCGACGTATCAGACAGAACAAACAGAGCTGAGAAAGCAAACAGCATGTATGATACAATATTTGTTTAGTAACAGGTCGATGTGTGTACATTTATTAATGTGTGTGTATTAGTGAGGGACTTGTTGAGTTTCTGTGTGTTTATACTCCATGGTGAACTTGTTTAACTGTTCCAGGTGTAAAAGTGACTCCTGGAAAATCAGAACTGATAGTGGGTCTGGGGTGGCGCACCAGCTAGTAGCAAATTGCTTTTATAAATGCAACATACAATTTTTATATTTTTATCTATAAAGTTACCGTCCTCAGTTTGATTCACAAGTACTGAATCAGAGGCTGGAGGTCGAACCCATGAAGACACACTTCCACAATTCCATAGACCAAGAATCATTATTATTAGTAGGAGTAGTAGTCGTAGTAGTATTGATATCGTTGTTGTTTAAAGACCCCACCCACATAGTCCGGTCACCCCACCCACATAGTCCGGTCATCCCGCCCCATAGCAGACACAGTGGCCAGTTAGTGTCTGCTGCAGGCACTGCCAATCATTACCTTGTTGTTGTATTATTATTTTATTATTGTTATTGTTACTACTATAATAATAATAAAAATGATCATTATTATTGTTACTGTTATTATTATTGTTATTATTATTAATATTATCATTATTATTATTATTGCTAGTATTGTTATAATTGTTGTTGTTGTTAATATTATTATTATTATTGTCGATGTTGATGTTTTACGATTATTTTTATTATTGTTGTTATTGTTATTACAATAACAATAATATTATATTAATAATAATAATATTATTATTATTGTTATTATTATTATTACTAGTATTGTTATTGTTGTTGTTGTTGTTAATATCATTATTATTGTTATTATTATTATTATTATTATTATTATTGCTATTATTGTTATTATTATCATTATCATTTTTTATTATTATTATTATTATATTATTATTATCATCATCATCATCATTATTATTTTTATTATTATTATTATCATATTATCATTTTATTATTATTATTATCATTATCATTATTATTATCATTATTATTATTATTATTATTATTATTGTTATTAATATTATTATTGCTAGTATTGTTATTATTATTGTTGTTGTTGTTGTTGTTGCTGTTATTATTATTATTATTATTATTATTATCATTATTATTATTATTATTATTATTATCATTATCATTATCATTATTGTTATTAATATTATTATTGCTAGTATTGTTATTTTTATTATTATTAGGGGTCAGGTGGTGCACCAGTCTAATGCCCAAGCCCACCACCACCTTGTTGCCTGTGAAAGTGACTCCTACTGTCAGGTTAAGGTTAAGCGGTGGAGGAATGAAAGAAGAAGCTCTGTAAGAATCCAGCGCTCCACCGGAAACGGTGTCATGCTAACAGTAAAGGTGAACAGATAACCTGAATATGACCAGTTTGATGCGATCGAACAGTCGCATAAGGGAGAACGAGGCAGCTCCGAAAACCTTTATCCTTCACAGACGTACCAAAAGTTCCTCACTATGCCAAAATTTTTAGTGATTACAAATGAAAACATGACAGACTCCCCTGGTAAACAGCTGGTATTTTTTACTGCTATGGCTGTGGAAAGGACCTGATCTGCTGTTGTACTTTTTTAACCTTTAGTGCCAAAATTTTAGTCTCTGTATCTTTAAGAACGTTCAAAATGTGGTACAGAAGATAGCTATGACTCAGGAGGAGAGGATGTGTAAGCTTTTTAGCTCCCATACACCCCCTTCACACATACACACACACACACACACACACACAGTGGTGAATGTTTAATCTGTTTTACACCGGTGCAGGCATGAAGGTGAAAGCTTTACCCAGATGTTCTTTGCTTGAAAATATTGACGCACAAAAAGTTGATTATAGTTTACCAGCTGCTACACACTCACACACACACACACAGTCGAACACACACCTGATTGTTTAGCTTCAGAGTCGGACGCCCCCCGCTCTGACATGCTGACAGGATAATTGCGTTACTGAACACATTCGGATCTGATTGGCTTGTTGTGGCAGGTTGGGGAATAAACGCACTCCAATAAAAAAGGAATTATTACTTCACCACATAACCAGAAGTATGTGGACACCCCCAGTATTTATAGTTTCATTGTTAAAAAATATTAATATATAAAATCAGATTTGGGGCAGTGGTTTAGGGAAGGTTTTTTCCATTTCCAGCATGTCCGTGGCCCAGTACTAAAGGCCAGGTCCATACAGTCTGGAGTTGATGAACTCTAGTGACCTACCAAGGTGTGAAACAGAAAACCCAAGCTGTCACCTTATCCTGAAAGAAACTCTATTAGGATTGTCAGATATATTATGAACAGGTCTGTTATGATTTAGAAAATGCTGGACACAAATGTCACTGCCCACACAAGCAAGCTTTACAACTTCATAGGTTTAGAAGTTGACGTGCACAGCCGTTCAGGTGGTGCAGTGGTAAAACATGCTAGCACACCAGAGCTGGGATTTCGAATTGGCTGTTGTTCAGGGATGAGAAAGCCGGACCAGGGTTCCTCATAACTGGTGCAATTATAACCTCTGCTGGCTGCTTGATGGCGCCTGCGCAGAGTTGGGGAATTATGCTGCTCAGGGTGTGGCTCTCCGTGCACAAGGCTGATTCGCATTTGAACTCTCCTTGTGCAGGTGAAAAGATGCAGTCGGTTCTGCACACGTGTCAGAGGGGGCGTGTGTCAGTTCGCTCTCCTTAATCGGGGCAGCAGTCAGCACCAGTAAAAGAAACAATGTGCACAAAAAAAAATAGGACACGCTTTATGGTCAGAGACACAAAATCTTAAGTTATTTACACACAACAAGTCAATTAAACCCAAAAAAACTGTACCTACTGTGAAGCATTGTGTTGGCGCTGTTATACTGTGGCCATACTATAGCTGCCAGTGGAACTGGTGCATCGGAGAACGTGAACTGAATGATAATAAAGAAAGGTAACCTCAAAATTCTTAAATATTGGAAGTAATTATTGGAATGTCTCAGCAGGACAACGTCCTAAAAAGGGTTTTAGAATGTCTTGACCTCAGCCCTACCAAAAGTATGAGGACAGTTGTATGAGGAGTATGAGGAGGTTGATCTCCAGTAGAGTTCAACTGGTTGAAGTAGAGCGGTTCCAAGATCCAACATGACTTGTGTCTGAAGATTGTGGATCCCAGCAGAATTTTTCACATCAGAAAAAAAACACTTGGAATGGACTAGTAAACAGAAGGTTGCAGGTTCAAGCCCCACCATCGCCAAGTTGCCACTGTTGGGCCCCTGAGCAAGGCCCTCAACCCTCAATTGCTTGAATTGTATTTAGTGATAATTGTCTGCTAAATGTCACAAATGTAAATGATTGAAACCTCAAGACTGCGCTCGGGTGACTCAGTGGTAAAACACTTTAGCACTACACTAAAGAAGTTTGAATCTCAGCTCTGCTATCAGCCGGCCGGGCGCTTACACAGACACATGATTGGCTGTGTGTCTATAGCGTGCGAGACCATGGCTAAACAAGGGTTCCCTTATAAATGCTGCAACTGCATCGAGCTCTGCTGGCTGGTCGATGGCGCTTAAACAATGTTGCGTGACTCTCTATGCGCAAGCCGTAGCCTAGTGGTTAAGGTACTGGACTAGTAACCAGAAGGTCGCTGGTTCAAGCCCGACCACTGCCAGGTTGCTGCTGTTGGGCCCTTGAGCAAGGCCCTTAACCCTTAATTGCTTAAACTGTATACTGTAACTGTAATGTAAGTCGCTTTGTATAAAGGCGTCTGCTAAATGCAGAAAATGTAAATGCGCGATACGGATCTCCATGTGAAATCGCCTTATCTAGGGACAAGAAGCAATCGGCTATGACATATCTATAGGATGGGGGTGTGTGATGGCTCTGACCCTCCTCGGTCTGCAGCAGTAGGGGCAAAATACAATCAGTTAATTGGATACGGCTGGATTGGGAAAATAAATGAGACAGAAAAATGCTTTAATACTTGTTTCTTTACAAATGTATGTAAACATCTGACCCAAACTGTAATGATGTTGTACCTATATGATAGAAAGCAGAAGAGGGCATCAATATTCATCATCATTTAGACGTCCCACTGGCCAAAAATAACCACCAAGTGAATAGAAATGAATGTTTTTTTTTTTTTTTTAACACATCCATTCATTCAGATCATGTGTTCACTCTCCAGCTTTTTGCTTCTCACCGATCTGGACGCCTGCTGTGTAATTTCCCTCAGATAGAGCGCTGAAACGTTCCCTGAACGAGGAGGCCCTACGGTTCCTTTTCCTCTGGTCGAGTCGTGGAGTCATTTTTCACTGTTTGCTTTGTCTGGATGGAGTGATCACTTCCTGCCCCCTTTTTTCACTAAATAGTCCAAACAAAACTCTTGATCTAACCACAAATGGTGAAGCCCAGAGTTTCAGTGCTACTGGATTTATGAGTGTTCGGATCACACAAAACTGGAGCTTTTTGGCCACGAGGTAAAACAGGAGAAAGTTGTTTTTTTTCACAAAAACGTTCTGCAGAACAGAACAAAATGGCTTCATTTGTCATATATACATACACACCAATCAGGCATAACATTATGACCACCTTCCTAATATTGTGTTGGTCCCCCTTTTGCTGCCAAAACAGCCCTGCAACTGTGCTGCACTGTGTATTCTGACACCTTTCTATCAGAACCAGCATTAACTTCTTCAGCAGTTTGAGCTACAGTAGCTCATCTGTTGGATCGCTCCCCACGTGCATCAATGAGCCTTGGCCGCCCATGACCCTGTCGCCGGTTTACCACTGTTCCTTGGACCACTTTTGATAGATCTTGACCACTGCAGACTGGGAACACCCCACAAGAGCTACAGTTTTGGAGATGCTCTGACCCAGTCGTCTAGCCATCACAATTTGACCCTCGTCAAACTCGCTTGAATCCTCACGCTTCATCAACTTTGAGGATAAAATGTTCACTTGCTGCCTAATATATCCCACCCACTAACAAGTGCCGTGATGAAGAGATAATCAGTGTTAGTCACTTCACCTGTCCGTGGTCATAATGTTATGCCTAGTCAGTGTACATGTGTACATTCATTCATTCATTCATCCAATTATTCATACATTGTCTGTTTTAACACTGCTTTATCCAATTTCGGTCATGGTGGGTACAATTCACTTGCAGGAAACACTCCGGACAGGTTGCCAGTCCATCACAATAAACATGTGCACAGTACAATGAAATATCTGGAAGCTGGGGTCAGCTGTTGCATGGCACCCCTGGATCAGACAGGTTTAGGGGCCTTTGCTCAACAGTGGCTGCATGTCAGACTGTGAATCTGTGATCTTTTCGGCAGTGGTAGTTCAACGGTTGAGGTACTGGACTGGGGCCGCTCAGGTGGCGCAGCGGTAAAAACACACGCTGGAACCAGAGCTGGGATCTCGAATACATCGTATCAAATCTCAGTTCTGCCTGCCGGCTAAGGCTGAGCAGCCACATGAACAACGATTGGCCTGTTGTTCAGATATGGGCGGCAATAAGCCGGATGGGGTCTCTCTCCCATGACTGGTGCAATTACGACCTCTGCTGGCTGATTGATGGCGCCTGCACAGAGATGAGAAGAGAGTGCTCTCAGGGTGTGTCTCTCCGTACACAACGCTGAGCTGCATTGCACTTGTCAAAGTGTAGGTGTCGGAGGGGGCGTAGGTTAGCTTCGTTCTCCTCAATCAGAGCAAGGATCGGCATTGGTGGAGAGAAAGCATGACGCAATCGGGCAACTGGACGTGCTAAAAAGGGAGAAAAAGGGGAGAAAATGCAAAAAAAAAAAAAAAAAGGTACTGGACTAGTAGTCATAACGTTGTTGATTCAAGTCCCACCATCACCACAGTTGAGCCCCTGTGTAAGGCTCTTGACCCTCAATTGCTTGAATTGTATTCAGTGATAATTGTAAGTCGCATTGGATTAAAATGTTGCAAAGGTAAAGTTTGTTCTTCAAAGGCCTTATAAACAAAGTGGATGCAGTTCATCTCACAGCAAGAAGGTCCTGGGTTCGATTCCCAGGTAGAGTGGTCCGGGTACTTTCTGTGTGAAGTTTCTGTGTGCATGTTCTTCCCGTGTCTGTGTTAGTTTCGTCCAGGAGCTCCGGTTTCCTCCCACAGTCCAAAGACGTGCAGTCAGGTTAAATGGAGGTACTAAAATCCCCCTAGGTGTGTGTGTGCCCTGTAATGAACTGGCAACCTGTCCAGGGTGTTTTCTGCCTTTTGCCCAGTAAATCAAACCCACCGGGAATTAAAGCGATGGTAAAACAGATGATAAATGAATGAATGAACACCTCCTGATTACTGGATTCAGGTGTGTCAGCCAGCTGTGAAGTAAGGTGGAGAATGCATAATAGGTCTCTGGGCCCGGACAGCTTGCAATCGTTGAGGGACACACAGCCTTCAAATTGTCTGAGAAACAGAAGATAGTACCAGGGTAGCAGGTTATCACCTAAAGTTTAATAGAGGTTAAATCATTTAGGGAAGGCCGAGTCCAGAGCTCGGTCCAGTCGTGATGGAGTGGAGCGACCTGACGATGGCTGTACACACTCCTGCTAAACGCTTATCACACATGTACAGCTGTAGAGTCTTTTCATAATGCCTATATAGTGTGTGTGTGTGTGTGTGTGTGTGTGGGAGTGTGAATAGGTGTTTAGTGGGTGGCTGTACAGGTGATGAACGACTGGTCCAGGAGCTTTCTAATGCTCAATTACATCCTGCTGATGGGCTCTGATAACCAACCTGCAAATGTGAGGAGACTGACTCTTTCTCACACACACACACACACACACACACGGTTATAAAATAAGACACATACATGTGAGAGTTCATTAGAGTTCTGTGTCTGATTTCAGTATCTGTGAACAAAAGGACACCTCACACACACACACACATACACACACACACACACACACACATACACACATACACACACACACACACACACACAAAGCACCACGGTCAGAGAGAGAGAGAGAGAGAGAGTGTGTGTGTGTGTGTGTGTGTGTGTGTGTGTGTGTGTGTGTGGTCTAGACTACAATGTGGTGTCAGCACAACTCAGACACACTACAAAGAAACTTGTCACACTGAAATCACACAATGTTTTTGGCAGTGAGTACCTGATGAAAACCTGTGCTGGCACAGAGAGACTCTGTGTTCAATATTACATGGTGAGAACATGCCAAACTCAACCCAGATAGTGGTTGAAGGAAAAGGCTAAACCCAGTTTCTCAGGACAACAACATGTGGGTGTGTGCCGTCCATCCAACTGTAGTACTGGAACTGGAATCATTAGTACTGGAAACGAAAACTCTACTGAAACTGGTAACATTGGTACTTTAAATGTTAGTACTGGAACTGAAGACATTAGTACTGGAACTTTACACATCAGTACTGGAATTAAAAACATCATTACTGGAACTGAAAACATACTGGGTTTTGGGATCCAGACACTGGTAACATTAGTACTGGAACTGGAAACTGTGCTGGAACCAGAAACATTACTGAGACTGAAAACAGTATTGAAACTGGAAACATTGGTACTGGAACTAAAACCATTAGTATTGAAACTGGAAGCATTGGTACTGGAACTAGAAACATTAGTACTGAAAGTAAAAATGTAAGTACTAGAACTAGAAACATTATTACTGGAATTGAAAACTCTACTGGAACTGGTAACGTTAGTACTGGAACTGGTAACATTGGTACATTAAACATTAGTACTGGAACTGAAAACACACCGGGTTTTTGGGTCCAGAAACTGGTAACATTAGTACTGGAACTGGAAACTGTACTGGAACCAGAAACATTATTGAGACTGAAAACAGTATTAAGACTGGATGCACTGGTACTGGAACTGAAAACATTAGTACTGGAAATGAAAACATACTGGGTTTTGGCATCCAGAAACTAGTAACATTAGTACTGGAACTGGAAACTTTACTGGAACCAGAAACATTATTGAGACTGAAAACAGTATTGAAACTGGAAACACTGGTACTGGAACTAAAACCATTAGTATTGAAACTGGAAGCACTGGTACTGGAACTGAAAACATTAGGACTGGAACTAAAAACATCATTACTGGAATTGAAAACATTAGGACTGGAACTGGACACTGGAACTTGAAACATTATTATTGGAATTGAAACATACTGGGTTTTGGCGTCCAGGAACTGGTAACATTACTACTGGAAATGGAAACTGTACTGGAACCAGAAACATTATTGAAACTGGAAGCATTGGTACTGGAACTGAAACCATTAGTATTGAAACTGGAAGCACTGGTACTGGAACTGGAATTTGAACTGGAACCAGAGACATTACTGGAACTGGAAACAGTTACTGAAAAGACTCACAGTGGGTTTGGGGTCCAGTACTAAAGCTAAAATCACTGGTACTGGTAAACTTCATATCTGAACTGGAACCATTGGTATTTGTCTGGGACATTGAGTACCAGAACTGATCTGTAAACAATGATACAATGAGCTTCGACATTCAGCAGAACATTTCTGGAATATTTTGGTTCTTGTAGTTCTGGTTCTTCGGTACCTGAAAGTTCTCAGAACCTTTTTGTAATATTTATGAACATCTTTATAACTGAGACCTAAAGTTCCTGTTGGGGTCAGTTCTTGTTTTTGTGTGAGTGGTTGAAATACTTCAGCCTTCAGCAAAAGGTTGGTAGGAGGACACAGTGACTCATGGAATACATAAACACACACACACACCCACACACACACACACACACACACACACTCCCAACGTGACATGGTTTAAGGCTAATAAATCCAGCTGAAGCTCGGTACTGTCTGAGATAGTCTGAGAGCATTAGCATCGGTTGATGTATGCAAAGGAACACGTTTTCTCCTGCTTACCTGAACCTGCTGTCTGAACGCCGGGTTAATTGGTCCGTGTGGAACCATCAAAAAGAAAATAACACATTTTATTTCGTTTCTTTAGTTCTCAGATGAGTCCAAATTTCCTGACTTTGTTTTAATGTTTGGGACTCGTGGAGTGAAGAGTGAATTCATTGGAAGGGGGGGCATTGAAAACATCATTGCTGGAATTGAAAACATACTGGGTTTTGGTGTCCAGAAACTGGTAACATTAGTACTGGAACCAGAAACATTATTGAGACTGAAAACAGTATTAAGACTGGATGCATTGGTACTAGAACTAAAACCATTGGTATTGAAACTGGAAGCACTGGTACTAGAACTGAAAACATTATTAGTATTGAAACTGGAAGCATTGGTACTTGAACTAAAACCATTAGTATTGAAACTGGAAGCATTGGTATGGATATATATCAATCATTATACCCTATTTACTTCTGTTAATTTTGTAGCTCTACAGGACATACCAGCAAGCCAACAGCACGAGTCTGTTGAGATTGTGTCCATTCAGTGAATGAGCGTTTGTGGGATCAGGTTTTAATGTTAAATAAAAGGCCTGACTAGCAAATAACATTCTGATTCATTTCAAGGGTGTTTAATGGGGACATAACTGGACATCCCCAGACTGTTGGCACAAAATTGGAATCATGTAATTAAATGTATTATATAGTGTGTATTATTATTATTATTATTATATACTGTATGTATTGTATTATATATGATTATTATTTATTCACCTGTTAGCAATAAAATAAAAAAATTTTAAATACAAAGCGAGGCCCACATTTTGATCTAAAAGGGTCTGTCCCAAAACCTAGTCATCTCTCTACAGATGGCATCCTACACGCTCCTGAAAAGAAGACTGTCTTAATTCTTAGTTGCCTTAAAATGCTGCCTACTGAGATGCCTAATTCTGAATGATATTCTGACTGAATAACGAGGGGGCATCAAGTGCCTCCTCAGCCACAAAGGCAATCCCAGCATTCCCAACTTTTCTCACAAAAAAATGGCTAATACGGCAGATAAAAGTAATTCTCATTTTTAATTTTTATATAAAAGGTTTCATTTATTTTTAATTGTGAGTTTGTGAGTGACAGTTTACCAGTTTTTTACCAGTTTTCTGTCATGCTAGCGGGATGTGTCGCCTCAGCCCATTGGTTTGAATGGCCCGAGACTGACTCTGGTAGCTTAGTAAGCTAAAACTGCAGCAGTAGGCGGAGTCAGACGATGACGTAACCGCTGTCTAACTAGAGCATCTCAATAATCTGCCTTCTAAAGTTTAATGTGAGTTAGAATTCTCAAGGCAAGGCAGCTCACAGACCCCTAGTGCATTTCCACTCTCTGCTTACTGTTTCCGGGTAGGCCCTGGACTCACCATGACCCTGACCAAAATCAAGTGGTTACAAAAAATAAAAGAATGAAAATAAAAGTGCTGTTCATGTAAAAATGCTAAAAGTTCACTCACTTGTTTACTAAACTCTGGTTTCCTGTTTGAATCAGCACCTCTGAAGTTAGTCATCGTATCGATTGATGCCAAAGTCCGTACAATCAAAATAATAAAAAAAACTGATCTCAGACGGAAATAGAAAAGCGGGAACGACGTCACACTTGCTCCTCGCTTCTTCGGCTAAGCCGAGTGTCGTTTTAAGACACATATATCTCGCTGACAGAGTAATTGTTATGAGGCGCTAGCGGGCAATTTTGCTGAAGTCTGAGTAAGAGTAATGTGTGTGTGTGTTGGGAGGGGATGTTTGAAATGGAAGGCGATGGAGGAAAGTTCCGGTACGAGAGCTGGGTTTAATTTCAGATCCGTATCAGAGGCGAGCAGTAATAACCTTCTCCTTCACCACAAAGATAAAGTGGACACGCCGTTTACAGAGAGATATCTCGATTAACCCCGGCTTTTCAAATCGCTGCCACAAACAGAGCCATAAAATCAAATCGTTTTAGGACAGAGGACGAAGTTCTTTCACTGTCTGACACGTCTAATAAACCCAGTCCAGTGTTTACACCACACACAATAATAATAATAATAATAATACTTAAAATTATATTATATATGCTCCACTTTTTAAACCTGCTTTCACCCTGTTCTTCAATGGTCAGGACCACCACAGGACCACCACAGATCAGGTATTATTTGGGTGGTGGATCATTCTCAGCACTGCAGTGACACTGACGTGGTGGTGTGTTAGTGTGTGTTGTGCTGGTATGAGTGGATCAGACACAGCAATGCTGATGGAGTTTTTAAACACCTCACCGTCACTGTTGGACTGAGAATAGTCCACCAACCAAAAATATATCCAGCCAACAACGTCCTGTGACCACTGATGAAGGTCTAGAAGATGACCAACTTAAACACCAGCAATAGATGAGCGATCGTCTCTGACTTTCCATCTACAAGGTGGACCAACTAGGTAGGAGTGTCTAATAGAGTGGACAGTGAGTGGACATAGCATTTGAAAACTCCAGCAGCGCTGCTCTGTCTGATCCACTCATACCAGCACAACACACACTAACACACCACCACCATGTCAGTGTCACTGCTGTGCTGAAAATGATCCAACACCTAAATAATACCTGCTCTGTGGTGGTCCTGTGGGGGTCCTGTGGGGGTCCTGACCATTGAAGAACAGCATGAAAGGGGGCTAACAAAGCATGCAGAGAAACAGATGGACTACAGTCAGTAATTGTAGAACTACAAAGTGCTTCTATATGGTAAGTGGGGCTGATAAAATGGACAGTGAGTGTAGAAACAAGGAGGTGGTTTTAATGTTATGGCTAATCAGTGTGTATTGGTAACAGTTCTGCTCCAGCATGTCCATTCAGTCCTGATTTAACACATTTGACTGTGAAGGAACTCCAGTGTCCTGTACAGAGTCCTGACCTCAACCCAACTAGTCAGTTTTGGGATCAATTGGAATGTCGATTGTGAGCCACTAATCTTAGTGTCTGAGCTCACAACTGATATTTAACTGAATAAACACACAAAACTAATAGTAAGCACTTCCAAATGAGCGGAGACTGAGGCTGAGACTGTTATTGCTACACATGAAAGAGGAGCAGCTCCATATTAAAAACAATGGTTTCAGAATGGGGTGGCTCATGGTCCGTTTTCACACTGTCGAGTCACATTATTATGTCCACCACCTAACATTCAGAGTAACCACCGTGTGCAGCATGGACAGCAGCTAGACGTACTGGGAGTGACTCAATAAGCTCCTGGTAGGTTGTCACAGGTATCTGGAGCCATGCTGACTGAAGCTGCTAGAGGGGACGTGGAGGAGGATTCATAGAGCGAACATGACAATCGAGGTGATCCCACAGATGCTCAATTGGGGTTCAAGTCTGGGGAATTAGGGGGACAGGGAGGTACTTTAAAGTCTTGGTCATGCTCTTCCAACCAATGTCGGGCATTTCTAGACATGAGACATGTCACATTGTCTCGTTGGAAGATCCCATCCGCCCCAGAGAAGACAATTTTACCCATGACAGCAACGAGCGATATATGTGCAGACAGCCTATTGCCCACCTTATATACCCACCAAGCCAGCTCACGAACCGTGACTTCCTTCATGAGCGACACACCACAGCCGTCGAAAGTAGAAAGTGGTCATAATAATAATAATAATAATAAGACTTGAGTGTGTATTTATTTATTTATTTATTATTTTCCTTTTTTTTAGATTTTAGATTTTTTTCCAGTTCAGCTTTAAATTTTGGTCAATTTTATTCATAGTTTTATATATATACTGTATATATATATATACTGTATATATATATATATAAATAGCATGTTTAGTTTTTGTATTAAAGGTAAAATTTTATTTGTTAAAATTATTATTATTATTTACATTTGTTATTTTTGTGGTTTCAACTGAATATACGTTTCATTTTTTAAAAGTTTTAATAGTTTTTTTATTTTATTTATTATTTTGTAATGAAAAGACTTGCACCCAGTACGACCATTCTAGGTAAACAGATCTAAAGAGAGGTCCACAATCCGATAGACAGACCTTCCTAAAATGACAACGTTTACCTGCCAAAATCAAGTTTACCAAAGCTCACCTCTGAGACAGGCCTGCTGGGGTGTTCCTGACCAAGCAGCTGGTAATCAGGACACCTGAATAAACAGGTCAGGCAACATGAGCCAACGAGGATGCCCAAACCTCTTTAACAGGCAGAGTTCTAATCAATAAAAGGACCCACATTTTTGCAAACTTTACCAAATTGCCTCTTTTATTTGTCACATTTTGGAACTACTGTATGTTAGAATGAAAATGTTGGGGAAGTGGTTTGTGTCGGGTTCCCAATTAAACTGCAGTGTTTAGACGGTGTGTACCGTGTCTGGCTCAAGGCTGGTTACCTTGGGGTAACAGGGGAACACTAGAATCCAGACCAACACCTTACAGACGTACCACATGGAAGTTCATAGTTAATGAATAGTCAGACCGGCTATCTCCACCATCATCTTGATTCCTGTTTAGCTCAAGTTCTGTTCATTAAAAAAAACTCAGGAGGGATTTTAGAGGTGAGTCGACCCCAAGGGATTAAGATCTATGGAAAAAAATGTAAGCCCAAAACTTTACTCGTCAGACTTGGTCAGACAGGTTCTAGATAACCAACTACTCCAAATGCACACGACAGCTATGAGAATTTGTCACTTAGCTAATTAGCAGCTAGACAGTTAGCATGCCTATGTCTCTGTAAATAGCACAAACGAGCATACTGAGGTCAAGTCTACGTTTACTGTCATATGTGTTAGTATTTAATTAGCATATGTGTCAAAGATGGTCCTTTTCCTTCATAGCTTCACGTCCCAAGGTGCTAAAATCACGTTCCTGCTTTGGCATTTCATAATGTGAATACAAACATCTCCCTGAGGAGGCTATACTCTCTCTCTCTCTCTCTCTCTTGCTCGCTCACTCTCTCAGTCTGTTGTTGTGGATGCGACACCTTCACGCCGATCTTCTCTCCCGCTGGGACATCACCGTAAATAAAACCACAGGCTCTTCGCTCGAGTCGATATCCCTTTATCCTTTTATCGATGTTTCCCCCGCTTTCCTTTCACAGGGGGCTGAATAGAGCTGAACGGGAGTCTTTCTGTCGAGAATGAGACAGATTGAAGAAGATTTGTTGTTTGCTGCAGTCTGGGGACTTACACAACAGAAACCATTTTGCTAACTGGAGAGAATGGGCTGGTGTGACTTTGTGTTGGTGTGGAGGCTGAATAGGCGGCTTAAAATGTAGAAAAAACAGAATAAACTGCGAAAATGTTCACAAATTCACTCGCGTAGCCTTATTTTCATTTAAAGTGACAGTGTTGCCGATTTTTCTTTAGTTTAAACTGAGCGATAAGCGTTGGTAATTACACACTTAAGTTAAAAAGTTAAAAAGCACATGTACACTACATTGGTGCCCCTCCTTATTGTTATTCTTAGGTGTGTTGCCAGATAAAGGTGGATTTAAATCTATTATATGAATGCATTTTATGTTTGGAACTTTGTTGGAACACTTTGGGAAGTCCCTGCTCTGATTTCTCATGACTCCACCCTTCTGATTAGACATGTTTGGTGTAGGGGAACTTCAGTGGCTTTTTGGATAGATTGGAGCTTTGATTGCAAGTCAGGACTTTTTATCTAACACAAGGAGAGGAAGCTGTTTCCCCACAAGTTGTTCCGGCCCTCAACCAAAATAGCAACCGGGACTCTATATACTGTATACACTGATCGACCATAACATTAAAACCACCTCCTTGTTTTTACACTCACTTTCCATTTTATCAGCTCCACTTACTATATAGAAGCACTTTGTAGTTCTACAACTACTGTCTGTAGTCCACCTGTTTCTCTACATGCTTTGCTAGCCCCCTTTAATGCTGTTCTTCAGGTGTATTATTTAGGTGGTGGATCATTCTCAGCACTGCAGTGACACTGACATGGTGGTGGTGTGTTAGTGTGTGTTGTGCTGGTATGAGTGGATCAGACACAGCAGCACTGATGAAGTTTTTAAACACCTCAATGTCACTGCTGGACTGAGTATAGTCCACCAACCAAAAATATATTCAGCCAACAGTGTCTTGTGACTACTGATGAAGGTCTCAAAAATGACCAACTCAAACAGCAGCAATAGATGAGCGCTCGTCTCTGACTTTACATCTACAAGGTGGACCAACTAGGTAGGAGTGTCTAATAGAGTGGACAGTGAGTGGACACGGTATTTAAAAACTCCAGCAGCGCTGCTGTGTCTGATCCACTCATACCAGCACGACACACACTAACACACCACCACCATGTCAGTGTCACTGCAGTGCTGAGAATCATCCACCACCTAAATAATTACTCTAATTACTGATGTGGCAGTTACAAAAGCATTTCACTGCCAGTACACTGTGTGTGTGATAAATTTGATTTCATGCTTTTTTTTTTGTGAACAGGCCCAATTTTGTGTACAGCTGTTTGAGAATGTAGACTTTTCATAAGAATAGTCAAAGGAACTCTACTGTATATGGAATATGGGATGTTCAGCAAACTCGTGTCAGATCCTCTGACTGAAGGTTTTCATCTAGTCTGGGTTTGCAGTAGCATTAATTGATTCGTGGATTGGAGCAGTGATGATTCATTCTGAAATGAATGCAGTATTATTAATGCTGGGATTTGTTGTCAGTATTGATTGGTGTTGGGTAAGATTTATTGATGTTTTAAACAGAAGTAAGCATTAATTGTTTGGATGGGGCACTTGCTATTGAGATTGTCTCATATTGGTGTTCTTAATAAGGCAGATTTGATCACTGTTGGGGTATTTTTCCAATATTTATCATTGATGGCACAGTATCGACTGAGTCCAGGGAGGTATGAATCGATGCAAGGTTTAAGGAAGTAATTATTATTGTTAGAGATGGAAGAGTGTTGATTGGTATTGGATTTTTAGCAGTATTAATATATTCAATAATGGGACTGGTGTAGTACTAATGAATATTAGGACCAGAACAATACACACCAGTTTGGGGATTTGAGATAGCGATTCTTATCCTGGACAGGAACACATAAAGAAAGATTCTGTCTAATTTAACATTTAGCTTAGACAGATATTTCTGGCTAATAAACCTACATAAAATCTCTTGTTATTCCCCTCAGTCCTTTTCTTTCACTCTTGACCGATGGCTTTTGATAAAGTGCTTCTCATCTGTGCATTCTGACCTCGTTCAGTTGGGCTAAGTTGTCCATCAACACAATTTAATGCAGCTTCACACACACACACACACACACACATAAACACGCCGTGTTGGGGAGGATCTGAGACACGGATCAGTCGACGAGCCGAGTGTGTCGATGCGGGGTTATTAGCATGCGGCAGCACAGACTCAATCAAAGCCCCTTTAGATATAAACGCTGCTGCGACACCAGCACAGATCTCATATACTTTGTGTACACACGCCTTTGCTCATTGCACCCAAACATTTCGGGCTTTTGTTTATTCCACGCTTTGTTGCTTGCAAGGTGAGGAAGTAATGTGGAGCAGCGTACACCGTAGCTCAGAGATAATTAGCAATTACAGCCCATATGTTTATTGTTTGTTCTTTTCTTGCTCTACATTCACGTCTCTATCATGCCCACACAGAGCTGTGTGGTGTGTGATGAATCAGAATATTGATGCCAGCTTGATGGGCAGGTAACAAGAATGGCACAAAAAAGGGTTTTGCCTTCTTTTTTTAAATTCTGATAAATCCAAAAATAAAATAAAAATAAATAGTGAAGAAAAAACACCACACCAATCCTAACAGCAGTCGAATTTCCCCCAATTCCAACATTAAAACCTTCAAGAATGAACAATGAAAAAAATGAAAAACACTGATGCTTGCCTACAAAGCCAAAATGGACCAGCTTCAGGCTACCTTAGACAACTCATCACATCCCTCTCTGTACCACACAACCTCCGAGGCACTAGTCTCGCTCGTCTTGATCCTCCACTCAGAACTCAAGAAAGATGAGCATCAAGGCTCTTCTCTGTACCAGCACCCAGTGGTAGAACGAACTTCCCCTGTCTGTCCCAACATCCGAGTCTCTCACTGTCTTAAAAAGACGATTAAAAACCTTCATCATTTCTTTACTTAGCACTTACTAACGCTCTTATTAATTTCTTATTTCCTAAAACATGGTTCTAACAGGGTTTTAGCAGATTTGTTTCCTTGGAGTGTTGTCTACTTATACTAGAGTAGGAAATGTTTACTGTGGAAGCTCTTTCATCATCAATCAATATGATCAATACAAAACTTATCTCAGTATTAATTATTATTGCACCCTTAGCACAATTCCAATCACATCAATACAATACAATACAACCCTAATTCCAGTACAAATCAATACACTCCCAGTCCCAGCTTTAATCAATAATGTCTTAATCTCAGCAGCAATGACTACCAGCCCAAACTCAATGTTGATTAATACTGCCTTTATTTAGTATTCATTAATATACACTGATCAGCCATAACATTAAAACCACCTCCTTCTTTCTACACTCACTGTCCATTTTATCAGCTCCACTTACCATATAGAAGCACTTTGTAGTTCTACAATTACTGACTGTAGTCCATCTGTTTCTCTACACACTTTTTAAACATGCTTTTACCCTGTTCTTCAAATATGAATATTAACATTGCCCCAGTGTTAACAATAACCTACATTATCTCAATCACTACTTATATGATTTATTTCTTCTGTCCATCCCAAATGTTTCCAAATATCCAAATATGTTCTCTGAGACTACATTCTTGCCTATAACAGTTTCTTGTTTCTCTTCACGACTTTTCTGCCCTTTTCAAATAAAAGTGGTGGTTCTGCTGTCTAGCACAAAGAGAAATCCATTCTTAACTCCAGTGTTCTCAGAGTTCCCCGCCCCCTTTTGTAGAGTTTTCTGCAATTTCATAACCCTCCTCATATCACGTTAGTTAAAGAAGAGGTCTGGAGAAGTGGTTATTACTGGCTGCTTTATACGCTGTGAAAATACAATAAAGAAGAAAGGAAAATAAACGTTTGTATTACGAGACTATCATCAGGCGCATTGTTTCACAGTATAACTGTAATCAGGAAGCAAATAAAGCTCTGTAACGCTGAACAATGAGGGCAATTATAGTCCGTTCACTGTCGGGTCATTTAAAACGTATTTGGATTTCTCGCAGACTGTGATTTTTTGATTGAGGACTTCATGTTTTACTTACTGTCATTGAGTTCAAAGCATTAAATGGAATGTAGACTAAATTATGTGTGCATGTGTGTGTGTATATTAGAAAAATGATTTTTATATTTTATGTGTGTTTTATGGTCAGTCAAACATTTTTGAATCATTAGGGCGTGTAAGCATCAAACAATGACCGCCCTAGTGGATTAAACCTAATGTTAGGAGCACAGAGGTGAATGATTCTGTGCTAAAATCATTTTATTATATTTATTAATTGCTATACACTGATCAGCCATAACATTAAAACCACTGTCCATTTTATCAGCTCCACTTACCATATAGAAGCACTTTGTAGTTCTACAATTACTGACTGTAGTCGATCTGTTTCTCTACATACTATGTTTAGCCCCCTTTCATGCTGTTCTTTAATGGTCAGGACTCTTCCAGTGAGGTGTTTAAAATCCTCTGATCCACTCATACCAGCCCAACACACACTAACACACCACCACCATGTCAGTGTCACTGCAGTGCTGAGATTGATCCACCACCCAAATAATACCTGCTCTGTGGTGGTCCTGGGAGAGTCCTGACCATTGAAGAACAGCATGAAAGGGGGGTACCAAAAGCATGCAGAGAAACAGATGGACTACAGTCAGTAATTGTAGAACTACAAAGTGCGTGTAGAAACAAAGAGGTGGTTTTAATGTTATGGGTAATCGTGTAAATGTAATGCTTGGGCACCTGAGGGTCTGGAGGGCTTGCAAGACCACGCTCGTGTACGTACAGAGCTCTGTAACATCACATCCCAAAACTCGACCTAACTAAACAAAGGACATGGGACACGTCTGCTTCTGCTGTTCAGAATTCAAGTAGGACTGACATTGTCTGCAAGAAACCAGAACGAGGGCGCTCAGAATGCCCATGGCTGCCAGGAACTAGTAACTTTTGGCTACCAGAGAGGGTCTTAACATTCAAAAAAGTCTCAAAATCAATTCTATTTGCAAGCGAAGCAGCACAGTGGCTCAGCTGGTGGAGTATGTGGTGCAATAATGGTTCTGGAGACCTGGAGTCAATCCCAGCCTTTGGTCCCTCTTGGTATGTTGGTTTTCTTGTATTTTCCTGGGTTGGCTGTGTTAAACTGTGTTTCCATATTGTGCATAATGTTTTGGGTTCTGCTTCAGATCTGAACAGAGATGGTTGTGCCATAACCCTGGTAAAAATAAAGCACTTACTATAGTTGGATCCTTTTTTCTAAAGGAATTTGGGTTAAGTAGAGGTTAGGTTTGCTGAGTTAGGTTTCTGAGAGCAGCTTCAGCTCTTATTGCCTTGAGGCCCTGGATTAGCATCACATACGACCCAGGGGCATTTATTAAACCCTACTAATCTCTCTGAAAATGTGCTCAGGTTTTATATAAAGAGTGTGTGTTGGTGTGTGTGTGTGTGTGGTAGTCAGTATGATGCCTGGTCATGTGTAATACATAAAGGTCAACACGTTTAAAAAGCAACTCAAATAAGTAGGACGGTGGAGAAATAGTTCATGTAGATCTTTTAACCTGTATTAAATAAGAAACGGTAGAAAACAAGGTTTCAACTAACCAATTTTCTAAATATGATGACTAACACGTCCCGGGGCGGCACGGTGGCTAGCACTGTGGGCAAGTGGGTAGCACTGTCACCTCACAGCAAGAAGGTTCCTGGTTCGATCCCCAGGCGGGACGCTCTGGGTCCTTTCTGTGTGGAGTTTGCATGTTCTCCCTGTGTCTGTGTGGGTTTCCTCCGGGAGCTCCGGTTTCCCCCCACAGTCCAAAGACATGCAGTCAGGTTAATTGAAGACACTGAATTGCCTTATATAGGCTCCAGCACCACTACCCAACCCCCCCCCCCAACCCCCCCCTGATTGGATAGGAGGTTGAGATGGTGCATGTGAACCACTGTGTTCCTTTTTCACCCAAATTTCAGCCAATCTAGTCACATCCAATTATCTGATTGCATCCAGTTTCGCTCCTGACTGAGGAGAGCCATGACTAACACACGCACCCTCCAATGGGTGTGCAGTAACCGACTGCATCTTTTCACCTTTTCACCCTCCCTACGAACGAGCCAATCGTTGTTCATGTAGGCGCCCAGCCTGCCGGAAGCAGACCCGAGATTTTAACCGATGAGTGTGCTAGCATGTTTTACGCTGCACCACCTGAGTGCCCCCGTGTTTCTTTATTTTACCACAGTTTTGAAACTCAAAATCCAGAATCAACAGTCCTTGTTCGTACAGACCGAGTCGCTTTTACCGCGTCATATCAAACAGTTCGCCTCATTGGAGGAGCTTTGAAAAGGTCAGCGGCAAACGGGGTCAATTAGATGAGCTGAGGGAAGTGCAGCGGCAAGCTAAGCAGCACCGCCACACTCCATAGGAAACAACGACACAGTCAGCGCAAAAGCGGTTTTGCCTCTTCTCATGTAAATGCGCCCTTATATTCCAGTATCTCTGGTGTGGTATGTTGTCCTATATAATGTTCCAGGTCTGGTCTGCGGACAAGTTTACAACAGTCAGTAGCTGAACTATTCATTCATTTACTTTCAGGGTCACGGTGGCGTCTTATAGCATTTACCTGAACTCAACCCTACCCAACATGCTTGGGCACTTGTGATGTTTTATGGCTAAACAGCAGTGGATCCTTCTGGTACATTTTAAAATCTAGTGCAAAAGAATGAAGCAGTATTTCAGTAAAATCCATATTCATTTACGATCCTGGATATGAAATGCGGCTGTAGGTCATGTCTGGTTCTTTCTTTTCAGCGGTAGATATGGAGGCAGCTCATATTTTGTGGACTTTTAAGTCTGCAGTTAGTGGATGTGATCTCGGGGTCAGTTCATACCTTGCCGGGTTCATGCTGAGCACCACCGCTGAGTCTCTCGAAGAGAAAAATGCCGGGTAAGAGGACTAAAGTACAGAAGCTCACAGAAAAAAAAGAGAGAGAGGGGGAGTTATGGAGGCGTGTTATGAGGAATCCTTCATAATGTGGTTCCTGGGTACAAATTCATCCCACAAACCTTTCTTTGCACCTTTTATGTGTATTCCCACTACAGATTACAACCGGCGATGGAAAACGGTCCCTCCAGGGTGAAAACATTACAGGGATTGATTCACGCTCAGGGTTTTCAGACAAAATCTCACCTCCCTTTTCCCAGTGAGCTTCCTCTGTAAAGCAGACCCGGCTCTTTGGTTTTATTATCTTTCAAAAATAATAATCCATGAGCTGAAGTGTGTGTAAGTCGGTATTATATGCAGGGACTTAGAGTAAAACCTTCAAGACTAAATGCTTAGTAAAAAGGGGGATCTGGATGGTCGTAATGTCTGGAGTAATGTGTCTTGGTAGCTTATTAGTTTATTCATTCAGCTCTGGTACCTACCTTATCCTGATTCTGGTGGATCTATAGACCCTTTTGGAAACATAGCGGGAAATAAGGCGCGCAGAGCAAAAATACACCCTGTACATGACACCCACTCACCCACTCATTCATTCACACCTAGGACAATGTATAGAAATGACTTACTCTGATGTAGAGGCCAGTAGTTTAGTCATTTAGACCATGCTCACCACAACAATGTCTCTGGTAATTGAATGACACCACATGCAGTTAATGTAATTTATTTATTTACTAGGATTTTAATGTCATGTTTTACACACTTTGGTGACATTCACGACAGAACAGGTGATAACTCATAGCACAAGATTCATAAGTTCCATTTTTATCCCAAACACAGTCATTGACAATTCTGTATTTCCAATTCACCTCACCTGCATGTCTTTGTACTGTGGGAGGAAACCAGAGCTCCAGGAGGAAACCCACACAGACCCGGGGAGAACCTTCTTGCTGTGAGGCGACGGTGCTACCCACTAAATTACCGTGCCACCCCTCAGTACATGGTATAAAATCTAAATTCATATTGACTCTGTCTGGGACTTTGTAGATCTCAGGTGGTGCAGCGGTAAAACACACTAGCACACCAGAGCTGGGATTTCGAATACTGGGCTGGGCGACTACGTGAACAACAATTGGATTTGGTTCATAGGGTAGGATGAAGCCGGATAGGGACCTCATAACTGATCGAATTACGACCTCTGCTGGCTGGTTGATGGCATCTGCACAGAATCGAGGAATAATACTGATCAGGGTGTGTCTCTCCGTACACAAAGCTCATCGGCATATGAACTCGGCTCGTATAGGTGAAAAGATGCAGTCGGCTACTTCGCGTGTTGGAGAGGGTGTGTGACAGTCTCTCTCTCTTTAATCGGGGTGGGGGGAAGCACCAGTAGAGAGGAAGCGTAATGCAATTGGGTAAAAATTGGACGCGCTAAAATTGGGAGAAAATGGAAGAAATTGCATAAAATACAGGACCCGGGTCACTCCACCTGGGAATCGAACCCAGGACCTTCTTGCTGTGAGGCTACACACTGAGCCACTGTGCCGCCCCTCAGTACATGGTATAAAATCAAAATTTATATTGACTTTATTTTGGACTTTGTAGATCTTCTTAATTTTGTGTTTTTAAAGGTTTTACTCACTGTTTTAAAAAATCTTAGTGTTATAAAATCCAGCATCAATTATTAAAGTTCTCTCATGAATTAGCCGCCCTACAGAAGAAGAAGAATTTGGGTTGCTCTGTTATTTAGGCTAGCCAACAAACCAACATCTATGTTTAAATAATAACTCAATGGCAAGAACTGCCAAGCACGATGAATTACTGATGATTTTAGTGTTTTTTATTCCATTAATAAATATTTAACAATGTAACTTTGGGTATTTATCAAATAGCTATTAGCAATATAAGTAATGAAGATAGCTAACCTACTAATCACTGCTTCCTTATAAAAGTACAACCGTGGAACAGTGGAACCACTAAAAACGAC
This sequence comes from Trichomycterus rosablanca, assembly GCF_030014385.1. Taxonomy (NCBI): domain Eukaryota; kingdom Metazoa; phylum Chordata; class Actinopteri; order Siluriformes; family Trichomycteridae; genus Trichomycterus; species Trichomycterus rosablanca. The sequence goes on along the minus strand of NC_086001.1, from coordinate 5,212,867 downwards.
CATGATTTAAAAGCTGCCAAACTGGTGTCACTGTTTACAGTCAATCAAGCTGTCTAAATCTGCAACCACAGATTAGAAAAAGTTGGGACAGTGTGGAAAATGCAAATAAAATAAAAATGCAGGGTTCCTTACATTTACTTTTACTTTTATTTGATGTCAGGCAGGATGAACCTGAGATATTTCATCTGCTCAACTTCATTTCATTTATTAATAAACATCCATTCCTGCATTTCAGGCCTGCAACACATTCCAAAAGAAGTTGGGACGGGGGCAATTTAGGGCTAGTAATAAAAAAAACCTAAATAATAATGTGATTCCAAACTGGTGATGTCAACAGGTGATTGTAATCATGGTTTGGTACAAAAGCAGCATCCAGGAAAGGCTGAGTCTATTGTGGTCAGATGAATCAGCATTCCAGGTCTCTTTTGGAAAAAATGGACGCTGTGTGCTCCGGACCAAAGATGAAAAGGACCATCCAGACTGTTATCAGCAACAAGTCGAAAAGCCAGGGTCTGTCATGGTATGGGGTGTGTCAGTGCCAGGGTCTGTCATGGTATGGGGTGTGTCAGTGCCAGGGTCTGTCATGGTATGGGGTGTGTCAGTGCCAGGGTCTGTCATGGTATGGGGGTGTGTCAGTGCCAGGGTCTGTCATGGTATGGGGGTGTGTCAGTGCCAGGGTCTGTCATGGTATGGGGTGTGTCAGTGCCAGGGTCTGTCATGGTATGGGGTGTGTCAGTGCCAGGGTCTGTCATGGTATGGGGTGTGTCAGTACCAGGGTCTGTCATGGTATGGGGTGTGTCAGTGCCAGGGTCTGTCATGGTATGGGGGTGTGTCAGTGCCCTTGGCAAATGTCATTTACACTTCTGTGATGCAGCATTAATACAGAAAAGTATATTGAGATCTTAAAGCAACATGTGCTGCCTTCAAGACGTCGTCTTTTCTAGGGACGTTCAGCATTTTTCAACGACGATACAAAACCACCTGCTGCACACATTACAAAGGCATGGCTGTGGATGAAGAGGGTACGGGTACTGGACTGGCCTGCCTGCAGTCCTGATCTGTCCCCAATAGAGAATTCTGAAACGAAAGATGCCACAACGACGACCCCGTACTGTTGTACATCTTAAGACGTGTTTACAGGAAGAACGAGACAAAATAAAAGCTGAAACACTAAATCACTTGGTCTCCTTGGTGCCAAAACGTCTTTTAAGTGGTGAAAAGGAATGGCAACATTACAAAGTGGTAAATGCTTTACCGTCTCAACTTTTTTTGGGATGTGGTGCAGGCCTGAAATGCAGGAATGGATGTTTATTAATAAATGAAATGAAGTTGAGCAGATAAAACATGAAATATCTCAGGTTCATCCTGTCTGACATCAAATAAAAGTCAAAGTAAATGTAACATGTTTATTGTTTATTATTTGCGTTCTCCATGCTGTCCCAACTTTTTCTGATTTGGGGTTGTAAACGCTAAAAGGTCGTTGTTCAGGAAAGATGCCGCTGCTCTAAAATCAGCACCTTTAAGCTCCACCGAAGTCTGAGGCTGATTTAACAGACAAAAAAAAGCAGGACAATTGGGCTTCTTTTCTGCACAGCACCCTTAAAGCCTGTGCAATGTAAAGCTTGCTTGATTAAGGACAGTCAGCTGTGTTCCAGCAGCTTCTATTAATGGCACTATAAACCTTTCAACACAGAAATTGAAAAAATGAAAAAAGAACAGTAGAAGTGATAAAAATCTGATACGCGTCTCTCACAGTTGCACGTCAGCTCTAGATTTGAGTCGTACACTCGACTGCTTGACTGCAAGTGCAGGAAATAAAAAGTTCAGAATTTTCAGCCTGAATTTTACTGCAGGCGAAAGTGTCATCCCGTCTCCGTATCGCTCTCTCGTCTGTCAGAACTCAGTCATTAAAATTCTGCTTTATCCACGAGAGGCCATTCAAAGAGCCAGATGTTTCCTCTCTTCCTCTCTGGATCTGCGGCGCTCGTATAATAATGTGATCTCAACAGCTGCATATCTGACGTTTTATTACTCAGAACTTCAAGGTAAACAAAAATAGAGCGAGGCGACACGCAGCACCTCGTCGTTCTGCATTAATTACATGCCAATTACTTACTGCGTGTTTATTCCCTGTGCATGCTAGATCTCAGCACTTCATCTTACTCGCTGATGGAGACGCCAGATCTGACAAGATTTCCAGTCTGAGTGAATCAGGGCCAAAATAAAGACGTGAATTTTGGATACTGCAGCACATTCCGAACATTTCTTGATGCATCAGTGCACATATGAGATTGTTCAGGAGCAGATGTAGAGCCACGCTTCATTCCATGCAGTAACAAGATTCAAATGTAGATTAAAAATCATAGATTTAAAATTGGGGTCAATCAAAAGTATTTGGACAGCTTTTATAAATGTTTACCCTAATAGATCAGATGCTTCATTAATGCTAACAGTATGGCAATAAAACAGTGGCGTAGCAGTCTACTATGCTAGCCCACCACCTCTGAGATCCGGGTTCTTTTTTTGCAATGTTCCCCCCAATCTTCTGTACTGACAACCCTCCACTGCTGATTAAGGAGCGCCGCAACGTTCCCTCCGACACATGTGCAGTACCGACTGCATCTTTTCACCTGCACGAGGCAAGTTCATATGCGGATCAGCTTTGTGTACGGAGAGCCACACGCTGTCCACATTATTCCTCGACTCTGCGCAGGCGACATCAGCCAGCCATCAGAGGTCATAATTGCATCAGTTATGAGGAACCCTGATCCGGCTTTCCCACCCTGTATGAACAACAAGCCAGCCGTCGTTCATGTAGCCACCCAGCCCAGACGGATGGCAGAGCTGACATTCGAAATGATGTATTCTAAATCCCAGCGCTGGTGCGCTAGCATGTTTTACCGCTGCGCCACTTGAGCGGCGTAAGATCCGGGTTCCAAGTTTACTGGTGGAATTGATAAGAATAGAATAGAACGCCTTTATTTGTCATATATACGTATATAGACGTACAGTACAATGAAATTCCTTCTTTGTGTATCCCAGCTTGTTAGGAAGCTGTGGTCAGAGCGCAGGGTCAGCCAGTGTACGGTGCCCCTGGAGCAGACAGGGTTAAGGGCCTTGCTCAAGGGTCCAACAGTGGCAATATGGCAAGAGCTGGGATTCAAACTTTCAACCTTTCAATTGATAGTCCAAAGCTCCACTCACTAGGTTACAACTGTAGGATAAAGTGGTTCATTATATGCTGTGCAGAAAGTGAGTTCTATAAAGACATAATTTGACAAGTTTGGTGTGGAGAAACACCAGAGCCCTGATTTCAACCTGTTTAACACCTTTGGAATCAGTTAATATTGACCAACATTATTGCCTGACCTCAGAAATGTTTTTTCTTTTCACTAAATGGGCTCATATTCTGACAAACACACCCAAAATAATTGTGAAAAATTTCCCAGAATAGTGAAAACTGGGATATTCCATATTATTGGCCATTGTTTTTTTTAAAAAAAACGTCATACAAGCTCATGGTCAGATGTTCAAATACTTTTGGCCTTATATTGTATGTCACAGCAGCTTTGGAATTTTAATTATTTCAGCGAGTGTTCTTTTACTGTTAGATAATAATGAAAATATTGACTTAGAGGCACCAGGCCAGTCACGCAGTAAAGAACACTTTATGGTTTTCTCTCGACCTTGGCAAATAAACTCCTGAAGGAAACTCAAATTCACAGAGGTTCAAATGTATCTTTTAATCATTCAGTCAGTGAAAAAGAGCAGCTATATACTGATCAGTCATAACATTAAAACCACCTCCTTGTTTCTACACTCACTGTCCATTTTATCAGCTCCACTTACCATATAGAAGCACTTTGTAGTTCTACAATTACTGATTGAGAATGATCCACCACCCCAAATAATACCTACTCTGTGGTGGTCCTGTGAGGGAGCATGCAGAGAAACAGATGGACTACAGTCAGTAATTGTAGAACTACATAGTGCTTCTATATGGTAAGTGGAGCTGAGAAAATGGACATTGAGTGTAGAAACAAGGAGATGGTTTTAATGTTATGGCTGATCGGTTACATGCATTTTACATTCGACTGCAAACTGTTCAGTTCAGCTGTAATCACATTTTTTATCGAGGAGAAATACAAAATACAAGGTCAGAAAAATAAACTGAAGACATCAGGACATCAAGCAATTTACATAAGAATGAGACAGGAAAAAAGCAATCAGCAAAGAGCAATCTCCTCAAAACTAAACCCATGTATTCCCAGTATGAACCAGTAAATGTGCTTCCCTGCTTTTACATGCTTGGTTAGCAGCATTTTAGAATATACTATCTAATTATGTTGAGTTTAAAGTTAGATTATTCTGTGTCACCAAGGAGACTCAGACCAGGTAGTGGAGTCAAGTGCAGGTTTATTGGTTCACAAGAAGAGTCACAAACAAACAGAATACAAAAAATACAGAGCAAACAAACCCAAAACCAATCAATAAACCGTGAAACAGACCGCAAGGGTCATAACCAGAAAGCCAATAGAAACGAGAGAACGCTCAGAAACGCACTGCATAACAAATACAAGACTTCACAGTCAGCCAAACAAAGGCCAGGGTTTTTAGAGATTCCAAGATGGCCACTAATTAGGATCAGGTGAGTCACCATCCAGGTAGTACTCAGATGAGGGTGCCCTCTGCTGGCGAGAAGGGGAACCAGCAGCCTCAGATGTGACATTCTGGAATAAAAGACAGTTTATAGACGCAATATACACCGATCAGCCATAACATTAAAACCACCTCCTTGTTTCTACACTCACTGTCTATTTTATCAGCTCCACTTACCATATAGAAGCACTTTGTAGTTCTACAATTACTGACTGTAGTCCATCTGTTTCTCTACATACATTTTTAGCCTGCTTTCACCCTGTTCTTCAATGGTCAGGACTCTCTCAGGCCACCACAGAGCAGGTATTATTTAGGTGGTGGATCATTCTCAGCACTGCAGTGAGACTGACATGGTGGTGGTGTGTTAGTGTGTGTTGTGCTGGTATGAGTGGATCAGACACAGCAGCGCTGCTGGAGTTTTTAAACACCGTGTCCACTCATTGTCCACTCTATTAGACACTCCTACCTAGTTGGTCCACCTTGTAGATGTGAAGTCAGATACGATCGCTCATCTATTGCTGCTGTTTGAGTCGGTCATCTTCTAGACCTTCATCAGTGGTCACAGGACGCTGCCCACGGGGCGCTGTTGGCTGGATGTTTTTGGTTGGTGGACTATTCTCAGTCCAGCAGTAACAGTGAGGTGTTTAAAAACTCCAGCAGCGCTGCTGTGTCTGATCCACTAATACCAGCACAACACACACTAACACACCACCACCATGTCAGTGTCACTGCAGTGCTGAGAATGATCCACCACCTAAATAATACCTGCTCTGTAGTGATTGTAGAACTACAAAGTGCTTCTATATGGTAAGTGGAGCTGAGAAAATGGACAGTGAGTGTAGAAACAAGGAGGTGGTTTTAATGTTATGGCTGATTGCTGTATGTGGCTTCTTCAGGTACCCACCATGAAAGCATTCATGGAAGCAGCTACATCTCAAAATGAATTAATACAACTGCAAGTTGTACTTAAGTTTATGACCAGCCATGATCCCTGTTGGTGCTTCCAGAAGAATCACAGAGATCTACAAACTCCAACAGAGCAGCCATTGTTCTCACAGAGTTTATTAGTGCCTTATCACAGCGGTGTCATAACACTTAATTACACCGGGTGCCTGATCACTGATGTTGTGGAGATAATCTCAGAGCGACGACGCTGTTACTGCTTATCTCTGTCTAATGGCCGCATTGCTTCAGGATCATCACTGATAAGTCCTTTCAAGGCTACGTACCACTGAAAGGTTTCCATGGGCATCTTGGGACGGCGGTTAACGATCCGCTTTAGTGGACCTCAGTGCACAATGTAGCATTTTAAACAACATGTTTGTTTACTTCAAGCTGCACCTGATCTCCTCACCAGTTTCAGTCGTTTCTATTAGCTCTGTGTTACCGTGTATATAAAGCATGCGTTGTTTGATTGTTTAAGTTTATTTTGAGAGTGACACCTCACTCAGAGTAGCACCGGCGCTAACGGATTAGCTTTATTCATTGCTCTTTTTATACACAGTGCTTGAAGTAGTTGCCAAAAATAACAGTTCACAACCAAAAGTGAGCAGTAAAGATCCAACATCATTTTTAGAGAATTATCAATTGTTCGTGTCTCGCTAAGTCTTCAGTTACTAGAATGAGCAGCTTAATATGTAGTATAACATTAAAACCGCCTCCTTGTTTCTACACTCACTGTCCATTTTATCAGCTCCACTTACCACATAGAAGCACTTTGTAGTTCTACAATTACTGACTGTAGTCCATTTATTTCTCTACATATCTTTTTAGCCTGCTTTCACCCTGTTCTTCAATGGTCAGGACCCCCACAGCACCACCACAGAGCAGGTATTATTTAGGTGGTGGATGATTCTCAGCACTGCAGTGACACTGACATGGTGGTGGTGTGTTAGTGTGTGTTGTGCTGGTATGAGTGGATCAGACACAGCAGCACTGCTGGAGTTTTTAAATACCGTGTCTACTCACTGTCCACTCTGTTAGACACTCCAACCTAGTTGATCCACCTTGTAGATGTAAAAAATAACAGTTCACAATGTTTACTGTCTATCAAAAGTGAGCAGTAAAGATCCAACATCATTTTTAGAGAATTATAAATTGTCTTCAGTTACTAGAATGAGCAGCTTAGTAGTAACATTTTACCCCCTTTTTTCCAATTTAGCTTAGCCACTACGCTGCTGGGGCCCTTGACGGCGTCCAAGGAGGGTGTATATTTGCCTGACACACAATTCCTCCCATGTGTGCGCGGTCCACCAATCCCTGCTTATTCTCCTGTACTTCGGTGGATTTGCACATGAGGTCGGCTTCACGCATGGAGAGCCACGCCCCGAACTCTGTATGTATAGATTATTTGTTTATTTCTGTGCTACATTTCCAATATATGTTTTGTGTAGATTATATTGACTCGTGACTTGACTCGAACTCTAGCCCAAAGACTCGTGACTTGACTCGGACTCTAGTCTAAAGACTCGTGACTTGACTCGGACTCCAGCCTAAAGACTCGTGACTCAACTCGGACTCTAGTCTAAAGACTCGTGACTTGACTCGGACTCTAGCCTAAAGACTCGTGACTTGACTCAAACTCTAGCCCAAAGACTCGTGACTTGACTCGGACTCCAGCCTAAAGACTCGTGACTCAACTCGGACTCTAGTCTAAAGACTCGTGACTCGACTCGGACTTTAGTCTAAAGACTTGTGACTTGACTCAAACTCTAGCCCAAAGACTCGTGACTTGACTCAGACTCTAGCCTAAAGACTCGTGACTTGACTCAAACTCTAGCCCAAAGACTCGTGACTTGACTCGGACTCCAGCCTAAAGACTCGTGACTCAACTCGGACTCTAGTCTAAAGACTCGTGACTTGACTCGGACTCTAGCCTAAAGACTCGTGACTTGACTCAAACTCTAGCCCAAAGACTCGTGACTTGACTCGGACTCTAGTCTAAAGACTCGTGACTTGACTCGGACTCCAGCCTAAAGACTCGTGACTCGACTCGGACTCTAGTCTAAAGACTCGTGACTTGACTCGGACTCTAGCCTAAAGACTCGTGACTCGACTCGGACTCGTATTTTGTGACTTGTGAACATCTCTGCTATGTAGGTAACCATGCGTCAGCTTGGACTCGCTTTGTTAGGAGAAACATCAGGACCAGACGATTCTGAACACTGTACTAACTGAAACAGCCCATAAATCCCAGCGTGTAATGAGGTAGGTGTATTAAAGCAGGAATAATTCGACTGGGTGTCATTAACAGTTTAATTAAACTCTCGGGGTCAGTCACTGAAGAGAATCAAGTGAAAGCAGGAAATGAGGTCACTGCAGTAATTTATCTAGAGGTTAAAGTGATATAAAACACCGCACTGACCATTTCACTACCGCTGGAATTAACTCTTTACAGTCTGTCGTTAAGCCTGAACCTGCAGCTGGTGATCAAGTAGTGACTGCAACACTAAATTAGTGAAAGAGTAATTAAATTTAAATTAAATTATGATTAAAATCATTCTCCATTAATGTTTAGTTAGCAGCATTTCAGAATATGCTATGCAATTGTTATTCCATTTTGTGTTTAAAGATAGATTATTCTGGAATATAAAGGCTATATAATTAAACCGTTAGCCACCAGCTAAGCTGCAAGTCGTCCTAAAGATCAGCCCAGAATCTCAGTGAATCTGGACCACCATGCTTTATGAGATCAGCATGACCTGCCAGAGTTAAACCCATTAACAGATTAAAGGACATTAGCAGGACTGTATAGTCAGTATAGAATTGAAGAGGCAGGCGGGGTAAACTTAATAAGCTTTTTCTGCTAAGAACATGAGCTGCAGAATTCTGAACCATCACCCGTGATATTAGCGCATAATTAGCGCCCGCAGCACAACAACATGGTTCCCGAGTGTGGCTTTCAATCCTCACCTGTCTCCCGTCTCTGCCTGCCAGGAGTTTTCTTGTTCAGGGTTTCTGGGTGGTACGAGATTCACAACTAATATCCAGGATAAAGCAGTTAAATAAATTTGATAAATGAGAAACTGTATGCAAAAATAATAGGTTTACTTTTACTTGTTAAAAGTGTAAAAAACTGATAATTTTTTTAATTATATGAAGGGGGAGAATTATTCTGTATTCAGTCTGCAATTAATGTAGATAGGTTAAATGATCCACAGTTTTAAAAGAAAGACACGCAGGAAGACAGACAGACCGACAGATTGATGTGCAGACAGGAAAGGAAAGAAAAGGGAGAAAAAAACAGAAGGAAGGAAGGAAGGAAGGAAGGAAGGAAGGAAGGAAGGAAGGAAGGAAGGAAGGAAGGAAGGAAGGAAGGAAGGAAGGAAGGAAGGAAGGAAGGAAGGAAGGAAGGAAGGAAGGAAGGAAGGAAGGAAGGAAGGAAGGAAGGAAGGAAGGAAGGAAGGAAGGAAGGAAGGAAGGAAAAACAAAAGAAAGAAAGGAAGGAAGAAAGAAAAAACAAAGGGAAGGAAGGGAAAACAAAAGGAAGGAAGGAAGGAAGGAAGGAAGGAAGGAAGGAAGGAAGGAAGAAAAGGAAGGAAGGAAGGAAGGATGGAAGGAAGGAAGGAAGGAAGGAAGAAAGAAAAAACAAAGGGAAGGAAGGAAGGAAGAAAGAAAAAACAAAGGGAAGGAAGGAAGGAAGAAAGAAAAAACAAAGGGAAGGAAGGGAAAACAAAAGGAAGGAAGGAAGGAAGGAAGGAAGGAAGAGAAGGAAGGAAGGAAGGAAGGAAGGAAGGAAGGAAGGAAGGAAGGAAAAACAAAAGAAAGAAAGGAAGGAAGAAAGAAAAAACAAAGGAAGGAAGGAAGGAAGGAAGAAAGGATGGAAGGAAGGAAGGAAGGAAGGAAGGAAGGAAGGAAGGAAGGAAGGAAGGAAGGAAGGAAAAACAAAAGAAAGAAAGGAAGGAAGAAAGAAAAAACAAAGGGAAGGAAGGGAAAACAAAAGGAAGGAAGGAATGAAGGAAGGAAGGAAGAGAAGGAAGGAAGGAAGGAAGGAAGGAAGGAAGGAAGGAAGGAAGGAAGGAAGGAAGGAAGGAAAAACAAAAGAAAGAAAGGAAGGAAGAAAGAAAAAACAAAGGGAAGGAAGGGAAAACAAAAGGAAGGAAGGAAGGAAGGAAGGAAGGAAGGAAGAAAAGGAAGGAAGGAAGGAAGGAAGGAAGGAAGGAAGGAAGGAAGGAAGGAAGGAAGGAAGGAAGGAAAAACAAAAGAAAGAAAGGAAGGAAGAAAGAAAAAACAAAGGGAAGGAAGGGAAAACAAAAGGAAGGAAGGAAGGAAGGAAGGAAGGAAGGAAGGAAGGAAGGAAGGAAGGAAGAAAAGGAAGGAAGGAAGGAAGGATGGAAGGAAGGAAGGAAGGAAGGAAGGAAGGAAGGAAGGAAGGAAGGAAGGAAAAACAAAAGAAAGAAAGGAAGGAAGAAAGAAAAAACAAAGGGAAGGAAGGGAAAACAAAAGGAAGGAAGGAAGGAAGGAAGGAAGGAAGGAAGGAAGGAAGGAAGGAAGGAAAAACAGAGGAAGGAAGGAAGGAAGGAAGAGCAGAGGAAGGAAGGAAGGAAGGAAGGAAGGAAGGAAGGAAGGAAGGAAAAACAGAGGAAGGAAGGAAGGAAGGAAGAGCAGAGGAAGGAAGGAAGGAAGGAAGGAAGGAAGGAAGGAAGGAAGGAAGGAAGGAAGGAAGGAAGGAAGGAAAACAGAGGAAGGAAGGAAGGAAGGAAGGAAGGAAGGAAGGAAGGAAGGAAGGAAGGAAGGAAGGAAGGAAGGAAGGAAAAACAGAGGAAGGAAGGGATGTACTACAGTATGTACTGTAGGTCATGTTGGAGTTTTTATAAGTAAATTACCTGAGTAAAGAACACACATATTCTCGCTATCTCTCTCTTACGCACACACACACACACACACACACACACACACACACACACACACACAGATGTGTAGTTAATTTTAGGGCGTCTCTGGGCCAACAATGGAATGTTTCAACACTTACAAGATCAAACGCTCTGGTCTCCACTATATCACCAAACCGGAATCCAGTTAAGCTGTGTGTGTGTGTGTGTGTGTGAGTGTGTGTGTGTGTGTGTGTGTGTGAAGGCAAAGGGGCTGTTGTCCAGGAGGAATAATCAGAAAAACATATAAAGAACTACAGACGTCTGTAGTTTCAGCTAAAATCAGCGCTTATGACTAAAAGGATCGAGAGAAACACTGACCTGAGTACTTTATTATGTTCACCTGCTTTGTTCAGTTAGTAATTGTTTTATTAGCTACACCGACCATACTGATAAACTTTGTAGGTACACTAACTGAGCCCATTTATTTCTCAAAAGGGACCCATTTATGAATCCCCTGACCAGATGTTGTTTGGGTAGTGAACCATTCTCAGCAATGCAATCACACCTACATGACACTTGTGTGTTGTTCTGAGTGTGTATCAGGTGCAGCAGTGTTGTTGGCTTTATAAATACTGTTTAAACTTACTATCTATACATCCACCTACCTGTTTACCTACCTACAAACCTGCCTGCCAGCATAGCTACCAACCTACCCATTTATCATTTTACCTATTCATCCACCCCAACCTACCTACCAACGTATCAGTGTAACTACCTATCATTCTATCTATTCTTCTACCAACCTAACAAACCATTCATCCATCCATCCACCTACCCACCTACCTACCTACCTACTTACCAACGTATTAACCTAACTGCCTATTATTCTATCTATTCATCTAACTACCTAATAAACCATCCATTTATCCACCTACCCACCTACCTACCTTACCTACCAATGTATCAACCTAACTACAAATCATTCTATCTATTCCTCCAACAACCTAATGAACCATCCATCCATTAACCTACCCCCCTACCAACCTAACAATGTACCAACCTAACTACCTATCATTCTATCTATTCATCTAACTATCTAACAAACCATTCATCCATCCATCCACCTACCCACCTACCTACCACTGTATTAACCTAACTACCTATCATTCTATCTATTCATCTACCAACCTAATGAACCATCCATCCATTAACCTACCCACCTACTTACCAATGTATCCACCTAACTACCTATCATTCTATCTATTCATCCAACAACCTAATGAACCATCCATCTATTAACCTACCCATCTACCAACCTAACAATGTACCAACCTAACTACCTATCATTCTGTCTATTCATCTACCAACCTAACAATGTACCAACCTAACTACCTACTAACTAACTAACTACTATCTGTCTGTCTATGTATTTATTTATTATTTATAAATAATTGTATTTATTTATTTATTTATTTGAGTCTCTGAGTTGTGACGTCACTCTTCCCCGGTGCGTGCGCTTTCTGCGCGCGGAGCGGATCAGTAGTCGGTAGCTCTCGCGCAGTGGGGACCTCGCGCTCTGTCTGTAGAGGTATCGCGCGTGGATGATGGATGTCGGATACCGGAGCAGCGCGTGACAGAACGGAGATGAACGTGAGAGGGAACTAACTCGAGAAGAACTGGAGGAGAAGTGGAGGAGGAGGACTGGAGGAGAAGTGCAGAAGTAAAGCGGGAGGTGGATCATGTAGAGAACCGGACACGGGTGGATGGAGGACTGAGGGATGCGCGCGGTCTGAACGGGAAACTTTGATGCTGCGGGAGCGCTCGGTGAGTGAGTGAGTGAGTGCGCGCTGGGTAGATGCTGTTAACAGAGTTAAACCAATGTGTATAATAGTAATCATCATCATCATCATCATAAGAATATCCATACATACAATAATATTAATAATAATAATCATTATCATAATCATATAAGAATATCCATAAGCATTATACATACAAGAAAAGACTAGATTTTTTTCATTATTAATAATAATGATAATAATGATGATAATGATGATGATAATAATAATAATAGTAATAATAATAATAATAACGACAATAATAATACAAATAATAATTATTATTATTAATAATGATAATAAAAAATAATAATAATAATAATAATAATGATAATGATGATGATGATAATAATAATAATAATAATAATAAAAATAATAATAATAATAATGATAATAATGATAATATTATTATTAATAATAATGAAAATAATAATAATGATAATAATAACAATAATAATAATTATAATAATTGATAATGATAATGATAATGATAATAATAATAATAATAATGATGATTAATAATAATAATAATGATAATTAATAATTATAATAATAATAATAATCATTATCATAATCCTAAAAGAATATCCATAAACATTATACAAACAGCAATAAAAGACTAACAATAATATTTGTCTTAATAATAATTATTACACCACCGTCACCAATAATAATAATAATTAAAAAAATAATAATAATAATAATGATAATAATAATAATAATAATTAATAATAATAATAATAATGACAATAATGATAATAATAATAATATTAATATTAATAACAATAATAATAATAATAATAATAATAACTTTGAGATTTGTTTTCAAATGTAAAGTGCTTTATAAATAAAATGTATTATTATTATTATTAATAATAATAATAATCAATATCATAATCATTATCATAATCATGAAAAGAATATCAATAAGCATTATACATACAACAATAAAATACACTAATAATAATATTCGTCATCTTGATAATACTTAATATTTCACCACCATCACCAATAATAATATTATAAATAATAATAACTGTCATCATTTTTGTTATTATTAAAGCAACATCAACTCCTGGTAATAATTTGATAATAAATTATAATTAAATAACTTCTATTGTAAAATGCTGCACACTGAGCATGAGAAAGCTGCATGCACATTAATATACACTCCAAATGTATAAAGATCCTGATTTTGGGTTTATTGTTCAGTCTCTGAGTATCACAGTGAACTATCATCTTGTTAACAGAGCACAACGAACAGTTCTGTGTTACAATCTTATTAAATTATATTTTTCTTTTAAAAATATGAGTTTCATACTCTACACTAGTAGAAAACGATTTATAGTCACCATACCAGTGAATTTATTCCCTTCAGTTTGTTTAAATTAATTTAATATATAATATACAATAAAAGGGAGTATAGCACTCTGATCTGTTCACCTCTCTACTCATGCCTGAGGCACTGTAGAGCAGCCATTCCACCCGTCACTGAAAGGTTTGAGGCAACTGGAGTACCCACAGGAATCCCTAATGGACCAGCACACAGGTTTTCTTTTTAAGCATTGGCAAATTACCACTGCTTTAGGTAGTTCTTAGTGAGTGCAGTCAAACTAGTCTACTAAAACTACTAGTCAAATGACATTAAAGTCTGCAAGACCAAATTATTCATCCAAATGGCTGTATGTATATTTTTGACCCAGCAGATTTTCAGAAAACTCTTTAAAGATTGGTAGGGAGCATGGGTTATAGAATCATTTCCAACTGCCATGCTATCATGATGGGTAAGGCGGAATGGAGGTGCAGATGACTGAGAGGGACATTTCCCTTAATCAGCAGTCTCTGCACCTCATCAGTGTTAATCCGCTGCAGCTGGGAGAGCCCTGTAAATACTGGCCATCTTACCATTGGCTCATTTTCTGACACTTGTACACTTTTTGAGGCTGGTACTTTAGTTTCCCCAGGGCATCTGCCGGCATTCTTTGATCTCTTTCCCTCTCAGCCAATCACAGTTCATTCTTTTTGACCAAAATAACTCTGGATCTTGAACTGGTTCCATTCAGACTTCGTAGAAGCTTGGTGCTATTCAGTTTAAAACGTTGTAACAAGTACCAAGGACTATCCATGATCAACATAGGATAGAAATATGAAAACCTTTATATTAGAATTAGATTGGTCATCTGCAGTACCATCTATGGGTTCTTGGATTCTTTAAGTACCTTCAGTTTGAGAACCACTACACTAGACTTTTAGACTTTAGACTGATACATTAGAGGTTCTTTGAATGGTGTAAGTTGTTGCACATTCAGAAAAATGAGAAGCCTGTTCAGCTGTAATACTGAACTCTCGTTCAGTTAATAGACTTTAGCTAATGAACCTCATCCAATAAAACAAATCATATAAATGTGCTACAGAAGAATAATATTTTAATTTTTTCTACAAAAAATAGTTTAATGAAATTCACTGTTGTTATCAGCAACACAAATGATGTGGCGTTATTCATTATCATGAATAATGAGAACAATTCTTCTGAGGCTAACGGTTCTAGGTGTAACCATTTACACATAAAGTGCTTTTCCAATCATTTTATGGTGCTACACTATATAGCCAAAAGTACACACGCCTTCTAATTATTGAGTTCAAGTGATTCAGCCACACCAACTGTGAAATCAACAGTTTAAGGAGGGTCATTTTCTATTACAGCATGACTATGCCACTAAGCCAGGTCCATAAAGACATGGTATTACCAGTCTGGCTTGGAGGAACAGAGCACTGACCCCAATCCCACTAAACACCTGGGATTAACTGGGATGTCAAACTCTTTTGCTTTGCCTTTTTATCCAACATCACTGACGTGAGTGACCTCACAATTGCTCTTTAGACTCAATAGGCACAAGGCAAGGCCAGGCA
Organism: Trichomycterus rosablanca; assembly: GCF_030014385.1. Taxonomy (NCBI): domain Eukaryota; kingdom Metazoa; phylum Chordata; class Actinopteri; order Siluriformes; family Trichomycteridae; genus Trichomycterus; species Trichomycterus rosablanca. The sequence continues at coordinate 5,197,647 of NC_086001.1, read as the reverse complement.
AGGCAAAGTTTATTTATATAGCACCTTATACACAACCGTGGCTGACCAAAGTGCTGTACAGACTCAGTATACTATGTAACATAAAAACTGTCAAAATAAATCTTACAATACCATAAAAAACATAATAAATTACATAATGCATATAAATGACATAATGCATATTAAAACTATTAATTACAGTCACTACACCCCTCAACCAGTGTTAAACGCCAAAGTAAAAAGATGTGTCTTCAGCCTTGAGTTAAAAACACCAAATGATTGTGCAGACCTAATCTGGAAAGGCAAGTTGTTCCATAATGTTGGAGCAGCTACTGCAAAGGCTCAATCACCTCTGCTTCTGAGCTTAGACCTTGATGTTTCTCAAAGCATTGGGTTACCACACCTTGGGGCTCTTAGCGGAGTCCGAACTTGCAAAACTTCTGCAATGTAGGCTTTAAAAACCAGCAATAATACCTTAAAATCAATCCTAAATTTCACTGGGAGCCAATGAAGGGAAGCCAAGCCTGGCATTATGGAGCCCAAATTCTTACATTAAAATTTACTGTAATTATGCCCCAGTTATTGCTTGTAAATGACACACTTTTATATTTACAGCATTTAGCAGATGCTTTTATCCAAAGCGACTTACACATGTGACAATACACAATCCAAGCAAGTGGGGGTTAAGGACCTTGCTCAAGGGCCCAACAGTGTCAACCTGGCTGATGTGGGAAATCAGCATCCTTATGATTACTAGTCCAGTTACTTAACCACTTAGCTACCACTAGCTCTGAGGTTTTACACATTAGGACTGGATGTCAGGGTCTCATAAAATACTTCTTGACAACTCTTACACATCAGTTAAGACTGAGAATCAAGTCTAGAAAAATACATTACACAAAACAATGGCTTAAAACTAAATTTAAAAACACCTCACTGTCACTGCTGGACTGAGAATAGTCCACCAACCAAAAATATCCAGCCAACAGCGCCCCGTGGGCAGCGTCCTGTGACCCTTGATGAAAGTCTAGAAGATGACCAACTCAAACAGCAGCAATAGATGAGCGATCGTCTCTGACTTTACATCTACAAGGTGGACCAATTAGGTAGGAGTGTTTAATAGACTGGACAGTGAGTGGACACGGTATTTAAAAACTCCAGCAGCACTGCTGTGTCTGATCCACTCATACCAGCACAACACACACTAACACACCACCACTATGTCAGTGTCACTGCAGTGCTGAGAATGATCCACCACCTAAATAATACCTGCTCTGTAGTGGTCCTGTGGGGGTCCTGACCATTGAAGAACAGGGTGAAAGTAGGCTAAAAAGGTATGTAGAGAAACAGATGGACTACAGTCAGTAATTGTAGAACTATAGTGCTTCTATATGGTAAGTGGAGCTGATAAAATGGACAGTGAGTGTAGAAACAAGGAGGTGGTTTTAATTTTATGGCTGATCAGTGTATAAATGTATATAAATGTAATTTGTCAGTAAATGTTTGGTGTCTATCTAAAATGAGCTACAGCATCAGTTCTTAAATTTAGGGTTGGTCCCTAAATAGAGGTTGCCTAAGATGCTGATGAGGTGGGAAGATTTTAATAAAACAATACAATGATGCTCATGTCAGTCTAGTTTTTTATTAATCTATAAATGAATCAGTCAGTGTTGTGTTGTGTATTTGACTCTGGGCTCCTGTCACATTTATATCAGCTCCCTTAAATGCGCAATTCAAAGCATTTATTATTATATCTGATTGGCCAAATGTTCCTATTTCTCCTTTTTTACTTGACATCACATACTTCATTACAACATGTGCGCCCAGTCTTAAACCCCCAAGACCTTTTAGCAAAGCAAATTAATTTCCAATAATAATGTAACATTATGTAATAGATTTAGTGAACAGATTTCAGTCTAATTTATGCATCCCTGAGGAATGTGACAAACCTGTTAAACCTAATGATTGTACCTAACAGATCTGATGTTATTCTCGACACAGACAGAACTGCTAACTGTGTTGGCAAGTGCTAGTACATTGGCTACAAGTATGATGCTATTTAGCTCAGTATTGTGTCATATATATCTGTTTCTCTACATACTTTTTAACCTCCTTTTACTCTGTTCTTCAATGGTCAGGACCCCAACAGGACCAGTAGGTATTATTTAGGTGGTGGATCATTCTCAGCACTGCAGTGACACTGACATGGTGGTGGTGTGTTAGTGTGTGTTGTGCTGGTATGAGTGGATCAGACACAGCAGCGCTGCTGGAGTTTTTAAATACCGTGTCCACTCACTGTCCACTCTATTAAACACTCCTACCTAGTTGGTCCACCTTGTAGATGTAAAGTCAGAGACGATCGCTCATCTATTGCTGCTGTGTGAGTTGGTCATCTTCTAGACCTTCATCAGTGGTCACAGGACGCTGCCCACGGGGCACTGTTGGTTGAATATTTTTGGTTGGTGGACTATTCTCAGTCCAGCAGTGACAGTGAGGTGTTTAAAAACTCCAGCAGCGCTGCTGTGTCTGATCCACTCATACCAGCACAACACACACTAACACCCCACCACACCATCTTGTGGGGGTCCTGACCATTGAAAAACAGTATGAAAGGAGATTAAAAAGTATGTAGATGGAGTACAGTCAGTAATTGTAGAACTACAAAGTGTTTCTATATGATAAATGGAGCTGATAAAATGGACAGTGAGTATAGAAACAAGGAGGTGGTTTTAATGTTATGGCTGGTCAGTGTATATAACCAATTACACATTGCATGACAGAAATAGCACAAGACCACAATGTGATAGTGCACTAGGAGACTAGATGAACTGGTCTAAAGATGGTTTGATCGCTATGGTGCTTAAACTAGAGAGTTTGAGAATGACTGTCATATAACAGCCAAATTAAATTACCTGTGGTGGTATGGCAACACTTAGAGGCACAGTGAACATTTTCTCTAACTAGTTATCCAGACCCTGTGTACCAATGCACTTTAATGTGTAAAAATTAGGAGCTATGAAATGGATCAACGGTCACGAGAAAATAAACATATGGCGCACGACTACTCGTACCAGTGTGCATTGTTAAATGGAACAGCAGTGACGTGTGTTTTTCTCTGCACTAGGATTGCAGAACAGCCAGAAGTCGAACGTAGTCAGTTCGTATATCAAAACCGCACACTGTTTATTTGATGCATCTGTGTTCAGGCGGCTTGGTGGGTAGCACTGTCGCCTCACAGCAAAAAGGCTATGGGTTTGTTTCCCAGGTGGAGCAGTCTGGGTCCTTTCTGTGTGGAGTTTGCATGTTCTCTGTGTGGGTTTCTGTGTCTGTGGGTTTCATCCAGGTGCTCCTGTTTCCTCCCACAGTCCAAATACATGCAGTCAGGTTATCTAGAGATACAAAATTCCCCTAGGTGTGTGTGTGTGTGTGTTTGCCCTGTGATGGACCACTGAATTGTACCCACTGCGACCCTGAATAAAGTGGTAAAACAGACAATGAGTGAGTGAAGTGGTCAGTGTTTGGGGTTGTAGGAATGTGACCCTATTGGCGTTCCACACAGTAACGGAGTTCCACGGTAAACGAGCGCCATCGCCTGCGGTTCTCTTATTCAAACTCGTTTTAAATCTCAGTTTCTAACCTGTACACTTTCTTTCGAGCAAACTCTTGTGCTATATAACCTGAGTACCATCAGCATCATGTTTAATTCAATATGTCCCGATAATTTTCTTCTCTTTACTTTCTTCTCACTGGTCCACAATCTTCATGCCTATGGGAAGTAGATCCGGTCGGTGGGATCAGAGAGGAGGCGCGGAGGGAGACTTTAGCACTCCTACATACTACAGTAGTGAATGCGTAGTATGTGAACCGTTAGTGGGCGCACTATTTTAAAGTACCAGGTTGCATTGTAGTATTCAGATTGGAGAGAAAATGGGGAAACGAAGGGGGGGGGGGTATAGTGTGTGTGTGTGTGTGTGTGTGAGGGGAAGGTATAGTGTGTGTGTGTGGGGGGGCAGTGTGTGTGTGAGAGACAGAGAAAAAGAGAGAAACGAGGATAGAGTGCGTGTATGAGGGAGTGTGTATAGTGTGTGTGCGGGGAGTGTGTATAGTGTTTGGGGGGAGTGTGTATTGTGTTTTTGTGTTAGAGAGAGCACGAGAGAGAGTGTGTATAGTGTTTATAGTGTGTGGGGGGAGTGTGTGAGTGTATAGTGTGTGCGTGTGTATAGTGTGGGGGGAGTGTGCATAGTGTGTATAGTGTGTGTGTATATATAGTGTGTGTGTATAGAGTGTGTGTGTATAGTGTGTGCGTGTGTATAGTGTGTGGGGGGAGTGTGCATAGTGTGTCTAGTGTGTGTGTATAGTGTGTGCATGTGTATAGTGTGTGGGGGGAGTGTGCATAGTGTGTCTAGTGTGTGTGTATAGTGTGTGCATGTGTATAGTGTGTGGGGGGAGTGTGCATGGTGTGTCTAGTGTGTGTGTGTATAGTGTGTGCGTGTGTATAGTGTGTGGGGGGAGTGTGCATAGTGTGTGTGTATAGTGTGTGTGTATAGTGTGTCTATTGTGTGTGTGTGTATAGTGTGTGAGGGGAGTGTGTATAGTGTGTCTAGTGTGTGTGTGTATAGTTTGTGCGTGTGTATAGTGTGTGGGGGAGTGTGCATAGTGTGTCTAGTGTGTGTGTGTATAGTGTGTGTGTGTATAGTGTGTGGGGGGAGTGTGCATAGTGTGTCTAGTGTGTGTGTGTATAGTTTGTGCGTGTGTATAGTGTGTGGGGGAGTGTGCATAGTGTGTCTAGTGTGTGTGTGTATAGTGTGTGTGTGTATAGTGTGTGGGGGGAGTGTGCATAGTGTGTATGTATAGTGTGTGTGTATATATATAGTGTGTGTGTATAGTGTGTCTATTGTGTGTGTATAGTGTGTGCGTGTGTATAGTGTGTGTGTGTATAGTGTGTGCGTGTGTATAGTGTGTGGTGGTAGTGTGCATAGTGTGTATGTATAGTGTGTGTGTATAGTGTGTCTATTGTGTGTGTGTATAGTGTGTGCGTGTGTATAGTGTGTGAGGGGAGTGTGTATAGTGTGTGTGTGTGTATAGTGTGTGCGTGTGTATAGTGTGTGGAGGAGTGTGCATAGTGTGTGTGTGTATAGTGTGTGAGGGGTGTGTGTGTGTGCGTGAAAGAGAGAGAGAGGAGGATAGAGTGTGCGTGTGTGGGGGAGTGTATAGTGTGTGCGTGTGTGTGTATAGTGTGTGAGGGGTGTTTGTGTGTGCGCGTGAAAGAGAGAGAGGAGGATAGAGTGCGTGTTTTGGGGGAGTGTGTATAGTGTGTGCGTGTGTGTGTATAGTGTGTGAGGGGTGTGTGTGTGTGCGTGAAAGAGAGAGAGAGGAGGATAGAGTGTGCGTGTGTGGGGGAGTGTATAGTGTGTGCGTGTGTGTGTATAGTGTGTGAGGGGTGTTTGTGTGTGCGCGTGAAAGAGAGAGAGGAGGATAGAGTGCGTGTTTTGGGGGAGTGTGTATAGTGTGTGCGTGTGTGTGTATAGTGTGTGAGGGGTGTGTGTGTGTGCGTGAAAGAGAGAGAGAGGAGGATAGAGTGTGCGTGTGTGGGGGAGTGTGTATAGTGTGTGCGTGTGTGTGTATAGTGTGTGAGGGGTGTGCGCGTGAAAGAGAGAGAGGAGGATAAAGTGCGTGTATTGGGGGAGTGTGTATAGTATGTGTGTGTGAGAGAGAGAGAGAGAGAGAGCGCGAGAGAGAGAGAGTGCGAGCGCGAGGCAGCTCATTCGCTTTGAGCGCAGTGTGGAATCGTCTCGCGCTAGAATGTGCAAACTCGGGATTTATAAACTGAATGAAAAGCCGCCGCATGAGGAGAGATAGATCTGGATCAGGTACTATATATAAACACATACATACACACATATATATATATATATAAGTAAATATATATAGTAACATGCCTTTTTATGCCTTTTAAAACATGTAGTTTTCCTTCGCTGCTCTGTGTGGTCCTCGCTTCAATGAACTTTGTCTCGAACACGAACTTTTTCCCCTGTTGGATTTGATTTTTTTGCTTGATCGGCACTGACGGGATTTAAACCTTTGAACAGAATGAGGATTTTAAGTTTTTTTTGTTTGTTTGGATGTTTCTCTTTGTTGTTGGAATGAAAAATAATGTTTAGGTAAGTTACTGCGGGCTTTGTTTGAACATGCATGCATGAGTCCGACTGGCTGGGATGAATAGGAATGGAGTGGATGGAGGGGGATGGGGTCAGGAACAAAATACTAAGAAATATGACATAAAAATAAACATTTGCTCATTTTAATGGAATTAAATGACCGTTTAACGTAATATGCTTAAACATATATATTTTTTGCTTTTTTGATAAAACACTACTAAGTTACTATTGCTGCTCTGGGTTTTTAACTACTTTTATTTTATTGACCCACAATTGTGGTTTTATTTTCCTTATTATTATCGTTTTTCCAACCAGTTTCATTTGATTTAATTAGACTTTTGTACTAATTGGTGTTTTTACTGGTTGGTATGTACACATTTTAAAAGTGCATAAAGTTTAGTACCTACATCATCCAAGTGATCATAACCTTACAACAACCAACAATAGCATCAACAAATTAAGTTTGCATTTTCACTATTTTTATAGAATTCTATACGTCAAGTACGTTTATTCATCCAGAAAATCTACAAAAAGTAAATTATGTGCCAGTGGTCTTAAATGTACCTGTAAAAGATAATTAAACAACTTGATTAAGTACTAAAGTAAGTTTAAAAACGCCGATGATCCAAAAGTATTCACATCCTGAAAGATTACATATTAGTGCAGGTTTGAATGAAGAAGTTTATTAGAAGTTTAGACGTTTTTACAATCTAAACAAGTGTGTGTGACAGTGAATACAAACAGTTGTGAAAGGAAATACAAAGAAAAATCATTATCACAAATTCAAAGTATAATTTGCATGAATTTAAATGTATTTACATGTATCACCGTTGTTTCCTTTTGTCCACTTTGTCTACATTTGCATTCAGCCACTTTTCTAGTAGCGTTATACAAAAAAGTGTAAAAATATACAACAATGCAAAGAATCTGAAGAGTAAAGCTGATCTGTAATACAAAGATAGTTTTAAACATTAAATACAAATCATTACTTATTAAGAAGTTCAAACAGTACCAGAATATAATTAATATGTACAGAAGTGCAAAGAAATCTCATTGTGTGTTTTGCTTTGATTAAACTTCCCAAAGATACTCTCTAAAGTAAGTCTGGCTGTGAGTGTCTGGGCTCTCGGCTTTGCTTTTGTTGCACGTTTTTGTGCCTTTTCAAAGACTAAAATGTGCTACGTTGTTTGAACAGCTCATCAAAGCTTTTTTTCATGTGGTCAGCTAGAAAGAAAATTAGGTGAAAGGCTAAAGTCGAGAAACGTTACCTGGACGATAGTTTGCATTTTAGTTTTTTAGTGCATCAAGTAAAGCTTCAAAGGAGAGTGTTTTGTGGTGCACTGTTTTAATGACTTATACATGTATGGCATTTCTTGCGGCGTCTAATCTTACACACAAGAGGCTGGTGTGGCTTGTAGTTTTATTTAACAGCCGTGCAGGAGCGTGAAGGGAAAACTAGGAACTCGTGCCATGTATAAATAGTTTACCATTCACCAAATGACATTTAATATGGTCTTAAAAAGAAATCCTGGAAGGCTACTGTACACTCCAACACTTTGATATCCATGTGCATTCATGCAATGTGTAAAAAATACTAAAAGTCTATTAGAGCAAATCTTGTAGCGTTTGCCACACTCAGTTAGACGCAGACTTAAGATTAAGAATCTCATAACAACCAGTGGAATGTGTATATTTGTTGATATCTAGGACAAATGCTTCCATGCCTCCATCCTCCCAGGCAGTTCTGCCGTTAATCATTCATGGCCGTGTTCCTTTGAGGCGCCTGTTGTGGCTAGGAAGTCTGGAAATAACAGACGGGGAGGAAACCAGCCAGCAGTGCCATTCCATTCACCATGCTAGGCTTATGTATGCTCTGCTAGTTGGAATGTTTATGAACCCAAGTAATATTGTACATATAATGCACATTACCAAAAAATGTCCATTATTACATGAACAAATCTTCTATGTAAGGCATTGGATGCATTAATGCCCTGGACAGTTTGTATTTCCCAGACTCACTGTGGGCACTCTGCCTACTCAGGGACCTTGGGATCATGCCCACTTTTTCCATTTGCTGAACTTTCCTTAATGCTCTTGTGTTTCTAAGACAATACTTCGTACTTATTGTTCCTTGTTTTCTCATCAGGTGGTTCGGTGAAGAGCGCTCTGCGACCATGCAGAACCAGGTGACTTCACTGCTGGTGGTGTTGCTGCACCTCCTGTGCTGCTGCACCCCAAACCAAGGGCTGAATACAACGTCTGTTCCACACTTTACCCATCCTATGTACAATGCCACCATTTTCGAAAACTCTGCTGCTAAAACCTACCTAGAGGCGCCCGCCAAAATGGGCGTCTACAACACAGACCCGTCCTGGGAAATACGGTACAAAATTGTGTCGGGCGACAACGAGAACCTTTTTAAAGCCGAGGAGTATCAGCTGGGAGACTTTACCTTTTTGCGGATAAGGACCAAAGGAGGGAGCAGTGCCATTCTTAATCGGGAGGTCCGTGACCATTATATGCTTTCGGTAAAAGCTGTGGAGAAGAACTCTAACGCTGAGGCTCGAGCTCGAGTCAGGGTTCAGGTACTGGATACCAATGATCTTCGGCCGCTCTTCTCTCCGACCTCATACAGCGTGGCCCTGCCGGAGAACACGGCGATCCGCACCAGCATTGCAAAAGTCACAGCGACGGATGCTGACATCGGTACGAACGGAGAGTACTATTATAGCTTTAGAGAGTGGACCGATATGTTTGCGGTCCATCCAACAAGTGGGGTAGTAACACTAACTGGAAGGCTGGACTACTCCGAAACCAAGCAGTACGACCTGGAGATACTTGCCGTAGATCGTGGGATGAAGCTGTACGGTAGCAGCGGGTTTAGCAGCATGGCTAAGCTCACGGTACGAATAGAGCAAGCCAACGAGCACGCACCAGTCATCACCGCTGTTACCCTATCTCCTTCGGATACGGACAAGGACCCGACTTATGCTGTAGTGACCGTCGAGGATGAAGACCAAGGAGCCAATGGTGAGATTGCATCCCTGAGCATTGTTGCTGGAGATCCTCTACAGCAGTTTAAAACAACGAGGACCAGTCCAGGCAGTAAGGAATACAAAATTAAAGCAGTGAAGGAGGTCGACTGGGACAGTCAGCCGTACGGATACAACCTCACCTTGCAAGCTAAGGACAAAGGAAGTCCATCGCTGTTTTCTTCAACTAAAGTCATCCATGTCACGTCCTCACAGTTTAAAGTAGGGCCGCCTAAATTCGAACACTCTGTTTACAGGGCTAATATAAGTGAATTTGCACCACTAAACACACCAGTTATTATGGTAACAGCCGTGCCAAAATATCCCCAGCTGAAGTATGCTTTTAGGCAAAAATTGGACAAAATTCCCTTCGCAATCCATCCAGACACTGGCTTAATTACAACAGCTGGCCCCATCCGTGCAGAACGCTCGCCTCAATATGAGTTAGAGGTCATCATTCACGACAAGAAGGCAGCAACTAAAGTTATAATAGACGTGATCGATGTAAACAACAATGCCCCAGAGTTTCAGCAGTCATCCTACAAGGCCAGTGTTGATGAAAACATGCCCATAGGCACCAGTGTACTAACGGTGAAAGCCTCAGATTTAGACAGCGGTGAGAATGGCTATGTCACGTACAGTATTGCTAACATTAATCCTGTACCTTTTAGTATTGACTACTTCTCCGGGGTCATCAGCACCTCAGAGCAACTCGATTATGAATTGATGCCAAGGATTTACAATTTGCGGGTACGCGTGTCAGACTGGGGCGAACCCTTCCGCCGGGAGGTAGAGACGCTGGTCACGATCACACTGAGCAACCTGAACGACAACAAGCCATCGTTTGAAAACGTGGACTGCCAGGTCACCATGCCCAGAGACCACGGCACCGGAGAACAGATCACAACCGTATCTGCCATCGATGCGGATGAGCTTCAGCTGGTTAGGTACACGATAAAAGCTGGTAATGAACTGGACCTTTTCGAGTTGAACCCCAACTCGGGTATGCTGTCTCTGAAGCGATCCCTGGGCGAGGGCAAGGCGGCAAATTTGGCTTCGCACGACTTGCAGATTGTAGCCAGCGATGGAGACCACGAGACTCCTGCGATGCTCTTGAACATAACCGTCGTTACTGCGCATAGCCCGGTTCAGGTCAAATGTGTCGACACGGGCGTGGCCATTATGCTGGCAGAAAAGCTCCTGCAAAGTAGTAAAATCCACAGTGAACCGGAACCTGACGATGACCTCTTAGACATTCATTCCGTCAACCGGTTCACACCCCTGTTTGCGGAGTCATTTCCAAGTGTGGTTGAAGTCAAAGAGGACCTTCCGGTTGGAGCTCGGATTGTCCATTTGAGTGCCTCAGACCTGGACAGCGGTTTCAATGGAAAACTCGTCTACGTCATATCCGGAGGTGACACAGAAAGCCGGTTTGTTGTAGACATGAATGATGGTTGGCTTAAGGTGTACTCACCGCTCGATAGAGAAACCACCGATCATTACACCCTCAACGTCACCGTGTACGACCTTGGAATACCTCAGAAGTCATCATCACGCCTGCTGGACATCAAAGTTACAGATGCGAATGATAACAGCCCGCAGTTTCTGCAGGACTCATATTTCGTGGAAATAAGTGAGAACGCAGCCGTGGGTTCCGAAATCATCCAAGTGGAGGCTAAAGACAAAGATCTGGAAGAGAACGGTGTTGTCAGGTATTCAATACTGGCAGACACTGATCAGTTTTCTATCGATGAGGAGACTGGTGTGGTTAGGGTCAAAAAGCCTTTAGATCGCGAAGTTCAGTCTGAATTTTCTCTCAGGATAGCCGCTCGGGACCAGGCCCCTACCGAACCTCAACTGGTATCCACTGTGATTCTTAAAATCATCCTGGAAGACGTCAACGACAACCCGCCGAAATTTATTCCTCCCAATTACAGGGTAAAGGTACGTGAAGACCTACCGATAGGTACCGTCATCATGTGGTTGGAAGCTCACGATCCGGACGTGGGAGCTTCGAGCCAGGTACGATACAGTCTCGCAGACAACGGCGAAGGGAAGTTCGAAGTGGACAAACTCAGCGGCGCGGTTCGAATAGTACAGAATCTGGATTATGAGAAAAAGCAGGTTTACAACCTTGTGGCGAGGGCCAAGGACAAGGGCAAACCCATTTCTTTGTCTTCGACCTGTCACATTGAGGTGGAGGTGGTGGATGTGAACGAGAACATGCATCGACCGTGGTTTCCATCATTCATGGATAAGGGATTTATCAAAGAGGACGCACCGATCGGAACGTCCGTGATGAAAGTAACGGCTCAGGATGAGGATAAAGGCAGAGACGGGGAGATCCGCTACTCGATTCGGGATGGATCTGGCCTGGGGATCTTCGCCATCGATGAAGAAACTGGTAGGTGGTTCGGTTTCTCTAATTTTGCTAAGGCTGAGCTTGAACGTGTATGGTTTGAGTGTGATTGCTTTATGTGTGGTCTTAAATAACATGAAACAAATTGTCGCTGCATTTATTTGTCCAGCAATACATGAAAATTGAAGGGGAATGAGGGTCCAGTCAGTACATTGCTAGCCAGTGTGTTGGCTTTAGTATGGCGTCGAGTTGCAGTTTTTGGGTTTTTGACACAAGGAGACAAAATTGATGGCAGGAACAGATGTAGCAGCTGTCTCTCCAACTTAAACATTCCTAACTACTTGCTGTGCACTTCCCCCACTGGCTTTCCCACCCATCCACTGTCCACTTACCTTTTAACCCACCAACAATCTCCTTTTCCTTCAATATTTCAAGCCGGTATTTGGGACAACAGCTTGTTTAAACCTGATTCAGGGTCATGGTGGGTGGAAACACCCTGGACAGGTCGCCAGTCCATAACAGGGCAAACACACACTCACCCACTCATACTTAGGGCAATTTTAGTGGCTCCAGTTAACCTGACTGCATGTCTTTGGACTGTGGGAGGAAACCGGAGCAGCCGGAGGAAACCCACACAGACTCCACACAGAAAGAACCAGGACCGCTTCACCTGGGAATTGAACCCAGGACCTTCTTGCTGTGAGGCAACACTGCTACCCACCGAGCCACTGTGTCGACAGCTAGATCATATTGATAAGTGGTTTCATTATTAGAATAGAATACCTTTATTTGTCATTTGTTTGAAAGTTGGGGTTACAGCGCAGGGTCACTTATTGTACGGCGCTCCTGGAGCCAAGAGGGTTATGGGCCTTGCTCAAGGGCCCAACAGTGACTGCAGAACAGAGCCGAGATTCGAACTTTCACCATTTGGATTACATTTACATTTTCAGCATTTAGCAGACCAAAGCGACTTACATTATACAGTCTAAGCTATTGAGGGTTAAGGGCCTTGCTCAAGGGCCCAACAGTGGCAACCTGGCAGTAGTGGGGTTTGAACCAGCAACCTTCTGCTTACTAGTCCAGTACCTTAACCACTAGGCTACAACTGCCTACATTTGATACAATTGCCTACAACTGATAGCTCAAAGCTCTACCCATTAGGCTACCACTGTCCCACACAAAGAGTGTATTTGTACCTTCTTCAGCTGGTCATGGGCCCTGTAAGCACCTGTACCAGAAAGATAAAATAAATTAAACTGAAATGATAATGGCTGCTTGATGGAGCCAACTCGCTCTTTTCAATTTGAAAAGCTCGCATTTTAAATATTCACCGAATTTCTAATTTCCATGTTAATGTTGGATTCTGCTTTTTTTTCTCTAGAATATATTCCTTCACTGAGGTATACATAATTAATGTACAAATGGGTCTGTGAAATTGGCATACATAAAACATTTAGTTTTTTTTAAACAGAACTCAACATTTTTAAATGCTCTTTTCCCCTTAACTCACTCCAGTATTAAATTAAGTGTTCATTTAGATGGAGGGTGGAGCAGGGCACTTCATTAAGGAGGATAAATTAGATGTGGCTGTTAGGGAATGCCTATGGGGAAATCTCACTTTCTGCAGGGGTAAATTTAGCATGACAGGATGCTCTGGCGCTCGCCCTCCCGGACCATCTGCCAGTCATTGTGCCTGCCCGGTCTGGAGATTGTGTTCTGCATGGTTCAGACAATGTGAGGTTTTTTGATCGTTGGTGTTTCCTCCGTTTTGGGATAAACGGGGTGTTAAACAGAGTCCAGAACAGCAACACGTCGCTGGAAAAAAGAAGGTCATGGAAAATGTTTGATCCAATATAGAAGCCATCTGAGATTGGTTTAAACTTGGCAACGCAGTCAGTCTGCGAGGCTTGCTCGGAAAATTAACTCTTGCAGTCAAATGTTGTTTAGCTTTTAGAAGAAATGATGTCTCTACCTTAGGGTGCATTCACATGAGAAGTGCTCAGCTTGAGCGGTGCGGTAAAACGACATCAAAGTGCGAATATGAGACGAATCTGCATTTGTGTGGAGTAGCCATAAAATCCTCCCTGAAACCGTCCACATGTATCTGTGTTTATCTTTATTTTCCTCACTGTTTCACTTTTAAACTTGTGTTACAACTCTTGGTGCTGAGAAACAACTTTTCTGAGAGAGTCTAAAACGCTTATCGTTAAAAACGCTTAAAATGGTTTAATGTACTAAAAAACGACACAGAAACACTAAACTTCTCTTAATTATTACTGCTCAGAAGTTTCTCCACTAATGAAATTTCTTACTCGTTGTTTTAATGCAATGTCACATTAAGAGTTGTTTGTTCAGCCTGAGTTGCTTTTACTGCATCATATCAAACAGTTCATCTCATTAGAGGCACTTTGAAAAGGTCAGCAACAAACTGGGTCAAATTTCAATTAGATGAACTTTGAGCGCTGCTGCAAGCACAAATATCGCAAACACACAGGCGCCCAAGTGCCGCAGTGAAATGTTCCTCTAGCACACCAGCGCCAAGATCCTGACCACCCCGTTTCGAATCTCGGCTCTGCTACCAGTTGGCTGGGCGCCATCTAGCGGTCACAATTGGCAGTGCCTGCAGCAAACACAAATTGGCCACCGTGTCTGCTGGATGGGGAAATGACCGGACTAAGTGGGTGGGGTCTTCAAACGCTGTGGTTAGCTGATAGAGGTGCCTGTGCAGAAGCACGGGCGCAAAGAAGGGGTCAAATAGGACTTCACACGAGTCGGAGGGCACGTGAGCAGCAATCTACCCTCCTCGAACGCAATCAGGGATCCACAGCAGCGGAAAACAGATTGACTACGCTAAATCGGGAGACAAAGGGAGAATATTCGTAAATAAATAGAAAAAAATCGCAAACACAGAAGTGCCAAACTCCAACTCTTAAACAGCACAGCCTGAACAAAAATGGTTTTGCCACCTTTCATGTGAATGCGCCCTTGCAGTGGTGTTTATCAGTGGTTGTTGAAGTAATTCTTACCGAAACTGTTTGGAATTCCTTGAGTCTACCAGAGGGCACTCAAATTAGCAAGCCACCCATTGACAGATCTCAGCTAGATATATTTAGTCCCGACACCTGAGTGGAAGTCTCACAGGCGTCCCCTTTAAACCGAAAAGATTCAGGTCACCAGTACCTGACCTGGACTTCTGCCCTGTTTGACCTCAGCGCTCTATGAGTGCCAGCGGGGATGGGATGGTTTTACACCGAGCTGCATTGTTTGGGATCACAACGATGGCTGGTGGCTAAGTAAATATGCATGAGCCCAGAACAGCCCCCTGTGGGCTGCTGATTAGATGGTGGGGGGTGTTACTATGAGTGGGGTGGGATTACACGGCAGAGAGGAAATCATTCCCATCACATTGGCTGAATGGGTAATGATTTGGTATTTGATTGCGATCTGATTGCAGTATTTTAATTTATTTATGTATTAAAATAAGGCAGCCAGGTTCAGCTCTTTGTATCCCTCCGATGTATGGTCATGATTGGCTAACACCCGAGGGTAAGGAGATGGCCGAAACAGCCTATCTACTGTCGGTGCGCTCTTAGTGCTGGTCCCAAGCCCGGATAGAAATAGCAAGGCTGCGTCAGGAAGGGCATCTGGGATTAAAACTGTGCCAAGTCTGGTATGCAGAGCTGATCCGCTGTGGTGGCCCCTATATATGGTAGCAGACAAGAGGAAAAAAGATTTGGGCAGAGGTGTGATAGGTCTTGTCTGTGTTAACATTTACCAGCACTTTAACCAGCCAGGTTATAATTAGATTTTACCTGTTACCTGTTTTTTTCTTGTTACACCAACTTTTAATTGGCAGCCTGCAAAGAGCTACGAGCCTTCTATTGCTTGAGAAGAATAATTAAATATTTAGAATATTTAGAAATTCAATAGGGGATTTAATCAGCACTGATCAAGCACTACTAGCAGTTTTAAAATAGAAGCTTTTGGCATTCAGTGTGATGCCGTTCGGTTACTACATGCTACACGTGAGTCTGACGAAGTCACACCCTTAAAGTCTCTTTAAAAAGGTTTCTTAGCTTGAAGCAGTCATTAAAACAAAACCATACCAACAAACAGGATGACACAGTTGCCAAAGGCTTTTAAAATCCCCTCCAAATCTAGACTGGTTCGGTCCCAGCTGGGCCTAGTTAAACTTGCTGCACCTTAGGGCTCTGCGGCTTTTCCGCCTCCTTGCTTTATTTGCATGCTTTGCTTTGCTTTTCCAGCACAGGGAAGGAGGAGGGGGGTCGCCATAAAGGAATGCTTTTGGAAGGAACGTGCGGTACGGTTCCTCTACAGCCTAATGCTACCCTTGCATACATCTGTGGCCCTCCTGGGTACTCTCCTCAGGGACCTGTGCTCTGCGCTTTTTATATTTAGTCCAACCAGGCTTGCATTTAAAGCGGTTAGGGAAGCTAAGTGCCAACAGAAACAAAGAAAACAGCAGCCTTTCTTCAAACCACGGAGCTCAGACGTGTTCTCTGGGCGTCCTGCGTGGACCGATTATCATAAAGGCCTTGAGCTGTTGCTCTGGGCCTTACGCGTCTGCATCTTATTCTTTTCTTTTAGTTTAGCACTGTTTGTAGGCGTTGGAGATTTGCAAATAGCCTGAAAGTTCGAGCGCGCCTCCAGCAGCGATGTTTACCTCCAGATTGCACAAACAAGTCGAGCCTGAGCGAGACCCCTCGGTGTGAACCGGGCTAATTTCAGCCACGCTGGTTTTGTGTGTATGTTTGAGTTTCAGAACGTATTTCGTTTGCCTGTTTCTTCCTGAATAACGGAGTTAATAGAGGCCTCGCGCACCGGCACAGCTCTGATTGATGATGCCAGAGCCACGCAATGAATCTGGTGCTGTTTACGCGGAATGCCCTCGTGGCAGAGGAACACATAAAATGGGGCTCAGAGCACATGTCACAAATCACAGCCGAGGCAGAGTGACTCGGTTTACAAAAGCTTAAACAGTTCCGTGTCTGGAATCTGAAATATAAACTCATCGGAGTCGAAGCAGGGTTGGTCAAACATGCTTGCTGAAGTTCAGAGGATGCTCTAGAGATTGTAGGTTAAGGGTTTCGGTTATGGTGAAGGTGAAGGTGCTTTCTACTATTTTCAGTTTTTAGGGACAAAATGATTAAGCAAAGCTCAAATAGAAAAAGCTACGGTGGGTCTGGTTTTCCCAAAATTACTGGACACAATGCAGTACCACACTCCGGACAGGACACCAATCCATCACGAGGCCTCCGCCACCCCCCTCCTCAGACACAGCCAATCATGTCTGTATATAGATGCTAATTGGCCGATAGCACCGGTGGCAATTCGAACCCAGAATCCCAGCGGTAGTGGGCAGTTGTAGCCTAGTGGTTAAGGTACTGGACTAGTAATCAGAAGGTTGCAAGTTCAAGCCTCACCTCTGCAAGGTTGCAACCGTTGAGCCCTTGAGCAAGGCCCTTAACCCTTAATTGCTTAGATTGTATACTGTCACAACTGCAAGTCGCTTTGGATGAAAGTGTCCGCTAAATGCTGAAAATGTAAATGTAAATGTAGTGGGCTAGAGTAATTTACCACACTGCAACCTGAGCGCAGTCAAAATAAAGTGAAAGTTCACTGCAAATATATTCAATAACTTCAGGGTCAGAGTGAGAAAATCTTTTAACTTTAAGAAAACTGGAGCTGCTTCATTCAAATGCACAATTATGCCAAAGTTCAATTTGCTCAATTCATTAGTGCTGCATTAATAAAAAGACCAAGTGACCCTCAGAACCAGGTCACGGCGTCTTCGCCTCCATCTGTTAAAAGTGTTTTTCTTTTCGATTGACCCCTGCTTGCCCCTTTTGGTCTGTGCTCAGACTGATGAATCATGTGCACCTGATAATAGATCTCATTTACATATATATATATTTTTAAAAGAACACCAAGTCTTCAGTTGTTTTGCTCACTGCTTGCTTGGTAATTAGGTACATGGAAGAGTTACAGAGCCGATAAAAGCCTCCTGACTAACAGAGCCTTTTAAAAACAACAAAAAAAGCGAAGCGGCACGCGGTTCTGACCTCTCCTTTAATCGAGTCCCATTTCCTGTTTCTCACTTTTAACATGGGCCGGGCTTTGACGAAGGGATAATGTATGCGCTGCCCTTTCTGTCCGCCCGGCTCAAAAGAGCCCGAACCGAAAAGCCTGGAGTGTTGTAACAAAGAGCTAGCACCAATGTGTGTTTCTGTCATTTGTGTAGAAAGTGCAATGTGCCCCCCCCCCTTCCTTTGCACCCCTCCATTAGGAAAAAAAAGTGGAAGGCAAAAAAAAAGGTTCCCGGTGATGCCAGATAACAGAGCTATGTGCTCGCTGCTTTGCCTATTTTTGTTACTGTGCCTCGGCCCATAAAGGAGGGAAAAGAATGTGGGGTGGGGGGGGGGGTGGGGGGGGGGGGGGGGGGGGGGGGTCGAGGGAGAGAGAGAGAGAGAGAGAGAAAGAAGAAAGAGAGAAAGGTGGGTTTAGAACTCCAGCTTCTGTAGAGAAAGAAAACGTGGGGGAGGGGAGAGCAAAGTAAAAGACCTGGTCATGTCTACATTCACTTCTTTATTTCTTTAATAAACTTTATTCTTTTATTAAAACTTCTGTTTTTCTTTTTACTTCTCTCTTCAGAAAACACAGTTCTTCAATTTCCTACGTTTTTTATTTCTCCTATTTTTTGCTTTTCACTTACAAATTCTCTGTCCTTTTTGGATTTTTTTTTTTTATTCTAACTTAACTTCCGTTTAGTGTAATTTCTTTCTCTTTCTTTTTTATTCTGTAGCTTTTCTTTATTTATTTTTTTACTTTGTAGCTTCTTTTTTCTTTCTTTTTTATTCTGTAGCATCTTTATTTCTTTAGTTTTACTCTTTAGCTTCTTTCTTCTTTATTTGCTCTGAAGGTTCTATCTTTCTTTCTTTCTTTCTTTCTTTCTTCTTTTTTATTTATTTTATCTTCTTTTTTTCTTTCTTTCCTCTGAAGCTTTTTTCTTTCTTCTTTCTGCTTTTGTTCTTTCTTATATTTCTTTCTTTCCTCTGAAGCCTCTTTCTTTTTTATTTCCTCTGAAGCTTCTATCTTTCTTTCTCTATTTCTTTATTTCTTCTAAAGCTTTTTTCTTTCTTCTCTTTTTCTTTATTTTTTATCTTTTTTCTTTCCTCTGAAGCTTCTTTCTTTCTTTAGCTTTTTTTTCTTTTTTCTTTCATTTGTTCTTTCTTTCTTACTTTCTTTTTTTTTACTTCCTTTCTTTTTCCTTTCTTTTCTTTTATTTGTTCTTTCTTCTGAAGCTTCTTTCTTTCTTTTTTTTTTCCTTTCTTTCCTTTTGTTTTTAGCTTCTTTTCTTTGTTTTTTCTTTTTTTTCTGTAATTTGTTTTTTCTTTCTTTTCTTTTCTTTCCTTCTCTCTGACCGTTAGCCGGTTATTTTCCGGCTGGTCATGTGACCTCGTCTCCACACAGTCTGTGCTTGGTCGGCGTTGCCGGAGCGACGGCGCTCTGGAATGTGCAGGGAGCCGCGATGATTGTAGGGTGCAGAAGAAAAACGTGGTTGTTTTCTATTTCAGACGCAGCGCCGCTGCCTCACACAGGTTATGCTAATGAGCTTTAATGTGGACTAATTGGTTTCAAGGGCCTGAATATGTGGGCTTGTAAAAAAAAAAAAACATAAAAGGAATTTTTCTTGTGTTTTAAAATCATTCTTTAAAAATACATTCATACCAACAGCCCCCGTGTCCTCTTTAGTCCGGGGTTCAGAGCTTAGCTGTGTAAATTCCCATTACGGCAGACGGCACCCCGCCACCTCGACTTGTTTCTCTCTTTGATGTCACGCTCCCCAGATCATAATGAGAATCAAAAATGAAGCGAGGATCTGCAAAAGTAAACATGGCGAGCTCCTCGAACCAGGGACAGGAGAAAAAGTGCCTGATTCATCTCTTTGCAAAGTGTATGTGACTGCGCATCAAAGCAAACTGGCGTGCCTGTGCAACCAACGTGAACGAAGACGGATCGAGTCAAGGCAGAGCTTTCTGCTCAGCGGTTAATCACTCAGAAATCAAGATAAATGTTAGATCTATCAAATCTGAGACTCTGAGAGTCTTCCACATTCATCGTAGGACAACCCAGCAGGAGAGACTTCATGGATGCGGTTGAATCTTGACTTTCTTAGCAGTTCTGAGTATTGATTTGACTCGCCACACACAGTCACAACATTTCTGGTGTTTGGTGGGGAAAATTCAGTACAGCCGGGCGACACACGATAGGCTAAACGCACAGTCGCGTCTGGAGTAACAGCGTATAAAGACGTAATTAGGACCAGAGTCGAAAGGCTGACATCTGGCTTTTGAACTGAGTGGCTTTCCTCTTCCCCGTGTTTTACTGGCATGTCACCTTTCCACCCTTCCACCCTGCCACATTTTAAAGTGCTTTTGATCCCCTGCTTACGGAAATACTCGGAGCAGCGGCGGCTTATAAATAGAAATAAGAGCACGGAGGAGAGAAAAAGTAAGTAAGGCTTTCAAAATGTCAACCTTGCGCCCCTCTGAAAGACTCCCTCGCTTATCACCTTTGCCCAAGTAAAGGAGAAAAACTGCTTTGGCACGAGGAAGCACGATAACGCCGGTGGTAATACCTGTCGGCGAGGGCCGAGTGTCTCGGGCAGCTATTTAATGCATCATAAAAAAGTTGTGATAGCAGGAAGACGGACGGTCGTTAAAAAAGGACAGAGCGCAGCGCTCGGGTGAAATTCTCACCCCCGACTGGTCTCGGCGATCCTGAAAACGCCTGGCGCTCGTTAGCACGCTGCTGCTGTTTTGAAGCATCAGCAATAACACTTTCCGGGCCGGACAAAGCGCTCTGTCTGGGCATGTCCCAATAGGATCTCTCAGCTGGAAGTAACAGGCTAAAGTTGGCGGAAGAAGCAACGGGGGGGATGAAAAGACCGCGTCCCACCAGGCATGTTCTAATTGCATCACTCCCCTCCGGTTATTGAGGAACTTCCTCCTTCCGCACCCACACAAACACTTCTGTTTTTATCTCTCCTCCAAGCACCAGGTTGACATACTTTCATCATTTCTGGCTCTCGCAGGTCCTCATTTATTCGTTTCCGTGTTTCTATTACTCCCTTACTTCCAGTTTGAGCTTTCAAGTCCTAGGCTAATGGTTGTAGGTTTGGCGGAGCCGTTTCGGCCACTAAATGGGACATGACGGTTATTTTTAAACCCCCTCCCCCCCTTCCCAAACCTTTTTCTTTAAAACGATGAGCTTAGCGAGATGTGCGGTGCAGCTCTGCTTCGTTAAGCCACTGAAATGATTCTGTACTTCCATTCAACACACACACCGTGTCGTTTCCCTTGTGGCCAGCTGTTGCGCTGCTGCTAGCTCTTAGTAGCCACGTCTGTGTACAGAAGACACAGTCAAGCGTGAAGCGGAAGGAGGGTGGTCACCTCCAGAGGCTCGCTGCCCTGTAATCACTCGCGCAGGAGGTCCGTCAGATAAGGCGAGTTTTGTGTGAATAAATATTTGTTATGAAGTCATCAGACACTGGACTTAATAAACGCTTCCTCAGTCCACACTCGAGCGCTGATAACACTCGCACCACCACATGGGCTTGTTATTTTTTCCAGAAAATTCCAAGTTGTAAAAGCATTCGTCTTGTTAATGGCTTTTTATGAGTCGTTATTGTGTTTGCATGCGAGATGCATCTTTTTCCCCCCGTCGATGAGTCCCGTGGTCTGAGGTGAACCCATTTTCAAATCATTCCTGGGGATTTTATGCGCCTATAAAGCAGATCAGCGGCAGCGTAATCTTCAGGTCCGTGCAGATACTCCGTTAAGTCTTCCCTCACCTGTCGAACGCTGCTAAACACAGAGGTTTTCATGATTAATCCCGGTGCCAGACTGGACAGACTTCCTATATAGACCTTGCTCACGGAGACCTGGATGATTTAAGGTCTGCGGCGAGATGAGACTCGGCTCCGGTTACCCTGTACGTAGCCTCTTCTCGGACTGAGGAATTCAAGATATTTCTGTTGAGTTGGGAATGAGAGACGGACGCAGAATTAGACAGAGGCTGAGAAAGTTCAGGGCAACCACGTGATCTCAAGGGCCGAGAAGCTTTGGAATGCGTGAAACTCAATCTGATCTGAGAGTCGCTCGAACGGGTTCAAAGCCGGACCTCCGTCTTCTGAAGTCCAGGCCAGGCCAGGGGAACAGACACGTCATCTGTATTAACTTTGCCTCTGTGGTTGTGTCTTTTTACAAATGCAGTACCTTACATGGTCGGCACGGTGGCTCAGTGGGTAGCACTGTCGCCTCACAGCAAGAAGGTCCTGGGTTCGATCCCCAGGTGGGGCGGTCCGGGTCCTTTCTGTGTGGAGTTTGCATGTTCTCCCCGTGTCTGCGTGGGTTTACTTCGGGTGCTCCGGTTTCCTCCCACAGTCCAAAGACGTGCAAGTGAGGTGAATTGGAGATACTAAATTGTCCATGACTGTGTTTGATATAACCTTGTGAACTGATGAACCTTGTGTAATGGGTGACTACCGTGTGTCATTTGGAACTTTCCGGAACTGTTGAGCACGGATGCCTCAAAGCGCCAGATAAATCCGCTCCAGGCTTAAAGTTATCATCGCTTCTTACACATTGTACACCAGCAGTAAAATGCATGATATTGACTGGGATTTAGCTCTAACCCTTTTCCTGTATAAAAATGAATGCATGAGGATAAACAGGATTTTGCATACTGTAATCCCTTTTTGACAACCCTGCCAGTCTTTTTTGGCTTCCTAATTTAGCTTAAGTGCCAGCTTTTCATTCATGGGCAATGCGCAATCTCTGTAGCTAACACTCTTCCAGCACAACCAAGGACGGTGTGTGTATAAGTGTGTGTACGACTATTTGCGTTCCTTTTTTACCTCGGTCCATTAATGGTAGATTTACATTTTAGCAGACGCTTTTATCCAAAGCGACTTACAGTACTGTGACAGTGTATTGTCTAAGCAATTGAAGGTTAATGCCTTGCTCAAGGGCCCAACAGTAGCAACCTGGCAACCTTTCGATTACTAGTCCAGTACCTTAACCACTAGGCTACAACTGCCTCTTACCCTGGTACGAGACCAGGCTAAGGTAATTGTCCCTGTCTTTTATTTGAGTAGAAAAATTGTGCCGTGTCTCACACTGGGACACGAAAAAGAGCTTCGTCCACTTTCCCACACACTTAGCATTCCCGTCTTTAACAGCCCTGTCCCGGACGTTCACACATTCTCCTCTTCCGACTAGAGTCAGACCAGATGATAAAACAACCACCGCGAGCTTTGTGTTGAAAGGTACGTGTTAGCAACAGACTCAGCAATTGTTAAGGTGCCACGAAGGCGCCAATCAGTGAGCTAATTAAACCGGACAGAATCTCTTTATCCCTCGCTCCCTCTGACACACACACCTACTGGCGGAGCCGGCCAAGCCGAACCAGTGTGAGCGGCTTCTTTCATTGTTCACTCAGCTGCCCGGGTGAGAGAAAACGCTCTCTCTAGGGCAGGAAAAAATCCACTAACAAAAGAGTAAGAGAGAGAAAGAATAAGAGAGAGAGACAGAGAGAGAGAGAGACCGGTTGGATTTCACTGTCATCATTTTCTGCACCCTGAGGGAACATTTCATAACTTCCTCCCAAAGCTTTTCATTTGAAGGAGTGTCTCTGAATCAACTCTGATTCTTCTCCAAGAAAAAAAAAGAAAGCCAAAATGAAACCGTACACCCATGCCAACCCCGGCGTTTCTGCTTCCACGCCATGTCTTCGCTCCTAAATCTCATTTCCCAGTGACTGCTTATACATCTGGAGCTTTATTCGCAGATAAGGGATTAAAATGTACGAGCGTCTTTATCCAGCAGGGGGTGGGAAGCAATAAATCAGCATTTCCTCCAAAAATCAGGATTATCTGTGACAATTAAGCCCCGAAAGCCGAAGAGCAGCCTAAGTCTCATCGGAACAATGAGCAGATTAAGGAGATTACGAGCGGTGATCTACCTTTACTCAGAGTTTAATATTACCAAGTATCTTGTTTATACACTGAAGCCTACTTTAGTTTTGCAACTTTTGCAGAAGGAATGCTTCAAAGGTTTTTGGGTTCATTGTTAACCAGTTTTGTCAGAACTTGGGCATGAAAACCTTTTCATCTTGGAAATAAACTAGTTCAAACCCAATTTCAAGAGAAGTGTGGGACATTTCCTAAATTGTAGTGAAAAGAAAATATCTGATTTGCTTCTCTTCATTTATAACTCAAAGTACCAAAATGATTTCCAAAATGGGTCTGTTTGAAAACCTAGTGAGCTGCCCTGCTGCCTACTGCCTACCTGGGCAGCTGCCTCAATAGTGAGAGAGAGGATTCACACTGCACGACTTTCCAAGTCGTCAGGTCGCTGTACAGTTCACACTACGTACTTGACTGGATCTCTTGTAATCGGGAGTCTTTGAGTCGTAAGTCGGTGTGGCTTTCACACTACACGACTGATCGGTGATAGGGGGTTTCACACTACACCATCTATCACCAAATGGATTCGCAGGCGAGTTTTTCTGGTCTCCCAAACTACGTTCTGTCACGAAAAAAAAACACGAGAAGTGACGAGGGGTTTAATGATACCACGTCCAAAAATGCATGTCAACAAGTCACAAGCGATCAACGGTTGTGCGATAAGGTAACTTATAACTTGATAACTTGAGTGTGTGTTGATGTATTCTGATATAAACCCTATTACGCCCCTGTCCCACCTTTTTACACCCCTCCCCTGCGTTTTCCCTCACACCGTATCTTGCGCTCTCTGGCTGTTCGACATAGCACTCATTGCCAGTCGGGCAACTCAGATTCAGATATTTGACAAGCTAGATATCTCTCGTTGAGCCGCTCGGATCGAGTTGTTGAGTAGTTCACATATAGCGATTGAGAGGCGAGTTGCTCCCGAGCCAGCAAATCTAGCGCCTACCAGTCGACGAGCAAAAATCGTGTAGTGTGAACTAGGCATAAGACATCAAACTCATAAGACAGATTGTTTAGACAGCGATCATAGATAGGACGCCCCCACAGGTTTCAACTCAGGCAATTAAGGTTTGAGGGACTTGATTAGGGGCTCAACAGTGGCAACCTGGAAGTGGTGGAGCTAGACCCAGTGATTCAGTGACCTTCAAGCAAGACCCAGTGACCCTCAAGCAAGACCCAGTGACCTTCAAGTAGCTAGTCCAGTCCCTTGATGGCTAAGCAACTGCCCAGTTGTTGCTGCAGTCCTTTAAAATAGTCTTGGGACTTGAATCCGGACTCATCCATGGATGCAGTTGCTCAATCGTGTTGCTAAGTACTAAAGCAATCTTCGCTCTTCCTCTGATTTGCCGATTTTATGTCCTCGATACGTTTAGTCACGCTGTGTGTGTATAAAAAGTCATTTTCTCTCAAGCTGTGAGGACTAAATGGAGGCTCCTCTGAGTCGGAGAGACGGGGTCTCTTGAGTCTGTGTCTGACTGAGTGTATGTCTAGCTGGGCGCTCATGCATGGGTACAGGGGTTGGCACCGACCGACTCGTTTTCTCACTCTCATGCTCTCTCGGTCTCCTTCTGTTCATTCTTATCCTCTTCTCACTCTCTCGACATGCTCTCACACTTGATTTTTTTTCCCGACGCTCATTTCTCCTCGCCCCTTCCGCCCGCTCGTCGTCGTTCTCGTTTATTCCTTTGATACTTTACGCTCTTTCTTCTACCCACACACACACACACATCCACACTCCTCTAAAGTCCCACACTGGCATCTTCAGCTCTTTGCCATTCTCACAGAGGACTCAATAACACACGTCGTATTGTACCCGGCCAGCGAGCTCTCGGCTTCTCTCCGCTCGTATTAGCGCCCGGAGCGAAGCGTCTAACCTCTGTCCCTCATGTTTTCCTCTGTGCCTTTGCTCGTTTTCTTCCCCCCCGAAATGAAATTAAGTCGTGTAGCAAGAGAGTAGGTCATAGAGTTACCGAGCTCAGGAGCACAAAAGAAGCACAGAGGGGATTGTTCGGAAAACAATGAGCACGGTGTTGTTATTTCCAACTGTGGGACTTACAGGAACCCATCCATGTCATCCAGGTCAAAGGTGAAAATGTGGATCACGCTTTAAATGGAGGATTATTTAACCTAGAGTCCTGAATCTCAGACTTTCAACACTGAAACACAGTCTTAAAGTTCTAGTTCCAGAGTGCTCAGTAGAAGTCAATAGAAGTTAGTACTCCACTTCTAGAACAGAGGTTTCCAGTTCTATAGTAACACCAAGATCAGGTTTCACTTTCTAGAGTCAAGGGACCAACTGTGGGACTTACAGGAACCCATCCATGTCATTCAGGTCAGAAGTGCAAATGTGGATCACACTTTAAATGGAGGATTATTTAACCTAGAGTCCTAAATCTCAGACTTTTAGTGATAAAACAATGTCTGGCTTCAAGTTCTAGTTCTAGAGTGCTCAGTAGAAGTTAGTACTCCACTTCTAGAACAGAGGTTTCCAGTTCTGTAGTAACACCAAGAGTCAAGGGACACACTGTGGGACTTACAGGAACCCATCCATGTCATCCAGGTCAGAAGTGCAGATGTGGATCACACTTTAAATGAAGGATTATTTAACCTAGAGTTTTGTTACTTTCCAAACATTTTTGGAACTGTGGTTGTAAGAACTCCCACCAGTGAAACATAATGGTGGTAGCATGCTGTACTGAACTAGTTTGGAAATGAGATCGACATCTGTACTTTACAGACCTGCTGATGTGAATCTGTGCCACCGGTGTACACATTGACCCGGGAACACCTATATATGATCCTTCGCTCAATAGTGGCCACACCCTGCTTTACTGGAGTCTATTACCGATAGCTGGGTGGACGTTTATTCTGGGCAAATACAATAACAATCGAATAATTAACCTTTATGGCCGAGAACCTATGGTTCGTATTTAGAGCGGCTTTGAACGGACGAGAACAAAGGCGACTCAAAGTTCACCCCGCTCCCTTCAGTGTGTGTGTGTGTGTGTGTGCATGTGTGTGTTTGATTGCCGTTTACACACGGGCGCTCTCTCCGCCTCTTCTGGTTTCTGGATTGCTGTGAATAGGTGCCTTGTTGACACAGCTGAGAGCCAAATGTTCTCTGATTGCTCTGATGAATCTTTAACCCTTACGCCATGGTGTCGCCCAGATGACCCGCTCTACAGGTTTCATCAGAAGTTCTGAACCAGACAGAAGTCTTTTGTCAGTTAGTCAGTTACTTTTTCACAGATTTGTTAAGCTTGTGTGGTGTAATGGTAAGAACCAACAGCGCATAATAGCCCTTTTCGACCAAAATAACTCTGGTTCTTAAACGTGGAGTTAAGTGTTATAACTGATACGCCAATTAATATCCAGGGTATCTAGATTTACTCAAAACTGTGAATTTTAAATGTATTTATTTCCTATTGTGGACTGTAGTACTGTGTGAACCCAGGGCGGCACAGTGGCTCGGTGGGTAGCACTGTCACCTCACAGCTAGAAGGTCCTGGGTTTGATCCCCAGGTGGGGCGGTCCGGGTCCATTCTATGCAGAGTGTGCATGTTCTCCCCGTGTCTGCGTGGGTTTCCTCCGGGAGCTCCGGTTTCCTCCCACAGTCCAAAAACATGCAGTCAGGATAATTAGAGACCGAATTGTCCTATATAATAGCCGCTAGGATGCATAAACCAGTGCATTGCAGTGCCGGTCCCAAACCTGGATAAATAGGGAGGGTCGTGTCAGGAAGGGCATCCGGCTTAAAAACTGCGCCAAATCAATAATGCGGATCACGATCCGCCGGCGACACCTAGCGGGAGCATTTGAGGAAACAGGGTACGCTGTGAACTCAGTATTCTACATATCTATGTTACCTCTTTTGACCAAAATAACTCTGGGTCTTAAACTGGTTTCACTTTTTAGAACCTTGGTGCTACAGAGAACTGGCCCGCTTTTCTACCAGTTTTTACCGGGATCAAGGATCTTGAATCATTAAAAGAGGGCGTTCCATAACACACACACAACAGAGCTAAACAGTAGTAACAAGCACATGGACTACATACGAGCATTTGTGCTGCTGTTACAGAGGTTTGTGCAAGCGTGGATCAAATATTGGTCATATCAAGACGTAGAAAACTCCTCCGTACTACACACCTACGGGTGGCACCACGGTTCGCACTAATTTTACTCTCTACTATTTTCTGGTTCCAGCTGGGAACCTATTTATTGAACCTAGTTCGGAACCTGTTGGTTTTTGGTGGAATGCACAGAATGCTTCAAAACTAGATTGGTCGAATAGAGCTATGAGATCTGTGAGATCTGTGAGCTGGGCTCACAAATACAGAAGGCACATGACGTTACGTGAACCTAACCACTGGGGGTGTTGCATCAAGAATGGCGTCCAGCGTAGAAATGGTTCCAAATCAAATATGAGGACAAACGATTCTAACAGGAGCAGCCAGAAGAACTTGTTCATTCATATTTGCTAAATTTCAAGAGGCAATTTTGTCCCATTCCTGATTTTTTCAAGTAGTTCTGGAGGCACCACAGATGATCGTATTGCTGTGGGTCATTGTCTTGTTTTCTTATTTGCGCTAACTGGCAAAAGAAGTAGATTTTTATTTACAGCCACTCTGTACTACGCTCCATTAATTTTTCATCCATGTCCTGAATGAGTGAATAATATCTACTGTAGGCATGCCAGAACTCCTGGGCGACCATAATTTCCATAAGGTGCCAGTAAGGTGCTAGTTTCTTTATTTAATAAAAGAAATAATTTGGACGCTCAGTTAGCACAGAGGTAAATCACACCAGCATACTAGCACAGAGATCCAGGGTCGGAATCTTATCGGTGTTGTCGGACGGTCGGGCTTCTACACAGACATGATTGGCTTCATGACTGGGTGGGGGGTGTGACCGAACAGCCAAGCTATTAGGAGGGAGCCTGGATAAAATAATAGGGAAGGGCATCCGACGTAAAAACGTTCCAATTCAGGTTTGCGGACCAGAATGATCCAATGTGGCCACCCCTAAAATACTACATTTACACTTTCGGCATTCAACGCTTTTACCCAAAGTAACTTACAGTAAACAGTCTAAGCATTTGAGGGTTAAGGACCTTGCTCAAGGGCCCAACAGTGCAACCTGACAGTGGTGGGGTTTGAACAAGCGGCCTTCTGCTTACTAGTCCAGTACCCTAACCGTTAGGCTACAACTGCCTGACATACTATTAATATACTAACTATGAATACAGTATATGTTAATATTAATATATGTTAAAAGAAATAGAACATAATCTAGAGCAACAGGTAGTGTGGGTGCAGCACACCTTCATGATCCTGGGTATCTGCACCACACTACACCCCAATATTGCCTCTATTTGCTATCACTAAATAAGTAAATAACTTATTTAATTGAAGTAAATAAGTGTGTTGTGTCCAGTGTTTCTGGGTGGACTCTGGACTCACTGCAGCTCTGATCAGATTGAATAACCTGTTCCTTAAAGCAGAATGAAGTGCGAATGCTGGTTTGAAAAAGTAATGAATGAACACCAGGTTAATTTCTTTTATTTTCTCATCTGACGTAGGTGTGATCCGAACCCTGGAGCTGCTCGACCATGAAACGGTGCCACACTACTGGCTAACGGTGTACGCCAGCGACGGCGGCGTGGTGCCGCTCTCCTCCTTCGTGGAGGTCTACATCGAGGTGCAGGACGTCAACGACAACGCGCCGTACACCTCCGAACCCGTGTACTACCCCTCCGTCATGGAGAATTCGCCCAGAGACGTCTCGGTGATCCAGATCGACGCCTACGACCCGGACACCCGCTCCAGCAACAGGATGAGCTACAAGATCAGCAGCGGAAACCCGCAAGGATTCTTTAATATTGATGCCAAGACCGGTGAGTGAGATTTGATGTGATATTCCGTGCAGGTCATGATTTGCTGCATTCCAAAGCAAAGTCTAAGATTGTCCGTTAGACGGGAAAATAACCGTGTGTGGCTTTTATTGAACGCTGGAAGCTATTGGTTACTCTAATTACCTTTATTCATATTAGCAAGGTTAGCATTTTAGGCGCAGCACCCTTTAATTTAGCGGGACCGGTAATTATTAGCTGCACCAAGTGACTCATTTAGGTGTATTCGTAAATGTAAGGTTGTGGTGTGTCTTTACGAGTACGCGTGTGTGTGTGTTGTTTTGCACTCTGGCGGGCATCGGCTTTTAAGAACCATGGTGCTACAGAGACCCGGCCCGCATTTCCACCAGTTTTTACTGGGATCAAGGGTGTGTCAGGCACTTCATAAGTAAACAAGAGTACCAAGCATATGGAGCACATACATACGAGCATTTGTGCTGCTGTTACAGATGTTTGTTTTTATCAAATATTGGTCTCAAGAAGACGTAGAAGACTACTCTGTGCATACTACACACACTCCTCCGTACTACACACCCACGGGTGGTGCCACGGTTCACACTGAACACCATATGATTTTCTGGTTTCATGTGGGAACCTATTTATTGAACCTGGTTCAGAACCTGTTTACTTTTGGTAAAAATGTGCCAAACGCTTCAAAATTAGATTTGCAAATCGTAATGGAGCCCGTTCCACATTGCCGAATAGGGCTATGAGTTCCAGGGCTTCCAATCCCAGGCTAGGCTTACAAGAACAGAAGGAACACTGCGTTACGTGAACCTAACCAGTGGGCGTGTGTTGTTTTGCACTCTGGCGGGCATCGTTCCCGTCCGGAACACCCTGCTCTCCAATCCCTGCTTAGTTTTCCTTGATACATCAGTTTGCCAGAGCCGGTTTCTGTTCATCCACAGAGGACACACAGACAGATGCTGCGAACCAAATATTCCCCCCTCACACGTCTTTAATCAAGTCCTTTACATGTCTGAAAATATGCTGGATCAGAAATACGGATCTGTGGATCTACTCAGATCATTTGTTTTGGTGGTGATGGAAGTTCTGTATTGGCATTTTATTTTGTGTCATGGCCCTTAATTCTTTCTTCCAATCCTTGTGACCATATAAATAAGGCTAATTTGACTGAACTGATTATAAAATACATGGAACTGTGGTCTCTTAGACAAGGTCTTCTTATGCCGTGAGGAAATGTACTAGGACCATGGTAGATGGTTATAACGAGTCCTATTGGCCCGCCCTCGCTAAATCACAGCCAGTCATGTCTGTGTAGACACGACTCTGCAGTCCAGTAAAGTTTCTACTCAACAAACTCGTCAAACCGTGTCTGTACATCAGTCATGCTGGAACAGAAGAAAGAGAAATGCTTCCCCAAACTGTTGCCTTAGTTTTATATATGTGATAGTATACACCTGTTGGCCTGACACACCTTACCTTAATTAAATAGTTAGAAAGTGGTGTCCACATACTTATGGTCATAAAGTGTATATTGTTTTGTTTTTTTTAAGTAAAAAAATCTTATGAGTTTAATGAGTTAATGAGTCAGAACTTATTATTATTAACTCATTTTATTATCTTAGAATATTTTGCCCCCAGTGTTCTGCTAATGGTCAGATGTCTTGAATTGACATGTTTTCCGTGGAGGAGTTACTGGGGGTCCGGTTCAGTCCATGATTCTCATACAGTCTGGACCCGGCATGTTTTTTCAGCCCAAATAAGGGTTTCTATTTCCTTTTGGTTCCTCTCCAGAGGACAGGAAGCAAGAAATGAAGGAAAGAATAAAAAACACATTAAACATTAACTCTGTTCAGGAGACGAGTGAGCATCTGGGTTAATAAAACATCAGCGTAAATGTCATGAGAAAGAGAGCAGAGATCTGACAGGCGCGTCTCTTACTGCTGCGTGGTGCCATGAAACTGAAATCCAGTTCGCCTGACGCGGGACCCACTGCAACCCTGACCAGGATAAAGTGGTGGTAAAAATGCCAATGAAATGATAATAAATACACAAAATGTATGAAAAATCGTCCTGGTGGTGCAGTGTGAAATTCCACTAGCACACCAGCGCTGGGATTGTGAGATCCCCGAGTTTGAATCTCAGCTCTACTATTGGTCGGCTGGGCACCCCCTAGTGGGCACAATTGGGAGTGCCTGCAGCAGACAAAATTGGCCACTATTATGCTGGGTGGAAAAAGGGGCGGAGTCTTTGACGCTGTGTAAGGGACCCTGGTTAGTAGCCTAAGGCGCCTGAACAGAAGTAGGAATGCAGAGATCAGTGTGTGACTCTCCATAAGTGAGACTGGCTTCACACATGAATCACAAATGAAGCCTAGTGGTTAAGGTACTGGACTAGTAATCAAAAGGTCACAGGTTCAAGCCCCACCAATGCCAGGTTGTCACTGTTGGACCCTTGAGCAAGGCCCTTAACCCTCACTTGCTTAGAAGTCACTTTGGATGAAAATGTATCGTGAATGGAGTGTTCAGCAGCGATGATACCACGATGGAAAAATGTAGTCTAGAACCCTGCCGGCAGGTGTGATGATCTTGAGTAGTTGCTTTGTGTACTAGCTGCTTACGTAGGGGAGATTTCAACCACCCAAACACTCCTGTATACAGACATAACACAGAATGTGGAGCACCACTGGTGCCAGCCTGATGATAGTATGGGAAATTGACCTTGCACACACACACACACACACAAACACACACCACACACATGCAGTGGATCTACTTCCAGGTTTGTGCAATTTAATCATGATGGATTCATCTCCCTCAATTAAGCAGCGGGTCTGCTACTGATTATTGATACGCTGGTCAATACCAGACCTCTGCGTGACCCTAAGGTGACCATATTGATCTTCACCTGCAGTGCAGGAGAGACCGATGGGATTAGACGCTACACACTAAAACAGTAAAAATAGACTCCAGAAAGAAGAGTCTAGTCCAGTGGTTTTCATCCTCGACTGGTAGACAGGATACTACTTGTAGAACCCCAGACCACACATCTTTTATCAGGACAAACAGGTACATGGGGTCTGTCCGAAAACCTAGTGATCTCTCAACATAGACGCACGCGTTTTACATCATCCTGCCCACTCTCTGGAGAAGAAGG
Source organism: Trichomycterus rosablanca (assembly GCF_030014385.1). Taxonomy (NCBI): domain Eukaryota; kingdom Metazoa; phylum Chordata; class Actinopteri; order Siluriformes; family Trichomycteridae; genus Trichomycterus; species Trichomycterus rosablanca. Next base: position 5,165,039 of record NC_086001.1, on the reverse strand, counting down.
CATGTCTAAATTCTTAGATACCTTAAAATGCTACTGAGGTGCCTCAATTCTGAGCGATAAACTGCCTCTTCCTTGCAGTGAAGGCAAATTGAGGCTGAGGCAGCACTCGATGCTCCCTTGTCTTTCGTCACAATATCTGTCAGAATAAGGCATTTTAGTAGGCAGCATTTTGAGGCATCTAGGAATTTAGACATGGCTTCTTCTCAGGAGCATGTAGGATGACGTAAAATGCTGTCTGTAGAAACAGACCTATAGTGAAGTTGAGACTGCCGTGCCAACAATGCTGCTCCTGCCAGATGTGACGGGTCTTTTTACCGCTGCGCCACCTGAGCGGCGTGCTAGTTATAACTTTTAGTTCATTTTAATTCTGTGTCTGTGTGATATTGTGTAAATCCTATTTATTCAAATTATCCTCCAGGCCACCCAAGGATGATGGGGTCCCTGCTGAGTCTGGTTCCTCTCAAGGTTTCTTCCTGTAATTTGAAGGGAGTTTCTCCTTGCCACTGTTGCCCTCGGCTTGCTCAACAGGGGGTTTTTGGTCTGTTGGTCCTGGATTCTGTAAAGTTGCTTTGAGACAATCTCTATTGTAAAAAGCGCTATACAAATAAATTTGACTTTACTTGACTATAGACTACACCATCTTCATTTTGATTGACAAGTACATAGGCCAGCCTATTTCACTAGAACCAAGAGGTAAACGCCAACTCAACTTCGGGAGCCTTTTTTGGACTGATGTACAGTGGCATTTGTTGGCCACAGTATGCCCAGGGTATTTATTCCACAAACTACTGGGTTGCCTTGTTGGAAATTAATAAAACGTTTAATGAGAGATAGTGCCCACATATCCATTCTTTTAAGGAGGTTTTGGCATCCCTTGCATAACCCCCTGTTACCATGTTCACTTTTTAACAATGAGTAAAAACTCTGCAAATATCTTCAGTACAGAACTGGTTCTTTTCTGGTCCTGAAACCCAAGGATATGTTTTTCTTCCTTCACTGAAACGGTTAACGTTGTGGCCGAGGCTGGGTAATTACACCCTCTTATACGGAGGCAGGCTGGCGCTGGTACAGATGATCCCGTTGGGAACTCGGAGCTGGCACGCAGAAACAGAAATAAACTCTCTGGCTGGTTTTCGGTGATTTGGAACGAGGTCGTACGTGGGCTTTTATGGCAGCTTTGTTTACTTGTTTGTTTCTTTATTCAGTTCAGGTGGTTTTTGAAGCTGGAGGCGAAGGTTCCAGCTGTGTGAGCAGAATATCGCACCTTTAGACAACGATCTCACTCCAAATACGGAGTTCATTTTCCTTCAAAAGTAATTGTTAGTGAACGTAATGCCAGTAACAGTTCGTTTTGTCAAACCCCTAGCATCGTGGACTTACTGGCTTGGGTAACACATCTCAAAACTGCAGAACGTTTCCTGTCAGAGTCTCAGGATGAATCCATGTGATTTGGAAGCCTAAGCAGTAATTTTAAAACGTATGATGAGAGTCTTAGTTACATAAATAGGGGTATGTGTGATTGCTGTGTGAGGATGGGAATTACTGCTGCCTTTTTTTGTTCTTTGTTTTTGCTGGATCCATCCACATATCATTGACCTATCCATCCACCCATCCATTCATCCATCCACCAATCAAACCCCTTGACCAATGGTCCATACATCCACCCATCCACTCATCCAATCACCAGTCAAACCCCTCACCTACTGGTCCATCCATCAATCTATCAACTCATCCATCTACCAACCGACCACTTACCAAAGACTCATCCATTAGCCCACACATCCATCCAGCCATTTATCCATCCACCAGTCAAATCCCTCGCCGACTTGTTCATACATACATACATACATACATATAGCCATTCATCCATCCACCAATGAAACCCCTTAGCCACCAGTCCATTCATCCATCCACCAATCAAACTCGTCGCCCACTAGTCCACTCATCCATCCAGCTATTTATCCATCCACCAATCAAACCCTTCACCCACTGGTCCATTTATACATCCATGCATCCACTCATCCATTTACCAATACATCCATCCAACTATATATCCATCCACCAATCGAACCCCTCATCCAGTGGTCCATCCATCCACTCATCCATCCACCAATCAAATTCCTCACTGGGCCATCCATCCATCCAGCCTTTCATCCATCCACCAATCAAACCCCTCACCCACTAGTCCATATATCCACCATTCATACATCCATCTACCAGCCAACCACTTACCAAAGACTCACCCACTAGTCCAAAAGTCCACTAATCAAACCCATCCCCCACTCCATCCATTTATCCAAGCTTCCATTTATCCACCCACCCAGTCAGTCACTCAACCATCCATCCATCTGTTTATCCATTCACATGATTATTCACCAGCCCGTCACTACTTGGTGGATCCGTGCCTGCAGGGTTATTATAGGAACCAAAATTCATATATTTCAGCCAACAGGATGATAGTCTGAACAAAATCACTTTCATTTGATCATTTGGAACTTCCAGTGCAGACGTTCAGTCCAACAATCAAGACTTGAAAAAAATAAATCCGTCTTGTTCCGCCTCTGTACTTTGTCAAGATGCGAGGAAATGACTAAGACCTGAGCTTTGTCCACACCTGTCTGTGTGTGAGTGTGTGTGTGTGTGTGTGAGTGTGTGCGCCTGCAGCACTGTGTGAAATAGACATTACCATACCTGGCTTCATGCCACTGTCTTGGACATTAAATCCTTTCAGATGTGTGTGTGTGTGTGTGTGTGTGTGTGTGTTTGCACACAATCACTAACTTCCATCCTTAGAAAAGTCAGAAGTTTACAGACACCTGTATGAGTTCATGTATGACAGCGGTTCTCATGATCATTTTTCTCTTAGGTCCCCCACTGTGTTCAAAAACGTTTTCTGGTCCCCCCTTGACTCGGGTTATGATATTATTCTTACGCTTTCAGCAAGGATGACAAAAGGTGTTGTGATCTGCATCAAAAACTGATTCAGAATCATTTGTAGTCGCGCTTTGTTGATCTTTGTGGTGTGCAAATCAAATATGTGTCCATTCTTCAACACCCAACGTAGGCTACAGGTAGTTTAAAACAGATCTACACCGATCAGCCATAACATTAAAACCACCTTCATCTGTCCATCTGTTTCTCTGCATGCTTTGTTAGCCCCCTTTCATGCTGTTCTTCAATGGTCAGGACCCCCACAGAGCCACTACAGAGCAGGTATTATTTAGGTGGTGGATCATTCTCAGCACTGCAGTGACACTGACATGGTGGTGGTGTGTTAGTGTGTGTTGTGCTGGTATGAGTGGATCAGACACAGCAGTGCTGCTGGAGTTTTTAAACACCTCACTGTCACTGCTGGCCAACAGCGCCCTGTGGGCAGTGTACTGTGACCACTGATGAAGGTCTAGAAGATGACCGACTCAAACAGCAGCAATAGATGAGCGATCGTCTCTGACTTTACATCTACAAGGTGGACCAACTAGGTAGGAGTGTCTAATAGAGTGGACAGTGAGAGGACACTGTATTTAAAAACTCCAGCAGCGTGTCTGATCCACTCATACCAGCACAACACACACTAACACACCACCACCATGTCAGTGTCACTGCAGTGCTGAGAATGATCCACCACCTAAATAATACCTGCTCTGTGGTGGTCCTGTGGGGGTCCTGACCATTGAAGAACAGGGTGAAAGCAGGCTAAAACAGTTTGTAGAGAAACAGATGGACTACAGTCAGTAATTGTAGAACTACAAAGTGCTTCTATATGGTAAGTGGAGCTGATAAAATAGATAGTGAGTGTAGAAACAAGGTGGTGGTTTTAATGTTATGGCTGATCAGTGTATGTTATCTCTTAAGTTCAACTCCAAATGAATCCCGAACACTCCCTGAAAGTGAAACGCTGAGCTTAAAAAGCTAGAAAGGAAGTGAAGGAAACACATACAAGCCCAACAACTTCCAGTGTTTCACTTCCTGCCCTTGGGGCAGCTGCTACCACACACAAAAGGGTATTAAAGAGAACATAATAGTGAGAGCGGAGAGGAAATCTGACCTGGTGAACACACATACACACACACACACTTATACATGAGTAATCTGCTGTAGAGATTGTACTAAGTCATAATCCGGGGATTTGGCTTATATTAAATATTTAAACATTTAGGATATTCCATGATGAAGATGTGGAGAATTATAAAAGCTACAGCCACGCTGACTAGGTCAGGCCACTCCTCTGAACTCAAACTATGGGTCGTAGATAGGGTTTTAATAACTCACTCACTCTCTTAATCGCTTATCCAATCAGGGTCGCACTTGGGGGTAGAGCTGGAGCCTATCCCAGCTTTTCAATGGGTGCAAGGCACACAGTAACACCCTGGACGGGGCACCAGTCCATCGCAGGGCAGACACACACACATACACACACACACGTTCACCTATAGGGCAATTCAGTGTCTCCAATTAACCTGACTGCATGTTTTTGGACTGTGGGAGGAAACCGGAACTCCCGGAGGAAACCCACACAGACACGGGGAGAACATGCAAACTCCGCACAGAAAGGACACGGACCGCCCCACCTGGGGATCGAACCCAGGACCTTCTTGCTTTGGTCTTTTCTGTGTGACTTTACATACAGATTTTACATCTACAAGGTGGACCAACTAGGTAGGAGTGTCTAATAGAGTGGACAGTGAGTGGACACGGTATTTAAAAACTCCAGCAGCACTGCTGTGTCTGATCCACTCATACCAGCACAACACACACTAACACACCACCACCATGTCATTGTCAAGAACAAGCAAACTCCACACAGAAAGGACACGGACCGCCCCACCTGGGGATCGAACCCAGAACCTTCTTGCTGTGAGGCGACCCAGCCGTGCATTAGGTAGGGCCTTAATTATTAGTAGAATAGCTAAACTGACACCTTTACTTCTTCTTCAGGGCGGCACAGTGGCTCAGTGGGTAGCACTGTCACCTGACAGCAAGAAGGTTCTGGGTTCGATTCCCAGGTGGGGCGGTCCGGGTCCTTTCTGTGTGGAGTTTGCATGTTCTCCTCGTGTCTGTGTGGGTTTCCTCCGGGGTTTAATACTTTTAAACTGTGAGGACGTGTTCAGTGAGGAGTTCCATCTGTGTGTGTGTGTGTGTGTGTGTATGTACGTATCACTCGGTGTAAATAACGTTCACCTCAGATGAGCACTTGTGGAATGAACAAATAGGACAGCGCTCCTGTTTTTCTTTCTGCTAATTGGCCGTCCTGTTTCTGTTGCTCGTTGTTTAGCGCTTTCGTTCAGTCTTTCTGTACTGTAATTTCCCCCGAGACGGCTCGCCGGTGGGTCAGCGCTACAATTAGAAGCCAGCGCACAGAGCGCCATAGAGGTTAAACACATTTTTTAGCTCAGACGCGCGTACCCGCGGGGTGAGCGTCTCCGTGCTAAAGGACGAGCAGACACAACATTACCGGTTACATAAAATACACGTCACGTCACATTACATGAGGAAGCGTGTGGGATGAGGCCGTCTGGAATCACGCTTGGAACGGTCACATTTTTAAGAGCTAGCGTGTCTCAGACTCAAAGCAAAACAAAACGTCGTAAAATTGGCGGACAACATTCAGTTAAAGATACATAACAAGGACTGTTAGTGTTCACCTGCTAGCTGCTAGTGTGCAATTCAGTGTGAACTGATTTAACATTTAAAAACAAGCAAACTGTCCCAAATTGCATGTTGGTCCTGATCAGGGTCATGGTGGGTCTAGCTTCCCTGAATTCACTGGGCTCAATGCAGTCCCGCACCTCAGCCAATTTGGTATATAAAGGTTTCATCTCATTTTTATCTCATGTTTTACCAAAGCTTTTTCCTTCCCATAATTCGAATTATTAGCCCCGCCCCCCTCAGACACAGCCAATCAAGTATATAGTCTGTATATAGGTGCACAACTGGAAAAACTGTGGGCTAGTGTAATTTACCACTGCGACATCCGAGCGCCTGGTATATAAACATTTAATCTAATTTTCATGTTTTACCACCGCTTTATCCTGGTCAGGGTTGCAGTGGGTCTGGTTTCCTAGGAACCACTGGGAGCAGTGCGTTAACACACCTCAGACGTGACACTGATCTATTGTGGGGCCTCAGTCATTCCCAAAAACATGAATTATGTGAATTATACTGTAATAATTAAAGGGGGGGGGGGGGGGTAGCTTTATATATTAGCTAACTAGGGTCAGACCCCCATTCTCCCCATAATTCGAATTATTAGCCCCACCCCCCTCAGACACAGCCAATCATGTATATATTCTGTATATAGACACACAACTGGAAAAGAGCATCACTGGATCCCAGCGGGCTAGTGGACACCTGAGTGCCTGGTATATAAACAAACAATTCATCTCATTTCCATATTTTACCACCACTTTATCCTGGTCAGGGTTGCAGTGGGTCTGGTTTCCTTAGAATCACTAGGAGCAGTGCATTAACACTCCATGGACATGACACCAATCCATTGCAAGGCCTCAGCCATTCCCAAAAGAGTGTGAATTATACAGTGACAATGGGGGGGGGGGGGGGTAGCTTTATATATGTTAGCTAACTAGGGTCAGACCCCCCATTCTCCACATAATTTTAATCATTAGTGCCATCCCCTAGAGCCAATCAAGTATATAGTCTGTATATAGGTGCACAACTGGAAAAACTGTGGGCTAGTGTAATTTACCACTGCGACATCCGAGCGCCTGGTATATAAACATTTAATCTAATTTTCATGTTTTACCACCGCTTTATCCTGGTCAAGGTTGCAGTGGGTCTGGTTTCCTAGGAACCACTGGGAGCAGTGCGTTAACACACCTCAGACGTGACACTGATCTATTGTGGGGCCTCAGTCATTCCCAAAAACATGAATTATGTGAATTATACTGTAATAATTAAAGGGGGGGGGGGGGGGGTAGCTTTATATATGTTAGCTAACTAGGGTCAGACCCCCCATTCTCCACATAATTTTAATCATTAGTGCCATCCCCTCAGACACAGCCAATCATGTATATGTTCTGTATATAGACACACAACTGGAAAAGAGCATCACTGGATCCCAGCGGGCTAGTGGACACCTAAACGCCTTGTATATAAACAATTCATCTCATTTCCATATTTTACCAGCGCTTTATCCTGGTCAGGGTCGCAGTGGGTCTGGTTTTCTCAGAATCACTTGTAGCAGTGCATTAACACTCCATGGACATGACACCAGTCCATCGCAAGGCCTCAGCCATTCCCAAAAGAGTGTGAATTATACAATGACAATGTGTGTGTGTGGGGGGGGGGGGGATTCTGTATATATTAACTATATATATTAGCTCACTAATGACCCCCACCTTTAGGTCCAAGTATTAATTAGGAGAGTCAGAACCCCCCATTCACCCACCCCTTCTTCAGACTTATTCTGTACATAGATGCACGACTGGAAAATAGCACCACTGTGGATTTGAACCCTGTATCCCAGCAGTAATGGGTTAGAGTAATTTACCGCCGCGCCACCTGAGCGCCTGGTTTATAAACAAAAGCAACACAAGTATGCGTGGAATAGTTGTGTTTTGTCTGCTTGTAAATTAACTTCAACAGGAAGTTCATAAACAGAGATGCAGTGTCCCGGCGAGCTAGCTGGAGGCTGGAAACGTGAAGTTGTTTAGATCAGAGATGCTAATTCCTGTTAGAAATTCTCTTTAGAAACGCTGAGTATAAACAGAAGACACACGCGATGTTAGCTAACAAACTGCTGCTGAGATGCTAACAAGGCACGATGTTTATCTCAGAGCAGAACTCCCAGGTCTTTTGTGTTTCTCGGGTGGCGTCGTCGTTTTCTGCTCCTCACGTCTGCGTGGTTTTTGTTTTTCTTCGTCCCGCGACGAGGAGGCTGTAATTATCCTCGGCTATTTTTTTAGGAGGAAGAAATGGATTGTGGCTAAGAGTGGCGTCTCTGGAGGCCTCGGTTAGCGTGTGTCCTGCCAAACGCTAAAGAACACCTCAGCTTTGAGGGAAAACACACACACACACAAACACAGAATCTGGCTCTGCTATAATTATCTTGCTCGACTGACATGAGGATGCTCAGCTGAAAAAAGATTTCACACCCCCATCATCTGTCTAAATTTCGTTATTCCTTGCGGTGTGTTTAAGTATGCAAGCAGCTGTTCAAGGTGTTGACGTGTGTGTGTGTGTGTGTGTGTGTGTGTGTGTGTGATCCTTGGGAATAACTGCTCAATCATGCTGAACACCTTTAAAGTTAAGGGTGCTGTATATCTCATATTGTGGTTTTGAACGTGATGCCCATCAAGCTCATGGTCAGGTGTCCACATACTTTTGGTCATTTAGTTTCTTTGTTCGCTTATTTATTAGAATTTTAACATCATGTTTTACACTTTTGGTTACATTCATGACAGAACAGGTAGTTACTCATTACACAAGATTCATCACTTCTCTAGGTTATATCCAACACAGTCATGGACAATTTAGTGTCTCCAATTCACCTCACTTGCAAGTCTTTGGACTGTGGGAGGAAACCGGAGCACCCGGAGGAAACCCACGCAGGCACAGGGAGAACATGCAAACTCCACACAGAAAGGACCCAGAGCGCCTCACCTGGGGATCGAACCCAAGGGGACAGTGCTACCCACTTAGCCACCATGCCGCGCTTGGTCCTTTAGTTCATTAAACACACAGAGCTGACCAGTGTTACAACATACAGTCTAACTCAGATGCATTAACACAAGTAGGGCAATAACAATAGAGGTAAATGCTAATGCTAATAAATGAAGGTAAAAATAAAAGTCGTGTTTTAATTCTCGTGTTTATTTATGACACAACAGTTCAATTCTGATCTGCTAGGAATCACCTCATTACGATCAGATCCATGTTTGGTTAAGAGGAGACGTAAGTTATTTATAATGTGAAGGACTGGACTGCGGCTAAGCTATTTTTGCAGTGAGAAGCTTGAAGTGTGCGCAGATGTGTGTGTGTGTGTGTAAGTGTGTCATAAATAACACAGTTAATGACCATTTAAAAAAATATTTGTTTAAATAATCCTACTTGTGATCGTGGTGAAAAAGAGTGTGTGTGTTTGTGTACATGTGTGAGTGTGTATGTGTGGGTGTATGAGTGTGTTTGTGTAAGTGTGTATGTGTTTATTTGTGTGTATTGTGTGTGTGTGTACGTATATGTGTGTGTGTGTGTGTGTACGTATATGTGTGTGTGTGTGTGTGTGTGTTAGGACCAGGTTCTCTGGTATAAGGAATGTATTTTGATGTGTTTTGGTGTTGATCAGACAGTGAGTGTGTATGTGTGTGTGTGTGTGTGTGTGTGTTAGGACCAGGTTCTCTGGTATAAGGAATGTATTTTGATGTGTTTTGGTGTTGATCAGACAGTGAGTGTGTATGTGTGTGTGTGTGTGTGTGTGTGTTAGGACCAGGTTCTCTGGTATGAGGAATGTATTTTGATGTGTTTTGGTGTTGATCAGACAGTGAGTGTATATGTATGTACAGTATGTGTGTGTGTGTGTGTGTTAGGACCAGGTTCTCTGGTATGAGGAATGTATTTTGATGTGTTTTGGTGTTGATCAGACAGTGAGTGTGTACGTATATGTGTGTGTGTGTGTGTGTGTGTTAGGACCAGGTTCTCTGGTATAAGGAATGTATTTTGATGTGTTTTGGTGTTGATCAGACAGTGAGTGTGTGCATGTGTGTGTGCGTGTGTGTTTATGTGCATGTGCGTGTCTGTGTGTGCGTGTGTGTTAGGACCAGGTTCCCTGGTATGAGGAATATATTTTGGTGATGATCAGACAGTGTATATGTATGTGTGTGTATGGCTGTGTCAGTGTGTGTATGTGTGTGTGCATTCATGTGTGTGTATGTGTGCATGTATGTGTCTGTATATGTGTGTGTGTCTTTGTGTGTAAGTGTACTTGTGTGTACATGTGTGTGAGTGTGTGTTTTAGGAGCAGTGTGTGTGTGTATGTGTGTGTGAGTGTGTATATATGTGTGTGTTTGTGTGTGTGTCTGTATATGTGTGTGTATGTTTGTGTGTGTGTAAGTGTATGTGATTGTGTGTGTGTTAGGAGCAGGTTCTCTTATATGAGGAATGTATTTTGGTGATAATCAGACAGTGTGTGTGTGTGTGTAAGAAAGTATTTTGGTGTATTTTGGTGATGATCAGACAGTGTGTGTGTGTGTAAGGATGTATTTTGGTGATGATCAGACTGTGGTGGGTGTGTGTGTGTGTGTGTGCGCTGTGGTGCTCAGCATTCCTCTATCCTACAATTACTCAGAACTCCACGCCAGGCAAGATGAGACGAACTGGAAAACCTTCTGTACTCGCTTATTTAGCTACACGGTGCCACAAATCAATGCTGGCAAAATAAACCCATGACTTAGACTTGTTTTAGTAAAACACACTTCCTTCCTTCCTTCCTTCCTTCCCTCTTTTTTACTTTCTTACATGTATACTTACTTTTCTGTGTTGGCATTTTCTGTTTTTGTCTTTCCTGTTGTCTTTCTTTGCTTCTTATCATCGTTTATCTTTCTTTATTAATTTTTTGATCTTGTTTCTCTTCATTGTGGTCCTTTTCCATCTTTTGTTTATTTTTTTTCCATTTTATTTAAGCATTTTCTCCCTTTTTGTCTCCCAGTTTAACGTACTCAATTTGTCTTGTGCTGCTGGGGGATCCCCGATTGCAGTCGAGGTGCATATATTGCACATAGTCCGGTCATCCCTCCCTAGCAGAACCGTGTCTGCTGCAGGCACTGTCAATTATGCTCGCCAGATGGCGCCCAGCCGACCGGTGGCAATGCCGAGTTTCGAACTGAGGAGTTCAGAATGTCGGCGCTGGTGTGCTAACAGAATATCCCGCTGCACCACCTGGGTGCCCATCTTTTGTTTATTTGAATGTGTGTGTGATATTTTAAATGTGGATGTGGGTATGACCCTGGGTATGTCCTGTCTGGAATCAGTGCCAAGTGACGGTTTCATGGTACCAATAACGTAACCTCACAGTATTTCAGATGTGTGTGTGTGTGTGTGTGTGTGTGTGTGTGTGTGTGTGTTCACTGACCCGTCGGTGGTTACACAAGGGTCCAAAAGTCTTCCTACATTAAACTATCTCACTAGTAATAAAATGTGAATAAATGATGTCGCTAAATAAAAACAAACATAGGAAACATAGCTAGCACATAGCTAACCAGCTAATGTAGTAGCTACAGATCAACCACTATGTACCTGTTAAAACCATATTAAACACATGGTATGGTAGCGTACCGCTCTTTGGTGCTGGTGTTATTCTGGTCCAGTTGGTTGTCCAGCTGGTCCCCCAGCTTGACCATCACAGAACAGTCTGACCAGCTGTGGCTCATTAGCAGCTAAATCCAGCTTGTTGTCCCAGGCATTTTTAGCAGGGTAGCTAATTAGCTTCCATCATGCCACGTACATTCTCACACAGAGAATTAAAAGTAATTAATGAAATATCTGAGCTAGCTAAAGAGCGTACATGCTGTACATGCTAATTCAGCGAGCGTTTCCTCTGTCTGGCTGATTTGAACTGTTCTGGTAACTTCGGTTGTATTTTTTACAGGTCTGGTCACCACCACATCTCGTAAACTGGACCGAGAGCAGCAGGACGAGCACATCCTCGAGGTCAGTCCGTCTTTTATACTTCAACAATTACAGCAATTACTGCTTTTATTCATCCAATCACAATCCAGAGAGGTATTAAACCTAACAGAGTGATTTTAGGTTCAGTCAGGACGTTCAGAGTACTGATAACATCTGTTCACAAGTTCATTCTTGTTTTGTTTAGCCTTTTTTATTTTAAAGTATGTTTTTCTTTTTCATCGTTTTTTTCTAGTGCTAGTGTGTGTGTGTGTGTGTGAGTGTGTGTGTGTGTGTGTGTGTGTGTGTGTGTGTGAGTGTGTGTGTGTGTGTGTGTGTGTGTGTGTGTGTGTGTGTATGGTTCTTTGTTCTCTGTCAGTGTTGTGTTGAGGGATTTGGCCAGAACAGGAAATATCAATCAGCCACCAACCACAACTACTGTCTGAACACGTGCTGATTTAATACAGTTACCTTCATCTTTCTTTCTTTCTTTCTTTCTTTCTTTCTTTCTTTCTTTCTTTCTTTCTTTCTTTCTTTCTTTCTTTCTTTCTTTCTTTCTTTCTTTCTTTCTTTCTTTCCTTAATTCTTCTTTTTTCTTTTTATTTATTTGTTCTTTTTTCTTTCTATTTATTTGTATTATTTTTCTTAATTACACATTCCTTAATTCATTACTTTTTTGTTTTCGTCTTTACTTCTTTTTATTTTTATTTTTTGCTTTCATTCTTTTTTCTTACCTAATTTATTATTTGTTCTTTTTTCTGTTTTTTTTTTTTACCTTTTTGTTATTATTTTTTATTATTTATTATTTTTATTATTTATTATTGTTTCTTTTCTTTTATTTTTTCTTTCTATTCATTTTCTTTTTTTTTCTTTTTCTTTTTTTCTTTCATTCTTTTTCCCACACTCATTCCATTATTCATTTATTTTATTTCATTTTTCTATTTTTTTCTTTTACCTTTTTCTTTCTTTCGTTTTCTTTCTTTTTTCCTTTCTATTTAAACGTTCGTTTTTCTTAATTTTTATTTTTTCTCTCTATTTATTTGTTTTCTTTTTTCATTCTTTCTTTTCCTACTTATTCTATTATTCGTTCTTTTTTCTGTTTGTCTTTTTTGATTTTTCTTCCTTCTTATTCTTTTTCTTTTCTTACTTACTCATTCCGTTTTTTTCTTTCTTTCAACTTTTAGTTCTCTCTTTCTCTGTCTTTCTTTCTTTTTGTTTTTTTCTCTCTCTCTCGTCTCTGGTGGTCGAGCATCATTATATTGCTGTGAGTGTTCAGTGTTTGGTTGGAGTTTGGCATCCGGAAGTGCTTTATTGATGTTTGTTCCCCGAGGGGGTGGAAGGTAGGGGGTGGACTCCTAAAAGGTTATTTAGGACCGGCTGTGTGTGTGTGCATATTACTGAGGGGTGTTGGGGGGGGGGGCATGCTTCTGCTCTTTTGTTGACCACGAGGAACAAATATGTCTGTTAACCTCACGTTCACAGTCGATCAATCACATGAAATCTGAGATTTGCTTCTTTATTTTTCTACTTGAGCACGTACACTAATGTAGCTTAAAACTACACAGCATTTATACCAAAACAGTGCTTCATGCAAGTGAATAAAGAAGTGATTTTTTTTATTCTAGTTAAATTTTATGAGAAGTTTTGCATGTGAAAAAATCCCTGATGCATCATCCAGCGAAATAAAGATAGAAATAAATGGATCTTTATTTGGAACGTCATAAATAACCCAGTTAATTACTATTCTCAGAAATAATTAGTTTAATTAATCCTGCTTGTGGTTCGTGGCTAAAAAACAAAAGCTCTGGAAAACAAAAGCCATCCCAGTGTTAATCGCACCAAATGGCGTGTGACTGGTTTAATGGAAAAGCTGCTTATAGACAGAAATAACGACGACCAACTGCACATTTTTAATGGTACCAGCTTGAGTACCACTTGCAAACTCCACACAGAAAGGAACCAGGATGCTTCACCTGGAAATCAAACTCAGGACCTTCTTGCTGTGAGCCGCCCCGGTCACAAAAGCATTTCGGCTGAAAAGAGGCAGTCGGTACTGATCACGTGTCGGAGGGGGCGTGTGTCAGTTGCGAAGCTCCTCAGTCAGCAGTGGAGGGTTGTATTGTTAGAGGTTAAGTGTAACACAACTAGGGGAATTGGATACGACTAGATTAGGGGAAAATTTTTTAGAAAAAGAGGGGGAAAAAAGTCCATTAAGGTTAACACATTTACATCACAGACCTGATGGTACCCTAGCATCTTCCCGATTAATAATTCCCACTTTAAATCTCTCTAACAGTTTATAACGAGCATCTGGCACGTTCAGGAAATCATTATTAGAGCAGCGCCGCTGAGTTTGTGAGACACTTTTACAGCGGTCTCTCCCCGAGGTACGGACCCGTCTCACGGGACGGAGCTGCTGCAGGAAACTGTCACTCTGACGCTAACACGCGGAGCAACTTTGTCATTTAGCCTCCTCCAGGTCTTGCTCGGTTGTGCAAAATATACGACAGCTGATCACGAGGGGAATCGCTCCTGTCTTACCGGCCGGGCTACGGGAAGCTCAGAAGGGAGTTCTCATCACATCGATCCGGGACGCGACAGTCTAACAAACAGTTTTTTTTAGCTGCCTCATGCTTTAGGTGATGACTACACTCTATTATAGTTCCAGCTCTTGATTTCTCAACTTGCCCATCTCGTTTCCGCTGTAATTGGAAACGTCCAGTTTGACAGCGGACATCTGGGCTACGAATTTGGTTGACGAGTAAAAAAAAAAGCAAAACATTCAGCAGTAGCAGTAGTTGTCTTGATCTGGATGGATAAAAACCCTGACAGGGTGTCACTACTACCTTTCTTGTACTGAATGGGAGCTAGAACGTATTTCAGTATTACAGAATACCTGACATTTTACATAAATAGATGCAGAAGTTTACCATCACTAGTCCATCTGTAGTTATTATTACCACCACCAAGCTAATCTCATCAGGTCTTGGTCTGAGAACCAAATTGTTCTTGGGTCACAACTGACATTATGCAAAGGCACCTCTAAAATGTGTTCAGAAATGATAGTCCTGAGTGTTTTTGGATTAATAACCAATTATTCTTCTATTTTAGCTGTTTGGTCAAATTCTATCCCTGGCATGGAACCTGACATGCCATAAAAACACATTTCAGGGGTGCGCCAAGATTCTCCTGCGTTTAAATCTTGGCTTGGGCACCCTTTAGCAGGCACAACTGGCTATCAGTCTGATGGGTGGAAAAGACGTGATGGTCGATGTTACAGTTACATTGAAGTGTTCAACACAGTCAGTTACATTTTTCTCCCAGCCATAGAGAATCATGGCATCATCAGTGATGCACCAATGATTGGGTGAAGTTTTGCACTTGTGCCCCTCAGAAGCCTGGAGGTATTTCTTGTGTTGGGAGAAGGTGTAAAGCGATTGTAAATTAGACACTTAGCACCCATGATAATTAACTAAATACAACATTTTACGCTAGCAGACAAAGACCTAGAACAGTGGTAACAGTTGTGCGCCCGTTACCATTTCTAAAACGGCTCGCGAAGTATTTTAAAAATAAAATGAAAGTTGTGCCGCTATTAAACAGCCTTTAAAAAACAGCTTGAACTGTTTGAACTCTGGGTGTCGCTCTCGCATAAAACAAATCTAAAACCCTCCCCGTCTTCTTTCCCCCGACTCAAAACATTAACGTTCTCCAGTTTTTGGATGAACACGGTGGCTCCAAAGAAACAAAACCTAGACTAGACTAAAATGAATAATTTTCAAAGGGAGTTTAAAGGGAAGTGGGTATGTCTAATTTAAAGGATTATTACATTTACATGTTCGGCATTTAGCAGACGCTTTTATCCAAAGTGACTTACAGTTATGACTGAACAGGATTTTGAGCAATTGAGGGTTAAGGGCCTTGCTCAGGGGCCCAACAGTGGCAACTTGGTGGTGGTTGGGCTTGAACTGGCAACCTTCTGATTGCTAGCCAGTACCTTAACCACTTAGCTATCACTGCCCTGGTGATTATAAACTACTCCATCTGGAACCCAACAAGAAAAGTTTGGACACCCCTGACCTAGAGGCTTGTGGAACATCCTATACAGGTTTACTTTTTGACACTAGTGTGATACCACACAGTAAATGACTGAGTGATTTTAGATAATATAATTGATTAATATCTTTTTTCTTTTCCCTCTCAGATTACAGTGACGGATCAGGGTGTCCCGGCTCGCTCCACCACCGTGCGAGTGATCGTGCAGGTTCTGGATGAAAACGACAACCGTCCCGTCTTCATGGAGAAGGTGTATAAGATCAAGCTTCCCGAGCGGGACAAGACGGAACGGGAGCGCTCCACGCGACGCGAGCCCGTGTACCGCGTCATCGCCTCCGACCGCGACGATGGCGCCAACGCTGAGATCTCCTACAGCATCGAGGACGGAGACGAACAGGGCAAATTTTTCATCGAGCCCAAGACGGGCCTCGTCTCATCCAAGAAGTTTTCCACGGCTGGAGAATACGACATACTGACGGTAAGAACCCAAACTTATAGTTGGGCCAAAAGTATAGATGGATGGATGATGGATGATAAGATAAGAGACTTTTATTATCCCACAGGGAGCTTTTAAGAATTTAGCTTTATTAATTTAATAAATATAAATTAAATTACATTTAATAATATTTAATTTAATACATTAACTATACAAATATATTAACTATACACCGATCAGCCATAACATTAAAACCACCTCCTTGTTTCTACACTCACTGTCCATTTTATTAGCTCCACTTACCACTTGTAGTTCTACAATTACAAACTGTAGTCCATCTGTTTCTCTACATATCTTTTTTAACCTGCTTTCACCCTGTTCTTCAATGGCCAGGACCCCCACAGGACCCCCAGAGAGCAGGTATTATTTAGGTGGTGGATCATTCTCAGCACTGCAGTGACACTGACATGGTGGTGGTGTGTTAGTCTGTGTTGTGCTGGTATGAGTGGATCAGACACAGCAGCGCTGCTGGAGTTTTTAAATACCGTGTCCACTCACTGTCCACTCTGTTAGACACTCCTACCTAGTTGGTCCACCTTGTAGATGTAAAGTCAGAGACGAGCGCTCATCTATTGCTGCTGTTTGAGTCGGTCATCTTCTAGACCTTCATCAGTGGTCACAGGACGCTGCCCACGGGGCGATGTCGGCTGATTATATTTTTGGCTGGTGGACTATTCTCAGTCCAGCAGTGACAGTGAGGTGATTAAAAACTCCAGTAGCGCTGCTGTGTCTGATCCACTCATACCAGCACAACACACACTAACACACCACCACCATGTCAGTGTCACTGCAGTGCTGAGAATGATACACCACCTAAATAATACCTGCTCTGTGGTGGTCCTGTGGGGGTCCTGACCATTGAAGAACAGTATGAAAGGGTGCTAACAAAGCATGCGGAGAAACAGATGGACTACAGTCAGTAATTGTAGAACTACAAAGTGCTTTTATATGGTAAGAGGAGCTGATAAAATGGACAGTGAGTGTAGAAACAATGAGGTGGTTTTAATGTTATGGCTGATCTGTGTATTAACAATATATTAACTAAATATACAAAAATACATACAAGTAATTCCCCTGATAATCTGTCAAATCTAAATCAATCTAATTTTTCAAATCAGATGAATCCTTATTAAACATTTAGCTGTTTTAATTTTTAATTTTCCCATCAGTCTGCCCAGCTGGGTTGAAGGTACGTTCACTGGCTCCTTCTGTGGTGTGTGGTTGCTGATAAATCAATCACCCTTCTGTGTTTACAGTCCCATCATCTGTCACATTGTGAGCAGGTGTTTGGCTTGGTGCTTTGTTTTCCTTCATGCCGTGTTTTGACAGCTATTACTCTGTGTTAAACAAATTCATTTGTAATAAATAGGTGTTGACACATGCTTAAGAGACACGAACAAACAAGAATTTCCGACAAACCTGGAACGAGCAAAGCATGATGCAACGACTTCAAATGAACAAATATAAAAAAGATAGGATAAATGGAAATCATTTGAATACATTAATTATTTTATTTTTACTATTTGATTATTTATTTATCTTTATTTAAACATGCAAGACATTAAGAACAAGTTTTATTTATAATAAGAACCTGTCAAGTGCCAAGGAGCAGACAAGGATGAGAGGAAAAGAAGCAAAAAGAAGAGAGAAACATCCCACAACACGTCACATAAAACAATAACAAGTACCATTAAATATGCTGTTGATTAAATCCTTAAATGCTGCGACTGAGGACCTTGTATTATACTTTTACCTGCTGCACTAAGTCGACTCTGGGCCACTCAGTCCTTTCACGGCAGAGTCATTATACTGCAGGTTGATTTATTGATCTAACATAAATGACCCTGAACTTAATCAATATTGAATCTAAGCTGCACTGTTGCTCAACTAGTAGTGTTGGTACCATGAAGAACCAAGTTCCAGGTTCCCTGATTGACTCCTGCACTTTGTTACCTTGTGTCCGAATGAATTTGCATTGGGTACTTTTGTTTCCACTTATTAATATGCCGCTAGGTAGGTTTACTAGTCTGAATTGCCTTTAAATGTGGTATTTGACACCTACATCAGGGTGTATTTACACCTTGACCCCTGTGTTTTAGTCTGATTCTGACCAAGCACTGAATCAAGATGAACAAATACGGGACAGTACTTACTGAAGCCATCACAGTAACTGAAACGATAGCAGTTCTAAAACTGTGATATTAATATCACTGCTGATATGCACAGCACCTCATTGTAGTACTATTAAAAGGGAATCTATCTTCAGTGAAATTAGTAAGTGTTAATTAAAATTCTACAAAGGCTCTGCTCTCTACTTTCTGCTTTCTACTCATTTAGACAGACTTGAGAATACAGATCAAGAATTGGTTGCTAATGTGTTATACACTGATAATCCCAAAAGTGTTCAACTGTGTGCAACAGGCGGTACATTAACATTTATTTTACTTTTATATCTCATATAGGGCGGTAGCACTATTATTATATCTCAGTGGGTAGCACTGTCGCCTCACAGCAAGAAGGTCCTGGGTTTGATCCCTAGGCGGGGCGGTCCGGGTCCTTTCTGTGTGGAGTTTGCATGTTCTCTCCGTGTCTACGTGGGTTTCCTCCGGGAGCTCCGGTTTCCTCCCACAGTCCAAAAACATGCAGTCAGGTTAATTGGAGACACTGAATTGCCCTATAGGTGAATGTGTGTGTATGTGTGTGTGTGTGTGTGTCTCCTGTGATGGACTGGCGCCCCATCCAGGGTGTTACTTTGTGCCTTGAGCCCATTGAAAAGCTGGGATAGGCTCTGGCTTAGAAAGACGTGCAAGTGAGGTGAACTAGAGATACAAAATTGTCCATGACTGTGTTTGAACTGATGAATCTTGTGTAACCAGTAACTACCATTCCTGTCGTTAATGTAACCAAATGTTCAAAACATGACGTTACAATCCTAATAAATAAATCGCACAGTATTTTTGGCACATGCTAACATTGACAGATGTAGATAATATTCAGTAAATAATCCAGTAAAATGACGGTACCCTCTGTCTGTGTGTAGATTAAAGCCGTGGATAACGGTAGACCTCAGAAATCGTCCACTTGCCGGCTGCACATCGAGTGGATACCCAAACCGGAGCCTAGCGCCACCCAGCTGGCTTTCGACGAGGACGTCTTCTCCTTCAGCGTCATGGAGAGCGACCCTGTGGCCCACATGGTCGGGGTCATCACCATGGAGACGGTGAACACGCCCATCTGGTTTGATATCACAGGTACGGTTGTCGTGGTTATTTGATAGCTACAGAACATCAGAAATGAAAACAGATTCTTGATACATTTTCCTTTTTATACACTGTTAAAAACATTTAATGATAATCATAATTATTAATAATAATAATGTATGTAAACTTTTGATCTTTACTGCATTATTCTTCTCAGATTTTTACGTTTGTCTCCTAAATCGTGTGAATTTTAAAACCTTTGCATGAAACCTGAACTGTTTAAACCTGGAAGCTTTTCTTTCCTCCCTTTACCTTTCTAACCAGCCTATAACTAATTCAGCCTTGATTTTTCTCCTTTTTTGCTCGCTGCCTTCTGTTGGAAATTTTCTCCTCCTTCTATTTCCTTTCATCTTTCTTCTTCCCGCCTTCCTGCTTTTGCGTTCTGAAGAAAATGCCGAGCCCAGTGAGCTATTTTACGTGGTGCAGACGGCATGTGACCTGAACTGCACAGCTGAAGGTATCTACTGTTGATCCGCTGTTATTCAGATCTGTGATTAGCTTCTAGATTTTGTTCTCTGGTCTGTGATTGGTCCGTGTCGTGGTGAGGTTTCAGTTCTTCACACTCCTTTGTTTCTTCATCTTCTTCATCTTTTGCAGTTTTTATGTTTTACTGTTTGGTTTTTGTAAACAAAGTTCTAGTAGCCGCTCAGGTGTCGCAGCAGTAAAACACGAATCGAATACATCATATCGAATCTCAGCTCTGCCATCCAGTTACATGAACAGCGTTTGGCTGTTGTCGGGTAAGCCGGATAGGGACTCCTCATAACTGAGCGAATTACGACCTCTGCTGGCTGGTTGATGGTGTCTGCACAGGGTCGAGGAATAATGCTGATCAGGGTGTGTCTCTCCGTACACAAAGCTGATCCACATATGAACTCGCCTCGAGCATGTGAAGCTTCTAAACTAAGACATGGAGTTATCAGCGTCTCCCACAGGCTTCCGGGGGGGGGGGGGGGGGGGGAACAATTCACTGGTCACAGATGCTTTCTCTGGCAGGTGAAAAGAAGTGGTTGGTGACTATTTGCCTGTAGGATGGGGTGCACTTTTTTTCTGTCCGTGGCTACGTGCTTAACCGAAACATTTTTTGCTGATGGCATTAAAAAAGGGCATTAAGTGCATTAAAAAGTGCAGAAGCTTTTTGAAGAACCCTCGCAGTAACTATAGCCATGCAGGGCTCTAGACTAACTTTTTGCACTGGTTGCACTGGTGCGCCTAACTTTTTTTCTTAGGTGCACCAGCACAAAAGTTAGGTGCACCCAAATGTTCGACTGCATCGCATTTAACACCGCAGTTTTACAGGTTCACTTTTTTTTTTTTTTTTTTACTCACTGTCCATACAGGCAATATTGACTTGTAATTAACTAACAATCTGGTCAACATGGCCTCGTCTGATGATCTGTTTGCTACTGCCTGCCACTGAAAGGCAGTGGGGAGAGGGGGACACTCGGGCAGTGCATTTATCGCCGCATGTAATGAGTTTTATAGATGCATTGTGCTTTTCCAGCCTTTCAATTCAAAATGTATTAGAACCAGTCACAAATACACTATTGCCGGCCATGGTCTTCCCATGCTCTTTACAGTTAATTATAGTATTATAGTCTAATTATAGCAATTCTTTTTTATAAAAATTATAAAAATAATAAGAGTAAATGTGTATGTATGTGTGTATATCTATTTATATGTGTGTGTATATTTAAAATTATATGTATATACAGTGTATCACAAAAGTGAGTACACCCCTCACATTTCTGCAGATATTTAAGTATATCTTTTCATGGGACAACACTGACAAAATGACACTTTGACACAATTAAAAGTAGTCTGTGTGCAGCTTATATAACAGTGTAAATTTATTCTTCCCTCAAAATAACTCAATATACAGCCATTAATGTTTAAACCACCAGCAACAAAAGTGAGTACACCCCTTAGTGAAAGTTCCTGAAGTGTCAATATTTTGTGTGGCCACCATTATTTCCCAGAACTGCCTTAACTCTCCTGGGCATGGAGTTTACCAGAGCTTCACAGGTTGCCACTGGAATGCTTTTCCACTCCTCCATGACGACATCACGAAGCTAGCGGATATTCGAGACTTTGCGCTCCTCCACCTTCCGCTTGAGGATGCCCCAAAGATGTTCTATTGGGTTTAGGTCTGGAGACATGCTTGGCCAGTCCATCACCTTTACCCTCAGCCTCTTCAATAAAGCAGTGGTCGTCTTAGAGGTGTGTTTGGGGTCATTATCATGCTGGAACACTGCCCTGCGACCCAGTTTCCGGAGGGAGGGGATCATGCTCTGCTTCAGTATTTCACAGTACATATTGGAGTTCATGTGTCCCTCAATGAAATGTAACTCCCCAACACCTGCTGCACTCATGCAGCCCCAGACCATGGCATTCCCACCACCATGCTTGACTGTAGGCATGACACACTTATCTTTGTACTCCTCACCTGATTGCCGCCACACATGCTTGAGACCATCTGAACCAAACAAATTAATCTTGGTCTCATCAGACCATAGGACATGGTTCCAGTAATCCATGTCCTTTGTTGACATGTCTTCAGCAAACTGTTTGCGGGCTTTCTTGTGTAGAGACTCAGAAGAGGCTTCCTTCTGGGGTGACAGCCATGCAGACCAATTTGATGTAGTGTGCGGCGTATGGTCTGAGCACTGACAGGCTGACCCCCCACCTTTTCAATCTCTGCAGCAATGCTGACAGCACTCCTGCGCCTATCTTTCAAAGACAGCAGTTGGATGTGACGCTGAGCACGTGCACTCAGCTTCTTTGGACGACCAACGCGAGGTCTGTTCTGAGTGGACCCTGCTCTTTTAAAACGCTGGATGATCTTGGCCACTGTGCTGCAGCTCAGTTTCAGGGTGTTGGCAATCTTCTTGTAGCCTTGGCCATCTTCATGTAGGGGGGGGGGGGGGGGGGACCAATTCACTGGTCACAGATGCTTTCTCTGGCAGGTGAAAAGAAGTGGTTGGTGACTATTTGCCTGTAGGATGGGGTGCACTTTTTTTCTGTCCGTGGCTACGTGCTTAACCGAAACATTTTTTGCTGATGGCATTAAAAAAGGGCATTAAGTGCATTAAAAAGTGCAGAAGCTTTTTGAAGAACCCTCGCAGTAACTATAGCCATGCAGGGCTCTAGACTAACTTTTTGCACTGGTTGCACTGGTGCGCCTAACTTTTTTTCTTAGGTGCACCAGCACAAAAGTTAGGTGCACCCAAATGTTCGACTGCATCGCATTTAACACCGCAGTTTTACAGGTTCACTTTTTTTTTTTTTTTTTTACTCACTGTCCATACAGGCAATATTGACTTGTAATTAACTAACAATCTGGTCAACATGGCCTCGTCTGATGATCTGTTTGCTACTGCCTGCCACTGAAAGGCAGTGGGGAGAGGGGGACACTCGGGCAGTGCATTTATCGCCGCATGTAATGAGTTTTATAGATGCATTGTGCTTTTCCAGCCTTTCAATTCAAAATGTATTAGAACCAGTCACAAATACACTATTGCCGGCCATGGTCTTCCCATGCTCTTTACAGTTAATTATAGTATTATAGTCTAATTATAGCAATTCTTTTTTATAAAAATTATAAAAATAATAAGAGTAAATGTGTATGTATGTGTGTATATCTATTTATATGTGTGTGTATATTTAAAATTATATGTATATACAGTGTATCACAAAAGTGAGTACACCCCTCACATTTCTGCAGATATTTAAGTATATCTTTTCATGGGACAACACTGACAAAATGACACTTTGACACAATTAAAAGTAGTCTGTGTGCAGCTTATATAACAGTGTAAATTTATTCTTCCCTCAAAATAACTCAATATACAGCCATTAATGTTTAAACCACCAGCAACAAAAGTGAGTACACCCCTTAGTGAAAGTTCCTGAAGTGTCAATATTTTGTGTGGCCACCATTATTTCCCAGAACTGCCTTAACTCTCCTGGGCATGGAGTTTACCAGAGCTTCACAGGTTGCCACTGGAATGCTTTTCCACTCCTCCATGACGACATCACGAAGCTAGCGGATATTCGAGACTTTGCGCTCCTCCACCTTCCGCTTGAGGATGCCCCAAAGATGTTCTATTGGGTTTAGGTCTGGAGACATGCTTGGCCAGTCCATCACCTTTACCCTCAGCCTCTTCAATAAAGCAGTGGTCGTCTTAGAGGTGTGTTTGGGGTCATTATCATGCTGGAACACTGCCCTGCGACCCAGTTTCCGGAGGGAGGGGATCATGCTCTGCTTCAGTATTTCACAGTACATATTGGAGTTCATGTGTCCCTCAATGAAATGTAACTCCCCAACACCTGCTGCACTCATGCAGCCCCAGACCATGGCATTCCCACCACCATGCTTGACTGTAGGCATGACACACTTATCTTTGTACTCCTCACCTGATTGCCGCCACACATGCTTGAGACCATCTGAACCAAACAAATTAATCTTGGTCTCATCAGACCATAGGACATGGTTCCAGTAATCCATGTCCTTTGTTGACATGTCTTCAGCAAACTGTTTGCGGGCTTTCTTGTGTAGAGACTCAGAAGAGGCTTCCTTCTGGGGTGACAGCCATGCAGACCAATTTGATGTAGTGTGCGGCGTATGGTCTGAGCACTGACAGGCTGACCCCCCACCTTTTCAATCTCTGCAGCAATGCTGACAGCACTCCTGCGCCTATCTTTCAAAGACAGCAGTTGGATGTGACGCTGAGCACGTGCACTCAGCTTCTTTGGACGACCAACGCGAGGTCTGTTCTGAGTGGACCCTGCTCTTTTAAAACGCTGGATGATCTTGGCCACTGTGCTGCAGCTCAGTTTCAGGGTGTTGGCAATCTTCTTGTAGCCTTGGCCATCTTCATGTAGCGCAACAATTCGTCTTTTAAGATCCTCAGAGAGTTCTTTGCCATGAGGTGCCATGTTGGAACTTTCAGTGACCAGTATGAGAGAGTGTGAGAGCTGTACTACTAAATTGAACACACCTGCTCCCTATGCACACCTGAGACCTAGTAACACTAACGAGTCACATGACATTTTGGAGGGAAAATGACAAGCAGTGCTCAATTTGGACATTTAGGGGTGTAGTCTCTTAGGGGTGTACTCAGTTTTGTTGCCAGTGGTTTAGACATTAATGGCTGTATATTGAGTTATTTTGAGGGAAGAATAAATTTACACTGTTATATAAGCTGCACACAGACTACTTTTCATTGTGTCAAAGTGTCATTTTGTCAGTGTTGTCCCATGAAAAGATATACTTAAATATCTGCAGAAATGTGAGGGGTGTACTCACTTTTGTGATACACTGTATATATATGTGTGGGTTTGTGTGTGTGTGTGTGTGTATGGGGCTCTAGAGTGTTAGTGTAATCTTAAATGCAGTGCATTATATTATCTGCTTTACTGAATCTTTTACACAGATTCCCAAAATCGCTTGCGGTGCACTCACTGTGTATTTTGACTACATGTATTCTAATATATTATGGTCTTTTAGTTATTTTTATATTTTATTAACGAAAATATTGTCGTGTTTTTACTTTCGCTATCATCGCACTTTATCGCTAGCATTAGCCCCTTGCTACTAGAGGGTCGTCTCACCTAGCCGCTGTCCGGTGGGGATGTAACGGGTCTTTTGCTGTGCGGTGGTGGAGGTGTGGGAATTAAGGCTTCGGTGAGCATTACAACACTTTAGACTGCCTAGCTCCAGAACCCGAACTTCCATTCTGGGGACATCCAGCGAGTCTCATATACAAAACTAAACTAACTGCAGAACATCCGAACGCACATGTATAAACCGGGTGCTGCATTCTGATTGGCTGAGCTGAATGTTGCTTACATATCGCCGCTAGAATATTGTCCCGCCCTTCACTATCTCTGATTGGTTTAGACCATGATATTGGCCTAATGTGTGTCTGTCGTTTTTTTTTTCCCTCGGAAGCCTGGTCGCACTGGTGCGACCTGAGATTTTTTTTAGTCGCACCATTGAGAAATTAGGTCGCATGTGCGACCAAATTGGTCGCACTCTAGAGCCCTGCCATGGATAAAAATATACATGTAATATAGAAGTGCATGTTAACTCAATTACAGTGAAGCTACATGTAATAAAGGGCACAGCTATAATTAAAGTTAGATCAGCTGGCTTGGTTTAAAGCCCCTTTTCTATTGTGCGATACCCTATACATGTACATTTTTGGCATTTAGCAGATGCTTTTATCCAAAGTGATGTACAGTATACAGTCCAAGCAATTAAGCATTAAGGGCCCAACAGTGACAACCTGGAAGCAACATTCTGCTTACTAGTCCAGTACTTTTACCACTAGACTACAACTATCCCAATAAAGTCAAGCATTTAACAGATCAAGTGCAATTCAGGTATTTCTCAGGGGCCCAACAGTGGCAGTTTGGCAGCAGCCTTCTAGATTCCAGTCCTTTATCTTAACCACTAAGCCACCACTGTCCTACACTATACCAGTACCATGTAAACAGTGTCAGTGGCAACAACAGGGCGATTTTTGGTTCGCCTCACTTCGGTTCCTGTGGTCTTGATTTTTTAGAAGGCAAGTTTACATTTCTCAGCACCGCTTTGATCAAATCTGTTGCAGTTTGGTTTTGCTGTGCTGATTCTGTGCCGATTGGGGAAAAAATGCAAAACAAAAGGCTAGTTTGTTAGCAAAAGGCTAAATAATCATTGGATCTTATAAGACCTACTAACAGCAGATCAGTGTTGGTTATAAAAATAATTTTTGTATGTACGTTATGCATTTTTATCTATTTCATTTATGTGTACATTTCATTTATTCATTAGTGTTTGGATGAATTCTAATGTGGTGTACTTTTTTTATTGTCATTTTATTATTCCTTTTGTTTAGTCCTTTTTTTTATCTGTGTACCAGACGTGGATAAATCCTGGACTAAACCTGGTATTCTCTGTTGGGAATCAGTGTTAGTTGAACGCTGGGCTTAATCCACGTCTCCTTCATGAATTCATTAGAAGCTCTTCACTGCTGTGGTGTTATTTTTGTTCTGTGTGATTGTTATTATTGATGCTTGGTTGGCTAATCCTTGATGTTTAGTTTTCCTGATTAGCATAGCACTTTGGATTTTTTATTTTTAACAAGGTAATGCACACTAAATGGTATTCCATAATAGCATTTACATCAGACTCCATCGAAGAATGTAAAATGATTCCATTCATGTATCACCATATTTATATCATATCCTTTATTATTATCGTATTGTTACAGCGGTACCTTGAAATCTAACGTCAGTTGGTTCTGGGAGTGGCGTCGAGTTTAAAAGACGTTGAGTTTTAAGGTATTTTTTCCCATAAGGATTTATGGGAAACCTGTTAATGTGTTCCATTGTCCTGTGGAACTGCGTATATTTTAGACTATTGTAAAATAATGGAGTTGTTTTTGACACTTATATACTGAAAATAACACAAATATAATATAAACAACACTGAAATACAATTGCGGTGGCTCGGTGGGTAGCACTGTCGCCCCACAGCATGAAGGTCCTGGGTTCGATCCCCAGACGGGGCGGTCCGGGTCTTTTCTGTGCGGAGTTTGCATGTTCTCTCCGTGCCTGTGTGGGTTTCCTCTGGGAGCTCCGATTTCCTCCCACAGTCAGGTTAATTGGAGACACTGAATTGCCTTATAGGTGAATGTGTGTGTCTGCCCTGCTATGGACTGGCGCCCCGTCCAGGGTGTTACTGTGTGCCTTGCGCCCATTGAAAAGCTGGGTTGGATAAGCGGTTAAGACAGTGAGTGAGTGAGTGAGTGACATTTAGATCAGTGCTACCTTGAAACTCAGTGTCAGTTGGTTCTGGGAGTGGCGTTGAGTTTTAAGGTATTTTTTCCCATAAGAATGTACAGGGGTTGGACAAAATAACTGAAACACCTGTCATTTTAGTGTGGGAGGTTTCATGGCTAAATTGGACCAGTCTGGTGGCCAATCTTCATTAATTGCACAATGCACCAGTAAGAGCAGAGTGTGAAGGTTCAATTAGCAGGGTAAGAGCACAGTTTTGCTCAAAATATTGCAATGCACACAACATTATGGGTGACATACCAGAGTTCAAAAGAGGACAAATTGTTGGTGCACGTCTTGCTGGCGCATCTGTGACCAAGACAGCAAGTCTTTGTGATGTATCAAGAGCCACGGTATCCAGGGTAATGTCAGCATACCACCAAGAAGGACAAACCACATCCAACAGGATTAACTGTGGACGCAAGAGGAAGCTGTCTGAAAGGGATGTTTGGGTGCTAACCCGGATTGTATCCAAAAAACATAAAACCACGGCTGCCCAAATCACGGCAGAATTAAATGTGCACCTCAACTCTCCTGTTTCCACCAGAACTGTCCGTCGGGAGCTCCACAGGGTCAATATACACGGCCGGGCTGCTATAGCCAAACCTTTGGTCACTCGTGCCAATGCCAAACGTCGGTTTCAATGGTGCAAGGAGCGCAAATCTTGGGCTGTGGACAATGCGAAACATGTATTGTTCTCTGATGAGTCCACCTTTACTGTTTTCCCCACATCCGGGAGAGTTACGGTGTGGAGAAGCCCCAAAGAAGCGTACCACCCAGACTGTTGCATGCCCAGAGTGAAGCATGGGGGTGGATCAGTGATGGTTTGGGCTGCCATATCATGGCATTCCCTTGGCCCAATACTTGTGCTAGATGGGCGCGTCACTGCCAAGGACTACCGAACCATTCTGGAGGACCATGTGCATCCAATGGCGGTGCCGTGTATCAGGATGACAATGCACCAATACACACAGCAAGACTGGTGAAAGATTGGTTTGATGAACATGAAAGTGAAGTTGAACATCTCCCATGGCCTGCACAGTCACCAGATCTAAATATTATTGAGCCACTTTGGGGTGTTTTGGAGAAGCGAGTCAGGAAACGTTTTCCTCCACCAGCATCACGTAGTGACCTGGCCACTATCCTGCAAGAAGAATGGCTTAAAATCCCTCTGACCACTGTGCAGGACTTGTATATGTCATTTCCAAGATGAATTGACGCTGTATTGGCCGCAAAAGGAGGCCCTACACCATACTAATAAATTATTGTGGTCTAAAACCAGGTGTTTCAGTTATTTTGTCCAACCCCTGTATGTGAAACATGTTAATGCGTTCTAGGTCCCGTGAAACTGCAATTATTTTAGGCTACTAAAAAATCATGTGGTTGTTTTTGACATAAATATAATATAAAAACACTGAAATACAATTAAAAACAGTTAAAAATCAATCAAAAATACAATAAAACCTGAACTTTATCTTCGCTTCTTTATTGTTTTCTTATGCTTCAAATAAGCACTAATAATTAAGAGAGGTTTAGTGTTTCTATGTCGTTCTTTTAATACATTACGTTACTTTTTTTAACGATAGGCGTTTTAGACTCTCGGAAAAGCTGATTCTGACTCTCACAATTTCTCAGAACCTCGAGCTGGAACACAAGTTTAAAAGTGAAACAGGGAGGAAAATCCATATAAACACAGATACATGTGGAGCTTTCAGGCTGGATTTGACGTTTACTCCACACAAATGCAGATTCATCTCATATTCACACTTTGATGACGTCTTACCGCACCACTCAAGCCGAGCCCTGAGCAAAACAGCAGTCGCACACATGTTGAGTTTAAGGGTACAAATTCCTTGACGAAGGGCGTTGAGTTTCAAAGATTTTGAGTTTAGGGGACGTTGAGTTACAAGGTACCACAATATCTCCATATTTAAATCATATGCATTATTATTATCAGTAACTCTATATTAGCAGCATTTCATCGCTGGTTACACTTTATGACCAAAAGTATATGGACACTCCAAGTAAATTATATGCTTCTAATTTTAGGACGACAGTTTTAGGAAGGTCGATTACTGTTCCGTAACCCTTCCGCACAAAGCACGGTTCATAATGACACGGCTTGACATTTACTGGAACATTTTATTTGGATGAACTGGAACATCAATTGCTAGCCAGACTTTCTCGTCCAACGTCAACACCTCAGCTCAGACATCCTCTTCGGACTGTGAAAAAATCTCGTGAAAAGCCTTTCTATAGGAGCGGAAGCTGTTAAAGCTGCACCGCAAAGGCGAAGAGTTTTAAAACAGAGCTTTAAAACAGCTCCAAATTAAAACAGATTTTTAGAACAGGACGTCCAAAAATCAGCATCCGTGTACCATCCTTTTGGTCTTATTGTGTATCTGTTTATTTATTATGGCACATCGAGTAGCTTTTAATATCTAACGTTTTATGTCTAGGCGGAAACTCGGACAGTCGTTTCGACGTGGGTAAAGCCAGCGGAACGCTGATGGTGGCCCAACCGCTGAACGCCGAGCAGAAATCCAGCTACAACCTGACGCTGGAGGCCACAGACGGCACAAACACCATCAGCACACAGGTGAGAACCGGCGGAGACGGAGTGTTTATGGAATGGGTGCGGCTCGGTGCGTGTTTGTGTTGGACGTGTGATCTCGAACTAAGTGTTTAATGAAGGGAATTATCAGACTGGATTGTTGACAGTCACGTTGCCAAGCCCTCGCAGAAAAGTGTGTGTGCACATTTGTGAGCGTGTATGTGTGTGTTTTATTCTTATAAACAGTCTGCTGTGAGAAATTATTAATGGATCAGGCCGTGGTCAGGTGGTTTCAGAGCTCAGAATTTTCTCACGTAGTCGAACAATTTTGCTCTGTTGCCAAGATTAGACTCACCACAGCGGAGTGGATTCCTTATAACTGGTAAAACTATGACCTCTGCTGGCTGCATAGAGGCGGGGGATAACAGGGATTAGTCTGTGACTCTCCATAAGAGAGACTGAGCCCCATATGATCTTGTGTCGCGCAGGTGAAAAGATGCAGTCGGCTACTGCACACAAGTCGGAGGGGGCGTGTGTTAGTCACGGCTCTTCTCGGTCAGAGTGGAGGTCAGCATGAGTGGAGGGGAAGCGAAATGCAATCGGGTAATTGGATACGACTAGATTGAGAGAAAAATTATACTTTAAATAGTTACCAAGATTGAACTTGACCAAACCAAACCTTGGCTGTAGTGGGGATTGAACCGACAACCTTCCGAACACCAGTCCAGCACCTTAAGTTGTTCAATGGCTACAGTATCTGCCACTATCGGCCCTACAGTTCCATATATACAGTATTGGCACACATGCGATACTGTACGTACGGAGCTGTAGGGCCACTAGTAGCCGATTCCCCCTGAGTTGTCGTAGCAACAGGAAGTTATCATTTTGTTTCGCTTTGTTATCTTATTGGTTTTATTTAAGCGGTCAGTGAAGCGTCTTTATTTCTCTAGCCACCTGTCTGCCATCCCGTCACCTAACCATGAGGTTTCAGCACTTTTACATATCACCGTCCTTCGTTCTCAGCGCGAGTCCCTGTCGTCACGTCTCGATATGCGCCGCCCGGCCCGGCAGGTGCGTGCCGCAAATATTTGCCCTCACGATATTAAAGAGCCGAGCTGCTGGAAACACGGCGGCTTTTATTTCACCGGAGAGGAACAGAGCGGGGAA
The DNA here is from genome assembly GCF_030014385.1 of Trichomycterus rosablanca. Taxonomy (NCBI): domain Eukaryota; kingdom Metazoa; phylum Chordata; class Actinopteri; order Siluriformes; family Trichomycteridae; genus Trichomycterus; species Trichomycterus rosablanca. Next base: position 5,134,063 of record NC_086001.1, on the reverse strand, counting down.
ATCTGTCATCCGTGAATTAACAGCTTTCGAGGCAGAACGAGGTGTCCGGGCGGATGCGTTTTTTTGAGAGATTTTATCGTTTTTATCTTTTTTATGGTCTGTAGTTTTCATCTTCACCCTTCATCCTCAGCTGTTATTTAATACTGATCAAGATTGGAGGCCAGAGGACTTTTAGGACAGGAGCCACCCGGAAACTCGAGTCTAAACTGAATGTGTTCTGCAGATTAGTTGACAAAATAAAATAAAATATTAGGAATATTATAAGCCTGAGTGTTTTAGCCACACCCTTTATACACCTACAACTTCCAAACAAGCTGGGATACACGAAGAAAGAATTTTGTGGTACTGTACTCGTGTATATGTACAGTGTATCACAAAAGTGAGTACACCCCTCACATTTCTGCAAATATTTAATTATATCTTTTCATGGGACAACACTATAGACATGAAACTTGGATATAACCTAGAGTAGTCAGTGTACAACTTGTATAGCAGTGTAGATTTACTGTCTTCTGAAAATAACTCAACACACAGCCATTAATGTCTAAATGGCTGGCAACATAAGTGAGTACACCCCACAGTGAACATGTCCAAATTGTGCCCAAATGTGTCATTGTCCCTCCCTGGTGTCATGTGTCAAGGTCCCAGGTGTGAATGGGGAGCAGGGCTGTTAAATTTGGTGTTTTGGGTACAATTCTCTCATACTGGCCACTGGATATTCAACATGGCACCTCATGGCCAAGAACTCTCTGAGGATGTGAGAAATAGAATTGTTGCTCTCCACAAAGATGGCCTGGGCTATAAGAAGATTGCTAACACCCTGAAACTGAGCTACAGCATGGTGGCCAAGGTCATACAGCGGTTTTCCAGGACAGGTTCCACTCGGAACAGGCTTCGCCAGGGTCGACCAAAGAAGTTGAGTCCACGTGTTCGGCGTCATATCCAGAGGTTGGCTTTAAAAAATAGACACATGAGTGCTGCCAGCATTGCTGCAGAGGTTGAAGACGTGGGAGGTCAGCCTGTCAGTGCTCAGACCATACGCCGCACACTGCATCAACTCGGTCTGCATGGTCGTCATCCCAGAAGGAAGCTGACGCACAAGAAAGCCAGCAAACAGTTTGCTGAAGACAAGCAGTCCAAGAACATGGATTACTGGAATGCCCTGTGGTCTGACGAGACCAAAATTAACTTGTTTGGCTCAGATAGTGTCCAGCATGTGTGGCGGCGCCCTGGTGAGAAGTACCAAGACAACTGTATCTTGCCTACAGTCAAGCATGGTGGTGGTAGCATCATGGTCTTGGGCTGCATGAGTGTTGCTGGCACTGGGGAGCTGCGGTTCATTGAGGGAAACATGAATTCCAACATGTACTGTGACATTCTGAAACAGAGCATGATCCCCTCCCTTCGAAAACTGGGCCTCATGGCAGTTTTCCAACAGGATAACAACCCCAAACACAACCTCCAAGATGACAACTGCCTTGCTGAGGAAGCTGAAGGTAAAGGTGATGGACTAAACCCAACTGATCACCTGTGGCGCATCCTCAAGTGGAATGTGGAGGAGTTCAAGGTGTCTAACATCCACCAGCTCCGTGATGTCATCATGGAGGAGTGGAAGAGGATTCCAGTAGCAACCTGTGCAGCTCTGGTGAATTCCATGCCCAGGAGGGTTAAGGCAGTGCTGGATAATAATGGTGGTCCCACAAAATATTGACACTTTTGGCACAATTTGGACATGTTCACTGTGGGGTGTACTCACTTATGTTGCCAGCCATTTAGACATTAATGGCTGTGTGTTGAGTTATTTTTAGAAGACAGTAAATCTACACTGCTATACAAGCTGTACACTGACTACTCTAAGTTATATCCAAGTTTCATGTCTATAGTGTTGTCCCATGAAAAGATATAATGAAATATTTGCAGAAATGTGAGGGGTGTACTCACTTTTGTGATACACTGTATATATGACAAATAAAAGCATTCTATCTATCTAGATATCTTGACTGACTGGGTACAGATTCCCACAGACACACTTGGAATGGAAAGGGGGTCAGTCCCATATTACTAACCATAATGATTTTGGAACGGATTGTCCAGAAAGCTCCTGATCAAGCGTCCACATACTTTCGACTACAGTGTTTCCCAGTACATAAAACATTATTTTTGTCACCCCGTCCTCGTGATCTCGTGTCTTGAGCTTTGAATTGAGCCGTTTTATTCCGAAACCCCGTCAGGATAAGAAGATTAAAGCTGGAATGGAATGTGTGTCTTTGGTTTGTCTGACATGCTTTTGTTTGTCCCAGCGGTAAACGCGTCCTCGAGCACAAAATCCGGCGCTTGCCAATCCACCTTCCCGTCACACGCCGGGAGTCTCGCTGAGCGTCTCTTTCTCCAGATCTCGTGCTTCTTTTATCTTCGTCTCAATCCGACTCACGTGTGGCACACATGAAAACTCCGATCCTTCGTGACGGCCTGATTTAAAGGTGCCGTCGCTGTTGCGTAACTCGCGTTTCTCCCTAAAGCGCAGCATCTGGAACAATGCGTGGATTTTATATTTAATATGATTTTCATGACTCAGAGAGACAAAAGCGCTGAAATAAAGCGGAGGCGGAGACGTGTCTTATACACTGCTGTTTAAAATCCAGGGAGAAAATAAATATATACAGCGGGACCTTAAAACTCAACCTTAAGTTTCAAAGTATTTGCTCCCATAAGGATGTATGGGAAACCTGTTAATGTGTTCTGTGGTCCTGTTTGAGTCGGTCATCTTCTAGACTTTCATCAGTGGTCACAGGACGCTGCCCACGGGGCGCTGTTGGCTGGATATTTTTTTTGGTTGGTGGACTATTTTCAGTCCAGCAGTGACAGTGAGGTGTTTAAAAACTCCAGCAGCGCTGCTGTGTCTGATCCACTCATACCAGCACAACACACACTAACACACCACCACCATGTCAGTGTCACTGCAGGGCTGAGAATGATCCACCGCCTAAATAATACCTGCTCTGTAGTGGTCCTGTGGGGGGTCCTGACCATTGAAGAACAGCATGAAAGGGGGCTAACAAAGCATGCAGAGAAACAGATGGACTACAGTCAGTAATTGTAGAACTACAAAGTGCTTCTATATGGTAAGTGGAGCTGATAAAATGGAGTGTAGAAACAAGGAGGTGGTTTTAATGTTATGGCTGATGGGTGTAATATAAAAACACTAAAATACAATAAAAATACTTAGTTTCTTTGTGCTTCTTAATCGTGGAGAGGCGACTGATCAGTGAGCCTCTGCATCTTGACGGATCGAGTCGTTGAACAGGTCACACCTAGCGATCAAGAGGCAATTTTAAGCCCCAGTTGAATGCCAATTTGCCTCCAGGCTGGCTCATCTAGCGGCGACCAGTCGGCGGTCGAAAATCAGGGCAAAAATCACCTAGTGTGAACTCAGAGCCCTGACCTCAACACACCCTCCAACACATTCAGGTTGAATTGGAACGTTGATTGTGAGCCAGGCCTTTTTGTCCAACAGTAGTGCCTGACCTTACTAATGCGCCTGGGACAGAATGGGCACAGATTCCTCACATGCACAGTCGGGGGTTACAGACTCAGTATAAATGCCAGTGGTTTCCGAGAAAGGCTCATGGTCAGACGTCCACATACTTTTGGCTTTTTTAAAAGCATTGTGTGTGTGTGTGTGTGTGTGTGTAAATACATAGTGTTTATAGGGTGCCAGTGTTTCTCATCCTGGCTCCAGTATGACACTCCGCAGGGATCAGTGCTCACACACACACACACACACACACACACACACACACACACACACACACACACACACACACACACACACACACACACACACGGTTAGCCGCCAGACAGGCTGGGTACAGGCTTCTCCTCACATTCTTTTGCTTCTGTTTCATTATATTCATCCATCACTGCTCCACACCGGACCACACCAGGGCAGCTGTAGCCTAGTGGTTAAGGTACTGGACTGGTAATCAGGAGGTCGCTGGTTCAAGCCCCACCACTGCCAGATTGCCACTGTTTGGCCCTTGAGCAAGGTTTTAACCCTTAGCTGCTTAGATTAAATACTGTCAAAGTACTGTACGGTGCTAAATGCTGAAAATGTAAATTATGTATAGGGCAGTTGTAGCCTAGTACTGGACTAGTATTCAGAAGGTCACTGGTTCAAGCCCCACCACTGCCAGGCTGCCACTGTTTGGCCCTTGAGCAACCCTCAATTGCTTAGACAATATACTGTCACGGTACTGTACGTCACTTTGGATAAAAGCGTCTGCTAAATGCCGAAAATGTAAATGTAGGCTTGTTAAACCGTGTCTTTATGGACATCACTTTGTTCTGCAACAGGAAGGTTGCTTCCCTAAACTGTTGCTACAAAGCTGGAAGCATGGCATTGATTTGAATAGAATTAGTTTATACCCCTGCTGGCAATATGTGTGGCTGAAACCCCTGAACCACGTACCTTTGGCCATTTGGTTTAGGGTCAGTCTTTACCTCTGGATTCTGCCAGGTGTGTCCTCCAGATGCCAGATGTTTATATTTGCTTCCTCGTGCACTTTGGTTACCTCACACCTTCAAAAACATGCCAGCAGGTGGATCCATTTCTCATTTACATTTACAATTTTGGCATTTAGCAGACGACTTTATTCAAAGCGACTTACAGTACTGTGACAGTATATTGCCTAAGCAATTGAGAGTTGAACCAGCGACCTTCTGATTGCTAGTTCAGTGCCAGTGCCTTAACCACTAGGCTACAACTGCCCTACTCAAAACTCAAAACTGCCCTACTAAACCTTGACCCTAAATGAACTGTTTTGAAATGAAATGGAAAGTCGATTGTAAGATGGTGTGTGACCTTATTATTGCTGTCTTGACTGGCTGGGTACAAATTCCCACAGACACACTACGAAATTATCATGGAAGGAATGGAAATGGGGTCACTTCATACCTATTGTCACAACCAGCTAGTGAAGATTAATGAATAATTTACTCAATCAATAATTCAGTTTATAAATAAGCAGAATTAGAACTTACACCAGGTGGAACAGTGGTGCAATACAAGGTGCTGATGCTGCGCTGCTTCAGTGATGTTATAATAACTTTGACTAACTGGGACAGGCTCCAAACGCACGTCAGCCTTTATTAGGATAAGCAGTTGCTGTAGACGAGTAAAATTATCCATAGCTAAAATGCTAATCCACATCCAGGCTGAACCAGAACGTCGCCGCTAATCCCCCGGTCCCAACTCGTGTCATGTCTATTTTAGCAATAAAAAGACGCTAGTGCTAAGTTCCTAGTGTGACTGCGGTTTTATCCTGGAATTTCTGAGCCTCATCTCCCGCCATCCCCACTTCATTTCCTCTCCAATCCCGCCATCTGTCTCTGTCTCCCCGCTGCCAGACGCCTTTTATCCGCTGTCACATCCAGCCCGCAAATATGGGCTTTACTTATTGTTCGTGCTGGATCCAATATGGCTGTCTGCAGGGGGCCGGTCGCCCAACAGCTTGTTGTTGGGTCCCTCTGAGTGGAGCTGAAAGCGTGAAAAGTGGAACTCGGGGACTGGAAAGAAAGATACGGAGAGGACGGGACGAGGGAGGGACGGTTTATCCTCCTCTGGAGATTGATAAAAGCAGAGCAGCTCCGCAGAGACGCCAGCGAGATACTGTTTGCTTTTCACACGTCGAAGCTATCATACACACACACACACACACACTCCCGGAGGAACCCGGGTCTGCACTCCGGCACCTCGGGAGTCAATGTCACTGCATGTAATTTTTTATTAACAGCGCAGTCACATGTATTCAGACCGTCTTTTTAATTACGAACCAACACAAAGCTGCTTTCTGCTGCCACATACTGTACTTTTGCTGATGGTTGTGTTCAAAACATGACAAATGCTGGTCAGTGACCAGGAAAAAAAAACAATGCAATGCTGGTCAAGCACCCAGGTGACGCAGCAGGATATTCCACTAGCACACCAGCGCTGGGATTCTGAACTCCCTGCTGGGCACCCTCTAGGTGAGTGGAAAAACAATCCAGCAGGTGGATAGACTACTCATTTACGTTTGGCATTTAGCAGACGCTTTTATCCAAAGCAATATACAGTACTGTATATACAGTACAGTGGTGAGACTTGAACCAGCAATCTTTTGATTGCTAGTCCAGCACCAGTACCTTAACCACTAGGCTACAACTCCCCTACTTAAAACTCCCTGCAAGCTCCATACCTATCATCACAACCAGCTAGTAAAAAGATAAATGAATGATCTTTTACTGTTTTTGCTGATGGTTGTGTTCAAAACACAACAAATGCTAGTCAGTGACCTGCAAATTAACATAACCAAGAAAAAAGAACAATACAAGGCTGGTCAAGCACCCAGGTGACGCAGCAGGATATTCCACTAGCACACCAGTGTTGGGATTCTGAAGTCCCTGCTGGGCACAATCTAGGTGAGTGGGAGAAAAACAAGCCAGCTGGTGGATAGAATACTCATTTACATTATTGGCATTTAGCAGACGCTTTTATCCAAAGCGATATACAGTACAGTGGCGAGACCTTTTGATTGCTAGTCCAGCACCAGTACCTTAACCACTAGGCTACAACTGCCCTACTCAAAACTCCCTGCAAGCTCCATACCTATCATCACAACCAGCTAGTAAAAAGATAAATGAATGATCTTTTATTGTACTTTTGCTGATGGTTGGGAATAAGACCAGACTAAAAGTGGGTGGAATCTTCAACGCTGTGTAAGGACCTTGTACAGAAGTGGAGTGCAGAGATCGGGCGTGGCTCTCGGTACGTGAAACTGACCTCGCATGCAAATCCACCAAAGTAGCGAATAAGAATTGATTGGTGGGGTGTGTCAGGCGAATATACACCCTCCATGGACTTCATCAGGATCCTTATCGGCGGGAGATGGATTGGCGATGCTAAATTGGGAGAAGGGGGGGGGGGATGCATAAAAAATTACACTGCGTGTCACTGACAATTAACAAACAATTGGCAAACCATCAGGATCAAAACACAACAAATGCTCATCAGTGACCCTCAAAAACCATCATAACCAGGATAAAAGCACAGTGAGTTCTGGTCAGTGATGAAGCTTTAATGGACTTATTATGCAGCAGGGATTTAAGCTTGCTTGACTGTTAGCAGTGTATGTTATAATAAGAACAAATAGCCAGTTCTACCAATGTTCCTTCCTACGCTAGGCTAAAGTAATGCTTATTACACAGGTTCTTTGCTCCAATATACATTAACATTGACAGTATTAGCAGATACTTTTATCAGTTTATGACTGAATAGTTATGTCTAAATACCATGCATTCAATTTAAGGTCAAGGGGCCAAACAGTGGCAACTTGGTAGTGGGGATCGACCTGGCAACCTTCTAATCAGTAGTCCAGTACATTAACCGCCGAGCTGCCTCTGCCCCAGTGCTACAGCTGTTTGCTTGGACAGATTACAACATTCACAAAGTTAATGTTCAATGTTTGGCTCTGCATGCATGCATACATTCTGAAACAGACACAAGGCTGGTGGATGTGGTTTACATCTCCCAGTCGACCCCCTGGTCATCCTCCAGTAGCCAACTGGACGCTCAGTTGGCATGAATTACACTGAACTGGTGTATGGGCGAGTGTGGGTGGGCGAGACATGAGACCACTTATACACAGTGTGTGTGTGTGTGTGTGTGCATCACCAGTGTATACTTCTGTAGTTGTTTCTGTAATGGTGTGTGTGTGTGTGTGTGTGTGTGTGCGTGCATCACCAGTGTATACTTCTGTAGTTGTGTCTGTATGGTGTGTGTGTGTGTGTGTGTGTGTGCATCACCAGTGTATACTTCTGTAGTTGTGTCTGTATGGTGTGTGTGTGTGTGCATCACCAGTGTATATTTCTATAGTTGTTTCTGTAATGGTGTGTGTGTGTGTGTGTGTGTGTGTGCATCACCAGTGTATATTTCTATAGTTGTTTCTGTAATGGTGTGTGTGTGTGTGTGTGTGTGTGTGCATCACCAGTGTATACTTCTGTAGTTGTGTCTGTAATGGTGTGTGTGCGTGTGTGTGTGTGCATCACCAGTGTATACTTCTGTAGTTGTGTCTGTATGGTGTGTGTGTGTGTGTGTGTGTGTGTGCATCACCAGTGTATATTTCTATAGTTGTTTCTGTAATGGTGTGTGTGTGTGTGTGTGTGTGTGTGTGTGTGCATCACCAGTGTATACTTCTGTAGTTGTGTCTGTAATGGTGTGTGTGCATCACCAGTGTATACTTCTGTAGTTGTGTCTGTATGGTGTGTGTGTGTGTGTGTGTGTGTGCATCACCAGTGTATATTTCTATAGTTGTTTCTGTAATGGTGTGTGTGTGTGTGTGCATGTGTGTGTGTGTGTGCATCACCAGTGTATACTTCTGTAGTTGTGTCTGTATGGTGTGTGTGTGTGTGCATCACCAGTGTATACTTCTGTAGTTGTGTCTGTATGGTGTGTGTGTGTGTGCATCACCAGTGTATACTTCTATAGTTGTTTCTGTAATGGTGTGTGTGTGTGCATCACCAGTGTATACTTCTGTAGTTGTGTCTGTATGGTGTGTGTGTGTGTGTGTGTGTGTGTGCATCACCAGTGTATACTTCTGTAGTTGTGTCTGTATGGTGTGTGTGTGTGTGTGCATCACCAGTGTATATTTCTATAGTTGTTTCTGTAATGGTGTGTGTGTGTGTGTGTGTGTGTGCATCACCAGTGTATACTTCTGTAGTTGTTTCTGTAATGGTGTGTGTGTGTGTGTGTGCATGTGTGTGTGTGTGCATCACCAGTGTATACTTCTGTAGTTGTGTGTGTGTGTGTGTGTGTGTGTGCATCACCAGTGTATACTTCTGTAGTTGTGTCTGTAATGGTGTGTGTGCGTGTGTGTGCGTGTGTGTGTGTGTGTGCATCACCAGTGTATACTTCTGTAGTTGTGTCTGTAATGGTGTGTGTGTGTGTGTGTGTGTGTGCATCACCAGTGTATACTTCTGTAGTTGTGTCTGTAATGGTGTGTGTGTGTGTGTGTGTGTGTGCATCACCAGTGTATACTTCTGTAGTTGTGTCTGTAATGGTGTGTGTGTGTGTGTGTGTGTGTGCATCACCAGTGTATACTTCTGTAGTTGTGTCTGTAATGGTGTGTGTGCGTGTGTGTGCGTGTGTGTGTGTGTGCATCACCAGTGTATACTTCTGTAGTTGTGTCTGTAATGGTGTGTGTGTGTGTGTGTGTGTGTGTGTGTGTGCATCACCAGTGTATACTTCTGTAGTTGTGTCTGTAATGGTGTGTGTGTGTGTGTGTGTGTGCATCACCAGTGTATACTTCTGTAGTTGTGTCTGTAATGGTGTGTGTGCGTGTGTGTGCGTGTGTGTGTGTGTGCATCACCAGTGTATACTTCTGTAGTTGTGTCTGTAATGGTGTGTGTGTGTGTGCATCACCAGTGTATACTTCTGTAGTTGTGTCTGTAATGGTGTGTGTGTGTGTGTGTGTGTGTGTGCATCACCAGTGTATACTTCTGTTGTTGTGTCTGTAATGGTGTGTGTGTGTGTGTGTGTGTGCATCACCAGTGTATACTTCTGTTGTTGTGTCTGTAATGGTGTGTGTGTGTGTGTGCATCACTGGTGTATATTTCTGTAGTTGTGTCTGTTATTGTGTGTGTTTGTTTGTGTGTGTGTGTGTGTTCTTCGTTTTTTGGGTACCCGTCTACGCCGGCAGTGCTCAGTTAATTAAGGGCCGGTCCCTTCGTTGACATTTCACTGTACGCCGGTGTTTTAGAGGATTAATTAAATACACCTTTTTTTGATATGGAGGTGAGGCACTGTGGTATTTACAGAAAGCACATGGTGACCCATCGGATTTTCCCAGCGTGCACGTCTAAGCCGGAGCTCACCGAGGGCTTTAGATTGTATTGATCCCTCAGACGACACGACAAGCGTATCAGTGTAAATGTTAAAACCGGGATTAGGTTTCTATTATTTCTGCTTGTGCTGATGTTGAAATGTTGAATAGTTTTTATTATAACATAATTAAGTCACATATTAGGGCGCTCTGAATCCCCAGCGGGCGGCACGGTGGCTCGGTGGGTAGCACTGTTGCCTCACAGCAAGAAGGTCCTGGGTTCGATCCCCAGGTGGGGCGGTCCGGGTCCTTTCTGTGTGGAGTTTGCATGTTCTCTCCGTGTCTGCTTGAGTTTACTCCCACAGTCCAAAGACGTTCAGTCAGGTTAACTGGAGATACTGAATTGCCCTATAAGTGAATGGATGTGTGTATGTGTGTGTCTGCCCTGCGATGGACTGGCGTCCCGTCCAGGGTGTTCTCTCTCTCTCTGTGAAGATTTGATGAAAATCTCCCCCGTTGTTCATGACAGGTACTCATCAGAGTGATTGACACTAACAACCACCGGCCACAGTTCTCCGAGCCGCGCTACGAGGCGAGCGTGGCAGAGGATGCTCCGCCCGACACGGAGGTCCTGCGTCTCCACGCCACCGATCAGGATGAGAAGAACAAGCTGACCTTCACCCTGCTGAGCAGCACTGACCCCTTCAGCCTGCGCAAGTTCCGCCTCGACCCGGGGACGGGGGCGCTGTACACCGCCGAAACGCTCGACCACGAGGCCATGCGTCAACACACACTCACTGTCATGGTATAGTTCTCTCTCTCTTTCTATTGGTCTTTCTCTATATATTTATATATATATATATATACACACCAATCAGGCATTACATTATGACCACCTACTTAATATTGTGCAGCTGTGATGCACTGTGTATTCTGACACCTTTCTATCAGAACCAGCATTAACTTCTTCAGCAGTTTGAGCTACAGTAGCTCGTCTGTTGGATCGGACCACACGGACCAGCCTTCGCTCCCCACGTGCATCAATGAGCCTTGGCCGCCCATGACCCTGTCGCCAGTTTACCACTGTTCCTTCCTTGGACCAGTTTTGATAGATACTGACCACTGCAGCCCAGAACACCCCACAAGAGCTGCAGTTTTGGAGATGCTCTTACCCAGTCGTCTAGCCATCACAATTTGGCCCTCGTCAAAGTCGCTCAATTCCTCACGCTCGCCCATTTCCTGCTTCTACCTTCACTTGCTGCCTAATATATCCCCCCCACTAACATGTGCCACGATGAAGAGATAATCAATGTTATTCACTTCACCTGTCAGTGGTCATAATATATATAATGTGTGTATATAAATATATACTATATATATATTGCCCCCTTAGCTGCTAAATCCGCCACCTACTCAAATTCAATTAACAGTTGGGTTTAGTCTAAACATCACCTAAACTGAACCTGATTGGAAAAGTGAGGAGGCTAAAAGATCTCAAAAAGCTGCACATGATGCCACGTTCTAAAGAGATTCAAATACAGATGTGAAAAAAGTCTGGACAGGGTTACAAGGCCAATACTTTTCCACAGTACTGTACATACATCTAATATGCTGGTGGAAGTTCTTAGAAGAAGGAGCAGTAAACAGTCGGTACAGTGCCGTCTTTAATCAGAGAATATGAGTTTAATGAATAAATATGAAGCATTATTGGTTAGGATGAGTTAACACGTCTATTCAAGCGGCGGATTTAATTAGAGACAAACGAGACCATCAGATTGAAAAGAACTCTCCGTCAGTTCGTGGTCTCCGCATTCTGATTGATTTTGTTTGTGTTTTAATTAGTTCAATTTGTCTCTCACTTATTTGTGAGGCTGGGGACGGTGAGAATGTGACGCGTGCTGTTTATTTATTCCAATTGATTCATCTCTGCTATCCGAGACTTTGAGGCAGTCAGGCGTCTCCCCACCTGGTGTTCTCTCGGAGTCTGCTCACCGCTCTGTTCACGTCATCCATGCATGTCTTGAGAAAATTAAGAAACGCTCTTATATTAGAAAGCATTTATATTCTCTAGAGAAAATTTGTTATTTTGGAAAATGGAAGCACCTCGTGGACCTGGCTTTGTAGCTCCAGTTAAAACCAGCTACACCATTACACAATCTTGTTTTATTAAATTTTATTAAATTTTTAATTTCTTTATTTGTCTCTCTCACACTGCAGGTCCGAGACCAGGACATCCCAGTAAAGCGCAACCTGGTGCGAGTGATTGTGAATGTCGAGGACGCCAACGATAACGCGCCGTGGTTTTTCGGAGCCCCGTACGTAGCACGTGTGTTTGAGTCGGCTGCCCTCGGCTCCTCTGTGCTGCAGGTCACTGCTCTGGACAAGGACAAGGGTCCGAATGCAGAGATCGTCTATAGCATTGAATCAGGTAATTTACTGAACAGGTTTTTGCTTTAGCTGAACGTACGCTGGCATTCCGGTTGTTCTGGCATTTTCTGGCATCTTCTGTTGCTCTTTTTCCACCAACTTTGTGCCAGAGTTGGTTTTCATTCTAGAATTTTCTCCACATTAACATTATTTTAGGAGCCTAACAATTAGGTATGTAGGTAGATAGATCACTTTATTAATCCCATTGAGAAAGTCGGTAGATGAGAAAGTCTATAGATGTGGTGTTCAGAAGTTTCCTACTGCCTGGTATATAAAATAACTACAGTATGCAGCAGGTAATGGTGACACCACTCGGCTTCAGAGGTCCGATCCTTCCCATCAGTCACTCCATGCATCCAAATCAGTTTCCTCCCACCTCTTAAAAGCATTCCAGTCCAGGTTTGGCTTTTTCCCTATTTTTCATCCATTTTTCTTCCGATTTAGCATAGCCAATTAGTCTTCTGCTGCTGGGGATCCCATCTGCATTTGAGTTGGGTATATTCACCTGATCCACGCCCTCGCAGATGCGTGCATAGTCCCTCGACTCCTTCCTTTTTGCCCGTGTTTCAGTGGATTCACACATGAGGCTCCTCCACTTCTGATTAGTGCCCCAGACTGCTAATAAGGGTCCTTGCACAGCGTTTAAAGACCCCACCTACATTATTAGTCTGGTTAGTTCCAATTCAGCAGACTCGATGGCCAATTTTGTCTGCTGCAGGCACTGCCGATTGTGCCCGCTAGTTGGCTGAGATTTAGAATCTCCCGGAATATCCCGCTGTGTCAACTGGGCGCCCAGGATTGGCTTTTTGATTGTAGAAATAATAGGTAAATAAAGCCTTTAATAAAGCCTTAAAAGCCCTAACAAGATAAAGAAAGGCCTTGTTTTTTTTACTACAGTCCTTCAGAGTGGATTTGGCAAAAAAATAATTGTTGCCTAAGGTATAAATAGTTAATAAAACTTAATTAAAGTTAAAAGGTCTCATGGGCGCACTGCAGCTATCTTTAATTCACCAGGCAACAAAAGAGAAATAAACAGCAGCTCTGCTATTTGTTAGTCATGGTGAATCAATGCCGTGTTATAGCTCAGGACCATGGCAGTAAACCAGCTATGGAAAAATCCTGCTTTTCATTAGGACCTTCTTATAAGTATTAAGACAATAGGTTCAACCTATACACACAATAACAGGTGGTTTCGTTTAGGATGCTTCAGGCGGTTGGGTTAATTGGCACACAGCTCAATGACACAAGAACTGTTTGGAAGTTGTGTGGCGAAGCGTCTCGACAGACCCCAGGCGGGGGGCAGAGCATTCCTGTCATGTCACCCGTGTTTGCCACTGTGTCTCGTTTATAATGCCACTCTGACAGTGCAGAGAATGAGAGAATGATTTCAGCCATTCAGAGGTCGTCAACCCACCGGCCTCTAAATGATGAATAGCACTTTTGTAAGAGTTCATATGTTGAATATGTTCATATTCATATAAAAGTTCAGACTGACTTCAGATGTTCCACAGAAAATCTGAAACAAACACTCGGTGCTTCCTGCATATAGACGAATGCTTTTATTTATCATACATACAGATACACGTGGACAGTACAATGAAATGCTTTTTCCAAATATCCCAGCATGTTTGGGGTCAGAGCGCAGGGTCAGCCATTGTACAGCGTCCCTGGAGCAGACAGGGTTAAGGGCCTTGCTCAAGGGCCCAACAGTGACTACAAAGTAGAGTTTGGATTTGAACCTACAATCTTCCGATTGATAACCCAAAGCTCTACCCACTAGGCTACCACTGTTGCTACAATGTCTCTACCCACTACGCTTCTATATATAGAGTTAGTAGCAAAGATAGAAATGATTATGATGTCGCCCAGGTGGCGCAGCGCGATATTCAATGTTGAATAAATAATGGTGTGAAGCAATTTGAACACCCCGGTTCGAATCTCGGCTCTGATACTGGTCGGCTGGGCGTAATCTAGTGGGCGCAATTGGCAGTGCCTGTAGAACACAAAATTGGCCACTGAGTCTGCTGGGTGGGAAAAGGTCGACTAATAAAAAAGGTGGGGTCTTCAAACACTGTGCAAAGACCCTGTTTAGCAGATCAAGGCGCCTGTGCAGAATTGGATGAGCCTCATGTGAGAATCCATCGGTTGAGGGACTGTGCACGTGTCGGAAGGGGCGTGGAGCAGGCAAATTTACCCTCCTCGAACGCTATTGGGGTTCCCAGCAGCGGAAGACTAATTGGCGACTCTAAATTGGTAGAAAAAATGCACAAATAAATAGAAAAAAAGTTATAATGATAAGATAATCATGAGTTATGATTGACTAGCTTAGCTAGTTAGTAACGTACATATTAGCCTACACATTTAGTCACCTGATTTGTTTAGACTTGTGGCAGTAAATATATTATAGATAAATATATATTCACTTTTTTCTTTTTTAATTAGAACAAAACTCACTTTTATTTACAAACCCTGTTTTCACAAAGTTGGGACATTTTGTAAAATGCAATAAAAAAAAACTTTATTTAACTGATAAAAGCTTTTTGATGTCCGATGTTTTCACTGACCAGGTAAATTGTATTTTGTAAATATAAACAAATGTAGATATTTATGCCTATGAAGGCAAGTTTACCACTGTGTTCCATCACCTTTCCTACTAATTACACTTAATAAAATTATTTGGGAAATGAGAAAACTAATTGTTGCAATTTAGCAGGTGAATATTTGCCCCTTTTTGTTATAAATAAGACCTCAGCTGCTTATGTGGCGTTATTTATCACAGTAGCACAACAGTTTCTCATTACACACCATCTGAGGGCTTGAAGGTTCCACACATTCAACAGTGGATTACCACCCTGCCCTAGATGGACTAAGATTTCCCCAGACTGTATGGTAGACAGGGACAGACCAGCAGTATGCAGATAGAGAGATAAGAGTAAGAAATGGAGACGTAATGAAAGAGGACTGAGAAGCATGCTGTAGGCTGGAGGTTCCCTCCCTCTTGTTTCTCATCATTGTTGTGTTAATAGATAGCCAGTGTTTGGACAGTGAAGGGGGACGCTTCTCTGGCACCAAGTGTCCTGTTGAGAATGCACATTTTAACATGTTTCGAATTACTTGGACCAACTGAACTGTAAATGCCAGAGAGTTAGCATTCTTCATAGTGGACACGGTCGTTTACACTTCCTGCAGTCAGTGTTGCAGGGTGGAAAGGTCACGGATTGTTCAACCAGCTGAAGTCAAACATTTACATGTACTTGGAAAAATGTCTTCGGATTTCAATGATTTGAAGTTGTGTGTTCTGTTGTATTGGTTAAAATATACATCCTGTTTGATACGAATTTATTCAGTGGTTTTGAACATTTTGATGTCTTTTAACTTTGTGCCATGGACACCCAATCCCTCATTAGTGATTGTCTACATCTGGTGACTTATGTGTGCCCATATAAATAAGACTGTACCCAACAAAGTACATTTACCAGTCTTCTCTTGACCTTGCAAAGTTGGTATGAAAGCCCAGACTTACCTTAAACTGAAAGGAAAGGTTTCCGGACAACTGTTCCATGTAGTGTTTATAGTGTGCAGTCAAACAAACCATATTTATAGAAAAATCTTTAGCTGTATCCACTCATTATGAATAAAAATAAGAATTAATTAGGTCATATTGTAATTTTGAATGGCATTATAAAAATGTCAGCACCATAAAATTAATAATTAAAGTAGCTGTATGTATATTTATGATCCAGATGGTTTGTATTTCAGAAAAGCCATGATAAACTTATGAATTTTTTTAATTGCAAATAATTGTAAACTCTGGCTGATTTTAACTGTTAATTAAAGGGCTGCATGGAAAATAATGCTAGCTAATAAACAATGGTCTAAAACAATGCCATCAACCATAGAAACAATCAGATTTAATCATTAAATTGTTATGGAAAATATGTTTGTGATTGTGCCAAGGCTTGACATATCATTATTGCTTACATCCAGATCGTAAAGGAGCCAAAAATAAAGGATTATAATTGAAAATTTCATTTACTGCCTGTAAGAATATTAAAATCAATATGTTAGCCAAGCATGGTAATGTACAATGTTTGTTTTATTGCGTTTTTCTTCTCTGCAGGAAATGTGGCCAATTCATTCGCCATTGATCCTGTCCTGGGGACCATCATTGTGGCAAAGGAGCTGGACCGAAGCAACAATAATCACTTTGAGCTAACAGTGAAAGCTACAGATCAGGGGACTCCACCCCTGAGCGCTACAGTGACTGTTGATATTACGGTAACGCTTTCGGACAACGCTAAGCCGAAATTCCATGAAAAGGTCTTCTCTGCCGAGGTTAGTGAATCTGCGCCTGCTGGGACATTTGTGAGTCTGGTGGCATCAACCAGTCAATCATCAGTCTTCTACCAGATCAAAGATGGAAATGTAAATGGAGTGTTTGACATCAATCCAAACTCTGGAGTGGTCGTGACTCAAAGAACTCTGGATTATGAGACTATACCATCGTACAAACTAACCATTCAGGGGACCAACATGGCAGGACTGGCTAGCAATGCTACACTTCTCATTCACCTTAAGGATGAAAATGACAACGCCCCAGTTTTCATCCAAAAGGAATTTACTGGGATGGTGAGCGAGTCGTCCCCTGTAAAGAGCGTGGTCCTTACCAAAGACAGCACTCCGTTAGTAATCCGTGCTCTAGACATGGACCGTGATGCCAATGCAAGGCTTGTGTACCAAATTGTAGAACCATTTGCCCTCAATTACTTTGCCATTGATTCCAGCACTGGAGCAATCAGGACCACCACTGAGTTGGATTATGAGCAAAGATCTGTTTTCTTCTTCACCGTTCAAGTCCATGACATGGGAATCCCTAGACATTTTGCAGAGACGGCTGCCAATGTGACTATTAAAGTCATAGACGTAAACGATTGTCCTCCACAGTTTAACCAAGACTTGTATGAAGCTACAGTTCTTTTGCCAACTTACAAAGGAGTCACAGTAATTGCAGTCAACGCTACTGATGAAGACTCAGGACCGAATGCTAGACTTATGTACTCTATTGCCGAGGGCAACATCGGAGACAAGTTCAAAATGGACCCACTCACTGGGGTTATAACCATTCAAAATGTCACCCAGTTGCGAAGCAGGTATGAGCTGAAAGCCAGAGTTTCTGATGGCAGGTTCTCCAAAATGGTATCTGTTAAGATAAACATCAGAGAGAATAAAGCAAGCAGCCTGAAGTTCACTCAGAGCTCCTACAAGGCTTTTGTGCAGGAGAACTCACTGGAAAAGAAGACTCTTGCCATCATTGCAGCTGTGGGCAGTCAAGTCAATGAGCCTTTGTTTTACAGAATTTTAAACCCTGACAGAAGGTTTGAGATCAGCCGAACATCTGGGGTGCTCTCGTTCACCGGCATACCTTTTGACCGTGAGGAACAGGACACCTATGACATAGTAGTGGAAGTCACCAGAGAGGACAAGTCTTTTGATGTGGCTCACGTTCTTGTAAGGGTAACTGTCGAGGATGTCAATGACAACCCACCCATGTTCGTCAACTTGCCCTACCACGCTCTGGTACAGAAGGATGCTGAAGTTGGTCAAGTGATCAAACAAGTGACCGCCATGGATGCAGATATCGGAACCAACGCTGAGATTAAGTACCACCTACAGGAGCTGAATGAATATGTTCAGATTAGATCTGGGGGAGAACTCACTCTAAAAAAGCCATTTGAAACAGACTCTGTTGAGTTTGTGGTCACAGTTGTGGCTTCGGATGCAGGCGAGCCTCCATTGTCTGCAACCGTTGAAGTGCCTATAACTGTAGTGAATAAAGCCGTGCCAGTGTTTGAAAAAACATTCTACAGTCTAGAGATCTCTGAGAATATACAGGTACACACACCTATTGTCCATGTACAGGCCAGTAACTCTGAAGGACCAAAGGTAGTCTACACCATCTCAGAGGGGGATCCATACAATCAGTTCTCAATCAACTTCAACACTGGAGTTATCAGTGTAGTACAACCTCTCGATTTTGAGACACACCCTGCCTATAAACTAAGCGTAAGAGCCACAGATTCGCTAAATGGTGCTAAAGCTGACGTTTTTGTTGACATAATCTTAGAAGATGTGAACGACAACCCACCTGTGTTCCTTGCCAAGTCTTACAATGCAAGCCTTTCTGAAGCCTCCGTCATTGGAACCTCTGTAGTACAGGTCTCTGCTACCGATGCAGACGCGGGTAACAACCAAGTGCTGTTCTACCAAATAGTTAAAGATGAAAAGAGCTCTGAATACTTTACCATTGACCGCGACACTGGTACTATCTGGACAGCACGTATGCTTGACCACGAGGAGCAAACTCAGCACAAACTAACTGTCAGAGCCATAGATGGCGGGGTCGCTGCACTTTCCAGTGAGGTCACCGTGACCATAGACATTATGGATCTAAATGACAATGCTCCTGTGTTCTCACAAAAGGTTTACGAAGCATTCATCAGTGAGCTGGCACCCCGTGGTCATTTCGTTACACAGGTTCGAGCTTCAGATGCAGACAGCATTGATAGTGCAAGCTTAGAGTTCTCAATCACATCAGGAAATGAAGCACAAAACTTTGCCATCGACAAAAACTCTGGAGCTGTCATTATATCCAACCACAGGAAGCCACACATGGAGCCTCAGTATAACCTTAATATTTCTGTATCTGATGGTGTGTTCAGAAGCTCTGCTCTTTTAAAGATTAATGTTAACGGTGCTAACTTCCACAGTCCTACCTTCCCTCAGGGAGAATATATAGTTGAACTTTTAGAAAATTCCCCAGTTGGAACATTAGTAGCAGATGCACCAGCATCAGATGAAGATTCAGGTATATTTGGACAAATTTTATACCACATCGTCAATGACTTTGCTAAAGATAAGTTCTCCGTAAGTGAAGAGGGTAAAATTTTCACCTTAGAAAGTCTTGACCGTGAAAATGCTCTGGAGAAAGTCATTTCAATATCTTTAATTGTAAAAGATGGTGGTGGCAAAGTGGGATTCTGCACCATTAACGTGATCCTAACAGACGTTAACGATAACTCTCCACAATTTAAAGGTGCAGAATATAAAGTTAACATAGCTTCAGATGTTTCAAGAGGAACTACAGTGGTCAAAATTGCAGCTTCAGACATGGATGAAGGCAGCAATGCTGACATCACCTACTCGATTGAAGCCGACACTAATAACATAGAAGAGAATTTTGAGATAAACCCACTCACTGGGATCATTGTGACTAAAGAAAGTCTGATTGGGCTAGAAAATGAGCTTTATGCCTTTCTTGTACGTGCAAAGGATGGTGGAAACCCATCAAGATCCTCGGTTGTTCCAGTTTATGTAAAGGTACTTGGCCCAGAGGTCAAAGTGCCAAAGTTTGTAGAACCTTATTACAGATTTACTATTGACGAAGATCATCCTCTCGGCCAAGAGATAGACATTATTCAAGCTGAAAGTGAACAGCCGGTGATCTACAGCCTAGTCAAGGGTAACACTCTGGAAAGCAACAAAGATGAAGTATTTGAGGTTGACCGTGACACAGGAGCTCTAAAGCTAGTAAAGAAACTTGACCATGAGACCACCAAGTGGTATCAACTCACTTTCCAGGCACAAAGTGATCACGAAGGGAATGATGTGATCTCAACCGTGGGTATAAGCATTCAAGTCAAAGACGTAAACGATAACCATCCCTTCTTTGAGTCAGACCCTTATGAGGCTGTTGTGCTGGAGAACCTTCCTGGAGGCACCTCAGTGATACAGGTCAAAGCAGTGGACTTTGACTCGAGCTCAAATGGACTGGTTATCTACGGTCTGGATCCCATTCAGAACTCAGCAGACATAGCAGAACTGTTTGCTGTGAACAGTGAGACAGGCTGGGTGACGACTTTGAAGGAGCTGGATCGAGAGCAGAAGGATAAGTACACTGTCACAATTCTGGCCACTGACCGTGGAGAAAAGATACAGCTTACAGCGAGCACCAAAGTGCAGGTCACAGTGGCAGACACAAACGATAATCCGCCTCGTTTTACGGCAGAGATTTACAAAGGCACAGTCAGTGAAGATGACCCTCCAGGTGGAGTGATCGCCATCCTCAGCACCACCGATGCTGATTCTGAGGACATCAACAAGCAAGTCGAGTACTTTATCACAGGTAAGCACGTCTGAGAACCTTCATGTGACCTCTGTGTGTCAACTTTATATAACCCAAAGTTGTTTTGTCCAGTAATGGCATGAAAGGATACTTGCTGAACTGCAGGCTCTCAATTGCCGTCAATAATTCAGAACAGCTCATCACTGCTAAGCCACTTTATCCAGTTAGTATAAAGCCAACTGCTTTTTTTGTTTAGATATTTCTCTATTTCAACCTGTAAACAAGTTTTAAAGTACAAGTCTAAATATTTAGGTCAGTAAAAAAAGTCTTGCTTGTGCAATTATGCCAGCAACTAACTGGCAGGGGAGATACTCAGGATCTGGTGTTAATTAGCTCGCATGACCAACTCTGCCAAGATAAAAATCCCAAGATATCAGAAAAAAAATTGCACCGAGTATCTGATTGTGCTTTGGCAGCCTGAACCGCCTTATTTTAATCCTTTCTGCAAAACTTTCAATTATGATTAAAATCCTTATCTTGCAAATGCAAATTTGATACCCTGGGTACACAAGCTACCCACTAAATTAGCTACTGTTGCACCAAGCAAAGAACTGTCACTTACAGCTTGGGAATTTAATTTATCGTCTTTCATTTATCTTTATTTATTAATCTCAGTGGTATGTTTTTTAACTTTGTCAAGGTGGTGACCCGCTGGGCCAGTTCGGTGTGGAGCACACGCAAGGTGAGTGGAAGGTGTTCGTACGGAAGCCACTGGACAGGGAGGAGACAGACAATTACCAGCTCAACATCACCGCCACAGACGGTACCTTCACAGGCCGGGCACTCGTAGAGGTCAAGGTCCTGGACGCCAATGACAACAGTCCAGTTTGTGAGAAGGTATGAAGCTTTATCCAGGTTTATGATTAATAATAACATAACCAAGGTGACTTGGTTTAAAAATGACATATAAATAATTTGTTGGTTAAAAGATCATTTTTAGGATCATTGTTATTTAAAGCAGGAGTGGATTTTTCAGACGGGATGTCTGCCTTCTCACCGGCAGTGATGCGACAAAGCGACTGGCTGTCATTCATTTAAGCAATAGAACACGAGAGGGAGTGTGTTATCGTGAATAACATCACGGCTGTGATTCGGCCGTAGATCATTACAGCCGTGATGTTATTCGCGATAACACACGACCTCAAGTGTTCTATTGCTTTAATACAACAGTTTTTACAAAATAAAGAAAGAAAATAAATCAAAGAAGCCCTGAATTTCATAATAAATATGCTTTAATATTGACAATACCTTCCGCCAAAAAGTAGTTCCACAACGATTATAAAGTTTAACACTACAAAGCAGACATCCCAAGTTGCAAAAACTCATTTCAGGGAGGTAAGAACAACAAGAAGAAAAAGGCAAGAACCTCCGAAGAGAAATAAAAGAAATAAAAAACATCTTGCACACACCAAAGGATATGGGTGAGAACAGAACTTTTATGAGCTGCTAACTGGGCTATTAAGCTAACTGTTCGCGTTACAAACACATTAATGTTCCCTACATAGTGCACTAGATTGTGTATCGGATAACGCATTCATGTTCACTACATAGTGCACTAGACAATATATTAGACAATTGATTTATGTTCCCTACACAGTGCGATAGATTGTATATCACATAACGGATTTAAAACGCGATCGGGAATAAAAGTCTGTGTCGCCTGCGTGCGCATTTGTGTGCATGAAGCTTGTCGTTACTGGCAACGCGTCAGCGGAGTAATATCATTGTGGTGTGAAAAGACCGTGCTGTTATCACGAATATCAGCACAGTTAGAACGCTTCTCAACCAATCAGATTGTAAGGTCGGAACTACCTGTTGTATAATTTCAATTAAAGCTGACGATTTCTGGTGACAAGAGGCGGAATGTTGGCAGTGCAAAGCTGAGCAAAGTTTAACTTGAAAATTAGGAGTGAAGCAATGTGACAATCACCAACAGGAATTAATCAGAGTGGTATACTCTTTATTCCCACCAACGTAAAACAGTACACTTTATTTTTGTCTCCTAGATACTTGTTTCTAATAGAGAAGAGAAACTCAAATTTATGCAAGTAGACACAGCAATCGCAAAGAACACACACAGTTTACTTGTCATGTTGACAGCACAGACAGTGATGCACTAGGGATGAAATTTATAGACGATCGATTTCCCTCCAGGATTTTTATTTTTAGCGGTAACAAGTCTGTCTGATTTGTGGTAAGACTGGATGGGTAGGGATCTGATTTGTGGTCAAATAGTTTTTTTGCTATGCTCTAAGCCAGTAAAGTACTCTGTACTGCCATGGCGTTTGCTTTTTTTGCTTGGCGCCAGTAAAACCATGGCAAACAAAGGTCAGCTCGAGTTGAGAAACATCTATAGGCGATGATGACCCTGCTGGTGTGAACACAGGATGACGACCGATTAGCGATTTGTCCAACAAGAGGTGAAAAGTCGCTGCCAGTATGAAAGCAGGATTAGATAAATGTAAGAAATAGACAAACTGAACGGTTTTAAGCAAACCAGACCAAAAAACATTTAGTAAAGCATAGACAAAGAGGTCATTAACAGTATATTGAGATTCTAATTTGCATCAAATGTGTTAAAATTGTGCTTAGCTTTTCATCTCTTAACAAAAAAATGTTTCTCCAACACCTCCTCCCCCTCACTCCAGTCTGCTCCAGTTTTCTTGCTTTTTCCGCCACCCACGTCTTTGTTTTGTTCATGTGCAGAAATCTTTATTTCCAGGCCTTATACACAAGTCTGTCAGTTAATCTCCTTCACCTTGTTTTTCTCTGTCTCCAGTCCCTGTACACCGTAAGTGTCCCAGAAGACGCCGTCGCTGGACGTTCCATTCTCCAGGTCTCTGCCACAGACGCTGATATCCGGTCCAACGCTCACATCACCTATCAGCTTTTAGGACCCGGGTCCGAACATTTCAGCATCGTCCCTGACACAGGTATGAAATAAGCTTATCTGTTTAAAGCCTTTACCAAAGATAAACAAACCCAAAGAAACATCACAGACCTGCCCACCAGCAACAAGAAAATACAGTGGCAGTGGAATGCAGTGAGAAAGCAATTTAAATAGATCCAGAGCTATGCAGAGACTTTAGGGTTAAAAAGGGGCAAATTTAGAGGTGGTATGCACCTGATTTTATATTGATGCCATGTATAATATGTACATAAATATGGGTCAAATTAATTTTGTACGTTGAGCTTTCTAATTCTTTATTAATTTAATAGTAGTAATAGTGAATTAAGGGTACAAATGGCAGCACTTTGCTTAGAATCTACAGTCCCCCCCCAGTCTGAGAACACATGCATTTGTTGTATTTTAATGTGTCTCATTATGTCTACAGTCATGTGCCAGCATAATAGTGTGTGTGTGTGTGTGTGTGTGTCAGTGTCAGGCATACATACATGTGTGTGTTGATAGGTCAGTTCTCAATCAGTGTCACAGATCTTATGAAAGCAGACGCTCAGCCTTGTCTTGACAGTCTCAGTGCGCCCGATGGAGCACACACACACACACACACACACATACACACACACACACCATATGAACCTCGCTCAATGCTGCAAGCAGTGTTAAAACTTTAGCTTAGTATTCAAAGAGTGTTCTAGGCGAACACACATACACACACGCACATGACTTCAGTGGTGCACCTTTGAATCCAAATAGTATAACTAGAAATTTATATTATGTTAGTAGGCAGTACGCACACAAACAAAACACACACACATATATATGCCCTCTGTTTCATCTTTGAATCCAAACAATATAACTAGAAATTCATATTTCTTTAGTAGGTAGTAGCCTGGTATTTAACACACACACACACACACACACACACACACACACACATATATGCTCTCAGTGTTGCACCTTGGAATCCAAACAGTATAACTAGAAATTCATATTTCCTTAGTAGGTAGTAGCCTGGCATTTAACACACACACATATATAAACACACACACATATATATGCCTTAAGTGGTGCACCTTTGAATCTAAACAGTACAACTAGAAATTCTTATTACATTAGTAGCCAGAACCCTGGCATTTAACACACACACACACACACACACACACACACACACACATACACACACACACACACACACACACAAACACATATATGCCCTCAGTGTTGCACCTTGGAATCCAAACAGTATAACTAGAAATTCCTATTTCTTTAATAGACAGTAGCCTGGCATTTAACACACACACACAGACATATGCCTTAAGTGGTGCACCTTTGAATCCAAACAGTACAACTAGAAATTCTTATTACAGTAGTAGCCAGAACCCTGGCATTTAACACACACACAAACACACATACACACACACTCTGTACACAGGCACTTTATTATTTTATGCATTGGATCTTTCTGCAGTTTTCCACATGCTATTCTTTATACTTTTCTCAGTAGACATTTCCTCACCCAAGTACATTCTAACATCAGTTAGCTAAAAACTTGTCAAAAGGCATGTGAGTGGACAAGCCAAGAATTCTTTTTTAAATACTAATACGTGCAATATTAGTGTTTGCTTTATTGCAAAATTAATTGAGCTTTAGTGTTTAGTCATGATCTGACCACAGCCTGAGCCGTCACTGTTTAGACAGCTAAACCCGGGTGCAGTACAAAAATAATCTTGTTTCTTTTCACCATTTAGTCCTAAAGTACGGATCAAAAGGTAAAGTTATAGAACATGGTTTAACTGGCGCCTCAGGTAGATAGTCAGGCCTTTTTTCCCAGCCCTGTAGACAAACATATATGCTTTGCACACTAGTAGGAATCAAGCAGTGGGATGATATGGGAGAACCTAAGTGGAAAAAGGGAAACCTGGCTTTGGACTATGTTTCAAGAGTCTGAAAAGAAGATGTATATTTTTTATTTACTAATCAATAAGGCTATTGTATTTTCCAGCATGTTTGACTTCCTACCATGTAGTGTTATTACCCTATAACCAGCCCAATGATGGCAGCCAGTAAAGTAGTATGTTGCCAGGTTTTTTCCAAGCATAAAACATTTTCTTAAACCCATTGTTTCAGGCTATACACAAAGCAAAGGAGAGTTGCTGTGTCCCAAATGTCACACTATCTACTGAACAGTAAAATATTAACATAGTTTGACAACAACACTTCAGATAAAATATTAAATTGCTGTTTTCTGCTTCTTCATCTCATGGTCCAAGGTATGTTGATACCTGACCATGTTTAGGGACATCCTATTCTAAACCATCAGCATTAATATGGAGTTGGTTCCTTCTTTATGGCAATAACAGTATTTTAGGGAATTCAAGCCTGAATCTGTGAGTTGTGACTCCTCACTAGCTCATTAGCTACTGACCTTGAGATCACAAATTTACAATCACAAGTCACTAAGTCTGGTAGTGTGCAATGCGATTCATAGCTATTTATACTTGTGTAGTGGTAGGCTTTATTAACTCTCTCTCTCTCTCTCTCTCTCTCTCTCTCTCTCAACTCTATTGCTCTCATCCTATGTGAATTAAACACAGCAGAGAGCCAGAAGGCATGCAGAAATCAACAGCGGCTTGTGTTAGTTTTTTACTGCACCACTACAACACAAAGCCTATTGTGAAGGTGCTAGAGAGCAGCTGTGAGTGAGAAGCTTGAGTGTGTGTGTGTTGTGTGTGTGTGTGTTGTGTGTGTGTGTGTGTGTGTGTGTGTGGTAGCAGTACAGAGTGCTGTTGTTGGTGAAGGTGTTGCTCTTGTGTGTGGGATTGACGTTTTGCAGGGGATTCTACTCGCTCTTCGTCTTTTATTTAATGGTGGAAAAGAACAGAAGCTTTGTTCAGTGTTAGTGATGCCAAGAGCCCTGCAGAGACACTTCACCCTCAGTTCCTCTTTTTCTTTCTGTCTTATTTGACTCGTGATTTTTTCTGTTTTATTTTTACCTTTTTTTTATGTTTATATCTTCATATTTTCTTGTTTTCTTTCTTTTACTTTCTTCCTCCCCTCCTTCCTTCCTTCCTTTATTTTATATTTTCTTTACATACTTCTGTTTAACTTGCTCTTGTTGTGTACCTCTTTACTTTTTCTTTTTTTTTTTTTCTTTGACGTTTCCCGAACATATTTCTGTCTCTCATGTGTTTTCCCTTTGTTGTTTATTGTCTTTTTTCAGATTTATGTAACACTCCTTTACCCAATCTTCCTTCTTCTCTAGTCTTTCTATTACTCATTATAAAATCTTTCGCTGGTCTTATAGCTGTTAGCACTGAGGGGGTGTTTTTTGTGCATCCTGGTCTGATGATGCCAGTGTGAACTGTGCTTCTTTTCAACCTGCTCAGTCACACTGCCACAGTGCCCCCTGCTGGTGGAGCTATGATAGTAATGTCTATGAAAAGAAAAAGCAGAGTGAAGTGTGTGTGTGGAAGTGATAACTGTGTCAGAAATATATATATAATGCTTTCTTTTAAATGTAGGATATCACAATGACTGTGATCAACCAACATGTTTAGTGTTTGCTTCTTTTATTTGCACTGGAGTTACAAGTTCCAAATTAATTTGTATATATCTTTTTAAGAATGCACTCATTGTTTTTCTTTTGATACCCATATATAATCAGGAAATATTAGGCATATTTAAGCATTTCTATGCTAATTTTCTATGATTTACTTTTACATTAGAAGAAGTGGCCAACATATGTTAAGTGCAGTTGATTCTTACTCCTGGTGACCACATTGATGGTGTTTCTCCAGAACATTCTGGCTTCTCAATGGCTCATTGATTGTATCCATACATCTTGCTGGTCGCCCTCTTTACCGTTAATATAATTTTCTTTTTTTAATGAATTGGGTTTTTTTTCTCATAATGTGTCCAAAATAACAGAGCTTTAATTCGGTTTTCTGGGCCTTTGAGATAGAGGTTTGGTTTGCTCTAATCGAGGATCCATTTGTCCATTTGTCGTCTTTGCTGGTCAAGGTACTTGATATTCTTCCTGTTCTTTTTTATTGTCCAGCTCCACATCTATAAAGAACCTCAGAGAAGAACCTAGTCTGGAGAGCCAAATCTTTACATCTGAAGATCTTTTCTGGTTCTCAGTCTCAGCCTGTGTTGTTTTTTCCTGACTGCTTGATGCTTTGCTGTTAATAATTGATCCAATTAGGCTAAACCTGACCGCCACTTCAACATCTTCTCCAACTACGGAGAACTTATTAGTGTTTTTTGTTGTCATGACGACTTAATATTGATCTGAGGTCCAGTATATTTACTCTGCTCTGCTTTTCTGCTATGATGCTGTGGGTATTGTGTCATCTGCATATTGATCGTGATCATGATCAAATGCAGCCTTTTTTACATGTTCTGTAATGTCTGTGGCTTGTTGATTGGTGTAGAGATGCCTCATCAGGATGATGAGATACTCCAGTGTTTCAATCATTCCCTAGAACATATTCCATAATTCAGTTTATTAAACGCAATTGACAGCTCACTGAAGAACAGGTTGAATTTCTTTTTGAATTTCTTGACTTTTTCTATAATCCAGTGTACATCTGCAATGTTATCTTATAATGCTTGCACATCTGACAGTTTTCTTTCAGTATGAGGCTCTAGCCCTTATTGGGTCTACTTGCTAAATGCAGACTTGTTTACCCTTGTTCTAGGTGAGCTGAAAACCCTGGACGATCTGGATTATGAAGAAGAAGCAGTACACAGGATGAAGGTGCGGGCGGTGGACGGAGGAGGACGTTACTGTGAGGCCGAGGTTGAAGTCACGCTGGTGGACGTCAACGATAACGCACCAAGGTTTTCCTCTGACCCTTATACCATCACCGTATTCGAGAACACCGAGTTACACACTCCTGTCGCCCAACTGCAGGCCACGGACCTTGACACCGGTGAGTTTTTAGCCATTGTATTTCTGGCAGGAAGGGCAACTTATTTGCATAGGGTTTAAGATGAGTTAATCTAGTTATACTTTAACCCTGAGAATCTGAAAAGACGGGCTTCAGACTTCATATCCCAAAAAATATTAGTACTGTCACCACACAGCTAGAAGGCCTGGGTTTGATTTCTCGACTGGCTGGCCAGGGTCCTTTTTGTGTGGATGTTGCATGCTCTCTCTTCTTCTGCAAATCACATGGTCACATGTGGGTTTGACTTTGTGCAGGTCATGATCTCCTGTGGTTAATAATTGCCCACTGATAAGGTCAGAAATGCTTGACCAGTAGTGGAAAAACATTTGGTTTTGGTTACCAGTGAGAGAGGATTGAGGAGAAGTTTTTCCAACATGAAAGTGGTCACTTCAAAGAGTAAATAAGTCAGTCCAGAATAGTTTAAACAGAAACATGGGGGCTAAATTCAGTGCAGAGAGAAAGTCTTTGCTATCAGCCAGTCAGGCATGTACATACAGACATAATTGGGGTGGCAGAGGCCCCATGTTGGATTGCTGTTCCGTCTGGGGTGTTACTGCATTGCATCCCACCACGTCCCAGACCAGGATAAAGCTGGGGTAAGACATGAAAATGAAATGAAACAAAAAATGTAAATGTATCATAGAAGTTTAGTCGTATCCAATTACCCGATTGCATTACGCTTTCTCTCTACTGCTCCTGACCTCCACTTCTGACCGAGGAGAGCCGTGACTAACGCACGCCCCCTCCGACATGTGTGCAGTAGCTTACTGCATCTTTTTACCTGCATGAGATGAGTTCATATGTGGCTCAGTCTCACGCACGGAGAGTCACACACGGACCCATTATCCCTCGTCTCTGTGCAGCACCAACAATCAGCCAGCAGAGATCGTAATTGTATCAGTTATGAGTAGAGATGGGACGATCGGGGTTTTTGGCACCGATTGCGATCTCCGATGTCCTTTCAGGGCAATCGGACGATAGTCGATTTCGATCGGGGGGGGCAGGGGGGGCGGTGACATGCAATTTTTAGCGCAAAACCAGCAGTAAATAATAAAGTAACCAAACAATTATTTTTTTCACCCACAGGAGACATATCTTATTAGTCTAACTGACCACACACACACACACAGGTTTAATGTTATCCAGTTTAGTCTGAAAAAAACTTAAAAAGAGCCTCACAGTGAAAATAAACCGAAAGCAACAGCGTGTGTGTGTTTCTTTAAAAAAAACGCTTTGTTCACAGTGTCGCTTTAAATTATTCTGATTCAGGAGTCGAATGTGACGCGTAAGTTTCTCTCTCCGTTTTTACTGTTATTAATAAATGCTGTGGTTTTAAATAAACACCAGCTACTACAGAACATTTTGTGTGACTTTCTTACATTAAAAAGCTTAATTAAAAAGCTTAATTAAACCGCTATTACCACAGAGCGGTCACCGAGTCAGACTCGTTCCGTCTGTGGAGCTAAAAGTTCTGATTACCCTAAAAGTTTAGCAGATGATCCTGAACTAACGAATTTGGTAATGAATAAACTTTTGCCTCTGATTGGCTCTGTAACGTTTTCTGTTCTCATCTACATCACAAGTAAGAACCGCTCACGATTTACCAAAGTGAACCAGGAGTTTATATAACGTGCTGATAGAATCGACTCAGATGTGACCGGGTTGAATTATCTTTTTAAAGTAAATATTACAATCAGCAAAATTACATCGTATGTATGATGCACAACGTTAATGATGTTATTTTAGGTCATGAAGAGCTTTCACTGTGGTTTCTGTACGATGGTTGATGAATGGTGATGTGATGGTTGGTGCTTTGTAGCTCAAAGTCTGGATCAATCCACTGAGCTGTTAACTTAACGTGGTCTTTATATATCACACAATCGGATCGGCTACTTTTAGGAAATATCGCCGATCGCCGATAGCATATTTTGATAAAAAATCGGCCGATACCGATTCATAGCCGATCGACCGTCCCATCTCTAGTTATGAGGAATCCTCTTCGACACCCTTCCTACAAACGAGCCAATCATTGTTCGCGTTCGAGATGTGAGCTCTGGTGTGTGTATTTTCCCGCTGCGCCACCTGAATGACAGGGATGAATACTTCATTGTCAAAATCAAATTCCGCATTAGTGGCTATTGCTATATAATATAGTTATAAATGCTGGTTGTATGGCTTATGTAGGGATACTGAGGAATATAGAGGGTTTTTTGGAAGCTCTTTACGAAGGACTTCATCATCTTCCATTTTCAATGCTTGCAGTGTGTTTAGATGAACCACAGATCAATGATGTGCTAACTTTATATAAAAACACATAATATTAAAAATAACCAGTGGTTTATAAAACCCAGCATATCACGATTTTATTAGTTCATGTTTTCTTCATCAGACCGCTGATCTTCATTCTTAATCCTCAGATTCCGTTTTCTCTTCAGTCTTTGTTCACATTTTTTCCATCTGTTCTGATCTAAATGTCATCCTGTTTGTCATCAGCTCTAAATTCCAGCTTTTGTTTGAGAAACCACTGCGCACAACCCACGTTCTGTCAGATCAACCAGCGCTTCCTGTAAGACTGTGAGCTCACTGTGCAAAAGTTTAAACCTGCAGTGGCTAAAATGCATCTGAAATCACCGCCCAAGTCATTAAAGCTGTAGCTAATCCTTCAGTTATGCTTCAATGTCCATCTATTAAATATTAGGTCATCCAGAAAGCTCGAAAATCGGCTAGTTTCGGACTTAAGTGAATGTTGAGGATATCTATAGTTACTCAAAAGAAAATAGTTGTGTAAAACTATGATTTTTTTTTTCTCTTTTTCTCTGTTCTTTCCCCCCAATTTTTTGCCCTAATCTAGTCGTATCCAGTTACCCTGGTTGCGCTACGTTTCACCTCTACCGATACAACCCTCCACTGCTGAGCTTCGCAACTGACACACACCCCCTTTGACACATTAGCAGTTCCGACTGCCTCTTTTCACCTGCACGAGGCGAGTTCATATGCGGATCAGCATTGTGCACAGAGAGCCTCACCCTGATCAATGCATTAAACCGAGCCGGCCAAACTAGGCAGCGCAGAAGGGTACGACTCCTGACATGGGAGAGTCGCCGAATACCTGATCATTGTATTAATTAGCAGAGAATTCGATCTGTCATGAGATTAAATCCCACTCTCCTTGGATTGAATTCGGTCCCTTCTTAAAATAAAATCATCCAGCAGCGAGCGAACGAACGGAAACTCGTGCCAGCGGCCATGAGCGATTCCCGATCGCCGCTTTAAGTGTCTCTTAGCGGGAAGATTCCCCGGAGAGAGAGATCCGCCGCACGACAGATAGAATCATCCGCTACGATTCACTTAACCTCCATTAAGCAATTTCACAGAGCTAATCTGGTGGGACGGAGACTGAGACGACTGCAGGGGGCTCGTGCTGTGTTCGGATCGTGTGATGAGCGCTGCTTCTGATCGTTACGTTACGATTTATTAACATCCGAAAATGATGCTTTGTGCGTACGGGGTGTCTACACTATATTTCTATAGAACACAAAAGTATGTGGACAGCCTTCATTATTAATAAGTTCATGTATTTCAGGCAATAAAATAAATGTTATGTGCATACGAGACAACGTATTGGCACTAATTAAGGCAAGGCTGATGATTCCTGGTCCAGGATAACTGTGGTTTAAAAGCAGGGGTGTCCAAACTTTCTTTAAGCGCGTCCAATTGCCCGATTCCATCATGCTTCCTCTCCACCAATGCCGATCTGATTGCGGAGAACAAAGCTAACCCACGCCCCCTCCGACACGTGGGCAGCATGCCGTATGCGTCTTATCACCTACACTTTGATGAGTGCAGTGCAGCTCAGCGTGGTGTACGGAGAGACACACCCTGAGAGCACTCTTTTCTCATCTCTGTGCAGGCGCCATCAATCAGCCAGCAGAGGTCATAAATGCACCAGTCATGGGAGAGAGACCCCATCCGGCTTAGTCCCGCTCATATATGAACAACAGGCCAATCGTCCTCAGTCTTAGCCGGCAGGCAGAACTGAGATTCGATACGATGTATTCGAGATCCCAGCTCTGATTTCAGCGTGTGTTTTTACCGCTGCGCCACCTGAGCGGCCACTCACCCGTTTATAATCCTACTGGGAAGTTTATTATACTTCTTTAAATCAGACATACCTACCCCCCTCTAAACTTTTCCCAGCACGCCTGAAATCTTCTGCATTTTCTGTCCAGTTTTACTTTCTTTGGAACGTTAATGTTTTGAGTCGGGGGAAAGAAGACTTTTATTTTTATTTTTTTTATTTTAACGATGTACCTCTCTTTCTTTCGCCCGTTCAGGTTCGAACAGCGAGCTCATCTTCTCCCTGCTGGACTCGGCCGACGGCACCTTTTCCATAGACGAGCACTCTGGCGTCCTGCACTTGGTCTCGGCCCTGGACCGAGAGCTCCGCCCCTCGTACACCCTCCGCGCTCGTGCTGTGGACCGGGGCCGGCCCCGCCCGCTCTCCGCCGTGTGCACGGTGACCGTGTCTGTGCTCGACCTCAACGATGATCCGCCCATCTTCCAGCATCGCGACTACTCCGTCGAGATCGCAGAGGACGTTCAGACGGGGACGCAGGTGCTCCGAGTGCACGCGGCCAGCCGCGATGCTGAGGCGCAGATTTCTTACGCCATCGTCGAGGGCAACGATAGGGGCGCGTTCAGCGTGGACTCAAACAGTGGTTAGTATAGTTCTGCTCCTGTATGGACTGTCAAACTTCATTAATATGTAAATAACAGATACAGATTTGAATAAGCACATTCATTTGTTTGTTTATATGTTTTAACTCTGTTTCTTCCTGGTCGAGGTCTTGGTGGGTACGTTTTCCCCAGAATCACTGGAACCAGTGCAGTTACACACAATGAACATGACTCCAATCCATAGTGAGCCTTATTGGGCCAACTAGAGCCTTGGCCCCTCCTCAGACATAGCCGATCAACCCTGGATCCCAGCGGTAGTGGCAAGCACATTGGACCGCTGTGCCACCTGAGCACCTTTATATGTGCAATTATTTATTAATATTAGTTTATATGAGTGATACTCTGCGATAAACTGGAACCCTGTGCAGGGGTGTGTTCCCATTTTGCACCCAGTGTTTCTGAAATATGCTACCTTGACTCTAAAGGGTGCATTCAAATGAGAAGCGGCTGTGCCATTATTTCCTATGGAGTGAGGTGCTGCTGCTTAGCTTGGCACGTTGAACCCAGTTTGCCGCTGTCCTTTTCAAAGCACCTCCAATGAGAAGAACTGTTTGATATGACACAATAAAAGTGACTCAGACAGTACAAACGACGCTGAACGTGAACTAAACTTAACGTGACTTATTGTACTAAAACAACGAGTGAGGAATTTAGTTAGTGGAGAGACTTATAACCAGTAATAATTAAGAGAAGTTTAGTGTTCTTGTGTTGTTCTGTTTATACATTAAACTACATTAAGCTTTTTTTTATGATTTTTATGATATTTTAGACTCTCTGAAAAGCTGATTCACACAATTCAGAACCTCGAGTTATAACACAAGTTTAAAAGTGAAACAGTGAGGAAAATCCAGCTAAACACGGATACATGTGGAGCTTTTAGACTGGATTGCTTTCTGAAGATACAGATTGATTCATTAGGCACACAAATGATCAGCTTGGCTGTTATATTTTTGGAACCTGTCATTCTAACATACTACATTTTTCAAACCTCTCTCTATTACAGGTGTTATCTTCGTGATCGCACCTCTGGATTACGAATCATCCCGCGAGTTCTCTCTGACTGTGGAGGCAACAGGCGGCGAGACTTCGTCCCTGAGCGACCGGGCTGTCATTAACATCAACGTCACAGACGTGAACGATAACAGTCCTGTGTTCGGCCAGTCGGTTTATTCAGCGGTGGTGAGCGAGGACGCAGAGCCTGGCAAGAGCGTGCTTACTGTGAGTCTCCGCCCCCTCACCTGTGATCTTTTTTGCAATGTTTAGCAGACATATGGTCACCCTAAACTATCACTGTCACTATCAAACACTTCTTTTGAGCAGTGTGGGACATAATGTGTTTGTGTGTAGGTCGTGGCTGAAGATGCGGACGGACCCTTGAACAATCAGGTGCACTATTCCATCATCGACGGCAACCAAGGCAGCCTGTTCACCATCGACCCAGTGAAAGGAGAAGTGAAGGTGGCTCGACATTTGGACAGAGAGAAGGTGGAAAAAAGACATATATAGTCACACATATGTGTGTGTGTTGTATTGTAGATATCTTACTGTGTGTGTGTGTGTGTGTGTGTAGGTCTCTGGTTACACTTTGACCGTCATGGCGTCCGATGGTGGAGATCCTGTTCACTCCAGCACCACCAAAATCAACATAGATATATCAGATATCAACGACAACCCACCGATCTTCTCCCAGAGCAACTACACCGTCATCATTCAGGTCTTTCTCTCAATTTAGTTCAGTTTAATGGTGCTTTATTGGCATGACAAAAATGTACAGTTGTATTGCCAAAGCTTCAATGAAGAAAAAAAATTATATAATATAATAATATGCTAAACAAAAGGTAAAATAAAGATGACAACAAGATCAACGCTGCCACTTTCTTGACCAACATCAGAGCCCAGCCATACAAACACTGTCATCTTTTGACTGAATGGGCACAAATTCCTACAGGCATACTTCAAAGTCTTGTAAGAAGCCGTCTCTCAAGATAGGCAGTTGTAGCCTAGTGGTAAAGGTACTGGACTAGTAAGCAGAAGGTTGCTGGTTCAAGCCCCACCACTGCCAGGTTGCTGCTGTTGGGCTCTTGAGCAAGGCCCTTAACCCACTATTGCTCAGACTGTATTCTGTCACAGTACTGTAAGTTGCATTGGATAAAGGCGTCTGCCAAGGTTACTCTTTTTCAATACAAGATCATGGTCAGGTGTCCAAATACTTTTGGCCGTATCTGTGGTCATTTTTTCCTGCTGAAGATGGAAATGTATATAAAAAAGATAAAATGTTTATAGTTGTTTATTGGTGGTTTTGTAGGAGAACCGACCGGTTGGTACCAGCATTCTCCAGCTTGCCGTATCCGATCGAGACGCCTCGCACAACGGACCTCCGTTTTCCTTCTCCATTGTTGACGGGAACGACGAGGACGTGTTTGAGATCACACCACAGGGGGCGCTGGTCTCAGTGGGTAAACTGAGCCGCCGAGCCAAGGAAAATTATGTACTGGAGATACAGGTGGGTACAGTGGGAAATTCTGTCCACTAATCATGTGTCGATAATGGAGATGCAATCGTGTCTTGTTCTATCAAAATGTAAACACATCACAAGTATTATTTCATCGTGTTCCTGAGTACCAGAGTACAGTAAAGAAGTAAATCAGATATACTTATTCAGAACCAGTTCAGCAATCAGAATGAAGCTTTTATACAGAGCCAGCAGCAAACAGTTCATTCAGACAAGATTTTATAATATTCAAATAGTAATATATTCAAATAATAACATAAATAAAAAGCATCTCATGCAGTTCTAGAAGTGATAACACGAGGAAGCTGAAGAACAGTGATTAAATAACCCACAATCAACACCTGCTATGAGTCAGTGCTGTTTCTGAGTCATACGTGATATGAATCTTATTATATAAATATAAATAATTCATTTATCCCGTAAATTGAGTCATGGAGTCTAATAGAAAAGGTTTAGCTCTTATATATAATTTAATATTTAGTATTTAAACCCTCAGTTTTTACTCTGATTCTGAACACTCAGACAACTCTGTGCTGTGATAATAAATATTCTGTAAACGACTCAGTGGGGATTCTGAATTGTGAGTCTTGTATCTGGATCTTAATATAATTTAATACTCAATATTTCAACCAGTGTCTCAGTTTGAATAGAAAAGTACTTGGATCATATACTGTATATAGTTCAGTACTTAATATTTTAACCTGTGTCTCAGTTTGGACTCTGAGTCTGAACACTCAGACAACTCTGTGCTGTGATAATAAATATATCCTGTAAATGACTCAGTGGTGATTCTGAATCGTTGAGTCGAATAGAAAAGTACCTGGATCTTATATATAATTTAATACTTGATATTTTAACCTCTGTTTCAGTGTTGACTCTGATTCTGAACACTCAGACAACTCTGTGCTGTGATAATAAATATATCCTGTAAATGACTCAGTGGTGATTCTGAATCAATAAGTCAAATAGAAAAGTAGCTGGATCTTCTATATAGTTTAATACTTATCCTGTAAATGACTCATTGCTGACTCGTGAATCATGACTCTCCCTCAGGTCTCTGACTCCGGCCGGCCTCCTCTCTCCTCCTCGGCTTTGGCGTTCGTCCGTCTGATTGAGGAGAGCGTTCACCCACCAGTCATCCTCCCACTCGATGTCTTTGTTACCGTGGCAACCAGCGAATACGTGGGAGGTGGCGTGCTGGGCAAAATTCACGCCACCGACCAGGACGTACACGACACGCTCACCTACGGCATCAGCCGTGACGCCTCCCCCTCTGACAGCTCCGCCCTCTTTTCCGTCTCTCCTGCCGACGGACGCCTGGTGGCACTGGGCACGCTGGACTCTGGTCGCTACGCACTCAACGCCACGGTGACCGACGGCCGATACACGGCGTGGGCGCGCATCACCGTGCACGTGCGTCCCGCGCCCGCCCTAACCGGTCTCATATGCGTCCGCCTGGGCTCCATCGCACCTGAGGAGTTTGTCGGCGAGCACTGGCGCACCTTCGCTCGGGCGCTGAGCAACACGGCGGGAGTGCGACGCAGCGACGTTCAGCTGGTCAGCCTGCAGACCGATCACGAAGACCTGGAGGTGCTTCTCGCTCTCGACAAAACGGGAAGTCCTGAGCAGGCACAGGATGTTGTGCTAAGGAAGCTGAACGCCTCAGTCGGTACCATCGAAGATATAACGGGAGTGAGGATCGTCCGCGTGGGCAACAAACTCTGCGCTAAATTGGACTGCCCGCCTCGCCACTGCAAGGAGATGGTGACGCTGGAGACGGGCGCTATGGCGGCGTTCAGCACGGCAAGGCTCAGTTTTGTCACGCCACGCCACACCAGGACGGCCGAGTGTCTCTGCCAGGGTAAAACAAACTAATACTGAACACGTCGTTTATTACCCCATACCCCATAATTAGAGCTAATCATAAATATTTCTAATCATAAACGTTTCCGTCTGTAGATGCAGAGTGTGCTGATCTGAGTAAGCTGTGTGTAGGGAACCCATGTCCCGAAGGTACGGAGTGTGTGGAAGACCCGACACACACCACGTTCAGCTGTGTGTGCCCCGATGACAAGCGAGGACAGTGTGGAGGTACGGACGAACCCTCAAATCTGCATGTAATAACTTCAGGGTATGAAATAAACCGTTATATAACTTTTGTTTTTCAGGAGGGCGTGCGCTGACGTTTAGCGGTAGCGGCTACGCACGCTATAGGTTAATGGAGAGCGACAATAAAGAGGAGATGAATCTGTCTCTGAGGCTGCGGACCTTCTCCGATCACGCCACCATCATGCACGCCAAGGGCACGGACTACAGCATCCTGGAGGTGAACTCACGCACACACACGCACACACACACACGGGCGGCACGGTGGCTAAGTGGGTAGCACCATCGCCTCACAGCAAGAGGTCCTGGGTTCCATCCCCAGGTGGTGCGGTCTGGGTCCTTTTTGTGTGGAGTTTGCATGTTCTCCCCGTGTCCGCGTGGGTTTCCTCCGGGTGCTCCGGATTAAAAAACACGCTGTTCATCAGAGCCGGGATCTCGAATACATCGTATCGAGTCTCGGCTCTGCCTGCCGGCTGAGGCTGAGCGGCCACATGAACAACGATTGGCCTGTTGTTCAGATAGGGGCGGGATTAAGCCGGATGGAGACTCTCTCAGGTGCGATTACGACCTCTGCTGGCTGGTTGGTGGCGCCTGCAGTGAGATGGGAAAGGAGTGCGGTAGAGGGTGTGGCTCTCCGTACACGGCGCTGTACTGCACTTCACTCGTCAAGTGTAGGTGATAAGATGTTCGATTGCTGTGTACGTGTCGGATGGGGGCGTGGAGCAGCCTCGTCCTCCCCAATCAGGAGCAGGGACCAGCATTAGTGAGAGGATGATTGACGGGCAGAAATTGGATGTGCTAAAGTGGAAGAAAAAGAAATAAAATCCTAATAAACAAACACACACACACACACACACACACACACTGAAATGGAACTCCTTTTTATCATTGCTAGCTTTAAATTACTTCAATGACTGACAGGTATAGGGCCAACTTTTCCATACCAATACATAAATGCAGTACGTCCTTCGCTAAGATGCCACACCTTGACCATACTCTTTACCTTTTGTAAGCCACACCCCCTTAATAAAGACTCACGAGTACATAAGGCTGCCCCACCCAAGTGCCCAGCAAGGCCTTTTTTTAATGAGAAGAACCAATGCCTCGACTTTTTTAACTTACTGACACGCCACGCCCATTGTGTTGTGATTGTTAGGTGCCAAGGCTTTTCACTGGCACTCCACTTTTGCTGGGATTGGCAGAAACAGAGGCCACACCTCAGAGACCACGCCCTTTCATTTAGACTTACATGCACCACACCTTCGTCAATAAAAAGATGCAAAGGCCACACCTCCTTGCTCCTACGTTTATATTACAGGTGCTGAGGCCATACCCCTTAACTGCAAACCACACCTCCTCCGGTGATAGACCACGCCCCTTTTTACATTTACTGACTTTTTTACAATTCTGACTGAATACAGTTTGAGGATTAAGGGTTGAGGGCCTTGCTCAGGGGCAACAGTCCCAACAGTGACAACCTGGCAGTAGTGAAGCTTGAACCTGCAACATTCTGATTATTAGTCCAGTACCTTAACCGCTGAGCTATCACTGACCATTTTTAATACTACTTGCAACATTCATTCATTCATTCGTTATCTGTTTTACCATGCTTTATCATGTTAAGGGTCATAGTGGGTACAAGTCACCGGGTACAAGGTAGGAAACACTCCAGACAGTTTGCCAGTCCATCACAGGGCAAACACACACACCCACACTCACATCTAGGACAATTCTAGTATCTCCAATTAGCCTGACTGCATGTTTTTGGACCATCTTGCTGTAAAGCAACAGTGCTACCCACCGCGCCGCCCCCTATTAGCAACAGTAGATCAAAATGACTGTTATGTGTGTGGGAATCTCTCTCTCTCTCTCTCTGAGTCTTGTTCTCTTTCCTTCTCTCAACCTTTCCTCCCTCTCTCTAACACTCCTGTTTAATCCCTCCTCCACATTTGGACCTCGAGGGTCTCTCAGTCTCCAGTAGAAATAGACAGGGTTATTTTTGTGGTGTGAGAGGACTGGCACAAGCACTTTCTCACAAATTCCTCCCTGGCACTGAACACTGAGAACAAGAAAGAGAGAATCAGAGAAAGCTTGAGAGAGAATGCTGGAGAGCCGGCAGACATGAGGACCGCTATCTGCTTTTCTATCATCATTACAGCATCCTGCTATTTCTGTCTTTATCCTAAACTAGCACTCACACACACACACACACACACACACACACACTATGGTATATTTAGCTTGTAAGAATGTTACGCCCACACCCACACCCACTAATCTGTGGGAACTGTACACACATCTTTCTTACTGCATTTAGCCTGGGAGAATGTTTCAGTTTAATCAGACATGTACGTACACTTGTACATACAGGGACATGTACACTGTGTGGCCAAAAGTATGTAGACGCCAACCCACCGCCCCCACCCAAATGATTGGTTTAAAGGTCAAAATTCTTCCAGTTAGGGGCGGCATGGTGGCTCAGTGTGTAGCACTGTCGTCTCACAGCAAGAAGGTTCTGGGTTCGATCCCCAGGTGGGGTGGTCTGGATCCTTTCTGTGTGGAGTTTGCATGTTCTCCCCGTGTCCACATAGGTTTTCTCCGGGTGCTCCGGTTTCCTTCCACAGTCCAAAGACATGCAAGTGAGGTGAACTGGAGATACTAAATTCATTAATAAATTGTCCATTTGTGACCTGATGAATCTTGTATAATGAGTAACTACTGTTTCTGTCATGAATGTAACCAAAAGTGTAAAACATGATGTTAAAATCCTAATAAACAAACAAACAATCATCCAGTTAACACCAGGAGACATCCTATTGGCTGGGGTTTAGGTCCTGGTTTGGGGGGAAAACACTAAAAGCAGGAGCTAAACTGTTAGCTTTAGCTTAAAACGTGACATTTTTCTTAATTTAACCCAATCGGAATGTTTTGTGTTCGTGTGTAGATCGTAAACGGGCGTCTGCAGTACAAGTTCGACTGTGGCAGCGGCCCCGGCGTCGTCTCCATCCACAGCCCGCTGGTTAACGATGGCGAGTGGCACTCGGTCTCCCTGGAGGTGAACGGCAACTATGCTCACCTGGCGCTCGACCGAACACACACCGCCTCGGGAAAAGCGCCGGGGAACCTGCGCACGCTCAACCTCGACGCCAGCGTGTTCTTCGGAGGGCACGTGCGGCAGGCGGCGGTGGCCAACGGCTTGAGGGGCTGTCTGCAGGCCGTAGTGCTGAACGGACGGGAGCTGCCGCTGAGGACGCAGCCACTCGGTGCTCAGTCGCTGCTGGAGGAGCTGGTGGAGGCTGTGCCCGGGTGTAGTCCGCCGCCCCGGGTATCGAGCTGCGCGAGTCAACCCTGCGCCAATGGAGGAACCTGTGCTGAGCTTCCCAATGGAGGTATGAAGTGTTGGATGTAGTAAACACAGATATAACAATATGCAGATTGTCAGGTGACACAGTCGTACGTCCTTTAGCGAGGTTGCTTCAGTGCCTTGTTTACAGACATTATACCAGACAGTACTGTAACAGTATACTGTCTAAGCAATTGAGGGTTAAGGGCTTTACTCAAGGACCCAACAGTGGCAACCTGGCAGTGGTGGGGCTTGAACCAGCATCCTTTCGATTACTAACCAGGTACATTAACCGCTAGGCTACAACTGCCAATTGAACCTCACCTGTTTTCCTCCATGTTTGTCCCTTTGTTCTTGCCGTAGGTTATTTCTGTAAGTGCAGCGCACTGTTTATGGGCAGCTACTGTGAGGTGAGCATCAGTCCCTGCTCGTCCAACCCCTGTCTGTACGGAGGAACCTGTGTGCCACACGGAAACGATTTCTACTGCCAGTGCAGAGGCCAGTACTCCGGCCAGCGGTAAGACTCAGATACTCAGATGAGGAATAGCTGTCCCTCACACTGTCCCTATTTCTTCCGTATTAGCATATACACTAGACCCTCACATCAGCTTTTAATGTGTCTGCGTAACTCTGTGTGTTTGTGTGTGTGTGTGTGTGTGTGTGTTTGTGTATGGTAGGTGTCAGTTGGGTCCGTACTGTACTGAGAACCCCTGTAAGAACAGCGGTAGGTGTATCGACAGTCTGGATGGTCCTGTGTGTGAGTGTGAGCCCGGCTTCCAAGGAGACAGGTACAGTACTGCTGTCACTGTGTTTGTGTGTGTGTGTGTGTGTGTTTGTCATATTTAGCACAATCCATTTTCCATCCACCCATGCAGTGTTTCCTGTGCCAGCGGCTGGCACACAACTCCAAATGTAATAGATTCAGCCTCAAGCTTAACAGCTGGCGAGGGCTTCATTTCATTAAGAGCGTTTTTTTCTTTGAACGTACTCTCGCTAATTGCGGCCAATTAGTTGCATTTGTACTTTATTAGTCCCCCGCACTTGTTTCCAAGATGCCTCTGGCTTACCTGGATGTTTACCTGGATGTTTACCAGGATGCAAAACTCAGACATTGACTTTGGGAAGGAGGTTGCAGGTAGACTTTCCTCCTGATGACTCTTCCGTTGCAGATGATATGTGTGCGCAGTAGAGCGGCACCACCAGCACCAGGCAAACAAAACGTTTCTTCAGATCCGTTGCTGTCAAATGGGGTTGTGCTTCACCTTCAGCCAGCATACGAGTCCTTCTATTGGTTTAAATTTTTACTGCCATTAGTTAACATTTTAGACAGTGGAAATTGTGAACTGAATAAAATTTGATATTTTTATTTGTTCCTGCTCTGTAGGCATTAATTAACCATAACACTAAAATATTTCATATTTTTAAAGAATAAATACAGGAAAAGATTAAAGATTAAATACAGTAAATGAGTAAAATGGCAATAAAACATGTAATAAACAAGAACATGAAACAGTAATTTAACATATAATTAATAAAATGTATTTATTTATTAGGATTTTAAGGTGATGTTTTACACTTTGGTTTCATTCCATTGCCTTGCGGCCAATTTTGTATCTCCGGTTCATCTAACTCGCATGTCTTTGTACAGGCCCGCTCCACCTGGGAATCGAACACAAGACCTTCTTGCTGTTAGGCAACAGTGCCAGTCACCATGCCATACAGCTAAGAAACAAAAGCACAAAAGAAACACTGTGCACAGGACAGGAATAGCCTGTACATGATGCCAATCCATAACAGGGATTTGACCCCCCACAGTCTGTGTAGTTGACCGGACAGCCGACAGCACCGCTGAGATTTAAACCCAGATCTCAGAAGTGGTGGGTTAGCGTAACAGACTGCTGCACCAGTCGAGCAGCTATAAATAAATTATGTATTTAAAAAAAAAATTTATTAGCATTTTCATAATAATTATATAAATAATATATAAATACAATAATTATATAAATATTATAATAATTATATAAATATCACCTAATAATAATATAAATAATATTTATTATACAAATAAATAATATTATAATTTATAAGATAAAATAAATGGTTAAATTTTAAGTAAAATAAA
Source organism: Trichomycterus rosablanca (assembly GCF_030014385.1). Taxonomy (NCBI): domain Eukaryota; kingdom Metazoa; phylum Chordata; class Actinopteri; order Siluriformes; family Trichomycteridae; genus Trichomycterus; species Trichomycterus rosablanca. Next base: position 5,090,923 of record NC_086001.1, on the reverse strand, counting down.
AACAATAATAATTATATAATTAAAATTACACATTAAAACATCTATAAATCGTCTGTGTGTGTGTGTGAAGAGTATTAAAGGTTGCTTTAATTTCTTTGTACCATTTAATGACGTAAACGTGTGTCTGCGTGTGTTCAGGTGCCTGAGTGATGTGGATGAGTGTCTGAAGAACCCCTGCACTAACGGCGGTCAGTGCCAGAACACCTACGGCTCGTACGTCTGCAACTGCTCACATGGTTTTGGCGGGCACCACTGCGAGCTTCACGGCCGAATCCAGAACCAGGTCCTCTCCACGTCCTGGAACATCGGCCTGGAGGAGGTCATCGGCATCGCCGTCTTCGTCGCCAGCATCTTCCTCATGGCTCTGCTGTTCGTCCTGATCCGAAAGCGCGTCTGTCGCCGCAAGAAGCCTGAATCCCACAGCGACGATAAGCACCTGTCCTCGTCCTTCCTGCAGCGGCCGTATTTCGACGTCAAGCTGGGCAGGAACGTGTACTCGGACGTGCCGCCGCAGGTGCCCGTGCGACCCATCTCGTACACCCCTAGTGTACCGAGCGACTCACGGAACAACCTGGACCGCAGCTCGTTCGAGGGGTCGGCCATGCCGGAACACACCGAGTTTAGCACCTTTAACCCGGATCCGGTGGGTCACGGGCACCGCAAAGCTGTGGCTGTTTGCAGTGTGGCGCCGAACCTCCCCCCTCCACCACCTTCGAACTCCGCCTCGGACAGCGACTCCATCCAGAAACCCAGCTGGGACTACGACTACGATGGTACGAGTAGAGGAATCTTATATTTACCATAACTCTGACCAGTAGAGTCTTAAATTCAGGATCTGTCTATCTGTCTGTCTGTTCACATGGACAAAAACTAGCAGCTTAATCTCATGTTGATGTGAAGCTTGCTTGACTGTTTTCAGGGACACAAAGGTCTTATGTTTGATTCCCATTGTGCCCTTTCTCTCTCTTTGACCGTTAGCTAAAGTGGTGGACCTGGACCCGTGTTTCAGTAAGAAGCCAGTGGAGGATGGTTCGTGCCACCCCTATAACACCAGGGGCAGCATGTCCGAAGTGCAGTCGCTCAGCTCCTTCCAGTCAGAGTCGTGCGACGATAACGGTACGTATGTGCTAGCTGAGCTACCGTGTCATGTTTAGCATTGTCCTGTTGATGATGAGACTTTTCAAGCCCTGAGCCCTGAGGTGCAGTGGACATTCTGGAACTAGTGGTTATAAATGTAGTGGTCACGGCTACTTTAGATGATAAACTAGTTTATGTTTATACCAGTGGACGTTGATTCCAGTGTTCCAGTTTCAATTTACATCGTTGTAGTTGATTTATTTTAGTCTAGTCAAACAGGACAAAGTTCAGTATAACGTCACAAGAGCAACTCGCTGTCTAAAGTACCTGCTGATAAGTAGTTAGCCGCTTCAGTATTAGAGCATCAATCTAAGAGATTATAATCAGAGCAATTGATTTATAATAGCCAGACATCAAACTATGCTTAAATATCCATCGTTCTGTGATAACAGATTGTGATAAGTCTAAAGTTTCAGAGCCGAAAGTCACATTAATAGTTAAGCTGATTTTTTTAAATATTCATTATATATATTTTTATAATTACAAATGATGTAGTAACATCCAAGAAGTTTGCATTGCTCAAAGTGATATATTTTTTAATTCATTTTTAATTTTACTAAACAATATCAGAGAGGCTGTGAAATCAGAACTATTCAACCAAAAATTACATGTTGGCTAAAATAGAGATAAACAAAGTGTTAAGTCATTTTTAATAAGAATAAATTCTACAATTTAAAGCCTAAAAATAAAAGAAATTATTGTCATTTATGTCATTGTAATTTAAAACTAAAAGGTTTTAGGCTTTAGGGTTAGTTTTTTTTAATTATTTTAGTCCATTATTACCTAATGTAGCACTTTCAAATAACCTAACAGATAAAGAAACTTCTCATTTAAATCCTGATGTTACTGATAATAAGTGCAACACAAGCTAATTATCTCAGTTGGTTTGGATTTTATTTACTGCAGATGTTTAACTTACTTATCTTTCCGCATGAAAAAGCCAAATCTAGTATCGATCCAGTAATCTCACTTTCGCTCAGTAGTGTTCTTAGCATTAGCATGAAAACTAACCCTGTTCTGTCTTTCCCTTTTTTTTCGATTGTAAAAGTTTGTAGGTGGTTTGTAGGTTTCAGTCTTGTTCTTATCTTTCTCTTCCCTTTTACTCGCTGCTCTCGGACGTTAGCGCCCATTTGGATCAAACCGCACCAAAGACACAGAGCAAGGTTTTAGCTAAACTTGTAAGTTAACACGCTCACATGCAGAAGGAAGGAAACGCCTGGTACAGGGCTGAACGAGCTTCTCAAGGAATAAAATAGGGAAAATAACTTTTTTGTGTTTTTTCCTGCTCGATGGAAATGTTTGTAGGTCTTTGGCATGAGATGAGGGTGATTTTGGGTGACATATTTCTTCATTTCTTTAATTTACAATCAGTCCTTGTCTATTTTTTCTTTTCTTCTTTTTTTAAACAAAGCTTCAATGGATTCACAGCGTTTGATGTAAAATGGTACATCATGTTCTTTCTCTTTTCTTTGATTTCGTGGCCCTTTTTATACCTTTTTATTGATCTCTGATCTTTTATCAGTTGTTATTTGCTCTCCTCTTTACTCAGTTAATCCATCACTGTTGACCCTGTTACTCATTTACCAGCATACTTGTCCTTCTTTATCATGTTTTATTGTTCCACACCCTTTTGACTTCCTTATTATTCTGTTATATTAATTTTTGTTCTATCAAGTCTTTGCCCTTTGATCTTTATTATTATGCATTATTTACACATTCATCAGGCTTAACATTATGACCACCCTCCTAATATTGTATTGGTCCCCCTTTAAATAGTCCAGCAACTGCGCTGCACTGTGTATTCTGACACCTTTCTATCAGAACCAGCATTAACTTCCTCAGCAATTTGAACCACAGTAGCTCGTCTGTTGGATCGAACCACTTGGGCCCAGCCTTCACTCCCCACGTGCATCCATGACCCTGTCGCCGGTTTACCACTGTTCCTTCCTTGGACCACTTTTGATAGATACTGACCACTGCAGACCGGGAACACCCCACAAGAGCTGTCAGTGGTCATAATGTTATACCTGGTCTGGTGTAGTTGAGTGTTATCAGCTTTACTCTGTACTTAAGTATTTTTACCCTCTTCTTAACATTTTGAGTCTATTATTTTTGCTCACTTGTTTCTATTCTTTATTTATTATGTTTTGTTTTAAATGAATTATTCTCTACTCCTTTAATTCTTTTACCTGTAATTCTTGGCCCCCACCCCTTGAACTTTTTCCCAAAACTGACCCTGTAGAAATGACCAATTACATAATTTCCTGTTCCTACATCAGACTTTTCTCTCTTTTATCCTTGAGAATTCTCGGGTCCTTCCTTCCGGTCGTACTGTACTGTACCTCATCGTACTGTCAGCAGAACCATCAGCATCTCTGCAGTGTTGTGAAACCATCAGCTCAAAACCACACAATCTTCACTCGTTCATTTTCAACACTTCATCACACGGCATAAAAACATCTCAGTCGTTCCTCTATCCAATCACATGATGATTAGCCTCTACAAAGTGTTCAGCGCTTTACTGTAGCTTGTCGGCTTGACAGAATGTAAGTTGTTCTGTGGTGGTAAAGCAGGAGCCCAGTTTGCAGGTGAAGCCTTTGGTAAACTGGTCAGTTTTGGCCCTATGTCCACCTGCGGTCATGAAGTATGGACTATGCCTTAAGCATATTGGTTACAATTGGTTACGAGTTGGCACATCTGGACACAATAACTTAGTTCAGATGAACTGATTCAGCTTTGTGGATTTGTGTACCTGGATTATTAAGCATGCACTCTGGGCTTTATCTCTGGACTTCTGAGAGGAGAAGTTCGGCAGTTCATGAGAATCTCAGAGTAGTGTGACTGCTCCTACAAAACATGACAGGCTAGTTGATGTAGGTTGATCAAGTCAAGTCAAATTTATTTCTATAGTGCTTTTTACAAAGAACATTGTCTCAAAGCAACTTTACAGAATCCACTACCAACAGACCAAAACCCCCTGTTGAGCAAGCCAAGGGCAACAGTGGCAAGGAAAAACTCCCTTAAAATTATGGGAAGAAACCTTGAGAGGAACCAGACTTAGCAGGGACCCATCCTTCTTGGTTGGCCTGAAGGATACTTACCCACATGACCTGTTTCAGGCAAATGACCAATCAAATGTTTACATTTCTTTATAATGTTGGCTGCACTTCAAAACAACTCAGGAACCTCCAGAAACCGATGTTAATGCTTGTTAGTCTGGTACCAAACAAACAAAAGGTATCATTGTTGAAGAAATGGTCACTTTTACATCATCAATAGTGGTCTTCTTCAGGTGGTGTCCTCTCTCTCTTCTTATGTGTTTTTTTTCTCTTCCTTTACTAACGTGAGCTTTCTCTCATCTCATCCTTCCTTCCTCCTCTTGAAGCCTCCATAGTGACAGTAATCCACCAGGTCAGCCCAGCCGCTGGCTCGGTGGAGACTCAAGGTACCATCTGATATGTCAGATCTACATCTGCATCCATCTACATCTCGTTCTTGTCTCTGATTTGTCTTTGTTGTTTTTATATGGTGGGTGAAAAATTGTGTAAGGACACGTAGATGCCAGTTCTTTAACCAGCCACATGTCTGGGGAAAAAGGACTTTGTTTGGTAGCACATCAGAAAAATGATATATATGTTTTATTTGTATGGCCCTACTAAATTCACGGGAAAATGTGCTTAATCACGGACCTCGGTTTTAAAAAATCACACATTTCTTAGATTTTTAAAGAAAAATGCCAAATTTCATAGTGGTCATTAAATTACACTCATGAATTAAATGATAGAATAAATGGAAGCTGCAATACACAGCACAGCTACCTTAATAGTTGAATGTAAACCTAAAACATCCAGCCAAATACAAAAATTCTCGTCCATGTTTTGACAACCCCCACCTCTACCCATCTGATGTTATTACAGTATAAAAATGCTATCATGTAAATAAGGCCCTACCTAGTAATTGTCCTAGCAGTCCTACAGCAATTCAGTTAGCAATCGGTTAGTCAAATTTTCCAAGAGGACACAGGACTGGTTGGGAGTTTTCCAAACTTAGTTACCCGAGTCGTGTTTTAGCTGCTTTAGACTTCGACATCTTGGACATTTTGACTAACCAATTGCTAACTGAATTGCTGTAGGTGGGTAGGTAGGTAGGTAGGTAGTTAGGTAGGTAGGTAGGTAGGTAGGTAGGTAGGTAGATAGATTAATTTTAAATGGATTAGTCATTATTAACAAACAAATTAAAATATTTACCAATAAAAGCATAAAAAGCAGATTATTCTCTTTTTGTTCTCATGAAGCCCCATAAGACAACACGTCTGGTTAAACATGGCTTTAACGTGTCCTACAGGCGTCATCTCTCCAACCGTCGTCTTCTCTCTCAATATTTCTGATGTTTGACGTGTTCTTTCTCTTTTCTATGCTGTTCTTTGCTTCCCTTTAAAGAATCACTCTCGACTCATGAGGTCAAGAACCAGAGAGGTGAATTGCATTTCTGAGTGTTTGCCTGAAGCCCTGTGATGTATTTTTTTCTCGCACTGTGAACGAAAACCTCCCGTGCATGCTTTATAGTGCTGTGACAAGAAAAACATGCCCGTCTGTGGCAGATACTGAAGGAAGGGTGAAACCTTAACCAGGATGGAACTGTTGGTAAAAATTAATTAACAATAATATTCAGGTATAGTCAAATTGTATGCAAAAGTATGTGCACCCCTTTTGCCACATAACTTGTTTTCTGCTCTTAATAAAAATAAAATAAAAACATAATTGTGGCACGTGGAAAAGTCTGGACTAACCTCCAGTCGTAAAGTCTCATAACTTAATAAACTTGTTAGACTCAATTTGACGTGTACACAACTGTGTATAACTATAACATGTACACAACTGTTTTAGGGTTTAGCTGATGCAGTAGTCATTCTATGGACATCAGGGATGGACAGGTTGCATCAACTTTATTGTTGTGAACGTCTTACAACTTTAAAATTGTGATCTTTGCATTGTTAGCTTTAGCATTACTTAAAGATACATGCTGACAGTTTATTTTAATGTTATTTTATTTTTTGTCGCAGCACTAAAAATGACATAAAAATGTAAATTCCCTGTATGTTTTCGGGTGTAAGTATATCTCACCCCACGATAACATCACACATGATCTGCTTATATTCATTTATATTGTTCTTTACTAAGATTTACTAATGTTACTAATGTATTCTGTTGTTGTTGTATGTAAAGTGTTTGAGTTTGTGATGTTTTTTACTGATTTTGATTTGTTTTGGTGTGAGCGTGCTGCATGTCGTGTTAAATCATTTTACCTCTGCTAACGTCATTTTGTGCAGGTTTTCTTTCAGTTCAGCTAATTCACAACTCAGTAACTCACATACAAACTGTCTAATTTAAAAACAAATGATCCTATTTATTACCTATGTAGTTTATTAGGCTAATTAGCAGTTAGTGGTCACACATTTTGCTAGCTTGATAGTAAACTAGGCTACAGTTTTAAATAGTTAATGAATTTATTATTTTATTCATCTACAATAAGGGCTTTATCCTGATCAGAACCACGTTAGAAAAGCTAATAGATTTGTGAAAAAGCTAAGCGGTCCGGGTGCTTTCTGTGTGGAATTTGCATGTTCTCCTCGTGTCTGCGTGGGTTTCCTCTGGGAGCTCCAGTTTCCTCTCCCAGTCCAAAAACATGCAGTCATGTTAATTGGACACACTGAATTGCCCTGAAGTGAATGGGTGTGTGTGTGTGTCTGCCCTGAACTGGCGCCCCGTCCAGGGTGTTACTGTGTGCCTTGCGCCCATTGAAAAGCTAGGATAGGCTCCAGCACCCGCCCACGACCCTGATTGGATAAGTGGTTAAGAAAGTGAGTGAGTGAGAGTGAGTGAATTGGCTACTACTTAAATTTCTACAAGCTTGAGGATAATGACTGTTAAACTTGTTAAAATAGTTTTGATGTTTTTAGCTCTGCAGGTAGTTGATTGACTAATTTGCATTTAATTATTCACCTAATGTAAACGACTTACTCTAAAATCCTATTAGCTGTTGTGAAAAATGTGTAAACAACTGGATTGTATTTTTATCATAAAACGACGTGTTCTAGTAAGATCACATACATTAACTGTGAATTGGTTGAACTGAAATCAAGTATATGTAGCTTACTGTATGTAGTTTTTTTTTGTTGACATTTCCTGTTTTTTTCTTAAAGGGTATCACTGGGACACATCTGATTGGATGCCGAGTGTTCAACTTCCTGGAATCCAGGAGTTTCCTCAGTGTGAGGTGGTCGAATCCCAACCCACCTTGTACAACGACCCTGCTTTGCTAGACACGGACTACTACACGGGCGGCTACGATATCGAGAGTGATTTCCCTCCTCCACCGGACGACTTCCCTGCCCACGACGACCTTCCTCCTCCTCCTCCTCCACCGGCGGCGTACGACACTCTCGGCCCCGCCCCCTCCAGCCCCGGCGGATCGTGGGTGCGCCAGAGGCCGGCTTTACCCCAGCTGTACACGCTCAGCCATTACCTCCCTCACCATCAGTACCCATCCTCGGACGCCGAGGCGCAGAAGAACGACGGCCTCGTGGCCGACAACGTTTCCCTGTCACTGTACGCGTCGACGGTGTCGTGCTCGGACGTGGAGGAGTCGGAGGCGCCGATTAGTGACTGTGAGAGCGGCGCAGAAGACGGGCCGCGCCTTCGGCAACAACTCATACCGCCGCAGCAGCATACCGAAGTCTGACACTGGATCCATAAACAGAAATCAAAAAGTGCCTGAATTTTAAACCTTATGCAGGAGACACAATAATACGTACAATACATTTATTACACACGGACATCCTGTATATGGACGTTTCCTCCTCGGAACCCAGGAGTTCCTTTAGACAGGAGGAGTGGATACACCCGGCGTGTATTTGGTACCAGTAATTATGCACACATTTACACAGCTGTGTTTAAGAAAATTAAAAAAATAAAGCGTCATTTCAAAGCGATAGCTGTCTGTATGTGTATAGATAAAACCATGCAATCTGTTTGTTTTTTATTATTATTACAAATGTGTTCATTTGTAATGGAAATGGTACTGTACAGTTTGATTTTAAGGCTTGACTATTTTTTGTTTGTGTTTTTTTTTTTGTAGATATTTTCAGATTTCTGATTTTTATTTTCCAAAAATAAAGAAAAAAAGGAATATTCACAAAGTAGAACCAGTGTCTCATGATCAGCTGTATTTTCATTCACGAAGAAAAAGTGATAACGTGTGTGACCATCCCGACAGATGTTTTCCACTTCTGTGTACTCTTGTGATGTTATTATTTTATTTCTTGTGTCAGTCTTTTGTTAAACTTTTTTGAATCTCTGTTGTTTTTTGTTTTTTTTGTCCAGCAAGAATAAACGGGACCCAGTGTATTTATATTGCGAGATTTTGTGGACTTTTTTGTGAAGCATTTCATTTTTTTGTTTGTTTCCTTTTCTTTGTTAAATACTGCCACTAGCTTAACTGCTTCACTACTGGCAATAAATTATTCTTGAAAATACAAAAATGCTTGTTTTGTTTTTTTGTTTGTTTGCCATTAAAAATAAGCCTTAAAGAGTCGTATATTATATTGTCTTTTTTTTTTTTTTCACTTTTTTCCCCCAATTTTCTCCCCTAATCTAGTCGTGTCCAATTACCCTGATTGTGTCCTCTATACTGATTCGACCCCTCACCGCTCCGACATTTTTCACCTGCATGAGTCGAGTTCATACTGACAGGCACTGTGTATGGAGTCCTGGAGTCCTGACCTCAACCCGATGGAACACCTTTGGGATGAATTAGAGCGGAGACTGTGAGCCAGGCCTTCTCGTCTGACATCAGTGTCTGACCTCACAAATGCGCTTCTGAAAGAATGGTCATAAATTCCCATAAACACACTCCTAAACCCTGTGGAAAACCTTCCCAGAAGAGTTGAAGCTGTTATAGCTGCAAAGCGTGGGCGAACATCATATTAAACCCTATGGATTAAGAATCGGACGTCACTCAAGTTCATATGTGTGTGGAGGCAGACGAGCGAATACTTTTGGCACTGTAGTGTATATATACATACTGCAAACGAGGAGCACTGACTACATCACAATCACCAAGTTCACCGATTTAAAGCTTAATGACTTAATTATCCATCAGCTAAAAATGTAAATCAGTCAGAATGTTTTAATGAGTTTGTAATGAGTTCTAATTAGTTGTGTGATCAAATTACATGAGGTTTAAAAACTTGCCACATTTAAATTGAGTTTAGCTCCAGGTTTCCTAATGGTTGTCATTGGAAGTAATCACCAGATTAAAAAATGTTTTTATATATTTACAAGCTGGAACAAGCAGTAATGTGCATGTCATGTAGAGTGGAGACCACACGTCTGAGGCTGCTAGTGAAAATGTTTTTATTTTACATTTTTCTTACATTTCATACAATGTTTTTAATTACAAGCCATATAATCAGCATAACAGTCTGAGAGATAAGTTAAATCTTTAACAAATGTGCATGAAATTGTTTTGTTCATATGTATGATAAGTAATCAGAGGCTTTAAATCAGGTTCGGTTGAGTCCATCAAATCCTTGTTGTTGTAGTCATCTGAGCATCTTCTTCAAAGGAACGACTCAAACTCAAGACCTGATCTTGATCTGAGAACTGACATGATCACATTCAAAGATTGCCGAATACTTTGTTATTCCTTGTCTTTTGGAATGAGTACAGTTAAAAGGGCTCTGTTTACATGAGCACAAACATGAACTATGTTAATGAATCATCTAAGTTGCCGTATGTATATTTTTAAACAGATTTTCAGAAACCCTTAGGAACATCTTGAAATCCGCATAGAGCACCAGTGATCCCTTACACCAGGGATCTTCCCAAGCAGGTATTTGCTTAATAAATTTATGTAGGACTGTTGGTCTACAATCAAATTAATTAAACCTGTGAGCACCGTGGCACTGTGAGCATATAAGAGTGAAGACTTCTGCTTCAAACCCTTATGACCCTCAGGAGACCCTCAGGACTCTTACTGTACAACACACAGCAATACATGTCAGCAGGAATCCTAGTAAGACACTAATCTTATGCAGACGAAAACAAATCGAACCATGAAGTCAATTTTATAGTCTACTACCCTGTAAATCTGTAGGACCAAAGCTAAGGGTCAACACCTTCTGCTAGAAGCTTGACCACTGTTTGAAAACAAATTATTCTTCCCAGGGTACAGTTCGAGCTTTCTCACTTCCCTGATGTGTGGTCAGCATAAATCGAGCCTGGACTCCAGGGCCAATATACACGCTGGACTCATACTGGTAGATTTCATAATCTAAGGGACAGTCACCTTCTGGACTCCTGTCAAAGTTTACGCTCCATGCATATGCTTTATAATCATCATTATTAACCAGCGGGTCAGCATAGAATCCCACCCAGGAGTAGTCGAAGACATTCTTCCAATTAGTAAAAGACTTCTTAATGTAGAGTCGAGCACAGGCATAGCCATCCTTGGTATAAAGCTGCAAGCTGGCTTGATAACCTCTGATTATGGTCGGAAGAACCTTGTTGGCTTCGTCAAACTCTGGGCCTTTCCAAATTGTTGTGTAGTACGTGGACTTGAAAAAATAGTAGTAAGGAACCTTTTCCTTTGTAAAAAGCTGTACCTGAAGGCCAGGATTAAGTGGCACCCCGGTGTCTATGGATCCAAATGTCCTTCCATTCAGAGAATACTCTTTTATAGGTTCTGCATCAGGTCCATCCTTATAAAGGCCAATGTTCACCTTCGTCCTTGCCACATTCTCTGGGATTCCACTCCAGATGACCTTTGCATACCCTCGTGAAGTGGATATCACCTCTAGTTTGACTTTGTAGTGTGGGTAACCTTCAACAGACAGTGAGGAGCAACTCCCATCCAGATTACTTGCTGAATTAGCAGTGTGGTTAGTCATGCAGAGAAATGTCTGTGAAAATACATCAAACCTCTGGTCAATGTTGTAGCCGGCCAGAGTCAGAAACCATTCGAGACCTGATATCTTTGGATATGCTGTCAATACTTTTGCTGTTTTTTGCTGATGATTTAAAAACTCACACAGGCTAAAATCCAGTCTAGGATCCCCTGAATCACAAACTATATCATTATTAAGTGACTGAATTTGAGTTAGAAGTTTAGCACTGATTTCATAGGTGCTGTCCAAGTCGTATGCAATTTCCTGACCTTGGTTGTCAACATGCTCTGTTAAATACACTTTCTCCACTTTGGTTGGACTTCTGTTCTGAACATGAATCAACACCCGGTCTGTGTTTTTCTTAGGAAATCCCTCTGAATTATGAAAGTCCTGTGTGACGTAAAAAGGAAACATTCGAGCACTTCTACGACTGAGGTCTCCCAAAGAGTAGTACTGACTCTCAGAAAATGCTTCAGTTTGAGTATTTTGGCCAAATATCTTGTTTTTATGGCAATGGAATCCATAGCTTCCCAGTGCTGGATCAAACTGAAGCTGTATGTCTCCATTCGAGTTAACATCCACATTGTTGGCAAACCAGTGCAGAAGCATAAATCCATGTCGTGGAAATTCTTTGGTAAGTGTTGTGGCATTGTTCAGGTCTTTAATAACTTTTATGGTCTTAATGGCAGTGATGCTGGTAAAGACCAGACAAACTGTAATACTGCAAAGGAACGCCTTCCTCACTATCCTAAAGCTAACAAAAAATAAGAAGACAGACAATTATTAGTACTTTGTACATTGCGGCTCAAAGGTTTAGATACACAACTAAAGGACCGTCCACAAGATAACAGTGTGTTGTAAACATTTGTCTACTTTAAAAAATAATTTCTTAAAAGAGAGTCATTGGTGAGGTCAGGCACTGATGTTAAACGTGAAAGTCTGGCTGTTTCATACCAGATGTGTTTACTGAAGTTGAGGGTAAAAGTGAGTTCTGTCCAAACCAATGGATTTTCTCCACACCAAACTCATCAAACTATTTCTTTATGGACCTCACTTTGTTTAATGGGGCACAGTTGTGCTGGAACAGAATGGGTCTTTCCTAAACTGTTGCTACAGAGTTTAAAGATTGATTTTATGTAACATGGATGTGTACTTTATGCACCTGATAGCAATGCATGAGATTGAAACACCTAAACTCAATAATTAAAATGACATCCACCAATTTAAACCATATTGTGTAGAACTTCACATTCTCGTAATTCTAATGACTTTTGCATCTGCTCTTTTTCATTTTTTTGATATAATAATTTCTTTATAAAGTTATCGTGGATTCAGCAAAAACATGCTGTGTCCAAAATATTCATACTACATTTTATTTAATTGATTTAGTGGGATTATATACAACACATAGGGCGGCATGATGGCTCAGTGGGTAGCACTGTCGCCTCACACTCTCGCCTCACAGCAAAAAGGTCCTGGGTTCGGCCACCAGGTGGAGTGGTTCAGGTCCTTTCTGTGCTGAGTTTGCATGTTCTCCCCATGTCTGTGTGGGTTTCCTCCAGGAGCCCCGGTTTCTCCCCACAGTCCAAAGACGTGCAAGTGAGTTGAATTAGAAATACAAAATTGTCCATGACTGTGTTTGATGTTAAACTTGTTAACTGATGAATAAATAAATAAATAAATAAATCCTCAGATACTCAAATATAGATAGATAGATAGATAGATAGATAGATAGATAGATAGATAGATAGATAAGATAAGATAGATAGATAAGATAGATAGATAGATAGATTAGATAGACAGACAGACAGACAGACAGACAGACAGACAGATAGATAGATTCCACTGTCTGTTGGGCCCTTGAGCAAGCCCTTAACCCTTAATTGTTTAGACTGTATAATGTAAATAAATAAATACATATATAAATAAATAAAAACCCAGAATATATTTATGTAACATTTTGAACACTCAGGCTTATAATGGTTTAAACATTTCAAGCTTTTTTATGTGTAAAACATGACGTTAAAATCCTAATAAATAAATAAATAACACACACACACACACACACACACACACACACACACACACACACACACACACACACACACACAGACAGACAGACAGACAGACAGACAGATAGATAGATATACACACACAACAATAAATAATAATATATAACATAATATATCATTATATATAAGGATAAGATAGAGATTTTTAGTTCTAATATATTTTGATCTGAGGTGTAACAGAAGTTTCTCTGTTGCCTAAATTTCTCCTAGTTCAGAAGTTTAGTATTAAACTACAGATGATAAGGTAATACAAACTTACAGCTTTTCATGCATTTGATGCATTTTTCATGCACTACATGGACTGAGAAATGATCTGCATTGTTTTGATAACGAACACAAATTTTTTTGCACATCCATCATCTAATAGACGCGCACTGATATTTCCTTGTGCAGCCGGAATGAGGGTGGGAAGAGAAATGCGGCTAGTTTATGATCACGTATTATAATAAAAACATAATTATTATTAAAAATAAAATAAAATAAAGCAGTCTGTAGTGTGTAAGCGTTAAAAGAACAGAAATCCTATAAACACACTGCGCATTTCTGAAACATTACGGTCATTTGTTATTCCTGCAGAATAAACTGTATAACAGAAATAAATCTGTAATAACATTCATTTATTATCTAAAACAATCTGTAATGTTTCTTATTCAAAAGAAAAAAATCTGTACTCACCCCGACATATTTCTGATTGTCCTAAAAGTTTTAGAAAAGCTACCCAGTACAAAAACCTCTAAGTTTTTGTTATGAAGTATTTCGTAATCACCAGTAAAGAATTCAATAACAGGAAACGACGTCACTGCAATGACGTTTTATTAGCATGATGTTGGTCAAAACAACAACAACAACAATGATAATAAACACAAGCTGTTAATTAAGCATAGATACATTTATTCCATGAAAAAGATTGAAATGTTTGATTTAAAACTCAAACTAATATAAGTCTGAGTGTTCAAAATATTACATAAATATATTCTGGGTTTTTCTTTCTTTCTTTCTTTCTTTCTTTCTTTCTTTCTTAAAAGTTAAGTGTAATTTTGAGTCCTTTTTTGTTATGGCAGTTTTGTGATTTCAACAATTACTGCAACTTTTTTGTGACTAAATGATTGGATACTTTTATTACTTAACTTTTTTATAACTTCTTTATAGGTTTTATATAAATCTATAAAAAACGACTTGATGGATAAATTCAGTGATGTAAAAAGTTCAGTACACTTTAGTAAATAAAAAGTTTAATTATTTGGACATGTTTTCCCAATTAAAAATAGATAAATTAATTCCATAAGACCAAGAAATGATTTAAAACTCAAACAAATGTACACAGATCAGCCATAACATTACAACCACAGCAGCGCTGCTGTGTCTGATCCACTCATACCAGCACAACACATACTAACACACCACCACCATGTCAGTGTCACTGCAGTGCTGAAAATGATCCATCATCTAAATAATACCTGCTCTGTGGTGGTCCTGTGGGGGTCCTGACCATTGACGAACAGGGTGAAAGCAGGCTAAAAAAGTATGTAGAGAAACAGGACTACAGTCAGTAATTGCAGAACTACAAAGTGCTTCTATATGGTAATTGAAACTGATAAAATAACCAGTGTATGTAGCAACCAGAAGGTGGTTGTAACATTATGAGTGTGAGTGTTGAAAATGTTACATAAATTCTGGGGTGCTTTTTATTTCTTAAACGTTTAGAAATATACACACAACCACTTGGAGGATACATTCACTTTACACTTCAGTACACTTTTTAGTTAAGTTTAATTATTTGTACATGTTTTCCCAAGGAACAGTGCGAGCTTTCACAGCCACAGAAGACCATCTGAGGGAAAGACGAGTGTAGACAGTTTGACTAGAATACAGAAATCGAGCTTGGACTCCAGGTCCGATGCTTAACGAAGACTCATACTCATAGATCAGATGATCATCAGATTTATTGTCGACCTTGTCGAATTTAGAGACCCACTGATAGTGCTGATGTTTGTGATTGGGATCCTGATCGCTGGTGTAGAATCCCACCCATGAGTACCTGAACTCGTTTTCCCAGTCTGTAAAGGAGTTCTTGATGTAGAGGCGAGCACATGCATATCCATTTCTGGTATACAGTTGAAGGCTCGCATTGTAGCCAGTGATGTCGACGGGAATGGCCCTGTTAGCCTCGTCAAACTGTGGCCCTCTCCAAATCACAGAGTAACGGATGCCGAGGAATCCATATTTGTTGGCAAAGTTGTATGTAACCAGACGTGGATGTAGTCCATGATTAAGGGCCATGGTGGTGTCCACAGATCCAGAGGTTTTTTCCTGGAGGGACTCAAAAGTCTCAAGATCATTTGATGAATCACTCTTAAAAAGGACGAGATAAGGTTTAAGATCTAAGATGTTCTTAGGTATACCACTCCACGTGAGTCTGGCGTAACCATTTTCTGTAGATTTTACCTCTATCTTTGCTGGACCCTCGCATAGGTGGACCTTTTGATTGCCTGTAGTTTGTTCACGCTGGAATGACTCATCTTTTGAGCAGGACCAAATTTTCTCATGGACTTTAAACCTGCCATCTAGATCGTATCCAGCCAGAATCAGAAGCCACCTCAGACTTGGTTCTTCAAAAATATTCTTGAGATGTTTTTCTGAATATTTTAAGTAGTTTAGGAATTGGTCACTCGGAAGCGCAAGTCTGGGATCATCTGATGAACCCTTACTTGCATTTAAATTGTCTGTCGAGAGCAATTCAAGAGCTTGAAGCAAATTAAGAGGTTTTTGAAGAGCTTGAACTTGCTTTATGAGTTTAGGGCTGATCTCAAAGGTCTTATTTTGGTTGTACTGCAATCCCTGCTGGTGAATTACCACTTGTGTGATGTACACCCTGTCTGCTTTTCTTGAGCTGCCTTTTTGCATTTCTAGGACCATCCGGTCGAGGTCTCTTTTGGGACTCTCATACGCATTGTAGAATTCTTGGGTGACATATGGAGGCAGCTTGGTTCGAACTGCCTCTGAACTAAGATCGCCCAAAGTGTAGTACACCCTGTCCTGTGGATCATCAGGATGCAAGAAGGTATTTCCATCAATTCTAGTGTTGTTATAGTACTGGAAGCCGTAGTCCTGCCGTTCTGGATCAAAATGAAGTAGGATGCCTTCTGATAGATCGATGGAGATGTGACTCGCCAGAAAGTGCAACAAGAAAAGACCATGGTGTGGGTAATCGTGGCCAAATTCTATGTTTTTTAGATCTTCAATATTTTTTAGGATCTCAATGGTCTCATCTGTAACAACAACACATACCAAAGACAAAAAGAGGAAATAAAAGAGTCTTCGCTGTAACATCATGAAACCTGAAAAACACAAAGTCAGATTAAGCAGTTAAGAAATAACAAAAATATATTTATTAATTTTTCTATTAAATTAATTATTTCTTTTTAATGGTTTTACTTTTGAGTAGTTTTCAGTCAAGGCTTAAAAGTACAAAATAACCAAATAAAAAAGGTTTTTATAGAATGTTATGTAAAGAAAATTTAAATCTTCAAAATCAGAATTTGGATTTTTTTTAAAAATGCATTTAACAAATTACTTAACAAAACAGGGAGTATGAATAAGCCAGTGAATCTAAACATGTTCTTTTGTCATGATTGATTCATTTACCAAATAATACAACCACATATTTTTAATACTTAGAATAGGTAGTGTAGCCTAAGACCTGCATAATGGAAGTGTGGTGGTGGTGTTGTTGAAAATGTTGTAACAAAGTAGAAAACAAAAACTAAATAGCGCAATAATACACAACGGGTGATCACTAATGACTGAGCGTATATACATGTATATATGTGTACCTAAGTATATTCATACACATGCATATGTATGCTAATGTACATATAGTTATGGCTATATTGGCCCAATCCAATGTGCAATACTTGTCACTTATCACTTTATATTTAATATGTATATTTAATCTGTACCAAATACTATATACTTGAAACTGCACCCTCCTGCACTTTTTAATTCCATTCCATTTGTTTATTTTGTTTATTTACACTCAATCCATCCTCATCATTAATAACTGCTCTGTAGCTATGCAGTAAATGTAAAACTCAGGTTACATTCAATCTGTAAAAAGTGTTTGTACTTTTTTGAATTTATATTGTTGTAATTTTTTTCTTTATAGTGTGTATTTGATTTGATGTACAATGCTACTAGGACTCAGATTTTCTTTCGGGATCAATAAAGTATCTATCCATTCATCCATCCATCCATCCTTCTTCTTCTGGCTTTTTCCCTTTTTCAGTGGTCGCCACAGCGAGTCATCCTCATGATCGCTCATTGATTTGGCACAGTTTTTACGCTGGATGCCCTTCCTGACACAACCCTCCCTAATTTATCCGGGCTTGGGACCGGCACTACAATGCACTAGTGCATCTAGTGGCTAGGTATCAGTGTTTCCAATTAACCTGGTGGCATGTTTTTGGACTGTGGGAGGAAACCGGAGTACCCGGGGGAAACCCACACGGACACGGGGAGAACATGCAAACTCCGCACAGAAAGGACCCGGACCGCCCCACCTGGGGATCGAACCCAGGACCTTCTTGCTGTGAGGCGACAGTGCTACCCACTAAGCCACCGTGCCGCCCCATTCATCCATTCATCCATTCATCCATCCATCCATCTATCTCTAAAGGTATTCATATTCGTATTTAACTACATTTCCCACCGGCCACCGCGCTCATCAGTGAAGATGTACAGCACCTGAGCTCAGTACTACGTATATTAATGCGCGTTCCGACAACGCGGTGCTCAGACTTTAATGGTAATGAGCCGGTATTGTATTGGGTTTTCCCGAGAGGTAAAATTATATCTATTTATGTAGATATTCAGAAAAGAGCTGGAGAAAGAAACCAGTGAAGGAAAAGAAAAGAAAGTGAAAAGGGGAGAAAGATTAGAAATGAGAAAGTATTGAAGGTGAACTGTTGCTGAGGTGATTCGGGGCTGTTCACCTTCACCTATAGGCGAGATTGTTGGTGAGTTTTATTACTTCGAATAGTGTAAAAGCGTTTTAGTAACAACATGTGAGCGCAGATACACGGGAATAACAAACCTGCAGCTCTTACACACTTCCGTCCTGGGTTTGAATCCAGTTTAAGTTGATTCTCACCTCACAGAAGTAACACAAGCACAACCAAACTTACTTATATTTAATTCTTTTCTGCACAGTGGGTCCAAACCGTGTGTGAGTGAATAATAACAGTAACAGCAATAAAATTCAACTTATTATTATTCACCACACACACAACCCTTACATATATTTTTCACATATAGCTTTTAATTTTATACAGTTAAAACAAAGGTATTTTTTTCTCTCCAGCATTTTACATCCTACCCAGCAATTAAAAAAAAAAAGTACATTAATTATAAGCTGAGAGAAAATAACATATTTTTATTAAACTAATATTCCAATAAAATAAACAATGATTGTTTTGCTGAAGAAAATTGTTACTATGCAAACATATGATGCATTTCAGCTTTATTCCTTCTAGTCTGTTGGTGATGTTCATAAAACAATGGCATTTTTGAGAAGAAATAAAGCTTTTAGAATTATTTTAATTATGAATGTCACACACAAAGATCAAAATCGTTTTTGCATATATTAAGTTATTTTTTTTTAGAAATACTTTTATCCAAAAAGGTGATGAATAAATTTGAAGAAATGACACCATCAGAAATGAATATTTTGTGTATTTTCTTACCTGGTTTGAAGCTGTAAATTGCATTCACAAACACTTGACTCTATATTGATTTGTTCTGTATCTCCTAACACTCACCTCTCAGAGGAAGGTTCATAAATGTTTAACAGTCAGGTTATGTACCTAACCCAGATCCTCCTAATTCCTGAAACTCGGCTCATTTAACAGAACTACCAATAGTGTGTGTATACATACATACACACATGATTTTATGGAGCACTATGTGTATAGCATTAATGTGTAAAATATTCACAGTTGGCATTCCAATTCATTCAAATGGTGTTTACTGAGGCTGAAAGTGGGACAGGCATGTGTACTCATCAAATCATTTCTTCATGAATCTTGCTTTTTTTTCTGAGACAAAGGAAGGATATTCCTGGAATGAAAGAAAGAATGCATGGTAATGTGAATTTATGGTCTTTGTGGTTACTTCATCTTTACCAGTATTAGTTAGGACTATTACTTTAAGGTCTGGGCAATAGAAGATGCCATGCCCTAGAATACAGCATGTTTCAGGGAATGTTTAATTCTCTCCCATGTTTAAGAATATAAAGATTTCTCTTAAAATACTTTGCAGTAATGTTACGTGGCTTTATAACTGAGTTGTTGCTCTTTTGTATTTTACAATAACAGCAGTTGACATCCTATCCTGTAAACAAATGGCCTTTTAATGCTGTTTTTCTTGTATGTTAGAACTAAGTTTTAAATCTTTAAAAAAAAAAACAGTACACAATTTTGGGTGAACTATTAGACATTTAATCATTTGGTGCAACATTTATTATGTGAATTAACATCAATTGTGTGCAACACTGATTCTTAGGATTATGAAAACAAAGTTACATAAAAACAAGTGCAGAAACAAGCATTTAGCATGCTGTACAATTTATTCTGCAATCCACTAAACAGATTTAATCATACGAAACTATGACTAATCAGAACCAATACTTCTACAGTCTGCTTAATTATAATTAATACACAATCATAAACATTATTTTATTAATATGAATACTTGTATGTATGTAACTAATACTATTTAAAAATGTATTTAACATATATTAAATTCACCATGTTCATTCAAGCCAGTGTAAAATCTTAATGTGTGGAAACCAGTGTGAAATGTTAAAATCATTTATATACTTCATAAGAACACATACACAAAATTTTCCAAAAGCATTAATTCTGTCCTGGAATTCTGACATACATGGTCAAAAGTATGTGCACACCTTCACAACTACTTCTACAACTATGTTTGGACTCTACAGCCATGTTTGCTTTCATTAGAAGATAATTTCATAAAACATCTTATATTTAGGTCAATATTGTACCACATATATTCATTATGACATGAATCTGAAACACCCTGGCCAATTTTAAGAGAATAATTTTAAGATGTACTAGGAGGCAACTACTACTACTAATTTTTATTCTTAAAAACAATGAGGAAAACCAGTGTAGCGGAAAAGACGACTAACCTATTACAAATACACAATTCAGTGCTAGACCAACGCAAGGATGAGTCTCCTCTTTCCATCTTTTTAGTAACCCGGCCTACCATGAGAGACTACAACAATCTGAGGAGCCGGTCTTTGATTTGATGCAAAAACTGCAGAAACAACAACAGCAACTACGACTGTAATAAGCCCCCAGAAGATTATACTGCTGATAATGGACCCTTCTGTTGTAGCTGGAGGAACCTCGTTTGTGTTATCATACTCAAGGCTTTCATAGATGCTTTCAAAAATGGCAAGTTTCATGAGTCTGAGTTGAAGTCCACGGTAAAGCTTCATGGATGTTACTATCTCTCCAGATGCCCTTCCATTTAGTGGGTACTCTTTTATGGGGTTTTCTTCATTTTCGTCTTTATAAATACCAATTTTCATCTCAGTTTCTAGCATATCAGCTAGGATTTCACTCCATATAATCCTTGCTATCCCATCTGCCGTGGATTTCAGCTCGAGAAGTATGTCATGTAACTGTAAGTTCCTATTGCTATGATAACGCTTACAGCTTTGTTTAAATTCATTTTTGATGTCGTAACCAGTCTGGTACAAAAACGCTTGAAGTAATGGATAGTTCTGAAACTTTTGCTGTATTCGTGCAAACCTTTGGTCAATGGGATCCTCTTTATCCTTTTTCTTTTCTTCAGTTTCGATACAGTATTCTGCGATTTCCCGGAGCAGGTCCTCGCTGATCTTGTATGTTAAACTTCCATCATAATCACTGCCTCGATTTCTGTCCTCAAAATGCTGCGTTATGTAAATTTCATACACTATGGCTGGATTGTTCTTCTTAACCTTAATCACAATTCGGTCAATGTTTTTTTGTCGATGACTGTAATTCTTAAAGTCCTCTGTGACGTAATCAGGCAACTGCGGATTCTCCATCTTTGGATTAAGGTTGCCAACAGTGTAATATGCATAATTTGTATTGACCAGGTTGGGAAAACATTATCGTAGTTTCTATAAAAATGAAAGCCAAAATGTCCCTCCCCTGGGTTAAAATTAAGACGCAGATTTCCATTGTTGTCAAGTGTACCTTCACAAACCAGCCAGTACAAGAGCAGGAGGCCGTGCCTAGGAAAAGTTTTACCAAACATTACTTCTGACAGATCTTTTATGCTGTTTAGGATGTGAAAGCTGTAGACGCTGGCTATGAACAGAAAAACAAGAAGGCAGCAAAGTCTTCTGGTCCCCATCTTCAAATCTAAACAATAAAACATTTTATATTTTATAAGTTTTATTAAAGTTTACATGTAATAGATATTAAATGTCAAAAAAACAAGCTGCTGGGACACCTGCAGAGGCTGTTGCCTAGGTTGTACATGTCAATGCAAAAGTATTTTCTTTTTTCCTGATTTCTTTAATTTTTAAAATTTAAAAATATGAAATTGGCACCCTGGTAATTTAGAGAATAAAATAGCTATCAATTATTATTCTTGCATATTTGATATTAATACTGTAGCAGGATACTTTATTGAAAGTAAAAGCATAAAACAAAAGTATGTGGAAACCTGACATCCTAGTTCAAAATCATAGCCATTAATATGAATCTGCCTCCTTTCCCCCACTCCAGCTATAACAGTCTCTACTCTTCTAGGAATGCTTTCTACAAGCTTTTGGTGTGTTTGTGGGAGTGTGTGCCTATTTAGTCCAAATGACATTTGGTAGGTGAAGCACAGATGCTGGACAAACTGGTCAAACTTGCAATCTATGTTCCAGTTCATCCTAAATATGTACATTGAGATTGTGTTGTGTGTCAGACAGAGGGGACAGTGAGTGAGAGAGAAGAACAACGTCTGCTGAGTAAAGTATTTACTTTTGTGCAATTACACCCAAATACTGAGTTATTGTTGTTTCTGGTAGATACATTATATAAAAACAGAAAGAAATGTATTATGGTGTATGAAATTTGATGTATGTGTTTTATGTACAGTACTACTGTGTATAGTTGTTTATTATTCTTTATTACAGAAATGCTTATTCTATAATTTAAGATTTAAGGGAAAATATACTTGTATTTATCACAAAAAAGCATTTAAGACAGAAAAGTTAGGTAAGGGAGAGGTTTGAGAGGTCTGGAACGGATTAATTATATTTACATTATTTCTTATGTGAAAAATAGGTTTAATATACATTTTCTGCATTTAGCAGACGCTCTTATCCAGAGCGACTTACAGAAGTGTTTCCATAGTAAACAACAGTCGAAGAACACAAATGCTGAAACTTGTTTTTTTTTTTTTTTTTTTTTTTTGAAAAACATTTTGACTTAAGAAGTCTACTGTACTTTAATCAGTTCTAAACAAACCACTGCTGAACATCACATCCCTTCCAAGCAGGATTTTCTAAACCGAAAGTGATGCTCATGCTCTTTTTTAATTTATTTATTTATTTACATATTTGACCTTAAACCGAGGTTTTTATGTGGAATTTTATCTGTTAATTTACAATGTTTTTTTTTTTTTTTTTTTAATATGGAAAAATATCCAGTGAGCGAACTGGAAAACCCTGAAACCTCCAACGTGTGCACAGGAAACTGACTCAATTCCCTTTTGCTTTATATTTATTAACATAGTTTCTAACAGAATCATAATAACAGAATCATAAATCTACTTTATTTTTATGTAACTATAAAATGAAAGAAGCTGCACTGAGAAAATAATCGTTTCTACTCACCTTTTCAATACTTGCAGGTGGAGTCAGTCAGTGAATGAGTGAAGCCTGACTGGGCTGCAGCTCTCTCAGTACTGCGGTTTCTCCACTTTTACTTTCGCTTTGACTGATCTGCTCTCTGATTGGCTGATTAGAATTTCACGTGACCACTCGACCGTTATCTGTACCGTTATTTCTCCCTATATAAGTTCATAAGCGGCTCGTTCGCTTGCAAGAAAAAGTTTGTGAACCCGTTAACCTGGAGTTTTGCTTTGATAGCACATCAAATGTATCTAACTATACACACACACACACACACACACACACACACACACACACACACACACACACACACACACACACACACACAAAACGAAGTACTACAATTAAACTATTAATCTCTTCTGATTCATCTAACTAAATACATTTGGACAGATGGGAGAAGCTGAAGGTTCCTTTGGCCAAAATGAATAAGAGTAATATTATAATACCATTAGTTATTCCCCCTCACTTTAATTACCAATCTTTGATGAGACGTTTGTCCATAACATAGTCAAATTATTTTATGGCAGGAAAAAAACTCATACAAGTTTATTATTATTATTATTATTATTATTATTATTATTATTATTATTATTTATTAACCTTTATTTAACCAGGAAAATCTCATTGAGATTAAGAATCTCTTTTTCAAGAGAGTCCTGGCCAAGAATGGCAGCAACACACATCTGTTTCAATACATAAAACATAAACAATTTTCACAGTACAGGTAACAACAACCATAATAAGTAGACTATAAGATAAAAAAAGAGAGAAAATAAACAGCCTAAAACAGCTAAGAAGAATCTTGTGAATAAAAACATTTACAACAAGATGCCTCTCATACATAATGTTTTAGTCTAGTCTTAAAAACATTCAAAGAGACCAATTCCTTCAGATCCAAACCATTCTGTAGGTGGTCTCACTCTGATGGAGCAGCAAACTGAAACTATTTAGGTATTGTTAATAAAATTAAATCCTCCGGACGCAGCGAATAACCCCCTGTGGATTTCTTAACAATATAAAACAGGAGTTAAGGGAGAAGCAAACCCAACATTGCCTTACACACAAGAGTATACCAGTGACAGTCTGTGGGAGGACAACGCAGTCTATCCAACATGGGCATACAGTATACAATGGTGGGTAAGAGCTTCAAGATTAGTATTAAAGCATAAGGCCCCATGATAGACAGAATCCAACAAATGCAACACCTGTGTCGTAAGAGAACAAAAAAACTGGAAGCCTGTCATTACTTTGTGAACAAAGATGAAGGTGGCTTGGACTGGTTAGCATAATAGAAAGAATTGAACTTCATATTGCACCCAGCTGATTTACTCACATTTATATATCATCTACAGTTTATAGCAATGGGGAACTTTCAACATTCAACTCAACATACAGTTAAAGTATAAACTGAAGCTTAAGAACAACTTCTGATGGTTGTGAAAAACTTGGGTACAGTGAAGTAGTAATATGGCTAATGGGAAGAATGAATTGAGAACATATACCATACCATACCATACCATACCATACCATAAGAATACCACAAAGCAGCTGCTTTATAATTTATTTATTGCTTTTAGAATGTATTTATTAACTCATGTAGATCTTTATTGTGTAATTAAAAGACAAGATACAGAGACAGGTTGTATGACTCATACGGGAAGCAAAGGTCGATTTTATCAGGTACAACATAGTACATCATGGATACATTATCACCCCTGTTAAGTTACATAAGAATGGGTCTAAGCAGGAATAGTAAATGTTGGAAAAGCTGCTAACAAAATGATACATGTGTTGTACATGCTAAATAGGAATGTCCTAATATAAAATAATTTTGAAATGTTGATCAAGCTAACACATGCATTGTGTAATACATAGATGTCACCAATGACTGAAACGGCATCATATGAAGGTATGTTAGGGCGATACAAAATAAGTACACAAAATGTCTACTACAGTTTGTATTAGGTACAATAGCTGATCCAATTATAATTTACAATTAATGCATTATGCACATATTGAACATTATTTGTTGTGTGTGTGTGTGTGTGTGCGTGTGCGTGTGCGTGTGCGTGTGCGTGTACGTGTATGTGTACTGTTCCATTTAATGCAATCCCAGTAGTTTGTCATGACTGTAAGGTCTGTACTTCTGAATTCCTATTCTATCGACACACATTTAAAAGTATAATGCAGGTCTGTTTATTTTATCGCCAAGTTGTGGTTTATTTTAGTTTTTCTTTTTTGCCTTCTACTGTTTATTTGTTAAGTTTGTACAATGATTGCTGACCAACGTAGGATAGATATTTGAATTACAAAAAATCTCAGTGCTGTCATTTATTTTCTTAATGGAAAGGATTCAATTAGTTAGTCAAAGAAAATCTTAAACAGACATGTCCAGTCTTGCCTACAAAAGACTAGTGGAGCTACAGGTTTTCTTACATTAGCATGAGCTAGTACGAAAACTGGCAGCCACACTTGCTCTTTGGAACCAAGAATGGACACAAACTAAAAACAAAGAAAAATGATTCATTAATTATATAAATGATCGGCTTTAAATCTACAGATTATTTACCAAATAAGGAGTCGCTGGAATTCCAATTTAAGAATCCATATGTCTCATATGTGTCACTGATACTCTACTTTTCCACAGTAACCCCAGCTACCATCCTCCGTGTAGCACCAGTAGTAAGAGTAACCATAAATTCCGCCATAAATTCCGCAGGGATGGTCATCCAGACATGGGTTGTCGTAATAATCTGTGTTCTCTGTTTTTGAGCAGTAATCCCAGTTTGTACTGGTTTTGCACCAGCTGTAGCTGTATCCATGTGTATCACAGTAGTCACTGCACAACTCCCCGTAAATTGTGAAATGCTTATCCATTGCATTCTGTCCCCAAGTCCAGTCAACTTGACTGATCAGCACAATGAAGCAGACTGCAACCAGACGGAGTCCTTTACCTTGGCCCATTATGTCCATTAACTGGAAATGAAAGAGAAAATATAAGGAAGGCTGAACACATTTTTACACATTATGCCCTGCAAGTTTGCATACACTTGTAAGACATCTCAGTTGGGATGGGGGCAGTTTAGAGCTAGTAATGAGGTGAAAAAACTAAATAATGATGTGACTCCAAACACGTGATTGTAATCATGGTTTGGTACAAAAGCAACATCAGGACAGGCTGAGTCTTTGATGAGCAAAGATGATCAGAGGATCCAGTTTATCAACAAATGTGAGAAAATGTTTGAAATGTTTAAAAACAATGTACCTTAAAAAGAGAGTGAAAGGGGTTTGCATATTTCTCCTTCTATAGTGCATAATATCATTAAATGATTCAATGTTCTTTAATAAATAAAAAGCCACTGAAACATGGGTGTTTACACACTGAAATTCCTCTCGATTCCTTGAAAGTGATTCTTTTATTATATCTGACAATTCAAACATATTTCCTTTTTTGCATAATGTGACCGGATGAAAACCTCATCATCTAAAAATCATCTTACAAATGTCACCAATATATCACCAATATATGTCATTCCAAACTATAATCAATAATATTACATATCAATATATAATATAATAATAATATAAGGCCATTCTACACAATTAAATGGCAATATAGAACTTCACTACACTACCCAATGAATCATCAGATTTGCGGTATTTATATTTTTAAACTTTTTAAACTGAGAGAGAACTATTGTTATCAGAACAGATCAAAACTGATCATCAAGAGCTTTATGGATTGGGTTTATAAAATAGGGCTTAACTTTTGAAACTTTATCCAAAATGATACATGTTCTTATTGTAACAGGATATCTGCATAATTATTGGTCACATAGACACCAGAGGTACAGTTAGAAGCTTAGATTCACTACTTAAATATGCGCTTTTATTTAGTTCACATTGTAATCACAGTATCAGATCTCAACTGTGTCATGTTTATTATGTTCCATTGTTTCCAAAGCAAGAAAATACTGGAGCAGTAATATTATTGTGTGTAACATGCACAGCTGGGCCCATTTTAGAGAACCTTGCTTCATCTGACATGCTATGACCGGCAGAGGGGCCAAGGAGGTGCAGATGATTGCAGTGCCAGTTTCTCAATATTGACAAGTCACCTGGGCCTCGTGGTAATTCACTTTAGGTGTGAGTGTTTTTATATACCACGGTTGGGAAGCCTGTCTTTTGTCTGGAACAGTGATGCCAGGCTTAGTTTAATCTCATTTTCTTTTCTGACGTTGGCTACTAGCACATGTATTTACTGAAAAAGCCACAGCATTTTTTTGAGTGTCACTGCCAGACCGCTCTGGATGAGCAATTTAGTCCAGAGGCATCATGACGGTTTCTTTTCTTCCCTGGTTTTCTGGAACTGATTTGTCACAGACGGTCGTTATTTTTGCCAGCTTTTTTATATGTGACTATCCTTTTTCGTTTTTGTTCTACCAGTTCTACAGTTGTGTTTGTATTTGTCAGATTAATTAGTCACCTATTTGTTTTGAACCAATAAATCCTGCACCTTCTAGTTTAATTTTAAGGGATTTTTTCTTGACACTGTTGCCCTCGGCTTGCTCAGTAGGGTTTTTTTTGGTCTGTTGGTCCTGGATTCTGCAAAGTTGCTTTGAGACAATGTCTATTGTAGAAAGCACTATAGAAATAAAGTTGACTTGACTCGACTTGCATGGGTTCTCTGGAGATAAGTCAGAAACCAGGTTACTGATGTCACAAAGCTCTAGAATTAAACATCCTTTACTGATATTAAATGATACAGCCACAACTAAATGCACAACAGATTTTTGTGATTTTCAGTCACACACAAGATCTTTGTACTGGTGCTTACTGTAGATTGTTCCATTCAAACCAACCACATTCACCTATTTATGTTTCCTCATTTATAATTCTTAGTTTTATCTAAAATGTCAAGGTTATTTAAACGTTTTTGCAACGTTACATCAAAAAATATTAAAATAAATGTTATAATAATAAAACCTTGATTTAAAATCTAATAGGGTTTTAACAATACATCAGTAAACAGTAATTTTGAATAAAGGAATATAAATAAAGGCTACCACATTAAAATGAAAATATTACAGAATACTTTTATGCGGTGTCTACACCTTTGCAGTCTTTGAATAGTAATACTTACCTAATTGGTGCCAGTTGTATATGAATCATATACATGAATCAT
This sequence comes from Trichomycterus rosablanca, assembly GCF_030014385.1. Taxonomy (NCBI): domain Eukaryota; kingdom Metazoa; phylum Chordata; class Actinopteri; order Siluriformes; family Trichomycteridae; genus Trichomycterus; species Trichomycterus rosablanca. The sequence goes on along the minus strand of NC_086001.1, from coordinate 5,062,652 downwards.
GTGATCATTGGAGTCTCATCAGAGTGGTACCAATTTATAGGTTTTGTTGAAAGGGGTGTGTGTGGGAGGGGGGGTGCCAGTTTATTAGAGTCAGGGTCATGCTTAACAGTTAATCAGTATCAAATGTTTATCTAAACTAGAAGCTGGATGAAGACCACACCAACGGCCTTCGAAGACTAAAGTTCATGTTTACAGTTGTATACAAAACTTTATTTGATCAAATCCCAATTTGATTGTCAAATGTCACAAAGACAAGATCTTTTTAAAAAAAAGCAAATTTCAGAACGAATAGAGCAAAATATCAACAATTCTAAATCTGAAATGCTGATAAACTGATATGTAAAATGTATCTATTTAATTCTCTTTAATTCTTTATCTATATTTCTTACCTTACTAATGTGGTTGGTTTGAATGTGGCTGAATATTTAGAAGTTACCACAGCAGATTATTCTGGTCTGCATACATAATTTAGCACAGGTTTTTGCCAGATGCCCTTCCACCTTAATTCATCTGGCCTTGGGACCTGTGCATCTCCCTGTGTCTAAGCTGTTCTGCCACTGGTTCCCACCTAAATAGCCAATCACGTCTGTGTAGACACCAGACTGGCTGATAGCATTGCTGAGATTCAAACCACGAATCTTAGAGATCTTGGTCTAGTGTGTTGTACTGCTGCACCATCCAAGCGTGCTATGTGTACACAAATGAATTATATCAAATAAATGATATTTTTGCAGCTGTTTGCTGTTTAAACATGATTGTGTCCCTGGCCACAGCACTGAACTGACCAACCCATATTCTGTGTATAATCTGTTTTTCAGCAAACACAGGTCGATTGCCTTCAAAGGACACTTTCACTTTCAGAGAGTGCAGATCCGACCCCTGTACACTGTCCCAAAGCCTGAACATTAAATTAGAAACAAAAACAAAAGTCCACAGAAGTTCAGAAAAGACATTTTCTAACAAACACCAATCAAACTGGATGAGCTGATTACTTAAGTAATCAAGAGACATACGGGTGCTAAATAACTTTATTATTTAAATAATGTGTGTTTTACAAAATGTACAACTTCCTGTTTTATTAAATTATTTAAAATGATTCACTGTGACAAATATGCACCACCAGGCCACCATAAAGGGGACAAATACTTTTTACACACCAATTTAGTAAAATCGTAAAGCAAATGTTCCCTAAAAAAGCCCCAAGCAAATGTAAACATAACAATCTCTCCTAAATTTAATGAACAATAACCATTTATTTGCTGAATGTGACACAATAAATGAATAAAACAATGCAACCTGTGCGAAGGTTTAGGCACCATGTCTGTGCTTAGTAATGCCTCTTGATGAAAACTGGTAAAAATTAAAATTAAAACAATCCCTTTTTAAAAAATCCAGTATAGTTTTTAAATTATCACATCCTCTACAACACCAACTGGTGCACATAATCCACAATTTCCATTTATTTACTAAATTCAGCATACACTTATATAGCCAAAAGAATATGGACACCTGACCAAGAGCTTGTTGGACATTCCATTTCAAAACCACGGGCTCTAATATGGACACACACACCCCCTCACACTTTGTGGCTAAAACACTCTTTACCATAAGATTTTGAAGTGTTTGATAATTTGTCTTTACTTAATCAAACAAGTATTTGTAATATTTCAGTTTATGAATCAAATTATATCTTTATGGACCTCACTTTGTGTACAGGGGCACAGTGAGTATACATGAGGCTAAAACACCTGAACTTAATAATTAGGAGTGGTGTCCACATACTTTTGACTAGAGTATATGTAAGTTTAAAACTTTTTCAGTAACAAATAGACAGTTGAAGAGCACTCACCAAAACTGAAAATCTTATTTGTCTTTGTTATCAGTAGAAATGTTTTTTTTACCTGGAACTGTTGCATGACGCACTTTTTCAGCCCTGTTACCGTAAGTCCAGAATAACTGGCAACGGTTTAGAAGTTTACACAGTGCTAAGTAAACTTGTGGACAGACACAGCTTACACCTAAAAAAAGAGTCAAACGAGCCTTTGTGAGATCATGATGATAGTTGAGACCTGGCTTGCAGTTCATGTTGCAATTCATCCCAAAATGTGTTTAGTGGAGTTTGAGATCAGGGCTCTGTGCAGGCCACTGAAGTCACACCTATGTCTTTGTGATCGGGCAGCACGGTGGCTAAGTGGGTAGCACTGTTGCCTCACAGCAAGAAGGTCCTCGGTTCGATCCCCAGGTAGAGTTTGCATGTTCTCCCCGTGTCTGTGTGGGTTTCCTCCGGGTGCTCCGGTTTCCTCCCACGGTCCAAAGACATGCAAGTTGAGGTGAACTGGAGACACTGAATTGTCCATGACTTTGTTTGATATAACCTTGTGAACTGATGAATCTTGTATAACGAGTAGCTACAGTTCCTGTCATGAATGTAACCAAAGTGTAAAACATGACGTTAAAACCCTGATAAACAAACAAACACGTCTTTTTGATCCTTTGTGGAATCAGGAACGCACCATAGTCATGCTGGTACTGAAATGGGCCTTCCTCAGACTGTTGCCATAAGATAAAAAGCATATTTGTTTTGTATAACTAAATTAGATCACCTTTAAACAATTAGTGTGAATGAAACACCTGAAGTCAGTAATTAGAGGGGAGCTACTTACTTACTTTTGGTCATAAAGTGAACCTTGCCTGACAAACTTTATTAATAACTATATTTTGCAGAAAGGTGGACTTCTGTCTCATCTACCAAGATACATTCGTTATACGTTATTGAGTCCATCCTCACATCATCTATTACCATCTGGTTTGGTTCCTCCACATCACAAAAACGAGCCAAACTCCAGCGTATAATCAGGACAGCGGAGAGGATCATTGGATGTAGTCTGCCAACACTTCAGGACATCTACAACAGCAGAGTGCTGAAGCGTGCCGGCAAAATTACAGCAGACCCCTCTCATCCTGGACATCACCTCTTTCAAATACTTCCGTCTGGCAGAAGACTCAGGACAATAAAAACGAACACAACCAGACATGCTAACAGCTTTTTTCCGAGAGCTGTAACAATTTTTAACCACAGTTGCTCTCTTGGTTAATACTTATTTAACAGATCAGACAGCACACAGGCTGTTAACATGCTACATGTCATACATGTGTATTATGTGTACTATTATGAGTATTACCAAAACAAATTCCTCGTATGTATAACATACCTGGCAAAGTAAAGTGATTCTGATTCTGATCTTTGCGAGACAGCAACCCCATTGGAGAGTAGATGCAACATTGAATTGTTGTGGACAGCCTGAAGAACTCGAGTGTCAGGGTGTAGTTCATATGAACAGATCTTTCTTGAGAAGATCAGACTCAGACTTTGTGTGTCTTTTTTAGGACATGAAACCTCTTCCACACTTTCAGTTCCTCTGAACTCAAAAGACAGGAAGACAGTGTTAGCCATGAGGTTAGCGATTGTCACCTCCTGTTAATGTACAGACCAGTTTTCTACAATGACAAAGTTGAATCTGACCTTCTTACCTCCCAGTGTTAAATCTGCCCCCATCCCCCCACCCCCGCGATGATCTTAAATCACAGATGATGTGATTTAATAAAAAAAATAAAATAAATAATATATTGGGTTGTGGGCGGCATGGTGGCTCAGTGGGTAGCACTGTCGCGCGACTAAAGCAAGAAGGTCCTGGGTTCGATTCCCAGGCGGGGCGGGGCGGTCCGGGTCCTTTCTGTGCGGAGTTTGCATGTTCTCCCTGTGTCTGCGTTAGTTTTCTCTGGGAGCCACCAGCCTGGACTCCCTAGGAATACAGTATATGTAACTCAAATTGAATATGAAAAAGAAAAGTACTAAGAAGGACTGAATAAATGACATTTAAGCAGAGCAAATGCTTTAAACAGTGATTCTTTGTTGATCTGTTTACATCAAACTCAAGAAAATGTAGACTGAAAACTGCATTAATAAAATGTTGAATTCTATTGAATATCGACTGTTTCCTCTTAATGCCCACAATGCACATTTGGGCAGAAAGTAATTGGCCCCTCTAACATGGTTAGTCAGGTTAATTGGAGACACTGAATTGCCCTATAGGTGAATGTGTGTATGTGTGTCTGCCCTGCGATGGACTGGCGTCTCTGTTACTATGTGCCTTGCGCCCATTGAAAAGCTGGGTTGGGTTCCTAACTGGATAAGCGGATAGGAAACTAAATGAATGAATATTGGTTTGTAAGAGTGAAGTGTGTTTTATATTTTAACCACTCGAGGGCGCTGGAGCAACATCAAACTACAGAGCTGACAATGCATTCTGGGTAATGTAGTTCAGCGTGCTGCTTGACCGTGTGGACTTCCTAGATACTGAGCATATTGACGGAAACCATTCCTGACCGTTACCATTGTTTCTAACAGCAGTGGCTTTACAGTGAGGGTAAGTGAGTGATTGTTTTATTTAGATGTTTATGGAGTAATTAAGAGTTGTTATTTTGAGTAATTTAGCTGTTTAAACTCGGCACTCACAAACAAAGCCGAATGTTCATCGACATCCTCGTTCAGTCTGTTTTGCTTACAATACACAGAAATAAACAGTTCAAATCTATTTATAACAAACATTTATAATTACTGATCAAATTTGCTTAAGTGTTTGTTGTATCGTTTGTTTTTTAAAACTTTGTTCATGTTTTTGAAACGTGTTGTTAAGATAAGCGGTTTTTCGTCACTGGGCGGTGTTTAGTGAGTCGATTCTTCTCTGATTCCTGAATTGACTCAATATTGACTCAATAATATCAACTCTTAGCTTTACTTCCACTGCAGTTTAAACTGCAGTGGAGGTAAAGCTAAGAGTCGATTTAGTATTATGAGACTCTTCGTCTCTTTTAAATGACTCCTAAAATATTGAGTCAATTCAGGAATCAGAGAAGAATCGACTCAAACACCGCCCAGTGACGAAAAACCGCTTATCTTAACAACACGTTTCAAAAACATGAACAAAGTTTTAAAAAACAAACGATACAACAAACACTTAAGCAAATTTGATCAGTAATTATAAATGTTTGTTATAAATAGATTTGAACTGTTTATTTCTGTGTATTGTAAGCAAAACAGACTGAACGAGGATGTCGATGAACATTCGGCTTTGTTTGTGAGTGCCGAGTTTAAACAGCTAAATTACTCAAAATAACAACTCTTAATTACTTCATAAACATCTAAATAAAACAATCACTCACTTACCCTCACTGTAAAGCCACTGCTGTTAGAAATAATGGTAACGGTCAGGAAAGGTTTCCGTCAATATGCTCAGTATCTAGGAAGTCCACACGGTCAAGCAGCACGCTGAACTACATTACCCAGAATGCATTGTCAGCTCTGTAGTTTGATGTTGCTCCAGCGCCCTCGAGTGGTTAAAATATAAAACACACTTCACTCTTACAAACCAATATTCATTCATTCATCATTTAGTTTCCTATCCGCTTATCCAGTTAGGAACCCAACCCAGCTTTTCAATGGGCGCAAGGCACACAGTAACAGAGACGCCAGTCCATCGCAGGGCAGACACACATACACACATTCACCTATAGGGCAATTCAGTGTCTCCAATTAACCTGACTAACCATGTTAGAGGGGCCAATTACTTTCTGCCCAAATGTGCATTGTGGGCATTAAGAGGAAACAGTCGATATTCAATAGAATTCAACATTTTATTAATGCAGTTTTCAGTCTACATTTTCTTGAGTTTGATGTAAACAGATCAACAAAGAATCACTGTTTAAAGCATTTGCTCTGCTTAAATGTCATTTATTCAGTCCTTCTTAGTACTTTTCTTTTTCATATTCAATTTGAGTTACATATACTGTATTCCTAGGGAGTCCAGGCTGGTGGCTCCCAGAGAAAACTAACGCAGACACAGGGAGAACATGCAAACTCCGCACAGAAAGGACCTTAATTACTTAATTCCCGCCCCGCCCCGCCTGGGAATCGAACCCAGGACCTTCTTGCTTTAGTCGCGCGACAGTGCTACCCACTGAGCCACCATGCCGCCCACAACCCAATATATTATTTATTTATTTTTTTAAATTAAATCACATCATCTGTGATTTAAGATCATCGCGGGGGTGGGGGGATGGGGGCAGATTTAACACTGGGAGGTAAGAAGGTCAGATTCAACTTTGTCATTGTAGAAAACTGGTCTGTACATTAACAGGAGGTGACAATCGCTAACCTCATGGCTAACACTGTCTTCCTGTCTTTTGAGTTCAGAGGAACTGAAAGTGTGGAAGAGGTTTCATGTCCTAAAAAAGACACACAAAGTCTGAGTCTGATCTTCTCAAGAAAGATCTGTTCATATGAACTACACCCTGACACTCGAGTTCTTCAGGCTGTCCACAACAATTCAATGTTGCATCTACTCTCCAATGGGGTTGCTGTCTCGCAAAGATCAGAATCAGAATCACTTTACTTTGCCAGGTATGTTATACATACGAGGAATTTGTTTTGGTAATACTCATAATAGTACACATAATACACATGTATGACATGTAGCATGTTAACAGCCTGTGTGCTGTCTGATCTGTTAAATAAGTATTAACCAAGAGAGCAACTGTGGTTAAAAATTGTTACAGCTCTCGGAAAAAAGCTGTTAGCATGTCTGGTTGTGTTCGTTTTTATTGTCCTGAGTCTTCTGCCAGACGGAAGTATTTGTAAGAGGTGATGTCCAGGATGAGAGGGGTCTGCTGTAATTTTGCCGGCACGCTTCAGCACTCTGCTGTTGTAGATGTCCTGAAGTGTTGGCAGACTACATCCAATGATCCTCTCCGCTGTCCTGATTATACGCTGGAGTTTGGCTCGTTTTTGTGATGTGGAGGAACCAAACCAGATGGTAATAGATGATGTGAGGATGGACTCAATAACGTATAACGAATGTATCTTGGTAGATGAGACAGAAGTCCACCTTTCTGCAAAATATAGTTATTAATAGTTTAATTAATAACTTTTTATTAATAAGTTTGTCAGGCAAGGTTCACTTTATGACCAAAAGTAAGTAAGTAGCTCCCCTCTAATTACTGACTTCAGGTGTTTCATTCACACTAATTGTTTAAAGGTGATCTAATTTAGTTATACAAAACAAATATGCTTTTTATCTTATGGCAACAGTCTGAGGAAGGCCCATTTCAGTACCAGCATGACTATGGTGCGTTCCTGATTCCACAAAGGATCAAAAAGACGTGTTTGTTTGTTTATCAGGGTTTTAACGTCATGTTTTACACTTTGGTTACATTCATGACAGGAACTGTAGCTACTCGTTATACAAGATTCATCAGTTCACAAGGTTATATCAAACAAAGTCATGGACAATTCAGTGTCTCCAGTTCACCTCAACTTGCATGTCTTTGGACCGTGGGAGGAAACCGGAGCACCCGGAGGAAACCCACACAGACACGGGGAGAACATGCAAACTCTACAGAAAGGACCCGGACCACTCCACCTGGGGATCGAACCGAGGACCTTCTTGCTGTGAGGCAACAGTGCTACCCACTTAGCCACTGTGCTGCCTGATCACAAAGACATAGGTGTGACTTCAGTGGCCTGCACAGAGCCCTGATCTCAAACCCCACTAAACACATTTTGGGATGAATTGCAACATGAACTGCAAGCCAGGTCTCAACTATCATCATGATCTCACAAAGGCTCGTTTGACTCTTTTTTAGGTGTAAGCTGTGTCTGTCCACAAGTTTACTTAGCACTGTGTAAACTTCTAAAGCATTGCCAGTTATTCTGGACTTACGGTAACAGGGCTGAAAAAGTGTGTTTTACTAAAGTTCCAGGTAAAAAACATTTATACTGATAACAAAGACAAATAAGATTTTCAGTTGAGGTGAGTGCTCTTCAACTGTTTATTTGTTACTGAAATATTCAATGTTCTTTGGCCCATGCCACATTTTTTAAACTTACATATACTCTAATCAAAAGTATGTGGACACCACTCCTAATTATTAAGTTCAGGTGTTTTAGCCTCATGTATACTCACTGTGCCCCTGTACACAAAGTGAGGTCCATAAAGATATAATTTGATTCATAAACTGAAATATTACAAATGCTTGTTACAATTACCAAACACTCCAAAATCTTATGGTAAAGAGTGTTTTAGCCACAAAGTGTGAGGGACAGGGTGTGTGTCCATATTAGAGCCCATGGTTTGGAAATGGGATGTCCAACAAGCTCTTGGTCAGGTGTCCATATTCTTTTGGCCGTATAGTGTATGCTGAATTACTAAATAAATGGAAATTGTGGATTATGTGCACCAGTTGGTGTTGTAGAGGATGTGATCATTTAAAAACTATACTGAATTTTTTCAAAAGGAATTGTTTTTATTTTAATTTTTACCAGTTTTCATCAAAAGGCATTACTAAGCACATACATGGTGCCTAAACCTTTGCTTGGGGCTTTTTTAGGGAACATTTGCTTTAAGATTTTACTAAATTGGTGTGTAAAAAGTATGTCCCCTTTCTGGTGGCCACTGTTGCATATTTGTCACAGTGAATCATTTTAAATAATTTAATAAAACAGGAAGTTGTACATTTTGTAAAACACACATTATTTAAATAATAAAGTTATTTAGCACCCGTATGTCTCTTGATTACTTAAGTAACCAGCTCATCCAGTTTGATTGGTGTTTGTTAGAAACGTCTTTTCTGTGGACTTTTGTTTTTGTTTCTAATTTAATGTTCAGGCTTTGGGACAGTGTACAGGGGTCAGTGCCAGATCTGCACTCTCTGAAAGTGAAAGTGTCCTTTGAAGGCAATCGACCCGTGTTTGCTGAAAAACAGATTACACACACAATATGGGTTGGTCAGTTCAGTTCAATATGGGTTGGTGCAGCGGTACAACACACTAGACCACAATCTCTAAGATTCGGGGTTTGAATCTCAGCGATGCTATCAGCCTGTCCGGTGTCTACACAGACGTGATTGTCTATTTTAGGTGGGAACCAGTGGCAGAACAGCTTAGACACAGGGAGATGCTCTGTTTTAAATAAAACAAATTAAATACTTAGAATTAAAGAGATAAATAAGATCATTTTACATCAGTTTATCAGCATCACATTTTTTAAAATTTAGAATTGTTGATATTTTGCTCTATTAAAGCAGAAATCTGTCGTTCTGAAATTTGCTTGTTTTTGTGACCTTTTGCATTTGACGTGCGATTTGATCAAACTCTCCAAGTTTTGTATACAACTGTAAACATGAACTTCAGTCTTCGAAGGCCATTGGTGTGGTCTTCATTCAGCTTCTAGTTTAGATTAACATTTTTAGCTGTTAAGCATGACCCTGACTCTAATAAACTGCCCCCCCCCACCCACACACACACACACAACCCCTTACAACAAAACCTATAAAATGGTACCACTCTAATGAGACTCCAATGATCACACTTCATATACAACTGGCACCAATTAGGTAAGTATTACTATTCAAAGACTGCAAAGGTTTAGACACCATATAAATAAAGTTGACTTGACTTGACATAAAATTATTCTATTGAATTGTGTAAAGAAAAGAGCTTCACTTTATGACTGTGTAAATATTTCCTTTTAAATGTGGTAGCCTTTATTTAAAATTACTGTTTACTGATGTATTGTTAAAACACTATTAGATTTTGAATCAATAATTTTTAATAACTTTTGAACTTTTGTAACATTGCAAAAAAAAAACATTTAAATGACCTTGACATTTTAGATAAAACTGAGGATAATAGATGAAGAAACATAAATAGGTGAATGTGGTTGGTTTGAATGGAACAATCTACAGTAAGCACCAGTACAAAGATCTTGTATGTGACAGAAAATCACAAAAATCTGTCTTGCATTTAGTTGTGGCTGTATCATTTAACATCAGTACAGGATGTTTAATTCTAGAGTTTTGTGACACCATGTTAACCTGGTTTCTGACTTATATCCAGAGAACCCATGCAAGTCAAGTCAAGTCAAATTTATTTCTATAGCGCTTTTTACAATAGACATTGTCTCAAAGCAACTTTACAGAATTCAGGACCAACAGACCAAAAAGAAAAACCCTATTGAGCAAGTCGAGGGCAACAGTGGCTTAAACTAGAAGGTGCAGGATTTATTGGTTCAAAACAAATAGCTGACTAATTAATCTGACTAATACAAACACAATTGTCACACAACCCGCAAGACATTTAACTAAGGTAGAACAAAAAAGGATAGTCGCAAATAAAAAACCTGGCAAAAATAATGACCATCTGTGACAAATCAGTTCCAGCTCCTGGGGGGATTAGTGCCCCTATGACAACCAGCTTGGCCCCCCTAATGCCCCCATTGAGTGAGTCACCTGACTCTTGCGAACACATGGCGACAAAGCTGCACACCAAAGTAACCCACATTTTCTAGTTGGACCGTTTTAATGCACATTTGGGCAGAAAGTAATTGGCCCCTCTAACATACCCTCTGGCCACTGCCTGGCCCCCCACCTTACATGGTCTAGAACCGCCACTGACCACCTCATGGTGAAGCTGTTGTTGTGCCTAGACTTACCAACTATAATATAAATTTTTATGTGGTTAAAGTCTGCAGTTTACATACATTTGTAAGTAATTTTGGCTTTTAAATGATATTTTTGACTGCATGATTGAATGCCTTTTCAGTCTGCTGTTTAAAAGGTTTAAAAATATAAATGGGTCAAAGACTAGACGTAACTTTTTAGTGTCCCCACTTGATAAATAATATACAATTATATTAATATAAGTGGATATACCTTCAATCTACTCCATTTGTACATCTTTACTGAAACCTAAAGTAATTTTTACGGAAAATGTATGATTTTTGAAAAAATAACCCTTGAAACCCCCAAAATGTCATTCAGTGCAACGGTCCCCCTACCTCTTTAAGTAATAAAACATTAAGAAAAAACTAATTAATCTTAAGTAAAACTTAAAATTTACTGCTTTGGCATAATTGTACAAATGTCATGTGTGACATATTAAATAATATTCAATCAGATGTGTTTTTTAATATTAATAATATTCAGGATACTTTCGGTCCCCATTTTCCCAATCTTCAGTTGTCATTCAGTACAACGTTAATAAAAAGCCTATTATGCAATCAAGCTACTGCAGTCATGTGACCAATTATAACAACAAAAGAAGACTCCTGGGGACCCTTCAGCACACACACGAGGTCAATGCATTTTAACATTATCTGATAAAAATGTCTTTTTACTGACACAGTACATTAAAGAACAAAACTGAGTTTCATTCAGTACAACACAGAAAACGTAATATTACGGTTAATCTTGTAAACAACAAGGTTATTAACATTTAAATGTGAATATGTGTAGAAATGTCTTTGAGCTAAGGTCAATGTTAGCTTTTCCTAACCACTGGGATAACTGTAAAATGTGCTAAAGTAAAATTTCTGTCATTCAGTACAACTACAGTCATTCAGCGCAACAGAATTTCGCTGTTGCACTAAATTGACAATGACATTGTTATACTGACTTTATAATGTTTTAAAATTATTTTTAAATATTAAAACCACTTTTTTTTCCATTCTAGTCTTCCTTAATAAGAGCAGTAATTACAATTAATATTAATAATTATGTTTTTGATGAAGTGGTCCCTGAGATTTTGTTATTGTCAAGTACGATGACCTGCCATTCGTTGGGCAGGTACTGCTGTCTGTAGGAGATGAGGTGCAAGTTAGCTGCATGCTACAAAATTGAAACAGAAATTCCTTTGTGTGGCCAAATACACCTGATGAAATTTACTACCTTAAGTCTGATGTCAAAATCATAATCGCAGAACCAAAGCCATGTACAGCAAGAACCTCAAGGTTAACAACAAAAGACTGGAAAACATTTGTTCAATTCATAAAATAAAATGCGACTTCAAATGGTTTTCACGTGTTATGACACAAATTCCACACTTCCACACTGTTCTGGTGCCTTACAAGTTGTTATGATGGCTTCATTAGCTATGTTTTTCATTGCCTTACTTTTTTCATGATGTAGTAATATTATAACACATACTTGCCACTGGTGTGGCATATTTTCATTCTACTACTGCTACTTTAATTAATAAAGAACTTAAAAACTAATTAAGTCATGAATATTCTGATGTAACAGGATAATTTGGAGTACGTCATTCAGTGCAACATAAAATCATCATACAGTGCAACAAAAACATTTGCTTAAAATATTTTTTTCATGTGAATGCAAGAGAATCTAGGCCTGCTTCATAGAAAACAGAGTTTGATTAGGTTTCAAATAGAATAGAATGTGTAGCAAAAACATCTTGTATACAAATAAACAAAATCCCAAGACGCATTAGAGTACAAACAATGCACAGAAAATTCAAAACAGAGTAAGTACAGTTTCTTCTGAGGTTTTAAATCTTTTGTAAGAGATATACTAAACTAAATTTGAAATGGCTAAGATTGTTCCTTGTGTGTGTATTTTGTCATAAATTAGTCGTTGCACTGAATGACATTTTTGTGCCCTTGTCGTGTGTCAACAACACTAAAATTATCAAATAAGCAAAATGCTGAGAAAAAAAATACATATTTACATAGGTGACACATTTGTGCACAATATTAAATAAAAAAATTATACAATTTAACCATTTTATTTTTTTGGTACTTGGAACACCCTATTCGTCTTTCACCCAAATACAGCAACTCTGATGATTCATTAGGGAGTGTAGTGAAGTTATATTATGTCATTTAAGTTTGTAGAATGGCCTCCTATTATTATTATTATTATATTATATATTGATATACAGTATATTATTATTGATTATGGTTTGGAATGACGGGTGATAGTTTTAAGATTATTTTTATCCCAACTGGTCACTTTATGCAAAAAAGGATGTAAACTTGCAGGGCAGAATGTGTAAAAATGTGTTCAGCCTTCCTTACACTTTCTCTTTCACTTCCAGTTAATGGACATAATGAGCCATGGTCAAGGACTCCCTCTGGTTGCAGTCTGCTTCATTGTACTGATCAGTCAAGTCGACTGGACTTGGGGACAGAATCAACTGGTTAACCATTACACAGTTAATGGGGAGTTGTGCAGTAGCTCCTGTAAGACAGATGGATATAGCTACAACTGGTGCTATACCAGGTCTAGCTGGGATTACTGCTCAGAAACTCAGAACACAGATTATAACGACAACCCATGTCTGGATAACCATCCCTGTGGGAAATATGATTACTCTTACTACTGGTGCTACAATAAGGGTGATGACTGGGGTAAGTGTGGAAAAGTAGAGCCCAAGAAAAACTTATTTATCAGTTCAACATATCAGAAAATCTGCATCGATGACTGTGCTTATGATAAGGAATATGAATACTTCTGGTGCTACACAGAACAAGGATGGGACTACTGCTCCCCATCAACTGATGTTACGTATAAGAACGAGCAATGCCGCTCAGGTTACACGTGTGACACCCATGGATATGATTATACCTGGTGCTGGACAGGCTTATTCACTCATGACTACTGTGGAGTTATCGAATCAGTTGAATGTCACTTCAATGCACCCCTGCGTAAAAAACGGACACCTAATAAAAAAACTAATAAAAAACCTAATGAAAAACCTAATGAAAAGATTTATGAAATTAGGGATGAGGAAAATGGACAAGTAATCAGGTTTTGCACTACGCAGGTCCCTAAAGACTTCACTGATGGTAGAGGTCTTAAAGACGATTTATCACACATAATTTCACTCTGGGACAATGTCTCCATAGGAAACAGGCCCGGGACTTTGATTACCGAAAAACGACTCCGCATTGACCTACAGGGAACAATAAACAAAAATAATCAGTCGTACTACAATCTGCAAATTCAGGTGAATATTCCCCGTAAGCCTGGAACAAGTACAACCTTGGCCCAGGTTTTTATCCCAAAGAATGCTGACATTCCAGATAGATATGTGCAAGAAGCCTTCACTAACAGCTTCAATGAGAAATCCAGGATTTTTATACAGACATACCCTAACTTGTCAAATGAAGATCTGTAGAATTAAAGCCGATCATTGACATACTTAATGAATCATTTTTCTCTGTTTTCAGTTTGTGTCCATTTTTAGTTTCAAAGAGCAAGTGTGGCTGTCAGTTTTCATACTAGCTCATGCTAATGTAACAAAAGCTGTAGCTCCACCAGCCTTTTGTATGTAAGACTGGACATGCCTGTTTAATATTTTCTTTGACTGACAAATTCAATCCTTTAACACATTTGCTTTTGACAAATGAAAAGCAAGTGTTCAATATACAATATGGGCCTAATCCATAAGGTTTCAATTATAATTGAATCAGCTATTGTACCTAATACAAACTGTAGACATTTTGAGTACTTATTCTGTATCACCGTAACATACACTGTATTGCCAAAAGTATTCACTCACCCATCCAAATCATTGAATGCAGGTGTTACAATCACTTCCATGGTTATAGGTGTATAAAAAAAAACAAGCACATAGGCGTGCAGACTGCATCTACAAACATTAGTGAAAGAATGGGTTTCTCTCAAGAGCTCAGTGAATTCCAGTGTGGTACCGTGATAGGATGCCACCTGTGCAACAAGTCCAGTCATGAAATTTCCTCGCTACTGAATATTCCAGTCAACTGTTAGTGGTATTATAACAAAGTGGAAGTGATTGGGAACTACAGCAACTCAGCCACGAAATGGTAGGCGACGTAAAATGACAGAGCGGGTCAGCGGATGCTGAGGTGCATAGTGCGGAGAGGTCACCAACTTCAGTCAATCGCTACAGACCTCCAAACTTCAAGTGGCCTTTAGATTAGCTCAAGAACAGTGCGTAGAGCTTCATGAAATGGGTTTTCATGGCCAAGCAGCTGCATCCGAGCCTTTCATCACCAAGCGCAATGCAAAGCGTCGGATGCAGTGGTGTAAAGCATGCCGCTGGACTCTACAGCAGTGGAGACATGTCTCTGGAGTGACAAATCAACATGACTGCTCACCAGTGCACAAAGCAAGGTCTATTAAGACATGGATGAGCGAGTTTTTAGAGCGGAGACTGTGAGCCAGGCTCTCATCCAACATCCGTGTCTGACCTCACAAATGCACTTGTGGAAGAATGGTCAAAAATTCCCATAAACACACTCCTAAACCTTGTGGAAAGCTTTTGCAGAAGAGTTGAAGTTGTTATAGCTGCTAAAGGTTGGCCGACATCGTATTAAACCCTATGGATTAAGAATGGGACATCACTCAAGTTCATATGCGTGTGGAGGCAGACGAGCGAATACTTTTGGCAATATAGTGTAGCTGCATATAATGCCATTTCAGTCATTGGTGACATCCATGTATTACATAATGCGTGTTAGCTTGATCATTTCAAAAGTGTTTTATATTAGGACATTCCTATTTAGCATGTACACATGTATCCTTTTGTTTGCAGCTTTTCATTTATCATCCCTGTTTAGACCCATTTTATGTAACCTAACAGGGGTGATAACATATCCATGATATACTATGTTGTATTTGATAAATCGACCTTTGTCTCTGTATCTTTGTCTCCTTGTCTCTCAATTACACAATTATTATCTACATGAGTTAATAAATAAATGCTAAAGCAACTGCTTTGTGGTATTCTTATGGTATGTTATATGTTCTCAATTCATTCTCCCCATTAGCCATATTACTACTTCACTGTACCCAAGTTTTTCACAACTAAAGGTACCTCTAGAAGTTGTTCTTAACCTTCAGTTTATACTTTAAGTATGTTGAGTTAAATGTTGAAAGTTCCCCATTGCTATATACTGTAGATGATATACAGATGTGAGTAAATCAACTGGGTGCAATAGTAAGTTCAAATCTTTCTTTTATGCTAACCAGTCCAAGCCAGTAATTTTAGGCTCCCAGTTTTCTTCTCAGAAAACTTGTATGAGTCTTTTTTTCTGCCATAAAACCGTAAAAAAAAAATGGACTATTTAATACTGGTTGTATATTTGGGTGTGATGGACAAAGGTCATGTCAAAGATGAGGGGCAATAACTAATGGTATTATAATATTACTCATTTTTTGCCAAAGGAACCTTAAGCTTCTCCCATCTGTCCAAATGTATTTAGTTAGATGAATCAGAAGAGATTAATAGTTTAATTGTAGTACTTCTTGCAGTGGTGGGCGGATCGATCCAAATATCGATATTATCGATACCTATGTTGGTATTGGTATCGGATCGATACTAGTGTGATGGGATCGATACTTTAGTTTGACTTTTTCTCCGCTACATTCAGCATGTTTCTCCCGTTTCATCAGAAAGTAAAGATCATGTGTGTACAGACAGTAGCAGCTCCTCTCAGATCTTACATGCTCACCTCACTCTTCCTCTCCTCCTGCTCTGCTGTGTGTTGTTGTGGTACCGTCACATTGTTATGTTTGCAGATACAGAAATAGGCGATTTTAGGTGGCCAAGATGGCGGATTAGTGAGTGGACGTGTTTTAGTTTTCCCTCAGGAATTTATGGATGTGTGGTTTGACGATCAGGAAAATACCAAATAATTAACTTATTCAACTGATGAATTATTGATTGTTTATGGGAAGAAGGAGAAAGAAACAAACTGTGACCAGGTCTGAGATTACAGTCAGCTCAGTTTCGATGGATCTGCAACAGGATAGCGAGCCATTGAGCAACGCAAGCTGGTTCGAGTCTAATCCAGACATGGAACCTGATTGTTCTGGCTGTTCCTCTCCCTGACACTCCTTTGAAACCAGTGCAAAAAAAAAGCCAAGCGGGACACTCGTGAAAGCAGCGACTCACAGTCTGATATTTTGGTTGCGATTCACAAACTCTCTGATAAACATGATGAAACATTCAAGAATTTCCGCCATTGAGTTGATGACTAAAAATACTTCGGCACAGATAGAGAAGTTAACTTCAACGGTGAAACAGCTGACTATGCAAGTTAGTCAACACAAAGAGATTCTAAACCGCATGGACGAAGATATTAAAACATTAAAGAAGAAAAACGACATGCTTAAAGCAACGGTTGCTGACTGCAAACGGTACAGCTGGAGATGGGCTTTGAAATTACACGGACTGAGAGAAAAGGATGGGGAAGAAATCAGAAAGATTGTAATTGATATTCTTGGAAAAGTTGCTCCTGAAATTCGCGATGACTTGAAGAATGGTGTTGATATTGTTCATCGACTCGGCGCAAAGAGAGACGATGGTTCCAGTAGATCCATCATCATCATCTTGTTTGCGTTACGACGCATACGCGATGCCATTTGGAGTGTTTCCCGACGCTCTCAATTTCTACGAGAGAACAAGCTAAACTTCTCAGAAGCCTTGTCACCGGAGGACAGAGCAGCTAGAATGAAACTTTGACCTTTAGTGAAAAAGCTAGAGATGAAGGCAAGAAAGCGTCCTTCCATGGTTCATATGCCCTCATTGATGGAAAGAAATTTGATTATTTACGTTGACTGCAAAACGTTTAATTTTGTCCAGTTGTTTAAAGTAGCAATTTTTAGCTAACAAAACACTCTTTTCACAGATAAAAACTGAACTGCTTTCTCTGATGGGTAGACATTCTAATTCCATTTTAATTTTAGGTGGTGACTTCAATGAATGCATCGAAGACAAATTGGATAGGTTACCTCCTAGAGCTAATCAAGATCTTTTGAGATATAGCTCAGTGTTTTCACTATGTTCTGATCTCTTTCTGACTGATATTGTACATGGCGTTTCTTTAATCCTGATAGGCTGGATTTTACATGGTCTAATGTTAATCGATCCTTGCAATCTAGAATTAATCTTTTTTTGATATCCTCTTCATCTCTTAATATTGTTAAAGATATTTCACATGCATTTGCCACACTATCTGATCATAAACTTATTTCTTTAACGTTGGGCAGCTCACATGAAACTCCAAAACTTAGAGGTTATTGGAAGTTCAATAATATCCTTCTTAAGGATAATACATTCAATGAAAGCATTATTACACTGATCAAGGATATTTTTAAATGATGAAGACATAAGCAATTATAAAGCTAAATGGGATTATTTTAAATATAAAGTTAGATATGTGGTCATTAAGAGATGTAAACTATTAAAAGCCATCAAATGTAAACAAGAGTTAGATCTCTTTGGTAGAATTAATGCTTTACTGATTAAGGATAATACTTCTGAAGAAGAAAAGTTAGAATTAAAAATTCTAAATTTAAAAATTAATCAAATTTATTTAGATTTAGCTAAAGGGGCATAAGTCCAATCTAGAGCTAAATGGATGGAGGAGGGTGAGAAAAACACCAAATTGGCTCTTTTCTCAATGAAAAAAGGAAATCACCAGGTATTGATGATTTATCTATAGAATTTTACATTTATTTTTGGGAAATTATTAAGAACCTATTATTTTATATGTACAAGGAGTGTGTTGATCAGAGAGCGATGACAACATCTATGAAGCAGGGTATTATCTCCCTTATTCCTAAACCTGACAAAGACTTAGCAATGATAAACAATTGGCATCCCATTACTCTTTTAACAGTAGATTATAAACTTTTAGCTATGGTTTATGCCAATAGATTAAAGTCTGGTTTGGATGGTATTATTTCTGAGACACAATCTGGTTTTAGACACATTAGTAACAATATAAGGTTAATTCTGGATTTGCTAGATTATTCAGATCATATATATTCTGAAGCTGTTATTCTATTTCTAGACTTTTACAAGGCCTTTGACACAATTGAACACCAATTTATTTTTAAATCTCTTAAATTATTTGGATTTGGTGATGCATTTGTTGATATTATTGGCATGTTGTACAGGGGAATCAATAGTTCTGTTATTATAAATTTCAATACATCTCAGAGATTTGACATAACACGTGGCGTTGGGCAAGGCTGCCCAATCTCTCCCTTTTGTTCATATTAATTACGGAATTATTGTCCTTAAGTATAACACATGATCCATGTTTAAAAGGAATTTCAATTTTTGGTAGAGAATTAAAAATTTCTCAATTGGCAGATGACACTACTCTTTTTTTAAAAGATAAAAACGAGTTATCCACTGCTTTGAATCTAGTTACACAGTTTTCATGTGCCTCTTTACAATTGCAAGGATTTTTAATATAGATAATATTCCAGTCCAAAACACAGTAAAGTATCTCAGTATCTAGATTACAAAAAACATTTTGGATAGACAGCATTTAAATTTTTTAAATATACTAAACAGTTGTTTAATCTCTGGCTTCAGAGAGACTTATCTTTAAAAGGTAGTTCTTTTATCAAAAGCTGAAGGGTTGTCTCGATCTGTGTATCCATCTCTCCATTTTCATAAAGGATCCCATAGCAAACGAAATTAATACACTTTTTTTAGATTTCATATGGAAAAACAGTTATTTCTAATTGTAGATCTGGAAGTGTTGACTTTTAATGACACCATCAACACGTTTAGAATTAGTTGGGTTAAAAGATGCCTTATTAATTTAAACTCTATGTGATTTTTTTATCCCAAATTTTATTTTTAATAAAGTAGGTGGTTTACCATTTCTATTAACGTGCAACTATCTCCCAAATAAACTCCCTATTTCTCTCTCTAAATTTCATGAACAAGCTTTACTCGCGTGGAAATTATGCTTCATCCACAATTTCTCTCCACATAGAGCCCTCCTGTGGAATAACGCTGATATTACAATTGGGAAAAAATCCCTTTTTTTCCCTAAATGTTTTTTTATTTCAGTGTTTGATGACTTTGGTAATGTACTTGTATGTGAGCAATTTATGACTAAATATGATTTCCCTATTCCTTTTAAAGAATATAATCCCCTGATTCGGGCCATTCCTAGTGGCCTGGTCCAGCTTGTGAATAATTATTTGAGTTTCATGAGACCTGAGGGTATTGTTAGGTCACAGTCATTGTTGTGTTTAGATGGAGTGAGCATATACAGTAAAAAGTGTGATAATAGACACATTCGTTGTATACTTCAGAATCAAAACAAAACTGTTGCTCGTGGGAATTTTTTTTGGATGACTCATATTGAGGATATAAACTGGAGGAGGGCCTGGTTGTTGCCTCAAAAGTTTTGTATGCCTAATAAAGCCAAGGAGGTTCACTTCAAAATTTTACATAAAATATACCCAGTTAATTCAGTTGTTTCCAAATTTGCTAATATTGGGAGCTCTTGTACTTTTTTTGATGATGCTGAAGAGACAGTTATTCACTTATTCTTTCAATGTAAAAAAACAAACAAATTTTGGTCTGATTTAAATGATCATGATGACCAGACCTATGCTTTCTTTGTTTTTACTAGAATTTAATTCACTTCTGCAATCTATAAAACTTACCCAAAATAAAAAAAATCATTAGGTTTATAAATTATTTTGAATGTTATTGTGGGGAGGGTGGTGATTGAATGGCTTTCCTTTTTTTTTTTTTTACATATTTGGCCTTGAACCGAGGTTTTTTTATGTGGAATTTTATGTTAATTTTGTATTTTTTTTTAATATGGAAAAATATTTTTGTCTGAGCGAAGGGTGGCACGGTGGCTTAGTGGGTAGCACTGTCGCCTCACAGCAAAAAGGTCCTGGGTTTGATCCGCAGGGGCAGTCCGGGTCACGTGTATTGGGTCACTATTAAAAATCTACAGATTTATTCCCCCTGCAAACACAACTATGTGGTATGAGATAGCCACTTTGTGGTGATACGCTGTGATGGTAACGTTGTGAGAAAGTAAAGCACAAGAAACAAGAAATCGTACTGAATTTATTTACAACCCTACTGAGAGCAGCTATTTACAAAAATGTATGTATTACAATAATACACTTAAATGTCATGACAATTCAGTCAGATTTAGCAATTTGATGATGCATCTACCTTAATTATGAAAATGTATCGGATCGATATCGGCGTTACTGGCCCTGTATTTACTGTATTTACGATACCAAATTTTGCAGTATCGCACACCACTACCTTCGTGTGTGTGTGTGTGGTTATTAGGGCTGCACGATATTGGAAAAAACTGACATTGCGATTTTTTTCCTTCTGCGATATATATTGCGATATTAGAAAAATGCTGGAATTTTCACCACATTATTAATAATATTAATAATGCATGTATCTTACTCTAAATAAGGGGCTCATCTGTGAAAAAAGGTGGTGCCTACAAGGGATACAAAAGATTATGACAAGCTACATCTGTCACGTTGGGGGGCTAAGGCGAAACAGAGGGGCAGACACACGCAGAGATGCAAACTAAACAAAGGATTTATTAACAACAAAGGCTATAAACACAGTAGCACAAGCTAGAAACATGGCGAGTAACACAGGCTAGAAACATGGCTAGTAGCACAAGCTAGAAGCACGGCTAGTAGCACAAGCTAGAAGCACGGCTAGTAGCACAAGCTAGAAGCACAGCTAGTTACACAGGCTAGAAACATGGCTAGTAACACAGGCTAGAAGCATGGCTAGTAACACAGGCTAGAAACATGGCTAGTAACACAGGCTAAGCACATGGCTAGTAACATGGCTGGTAACACAAGCTAGGGACATGAGCTTTAACAAACCTTAGACAGACAGACAGACAGACAGACAGACAGACAGACAGACAGACAGACAGACAGACAGACAGACAGACAGACAGACAGACAGACAGACAGACAGACAGACAGACAGACAGACAGACAGACAGGCCAAAGCAAACCAAAATAGTTCCCAATGTCTGTGCTCCAGTGCACCTCTTAAATGGAGGGCAGCTGGAGCCAATTAGTTTGAATGAACCAATAGAAAAGGGGGCGTTGGCTGGAGACAGAGTGTGCTCACAGAGAGGGGGGCATGGCAAATATGAGTACACAAAGGAGGCAGTGTGACAACATCTTTGTACTCGGTTGAAACTGAGCAATTAACTAAGAAAGCTTCAATATCACATGAGGGAATTAACAGGATTGACAAAATTGGTCATTTAATATTTTATTTCACAATCAAAACCTCTTCAAGTAGTAAACATTATTTAAAATAAACTATACAAACAAAAGAGCAGCTATACACCTGTTCCAAATCCGAGATGCCTTAGTTACTAAGCTCACTACTGAGGCAGAACGAGTGAGAATCGGAAGCGTCCTTAGTGATAAAGACAATCCCTGAATTCACTGCGGCATCTCTTCTCTCACAGAAAAATAAACATGGCTGACGGTGCGGACAAAGTTATTTTCAAATGTAAATAAATAATTATTGATTTTTAACGAGTGTTTTTATTTGCAAGTTTGGGCTTGTCAGCAGATGTAACAGTTTTCTGTACACGAATTGAGATGTTATATTGACATGTTAGCGCCGTCCCACCTCATTCCATTGGTTTTAATGGCAAGGTGCTAAATGCCAAACGCAAAACCAGATGGAATCTCTAAGTAGCGCGTTCCAATAACCTGCCTTATAAGTCAGTGACTTATTAAAATTCTTTCTACTGAGGCAGCTGCCTGTGTAGGTAGTACAGCGAGGCAGCTCACTAGGTTTTTGAACACACTGGTAGATGTTACATGGTAAATGAGAACGGTGTGAATTTTCGTTTTGTGTCAAGCAACAAAAAAGTTTTAGCATGACGTATTTGATTTAATTAAGTAACATTGCACGTCCTGCAATGTGACTATCGCGCATGCACACATCGCGATGTCGATGCTGAAACGAAATATCGTGCAGCCCTAATGGTTACACATTTAATGTGCTATCAAAGCAAAACTCCAGGTCAACGGGTTCACAATTTTTTTCTTGCAAGTGAACGAGCCGCTTATTAACTTCTGTAAGGGGGAAATAACGGCACAGATAACGGTCGAGTGGTCATGTGAAATTCTAATCAGCCAATCAGAGAGCAGATCTGTCAAAGCGAAAATAAAAGAGTAGAAATCGCAGTGCTGTGAGAGCTTCACCGGACAGCCAGACTTCATTTATTCACTGACTGACTTCATCTGCAAGTATTAAAAAGGTGAGTAAAAACGATTATTTTCTCAGTGCAGCTTCTTTCATTTTATAGTTACATAAAAATAAAGTAGTTTATGATTCTGTTAGAAACTATGTTAATAAATATAAAGCAAAAAGGAATTTGGAGTCAGTTTCATGTGCACACGTTGGAGGTTTCAGGGTTTTCCGCATTATTGATTTGGGACAATTTTTACGCCGGATGCCCTTCCTGACACGACTCTCCCTATTTTATCCGGGCTTGGGACCGGCACTATAATGAACTGGTTTGTGCATCTAGCGGCTAGGTACCTATAGGACAATTCAGTGTTTCCAATTAGCCTGGTGGCATGTTTTTTGACTGTGGGAGGAAACCGGAGCACCTGGAAAAAACCCATGCAGACACGGGGAGAACATGCAAACTCCACACAAAAAGGACCCGGACCACTCAACCTGGGGATCAAACCCAGGACCTTTTTGCTGTGAGGCGACAGTGCTACCCACTAAGTGGCAATTGGTGCCAATTTCTTATTTTTAAATTGTAAAAATTAAAGAAATCAGGAAAAAAGAAAATACTTTTGCATTGACATGTAAATCCTACGCAACAGCTTCTGCAGGGGTGCCAGCAACTTCTTTTCTTGACATTTAATATCTATTACATTTAAACTTTAATAAAACTTGATTGTAAAATGTTTTATTTTTTAGATTTAAAGATGGGGACCAGAAGACTTTGCTGCCTTCTTGTTTTTCTGTTCATAGTCAGCGTCTACAGCTTTAAAACCCTAAATAACAGGAAAGATCTGTCAGAAGTAAAGTTTGGTAAAACTTTTCCTACGCACGGCCTCCTGCTCTTGTACTGGCTGGTTTGTGAAGGTACACCTGACAACAATGGAAATCTGCTTCTTAATTTTAACCCAAGGGAGGGACTTTTTGGCTTTCATCCTTATAAAAACTATGATAATGTTTTTCCCAACCTGGTCAACACAAATTATGAATATTACACTGTTGGCAACCTTAATCTGGAGAAGGAGAATCCGCGGTTGCCTGGTTACGTCACAGAGGACTTTAGGAATTCCAGGCACTCACAAAAAAACATTGACCAAATTGTGATTAAGGTTCAGAAGAACAATCCAGCCCTAGTGAATGAAATTTACATAACGCAGCATTTTGAGGACAGAAATCGAGGCAGTGATTATGACGGACGTTTAACATACAAGATCAGCGAGGAGCTGCTCAAGGAAATCGCAGAATACTGTATCGAGACTGAGGAAAAGAAAAAGGATAAAGAGGATCCCATTGACCAAAGGTTTGCACGAATACAGCAAAAGTTTCAGAACTATCCATTTCTTCATGCGTTTTTGTACCAGACTGGTTATGAAGGGACTTGGGGGCATGATTCATCTCTTTACTATTACACAAGTAATGGGAAGTGTGCGAGCAACTGTGAGACAGCTGGATCTAGCTACTACTGGTGCGAAACCAGGACAAACTGGGATTACTGCTCACCAAAAAAACAGTGATTATTATGGCAACCCATGTCTGGATGACTATCCCTGTGGGAAATATGATTACTCTTACTCCTGGTGCTATAAGAAAGGTGATGGCTGGGGTTACTGTGGAAACGTAGAGCCCAAGGAAAACATACATATGAGTTCAACATACCAGAAAATCTGCATCGATGACTGTGTTTATTATGAGAAAAAAGACTACTTCTGGTGCAACACAGAACAAGGATGGGACTACTGCTCCCCAGCAACTGATGTTACATACAAGAACGAACCATGCCGCTCAGGTTACACGTGTGACACCCATGGAAAAGATTACACCTGGTGCTGGACAGGCTTATTATCTTATGGCAAATGTGGGGTTGTCAAATCTGTCTGATGTAATTGCTATGCACCCAAGCGTAAAGAAGGCAATATGATCATGCTAATAATAATGAAGAGATTTTCTGTGATATTATGGATGAGGAAAATAAAAAGGTAACCAAGTTCCGGGGCTAGGCGGGACCCTTCAGCAATTACTAATAGGAGTGGTTATGAAAACGATTTATCAAACAGAATTTCCAGCTGAAACAATGGCTACTTAAACAACCAGGCCAGGTCTAACCTGATTACCACATAAAACCTCCGCATTGACCTACAGGTCTGATAAACCACAATAATCAGCGGTACCACAATCTGCAAATTTGGGTGAATAAGCCCCACAGGTCTGGAACAAGTACAACCTTGGTCCAGGTTTTAATCCCACAGAATGCTGATGTTCCAGATAGATATGTCCAAAGGGCCTTGACTAAAAGCTCCCAAAGAAAATCCAGGATTTTTATACGTGTCATCCTGTAACCCTTGGGAATTCAGAAATACAGACCTTAGTCATGACAAACTACTGGGATTGCATGAAATGGGAACAGTACACCAACCTCCCCCCCCCCCCCCCCCCCCCCCCCCACACACACACACAAAACACACTGGCTTTTGACAAATAATGTTTAATATGCAATATGTGCCTAATGCATTAATTGTAAATTATAATTTAATCAGCTATTGTACCTAATACAAACTGTAGTAGACATTTTGTGTACTTTTTCTGTATCGCCCTAACATACCTTCATATGATGCCGTTTCAGTCATTGGTGACATCAATGTATTACATAATGCATGTGTTAGCTTGATCAACATTTCAAAATGGTTTTATATTAGGACATTCCTATTTAGCATGTACAACACATGTATCCTTTTGTTTGCAGCTTTTCCAACATTTATTATTCCTGCTTAGACCCATTCTATGTAACTTAACAACAGGGGTGATAACGTATCCATGATATACTATGCTGTACTTGATAACTGCAACCTTTGTCTCGGTTTTTTTATCTTTTTGTCTCTCAATTACACAATAGAGATCTACATGAGTTAATAAATAAATTATAAAAGCAGATGCTTTGTGGTATTCTTATGGTATGGTATATGTTCTCAATTCATTCTCCCCATTAGCCATATTACTACTTGACTGTACCCAAGTTTTTCACATTTGAAGGTACCACCAGAAGTTGTTCTTAACCTTCAGATTATACTTTAACTACAGTATGTTGAGTTGAATGTTGAAAGTTCCCCATTGCTATATAATGTAGATGATATATAAATGTGAGTAAATCAGCTGGGTGCAATAGGAAGTTCAAATCTTTCTATTATGCTAACCAGTCCAAGCCACCTTCATTTTTGTTCAGCAAGTAATGACAGGCTTCCAGGTTTTTTGTTCTCTTATGACACAGGTGTTGCATTTGTTGGATTCTGTCTTACATTTTATTACTAATCTTGAAGCTCTTACCCACCATTGTGCACTGTGCGCCCGTGTTGGATGGACTGCGTTGTCCTCCCGCAGACTTTGTCACTATATAAGGCAATGTTGGGTTTGCTTCTCTCTTACCTCCTGTTTTATATTGTTAAGAAATCCACAGGGGGTTATTCGCTGCGTTCGGAGGATTTAATTTTATTAACAATATCTAAAGTCCATACAGAACTTGGTAAAAAATAGTTTCAGTTTGCTGCTCCATCAAACTGAGACCAACTACAGAACGGTTTGGATCTGAAGTGATTGGTCTCTTTGAATGTTTTTAAGACTAGACTAAAACATTATGTACAAGAGGCATTATGTTGTAAATGTTTTTATTCACAAGATTCTTCTTAGCTGTTTTAGGCTGTTTATTTTCTCTCTTTTTTTATCTTATAGTCTACGTATTATGGTTGTTGTTATCTGTACTGTGAAAATTGTTTATGTTTTATGTATTGAAACGGATGTGTGCTGCTGCCATTCTTGGCCAGGACTCTCTTGAAAAAGAGATTCTTAATCTCAATGAGATTTTCCTGGTTAAATAAAGGTTAATAAAAAATAATAATAATAATAATAAAAAACTTGTATGAGTTTTTTTCCTGCCATAAAATAATTTGACTATGTTATGGACAAACGTCTTGTCAAAGATTGGTAATTAAAGTGAGGGGGAATAACTAATGGTATTATAATATTACTCTTATTCATTTTGGCCAAAGGAACCTTAAGCTTCTCCCATCTGTCCAAATGTATTTAGTTAGATGAATCAGAAGAGATTAATAGTTTAATTGTAGTACTTCTTGTGTGTGTGTGTGTGTGTGTGTGTGTGTGTGTGTGTGTGTGTGTAGTTAGATACATTTAATGTGCTATCAAAGCAAAAGTCCAGGTCAACGGGTTCACAAACTTTTTCTTGCAAGCGAACGAGCCGCTTATGAACTTATATAGGGAGAAATAACGGTACAGATAACGGTCGAGTGGTCACGTGAAATTCAAATCAGCCAATCAGAGAGCAGATAAGTCAAAGCGAAAGTAAAAGTGGAGAAACCGCAGTACTGAGAGAGCTGCAGCCCAGTCAGGCTTCACTCATTCACTGACTGACTCCACCTGCAAGTATTAAAAAGGTGAGTAAAAACGATTATTTTCTCAGTGCAGCTTCTTTCATTTTATAGTTACATTAAAATAAAGTAGATGTATGATTCTGTTATTATGATTCTGTTAGAAACTATGTTAATAAATATAAAGCAAAAGGGAATTGAGTCAGTTTCCTGTGCACACGTTGGAGGTTTCAGGGTTTTCCAGTTCGCTCACTGGATATTTTTCCATATTAAAAAAAACATTGTAAATTAACAGATAAAATTCCACATAAAAACCTCGGTTTAAGGTCAAATATGTAAATAAATAAATTAATTAATTAATTAAAAAAGAGCATGAGCATCACTTTCGGTTTAGAAAATCTTGCTTGTTGCTGAAGGAAGTGATGTGATGTTCAGCAGTGGTTTATTCAGAACTGATTAAAGTACAGTAGACCCTTGTTCTTAAGTCAAAATGTTTTTCAAAAAAAAAAAAAAAACTTTGGTTCTAACAGGTTTCAGCATATTTGTGTTCTTCAACTGTTGTTTACTATGGAAGCACTTCTGTAAGTCGCTCTGGATAAGTGTCTGCTAAATGCAGAAAATGTATGTTAAACCTATTTTTCGCATAAGAAATAATGTAAATAGAATTAATCCATGCCAGACCTCTCAAACCTCTCCCTTACCTAACCTTTCTGTCTTAAATGTTTTTTTGTGATAAATACAAGTATATTTTCCCTTAAATCTTAAATTATAGAATAAACATTTCTGTAATAAAGAATAATAAACATCACTACACAGTAATACTGTACATAAAACACATACATCACATTTCATACACCATAATACATTTCCTTCTGTTTTTATATAATGTATCTACCAGAAACAACAATAACTCAGTATTTAGGTGTAATTGCACAAAAGTAAATACTTTACTCAGCAGACGTTCTTCTTCTCTCTCACTCACTGTCCCCTCTGTCTGACACACAACACAATCTCAATGTACATATTTAGGATGGACTGGAACATAGATTGCAAGTTAGACCAGTTTGTCCAGCATCTGTGCTTCACCTACCAAATGTCATTTTGACTAAATAGGCACACACTCTTACAAACACCAAAAGCTTGTAGAAAGCATTCCCAGAAGAGTGGAGACTGTTATAGCTGGAGTGGGGGAAAGGAGGCAGATTCATATTAATGGCTATGATTTTGAACTGGGATGTCAGGTGTCCACATACTTTCGTTTTATGCTTTTACTTTCAATAAAGTATCCTGCTACAGTATTAATATTAAATATGCATAAATAATAATTGATAGCTATTTTATTCTCCGATTCTGATTTACCAGGGTGCCAATTTCATATTTTTAAATTTTAAAAATGAAAGAAATCAGGAAAAAAGAAAATACCTTTGCATTGACATGTACAACCTAGGCAACAGCTTCTGCAGGGGTCCCAGCAACTTCTTTTCTTGACATTTAATATCTATTACATGTCAACTTTAATAAAACCTATAAAATATAAAATGTTTTATTTTTTAGATTTGAAGATGGGGACCAGAAGACTTTGCTGCCTTCTTGTTTTTCTGCTCATAGCCAGCGTCTACAGCTTTCACATCCTAAACAGCATAAAAGATCTGTCAGCAGTAAAGTTTGGTAAAACTTTCCCAAGGCACGGCCTCCTGCTCTTGTACTGGCTGGTTTGTGAAGGTACACTTGACAACAATGGAAATCTGCATCTTAATTTTAACCCAGGGGAAGGACATTTTGGCTTTCATTTGTATAAAAACTATGATAATGTTTTTCCCAACCTGGTCAATACAAATTACGCATATTACACTGTTGGCAACCTTAATCCAAAGATGGAGAATCCGCAGTTGCCTGATTACGTCACAGAGGACTTTAAGAATTACTGGCATCGACAAAACAACATTGACCGAATTGTGATTAAGGTTCAGAAGAACAATCCAGCCATAGTGTATGAAATTTACATAACGCAGCATTCTGAGGACAGAAATCGAGGCAGTGATTATGATGGAAGTTTAACATACAAGATCAGCGAGGACCTGCTCCGGGAAATCGCAGAATACTGTATCGAAACTGAGGAAAAGAAAAAGGATAAAGAGGATCCCATTGACCAAAGGTTTGCACGAATACAGCAAAAGTTTCAGAACTATCCATTACTTCAAGCGTTTTTGTACCAGACTGGTTACGACAACAAAAACGAATTTAAACAATGCTATAAGCGTTATCATAGCAATAGGAACTTACAGTTACATGACCTACTTCTAGAGCTGAAATCCACGGCAGATGGGATAGCAAGGATTATATGGAGTGGAATCCCAGCTGATATGCTAGAAACTGAGATGAAAATTGGCATTTATAAAGACGAAAATGAAGAAAAACCCATAAATGAGTACCCACTAAATGGAAGGGCATCTGGAGAGATAGTAACATCCTTGAAGCTTTACCGTGGACTTCAACTCAGACTCATGAAACTTGCCATTTTTGAAAGCATCTATGAAAGCGCTGAGTATGATAACACAAACGAGGTTCCTCCAGCTACAACAGAAGGGTCCATTATCAGCAGTATAATCTTCTGGGGGCTTATTACAGTCGTAGTTGCTGTTGTTGTTTCTGCAGTTTTTGCATCAAATCAAAGACCGGCTCCTCAGATTGTTGTAGTCTCTCATGGTAGGCCGGGTTACTAAAAAGATGGAAAGAGGATACTCATCCTTGCGTTGGTCTAGCACTGAATTGTGTATTTGTAATAGGTTAGTCGTCTTTTCCGCTACACTGGTTTTCCTCATTGTTTTTAAGAATAAAAATTAGTAGTAGTAGTTCCCTCCTAGTACATCTTAAAATTATTCTCTTAAAATTGGCCAGGGTGTTTCAGATTCATGTCATAATGAATATATGTGGTAGAATATTGGCCTAAATATAAGATGTTTTATGAAATTATTTTCTAATGAAAGCAAACATGGCTGTAGAGTCCAAACATAGTTGTAGAAGTAGTTGTGAAGGTGTGCACATACTTTTGACCATGTATGTCAGAATTCCAGGACAGAATTAATGCTTTTGGAAAATTTTGTGTAAGTGTTCTTATGAAGTATATAAATGATTTTAACATGTCACACTGGTTTCCACACATTAAGATTTTACACTGGCTTGAATGAACATGGTGAATTTAATATATGTTAAATACATTTTTAAATAGTATTAGTTACATACATACATGCAAGTATTCATATTAATAAAATAATGTTTATGATTGTGTATTAATTATAATTAAGCAGACTGTAGAAGTATTGGTTCTGATTAGTCATAGTTTCGTATGATTAAATCTGTTTAGTGGATTGCAGAATAAATTGTACAGCATGCTAAATGCTTGTTTCTGCACTTGTTTTTATGTAACTTTGTTTTCATAATCCTAAGAATCAGTGTTGCACACAGTTGATGTTAATTCACATAATAAATGTTGCACCAAAAGATTAAATGTCTAATAGTTCACCCAAAATTGTGTACTGTTTTTTTTTTTTTTTTTAAGATTTAAAACTTAGTTCTAACATACAAGAAAAACAGCATTAAAAGGCCATTTGTTTACAGGATAGGATGTCAACTGCTGTTATTGTAAAATACAAAAGAGCAACCACAACTCAGTTATAAAGCCACATAACATTACTGCAAAGTATTTTAAGAGAAATCTTTATATTCTTAAACATGGGAGAGAATTAAACATTCCCTGAAACATGCTGTATTCTAGGGCATGGCATCTTCTATTGCCCAGACCTTAAAGTAATAGTCCTAACTAATACTGGTAAAAATGAAGTAACCACAAGGACCATAAATACACATCACCATGCATTCTTTCTTTCATTCCAGGAATATCCTTCCTTTGTTTCAGAAAAAAGCAAGATTCATGAAGAAATGATTTGATAGGTACACATGCCTGTCCCACTTTCAGCCTCAGTAAACACCATTTGAATGAATTGGAATGCCAACTGTGAATATTTTACACATTAATGCTATACACATAGTGCTCCATAAAATCATGTGTGTATGTATGTATACACACACTATAGGTAGTTCTGTTAAATGAGCTGTGACGCTGCCTCGCCGAACCCTAGGAGTAGGGACACGAAGTCAGCGGGTAGCAATGACCGTGTGGCAAGGAGGCAGGGTAGACACAGCAGGTAGGTTTTTAGTGAGCGTTTTATTTACTGTGCGTGAAAACCAATACAAACAAAAAAAACTGTACAAAATGGAAATCAAACGTGGTTTTAAAAAAAATCCTGACTAAAGCAGTTCAGGTTCTTTACATACTGACTAGACGCCAACCTCAATATCAGGTGGGTCCTCTCGCAGCCAGCCCCCCTTCTCGTATACCTTTCCCCCTCACCTTTTAGCAGTTAAACTCCTCCCCCTTTCTAATGGAATAAACCATTTCTCCTTTAACTAGGGGAAGAACAACTAAAACAACAAAAAAAAACAAATGTTACACCAAACAATAACAAACATACAA
This sequence comes from Trichomycterus rosablanca, assembly GCF_030014385.1. Classification (NCBI taxonomy): domain Eukaryota; kingdom Metazoa; phylum Chordata; class Actinopteri; order Siluriformes; family Trichomycteridae; genus Trichomycterus; species Trichomycterus rosablanca. Next base: position 5,030,824 of record NC_086001.1, on the reverse strand, counting down.
AACAAAACTTAAACAAATGTCGACATTAAATTTTAAGCAATTACACAATAATTAATTAATAAAAATATCCTTTTACTTTCCCCAGCCTTACCCATATCACCACCCCCCCACCCTGAGGTAGCTGAGGGCCCTTCAGCTCTCCCCAGAGTGTCACGCTTATGTGGGCTATGACAAACGAGAAGGGGCGGACACACACGCAGAGATGTAATAAACTGGTATATTTAATAACAAGACAAGACAGGGTAGAACAAGCCAAACACACAACCTATGCTAAGCTAACTAAAGCTAAACTAAACACACAGGAAACCTAAACGCTAAGCTACACAAGAACTAGACAGGACTAAACAAAGGCTAAACAGAAATAACAGACTAATAGGACTAAACAGACTGAACAGCACTAAACAGACTGAACAGGACTAAACAGACTAACAGGGCTAAACAGACTAACAGGGCTAAACAGACTAACAGGGCTAAACAGACTGAACAGGACTAAACAGACTAACAGGGCTAAACAGACTGAACAGGACTAAACAGACTGAACAGGGCTAAACAGACTGAACAGGACTAAACAGACTAACAGGGCTGAACAGACTGAACAGGACTAAACAGACTAACAGGGCTAAACAGACTAACAGGGCTAAACAGGCTAACAGGGCTAAACAGACTGAACAGGACTAAACAGACTAACAGGGCTAAACAGACTGAACAGGACTAAACAAACTAACAGGGCTAAACAGACTAACAGGGCTAAACAGGCTAACAGGGCTAAACAGACTGAACAGGACTAAACAGACTAACAGGGCTAAACAGACTGAACAGGACTAAAACTAACAGGGCTAAACAGACAGAAGGCTACGGCTAAGGAACAGACAAGAGTGCAACATAACTAAACAGACTAAACATGACAAAGGCAAAGACAAGAACAAACCAGAATAGATCAGGATCTATATGAAACAGACAGAGATACATCAGTCAAACAGAGCAACCATGAAACAAATCCAAATAATCCACACCAGCCTCTCCCAGTTCCTCTCTTAAATATATTGCAGCTGGGGCTAATTAGCCCCAGAGAACCAATCCAGAAAGGGGAGCTGGTTGGAGGCTGATTGCTCCAATAGAGGTGGGTGTGGCAGACAGGAGCACACAGAAGGCTCAAGTGTGACAGTAGCCCCCCCTGTAGGCACGACTCCCGGCGTGCCCAAATATAAACACAAAAAGGGGGTCCTGGACCCTGCGGGGCGAATTTAAAGTAATTCATAATGTTCCGAGGCAGGCATGACATAAGTGCGGTAACTCGGGGTGCTGACGAGAGTTCAGAAGTGCCGTCGGAAGACACCAACTCGGGAACAGAAGCACCGCCGGGGGGCGCCAACGAGGAAACAGGGGCACCATCAGGGGGTGCTGACTTGAGGACAGAAGCACCATCAGGGGGTGCTGACTTGAAAACAGAAGCGCTGTCAGGAAGCGCCAACGAGGAAACAGAAGTGCCGTCGGAGGACACCAACTCGGGAACAGAAGTGCCGTCGGAGGACACCAACTCGGGAACAGAAGTGCCGTCGGAGGACACCAACTCGGGAACAGAAGTGCCGTCGGAGGACACCAACATGGGAACAGAAGCGCCGTCAGGGAGCGCCAACATGAAAACAGAAGCGCCATCGGGATGCGCCAACTCAGGAACAGAAGCACCCTCGGGGAGCACCAACTCAGGAACAGAAGCGCCGTCGGGGGCCGCCAACACGGGAACAGAAGCCAGCTGCGTGGAGCCTGGCGAAGACACTTCGGGAGTCAGCTGCGTGGAGCCTGGCGAAGAGGCTTCGGGAGTCAGCTGCGTGGAGCCTGGCGAAGAGGCTTTGGGAGTCAGCTGCATGGAGCCTGGCGAAGAGGCTTCGGGAGTCAGCTGCGTGGAGCCTGGCGAAGAGGCTTCGGGAGTCAGCTGCGTGGAGCCTGGCGAAGAGGCTTCGGGAGTCAGCTGCGTGGAGCCTGGCGAAGAGGCTTCGGGAGTCAGCTGCGTGGAGCCTGGCGAAGAGGCTTCGGGAGTCAGCTGCGTGGACCCTTCAGAAGAGGAGTCCGGAGTCAGCTGCGAGGACCCTGGCGAAGAGGCGTCCGGAGTCAGCTGCGAGGACCCTTGAGAAGAGGCGTCCGGAGTCAATTGTGAAAATCCTTGAGAAACATCATTAACCAGCTGCGAGGACCCTAGAGAGGCGTCCGAAGTCAGCTGCGAAAACACTGGAGAAACGTCATTAATCAGCTGCAAAAACCCTTGAGAAACTCCTTGAGTCAGCTGCGAGGACCCTGGAGAGGCATCCGAAGTCAGCTGCGAAAACACTGGAGAGGCGTCCGGAATCAGCTGTTTGGACATTGGATAGGTGTCAGAAGTCAGCTGTTTGGACCCTGGAGAAACTGGACTCAGCTGTGAAAACACTGGAGAGGCGTCCGAAATCAGCTGCTTGGACCCTGGATATGCGTCAGAAGTCAGCTGTTTGGACCCTGGAGAAACTGGACTCAGCTGTGAAAACACTGGAGAGGCGTCCGAAATCAGCTGCTTGGACCCTGGATATGCGTCAGAAGTCAGCTGTTTGGACCCTGGAGAAACTGGACTCAGCTGTGAAAACACTGGAGAGGCGTCAGAAATCAGCTGCTTGGACCCTGGATATGCGTCAGAAGTCAGCTGTTTGGACCCTGGAGAGACTGGACTCGGCTGCGAAAACACTGGAGAGGCGTCCGAAATCAGCTGCTTGGACCCTGGATATGCGTCAGAAGTCAGCTGTTTGGACCCTGGAGAGACTGGACTCGGCTGCGAAAACACTGGAGGGGCGTCCGAAATCAGCTGCTTGGACCCTGGATATGCGTCAGAAGTCAGCTGTTTGGACCCTGGAGAGACTGGACTCGGCTGCGAAAACACTGGAGAGGACTTGGAACTGTTTGACTTCGACACAGGTGAACATGAACACAACCGAACTGGCAGAATACAGTCATAGACTTTCCTGAACAGAAACTTAGACTGACTACGAGTCAAGGAAACAAACGGAACTGGCAGAGGACTGACCTGAACCTGAGTACACGGGACTGGAGCCGGCGAACAAACAGAAGGACCCCCGGAGCCCTTGGGGTCGAAACAGGAAACAGGACCTAAATAATTTTGGCTGGCTCCTAACGTGGACTTGGGACAGTCACGAGCTTTATAAGCGGGCACTGGCTCCTGGACCACATCCGCAGTGGGCACTGGGAAAAATTTAACCTCCCCAGTGGGCACTGGATGCCAGGTATAAGCTGCAGTGGGCACTTTGCTACATGAAAATTTGGTTCTCATGAGGCCCTCAAAATCCTTCACCGAGTTCAGCACAACTCCCCTGTCAGACCAAAGCTGCTTAGCCCACTCATGAGCAGCACCCCTCAGTCTAGACATCATAAATCGTACCTTGTCGATTTCAGTTGGCTGGGGGTCCAGAAGGTTCTGCAGGTAGAGCTGGCTCTGTAGAAGGAAGCCTTCAACACTATGGTTGCTTCCATCATAAGGAGCCGGCCTACTAAGCGGGAAGACCAGAGGAAACCTTATAGAGCCAAAGTCTGGGAAAACGTGAACAAGCAACATCTCGCTGTGTCTTAATTAGGGGGATTATTCTCTCACGCTTATGTGGGCTATGACAAACGAGAAGGGGCGGACACACACGCAGAGATGTAGAACAAGCCAAACACACAACCTATGCTAAGCTAACTAAAGCTAAACTAAACACACAGGAAACCTAAACCCTAAGCTACACAAGAACTAGACAGGACTAAACAAAGGCTAAACAGAAATAACAGACTAATAGGACTAAACAGACTGAACAGGACTAAACAGACTGAACAGGACTAAACAGACTAACAGGGCTAAACAGACTAACAGGGCTAAACAGACTGAACAGGACTAAACAGACTAACAGGGCTAAACAGACTGAACAGGACTAAACAGACTGAACAGGGCTAAACAGACTGAACAGGACTAAACAGACTAACAGGGCTGAACAGACTGAACAGGACTAAACAGACTAACAGGGCTAAACAGACTAACAGGGCTAAACAGGCTAACAGGGCTAAACAGACTGAACAGGACTAAACAGACTAACAGGGCTAAACAGACTGAACAGGACTAAACAAACTAACAGGGCTAAACAGACTAACAGGGCTAAACAGACTGAACAGGACTAAACAGACTAACAGGGCTAAACAGACTGAACAGGACTAAACAAACTAACAGGGCTAAACAGACAGAAGGCTACGGCTAAGGAACAGACAAGAGTGCAACATAACTAAACAGACTAAACATGACAAAGGCAAAGACAAGAACAAACCAGAATAGATCAGGATCTATATGAAACAGACAGAGATACATCAGTCAAACAGAGCAACCATGAAACAAATCCAAATAATCCCCACCAGCCTCTCCCAGTTCCTCTCTTAAATATATTGCAGCTGGGGCTAATTAGCCCCAGAGAACCAATCCAGAAAGGGGAGCTGGTTGGAGGCTGATTGCTCCAATAGAGGTGGGAGTGGCAGACAGGAGCACACAGAAGGCTCAAGTGTGACACAGAGCACACTTACACTCCCGCTGGTACATGGATTAAGGTAAGTATAACAGGTAAGTATGATAGGTAGGTAGGACAGGTAAGCATAAAAGGTAAGTATGACAAGTAAGTATAACTGGGGATGAAGACAACAGCTGTCTTCATCACACACACACACCCCCCATAACATCGTCACTACTCGCCGTGACGAGACAGAAAGTCCGCAGTGGTGTTCTGAGATCCCTTACGGTATCGCACCTCAAATTTAAACTGTTGCAGGGACAAATACCACCGTGTAATTCTGGCATTCGTGTCTCTCATGTTCGCCATCCACTGCAGTGATCTGTGGTCAGTCTCTAAAACAAACTCAGTCCCTATCAGGTAGTACCTGAGTGAATCTAATGCCCACTTTATAGCCAAAGCTTCCTTCTCCACAGTGGAGTAATTCAACTCCCTCGGAAACAACTTCCGACTAATGTAGAGAATGGGCTTAAGATCACCGTCCTTCTCCTGCAGCAATACTGCCCCAAGTCCACGTCCTGATGCATCAGTTTGCACCACAAATTGTTTACTGAAGTCAGGGCTGTGCAAAACCGATTCACTACACAAACAGTCTTTCAAGTACTGGAACGCTGCCTCACATTCTGCAGTCCACTTGATTTTTTGTGGCATGTCCTTCTTGATCAAGTCTGTTAAAACTGCTGCTCTTTTGGAGAAATTAGGGATAAAATGGCAGTACCATCCAGCAAGACCCAAGAAGGATCTGACCCTTCTTTTCGTGGTCGGTGCAAGACACCTCTTCACTGCTTCCACCTTGTCAACCTGAGGCCGGACGACCCCACCTCCCAGGACGTATCCCAGGTAGGAAACTGTCCCTTTCGCCAGGTGACACTTGCTGGAATTCACAGTGAGACCTGCCTTGCTGATGCGCTGGAGTACCTCGCCGACGTGTCGCACATGCTGATCCCATGACTCGCTGAAAATGACCACATCGTCAATGTAAGCTGCCGCAAAGTCTTCCGTGCCCTTCAGGAGACCGTCCATCAGTCTTTGAAAAGTTGCCGCTGCCCCATGGAGACCAAACGGCATAACCAAAAAATGGTATAGTCCTGAAGGAACTCGAAAGGCTGTAAGTTCCCTAACCTCTGGACTCAGTGGAACTTGCCAGTAGCCTTTACAGAGGTCAAGTGTGGTTAAAAACTTAGCCTTTCCCAGCCTTTCAATTAGCTCATCAGCTCTGGGCATCGGGTACGGATCAAAGGCTGAAACTGCATTCAGTTTTGAAAAGTCTATACAAAATCTAAGTCCTCCATCCTTTTTCGGAACGAGAACCACGGGACTACACCATTCACTAGATGAAGGTTCAATCACCCCCATCTGAAGCATAGCCTCCACCTCTTTTTTTAGATCCGAGACCAGACGTGCAGGAACTCGACAGTTAGTCTGACGAATCGGTTCATTTTTCAGCAGCCTGATGTTATGCTGGACTTTGTCTGTTCTGCCAGGGTCTGCCCTGAAAAGACCTGAAGGGATGACTGTAGCCAACTCCTCACGCTGCATCCATGGAAGATGAGTCAGATCGGGTGCTGTGTCTGTACTACTGACCGTGGGGAAGTACTGCTCTGAGTTCTCTTCCTCTTCGCGTACAGCTCGCACCCATAGCTGCTCAGACATGTCTCCGTCCCGTTCTTTCCATGCCTTTAGCATGTTAATATGGGAAGTCTGTTTCTTCTTTTTCCTGTCTGGAAGTGACAGTTCATAGGTCGTCTTGTCGACCCTTCTTAGCACGTCATATGGCCCATGCCACTTGGCCAAGAGACTGGTGTCTGATGTGGGTAGAAGAACAAGGGCTTTCTCTCCAGGCCTGAGCTCTCTGTCCTTTGCCCTCCGGTCGTACCAAGTCTTTTGTCGGTGCTGTGCCTTTATCACGTTCTCCCGAACCAGTTCTGTGGTCTTTGCCATGGTTTCTCTCATTTTAAGCACATGAGAGAGAACATTGAGTCTTTGCCCAATACTGTCGCCTTCCCAGGCTTCTTTGAGGACATCTAGTGGCCCTCTAACGTCTCTGCCATACAGAAGATGGAAAGGTGAGAATCCAGTGGATGCCTGCGGAACTTCTCTATATGCAAACAGAACATATGGCAACCATATGTCCCAGTCAGTTCCCACCTCACAGACGAAACGGCGCAGCATGGACTTCAGGGTTTGGATAAAGCGCTCGGTGAGGCCGTCAGTTTGTGGATGGTATGGCGTGGTTGTAATGCCCCTCACCCCTAAAAGCTTAAAAACCTCCTTGAGCTGTTTGGATGTAAAATTAGATCCCTGATCGGTTAAAACCTCCTTCGGTATCCCTACCCTGGATATGAGCTGAATCAAAGCGTTGACAACTTGCCTTGTCTTCACCTTTCTCAAAGCAAAAGCCTCTGGATACTTCGTAGCATAGTCACAAATAATTAAAATGTAGCGATTGCCACTACGGCTTCTAGGAAGAGGACCTGCTACATCCATAGCAATGCGAGAAAATGGAACATCTATGATGGGTAGGCTAATCAAAGGGACCTTGCTTGCATTATTCGCTGGGGCCGTAAGCTGACATTCTGGACAGGAGCTACAATACTTCACCACATCTTGGTACTGACCTGGCCAGTAAAATCTACTAACGATTCTGTTCAATGTTTTAGCTATACCCAAATGCCCAGCCCATGGCTCTGAGTGCCCAAGCTTAAGCACCTGCTGCCGTAAATTTTTGGGTACCACTAGCTGTTCATAGCTTCCCTTAACCCTGTACAGGATGTTGTCTTTAATAAGGAAATGTGTGTCACCTCTATCAGTGCCATTAGTGCACTTTGAAAATGCCGGTTTAAGTGTGGGGTCACTAGTCTGCTGCTCTGCTATGTCAGACACCGGCTGCTGTAAATCAAGATCTACTGGAGCAATATTCTCCACCAAAGGTGTACCCTTAACCTTCTCCTGTCTCCTAATGGCCTTGGGTTTGCTCTTTTTAGAGACTTCACAGTAAGGGAGTTCCCTCAGCAATGCCACCTTATCCTGCACCATTTGTTTGGATTGCGCTCGAGTCATTACCAATACCTCAGCCTCAGTCTGCTTCTGAATTAGGAGATCTACCAGTATAGGAATATCTCTGCCCAAGATTACTGCATAGGGAGCCTTTTGCATGATGCCTACCTTAAGCAGGTAGGGTTGACCATTAACCTCCAAGCTAACCTCCACTGTAGGATAAATCTGCTCATCCCCATGTATGCATTTAACTCTAAGCTCACCGGAATACTCAACCGGTATATCAGAAAGACATTCTGCCAATACCAGAGTCTGACTAGCACCTGTGTCAAGCAAAGCTTTACACGTCCTGCCTCCAACCTTGACTGATAGAACCACGTCCTTGCTGTCATTTTTAGATTTAAAACTTTCTGCCTTTTCAGGGGAATAGCACAGTTGGTTAATGCTACTACGCAGCTTAGGACAAGCATTAGCTTTATGACCAGTCTGGTTGCAATTGTAACACCTGATAACTTTGTCTATACTACGGTTAGCATTGCCAGGTTTAGCCTTAATGTCAGTACTATGCCAGCGACTCTGAGTAGATGATCTAAAAACCTGGGGTCTCAAACCACTGCCATAACAATCCACAAACTTACCCTGTTCGCCACTGGACCGAGGCTTGCTCTGCTCTCCCAGCTTGAAACTGCCTTCCGACTGTCTGGCTGCAACATACGCTTCTGCTAGGGTGATGGCTTGGTCAGCTGAAGCAGGGCTGCGTTCAATAATCCAGCTGCGGAGTTCAGGATTTACCATCTTGAGGTATTGTTCTAAGATAATGGTGTCCCCAATCTGCTCTTTGGTCTTTTCTCGAGGAACCACCCACTTCTGGTACAGTCCCTTCAATCTGGTGTACAATTCCCTTGGCGTTTCATCAATTTCCACAGCAACGTCTCGGAAACGCTGTCTATAAGTCTCTTTGTTAATTTCGTACTTTCTCAGTACTGCACTTTTAATTTTTTGATAGTCACCAGCATCATCAGCGTCCATAGCAACATATGCAGCTCTAGCTTTACCTTCCAGAAGAGGGATCAGATGAAAAGCCCAACTTCCTTCAGGCCACTGCGCCGCTTGTGCTAAACGTTCAAAAGTAGTCAGGAAATGTTCAATGTCGTCTGTTTCCTTTAATACTGGCAGTCTGGGAGCAGGCCAAACCATCTGTGAAAGCTCTCCGTCATCTCGCACCAACTTGATGCTCTCCGACGCTGACTGTGAGCTCCGCAGAATCCTTGCCTGCGATTGACCACTCGGCTGCACCATCCCAGTGTATTCGGACGCCGCCGCAGGATGACTCCTCTGCATCTGCCCCTGCAATAGTCCGAACTGGTGTTGAAGAGACCGCCATCGCTGGTCCTGACGAGCCAACTCGCGCTGCATGAGCTCATCTTTGCCGCGCTGCTCCGTGATGAACCCCTGGAGTAGCTCACACACTTGCTCCAAGCTCGCCGGTGTGCTCCCCACGGTAGATTCATCCGCTGTCGCAGAAGACTGGCTCGGTTCACTCGTGCTGTCCCTCTGCACTTCCGTGAGTGAAGTTGCTGCTTTTTTGGGAGGCATATTTCCAGCAGTACACCTCCAATGCCTCTGCCGCTTTTTGTTACAGTTATTTCAGCTCATGGGCGCAGCCATCTTTGTTTAGGGCCGCCGCACGCTCTGTACCATCGCTCCGTGTGGCTTACACCGACGCCGCCATCTTTGTTTTGCCCACCGTTCGTTACACGTGCGCCATCCGCTCACCGCCAAACACCGCCGTTGCCTCTTTTACGCCGTCTCCTTGGCGCTTAACAAACGCTGTCGAGGTAAAACTCCGCTGCCACCATTTTGTGACGCTGCCTCGCCGAACCCTAGGTGTAGGGACACGAAGTCAGCGGGTAGCAATGACCGTGTGGCAAGGAAGCAGGGTAGACACAGCAGGTAGGTTTTTAGTGAGCGTTTTATTTACTGTGCGTGAAAACCAATACAAACAAAAAAAACTGTACAAAACGGAAATCAAACGTGGTTTAAAAAAAAATCCTGACTAAAGCAGTTCAGGTTCTTTACATACTGACTAGACGCCAACCTCAATATCAGGTGGGTCCTCTCGCAGCCAGCCCCCCTTCTCGTATACCTTTCCCCCTCACCTTTTAGCAGTTAAACTCCTCCCCCTTTCTAATGGAATAAACCATTTCTCCTTTAACTAGGGAAGAACAACTAAAACAACAAAAAAAAACAAATGTTACACCAAACAATAACAAACATACAAAACAAAACTTAAACAAATGTCGACATTAAATTTTAAGCAATTACACAATAATTAATTAATAAAAATATCCTTTTACTTTCCCCAGCCTTACCCATATCACCACCCCCCCACCCTGAGGTAGCTGAGGGCCCTTCAGCTCTCCCCAGAGCACACTTACACTCCCGCTGGTACATGGATTAAGGTAAGTATAACAGGTAAGTATGATAGGTATGTAGGACAGGTAAGCATAAAAGGTAAGTATGACAAGTAAGTATAACTGGGGATGAAGACAACAGCTGTCTTCATCACATGAGCCGAGTTTCAGGAATTAGGAGGATCTGGGTTAGGTACATAACCTGACTGTTAAACATTTATGAACCTTCCTCTGAGAGGTGAGTGTTAGGAGATACAGAACAAATCAATATAGAGTCAAGTGTTTGTGAATGCAATTTACAGCTTTAAACCAGGTAAGAAAATACACAAAATATTCATTTCTGATGGTGCCAGTTCTTCAAATTTATTCATCACCTTTTTGGATAAAAGTATTTCTAAAAAAAATAACTTAATATATGCAAAAACGAATTTGATCTTTGTGTGTGACATTCATAATTAAAATAATTCTAAAAGCTTTATTTCTTCTCAAAAATGCCATTGTTTTATGAACACCACCAACAGACTAGAAGGAATAAAGCTGAAATGTATCATATGTTTGCATAGTAACAATTTTCTTCAGCAAAATTTAATAAAAAGATGTTATTTTCTCTCAGCTTGTAATTAATGTACTTTTTTTTAAATTGCTGGGTAGGATGTAAAATGCTGGAGAGAAAAAAATACCTTTGTTTTAACTGTATAAAATTAAAAGCTATATGTGAAAAATATATGTAAGGGTTGTGTGTGGTGAATAATAATAATAGTTGAATTTTATTGCTGTTACTGTTATTATTCACTCACACACGGTTTGGACCCACTGTGCAGAAAATAATTAAATATAAATAAGTTTGGTTGTGCTTGTGTTACTTCTGTGAGGTGAGAATCAACTTAAACTGGATTCAAACCCAGGACGGAAGTGTGTAAGAGCTGCAGGTTTGTTATTCCCGTGTATCTGCGCTCACATGTTGTTACTAAAACGCTTTTACACTATTCGAAGTAATAAAACTCACCAACAAAATAATCGATCAGACTGATCACTAATGAGAAAGAAATCTCACCTAGGTGAAGGTGAACAGCCCCGAATCACCTCAGCAACACTGTTCACCTTCAATAATACTTTCTCATTTCTAATCTTTTTCCCTTTTCACTTTCTTTTCTTTTCCTTCACTGGTTTCTTTCTCCAGCTCTTTTCTGAATATCTAGTGTAGGTCAATGCGGAGTCGTTTTTCGGTAATCAAAGTCCCGGGCCTGTTTCCTATAGGGACATTGTTCCAGAGTGAAATTATGTGTTATAAATCGTCTTCAAGACCTCTACCATCAGTGAAGTCTTTAGGGACCTGCGTAGTGCAAAACCTGATTACTTGTCCATTTTCCTCATCCCTAATTTTATGAATCTTTTCATTAGGTTTTTTATTAGGTTTTTTATTAGGTGTCCGTTTTTTACGCAGGGGTGCATTGAAGTAACATTCAACTGATTCGATAACCCCACAGTTGTCATAAGATAATGAGCCTGTCCAGCACCAGGTATATTTATATCCATGGGTGTCACACGTGTAACCTGAGAGGCATGGCACGTTCTTGTACGTAACATCAGTTAATGGGGAGCAGTAATCCCATCCTTGTTCTGTGTTGCACCAGAAGTATTCATGTTCCTTATCATAAGCACAGTCATCAATGCAGATTTTCTGATATGTTGAACTGATAAATAAGTTTTTCTTGGGCTCTACTTTTCCACACTTACCCCAGTCATCACCCTTATTGTTGCACCAGTAGTAAGAGTAACCATATTTCCCACAGGGATGATGTTCCAGACATAAGTTGCCATTATAATCTGTGTTCTCAGTTTCTGAGCAGTAATCCCAGCTAGACCTGGTATAGCACCAGTTGTAGCTATATCCATCTGTCTTACAGGAGCTACTGCACAACTCCCCATTAACTGTGTAATGGTTAACCAGTTGATTCTGTCCCCAAGTCCAGTCAACTTGACTGATGAGCACAATGAAGCAGACTGCAACCAGAGGGAGTCCACGACCTTGGCCCATTATGTCCATTAACTGGAAATGAAAGAGAAATTGTAAGGAAGGCTGAACACATTTTTACACATTCTGCCCTGCAAGTTTATATACACTTGTAAGACATCTCAGTTGGGATAGGGGCAGTTTAGGGCTAGTAATGAGGTGAAAAAACTAAATAAAAATGTGACTCCAAACAGGTGATTGATCATCTTTGCAGATCAAACACACCTTTCCTGGATGCTGCTTTTGTACCAAACCATGATTACAGAGGATCCAGTTTATCAACAAATGTGTGAGGAAATGATTAAAAAATTTAAAAACAATTAATCTCAAAAAGAGAGTGGATGGGAATTGCTTATTTCTCCCTCCATAGTGCATAATTTTATTAAACGATTTAAGAAATCATGAGGAATTTCAGTGTGTAAACACCCATGTTTCAGTGGCTTTTTATTCATTAAAGAACATTTCTGGTGATTCTTTTATTATATCTGACAATTCAAACATATTTCCTTTTTTGCATAAAGTAACCAGTTGGGATAAAAATAATCTTAAAACTATCACCCGTCATTCCAAACCATAATCAATAATAATATATATCAATATATAATATAATAATATATAATAATATAATATATAATAATATAATAATACTACTACTAATAATGATAATAATAATAGGAAGCCATTCTACAAACTTAAATGACATAATATAACTTCACTACACTACCTAATGAATCATCAGAGTTGCTGTATTTATATTTTTAAACCTTTTAAACAGCAGACTGAAAAGGCATCCAATCATGCAGTCAAAAATATCATTTAAAAGCCAAAACTACTTACAAATGTATGTAAACTGCAGACTTTAACCACATTAAAATTTATATTATAGTTGGTAAGTCTAGGCACAACAACAGCTTCACCATGAAGTGGTCAGTGGCGGTACTATACCATGTGAGGTGGGGGGTAGTGGCCAGAGGCTATGTTAGAGGGGCCAATTACTTTCTGCCCAAATGTGCATTCAAACGGTCCAACTAGAAAATGTTGGCTATGGTGTGCAGCTTTGTCGCCATGTGTTCGCAAGAGTCAGGTGACTCACTCATTGGGGGTGGGGGGGGGGGGCATTAGGGGGGCTAAGCTGGTTGTCATAGGGGCACTAATCCCCCCAGGAGCTGGAACTGATTTGCCACAGATGGTCATTATTTTTGCCTTTTTTGTTCTACCTAAGTTTAATGTCTTGCGGGTTGTGTGACAATTGTGTTTGTATTACTCAGATTAATTAGTCAGCTATTTGTTTTGAACCAATAAGTCCTGCACCTTCTAGTTTAAGCCACTGTTGCCCTCGGCTTGCTCAATAGGGTTTTTTTTTTTTTGGTCTGTTGGTCCTGAATTCTGTAAAGTTGCTTTGAGACAATGTCTATTGTAAAAAGCGCTATAGAAATAAATTTCACTTGACTCGACTTGCATGGGTTCTCTGGAGATAAGTCAGAAACCAGGTTAACGTGGTGTCACAAAGCTCTAGAATTAAACATCCTGTACTGATATTAAATGATACAGCCACAACTAAACGCAAGACAGATTTTTGTGATTTTCTGTCACATACAAGATCTTTGTACTGGTGCTTACTGTAGATTGTTCCATTCAAACCAACTACATTCACCTATTATGTGTCTTTATTTATAATCCTCAGTTTTATCTAAAATGTCAAGGTCATTTAAACGTTTTTTTGCAATGTTACATCAAAAGTTATTAAAAGTTATTGATTCAAAATCTAATAGTGTTTTAACAATACATCAGTAAACAGTAATTTTAAATAAAGGCTACCACATTAAAAGGAAATATTTACACAGTCATAAAGTGAAGCTCTTTTCTTTACACAATTCAATAGAATACTTTTATGTGGTGTCTAAACCTTTGCAGTCTTTGAATAGTAATACTTACCTAATTGGTGCCAGTTGTATATGAAGTGTGATCATTGGAGTCTCATCAGAGTGGTACCATTTTATAGGTTTTGTTAAAAGGGGTGTGTGTGGGGGGGGTGCCAGTTTATTAGAGTCAGGGTTAAGCTTAACAGTTAATCGGTATAAAATGTTAATCTATACTAGAACATGGATGAAGACCATACCAACGGCCTTCGAAGACTAAAGTTCATGTTTACAGTTGTATACAAAACTTCACGAGTATTTGATCAAATCCCAGTTCGATCGTCAAAGGTCACAAAAACAAGATCTTTAAAAAAAGCAAATTTCAGAATGACAGATTTCTGCTTTAATAGAGCAAAATATCAACAATTCTAAATTAAAAAAAAATGTGATGCTGATGAACTGATGTAAAATTATCCTATTTATCTATTTAATTCTTTAATTCTCTTTAATTCTTTATTCTAAGTCTTTAATTTGTTTCATTTAAAACAGAGCATTAACATGTTGGATGTCTTACTTTATGAACATGGTTGGTTTTATTAAAATATACAAACAAAAGCATGTACATACCTCTTCTGATTAATTAGTTCAGTTATTTCAGGTGTATCAGTCACACTTATTGCTTTGTTAATACAATATTTCTTCTGTTTGATTCTGAATATTTAGAAGTTACCACAGCAGATCATTCTGGTCTGCATACATAATTTAGCACAGTTTTATGCCAGATGCCCTTCCACCTTAATTCATCTGGGCTTGGGACCGGCACTGACAAGTGCGTCTCCCTGTGTCTAAGCTGTTCTGCCACTGGTTTCCACCTAAAATAGACAATCACGTCTGTGTAGACACCAGACCGGCAGATAGCATCGCTGAGATTCAAACCCTGAATCTTAGAGATCTTGGTCTAGTGTGCTTTACTGCTGCACCATCCAAGCGCTAGGTGTACACAAATGAATTATATCAAATAAATGATATTTTTGCAACTGTTTGCTGTTTAAACATGATTGTGTCCCTGGCCACAGCACTGAACTGACCAACCCATATTCTGTGTATAATCTGTTTTTCAGCAAACACGGGTCGATTGCCTTCAAAGGACACTTTCACTTTCAGAGAGTGCAGATCTGGCACTGACCCCTGTACACTGTCCCAAAGCCTGAACATTAAATTAGAAACAAAAACTAAAGTCCACAGAAGTTCAGAAAATAAATTTTCTAACAAACACCAATCAAACTGGATGAGCTGGTTACTTAAGTAATCAAGAGTATGGATGCATATGGGTGCTAAATAACATTATTATTTAAATAATGTGTGTTTTACAAAATGTACAACTTCCTGTTTTATTAAATTATTTAAAATGATTCACTGTGACAAATATGCAACAGAGGACAAATACTTTTTACACACCAATTTAGTAAAATCTTAAAGCAAATGTTCCCTAAAAAAGCCCCAAGCAAATGTAAACATAACAATCTCTCCTAAATTTTATCAACAATAGCCATTATTGTGACACAATAAATGAATAAAACAATGCAACCTGTGCAAAGGTTTAGGCACCATGTCTGTGCTTAGTAATGCCTCTTCATGAAAACTGGTAAAAATTAAAATAAAAACAATTCCTTTTGAAAAAATCCAGTATAGTTTTTAAATTATTACATCCTCTACAACACCAACTGGTGCACATAATCCACAATTTCCATTTATTTACTAAATTCAGCATACACTTATATAGCCAAAAGAATATGGACACCTGACCAAGAGCTTGTTGGACATCCCATTTCAAAACCACAGGCTCTAATATGGACACACACCCCCTCCCTCACACTTTGTGGCTAAAACACACTTTACCATATAGGATTTTGGAGTGTTTGGTAATTTGTCCTTACTTAATCAAACAAGCATTTGTAATATTTCAGTTTATGAATCAAATGATATCTTTATGGACTTCACTTTGTGTACAGGGGCACAGTGAGTATACATGAGGCTAAAACACCTGAACTTAATACTTAGGAGTGGTGTCCACATACTTTTGACTAGAGTATATGTAAGTTTAAAAATGTGGCATGTGCCAAAGAACATTGAATATTTCAGTAACAAATAAACAGTTGAAGAGCACTCACCTCAACTGAAAATCGTATTTGTCTTTGTTATCAGTATAAATGTTTTTTACCTGGAACTTTTGCATGATGCACTTTTTCAGCCCTGTTACCGTAAGTCCAGAATAACTGGCAATGGTTTAGAAGTTTACACAGTGCTAAGTAAACTTGTGGACAGACACAGCTTACACCTAAAAAAGAGTCAAATGAGCCTTTGTGAGATCAGGTACATGATGATAGTTGAGACCTGGCTTGCAGTTCACGTTGCGATTTATCCCAAAATGTGTTTAGTGGGGTTTGAGATCAGGGCTAAGTGGGTAGCACTGTCACCTCACCTCAGTGTGAACACCTGAAGTCAGTAATTAGAGGGGAGCTACTTACTTACTTTTGGTCATAAAGTGAATCTTGCCTGACAAACTTTATTAATACCTATATTTTGCAGAAAGGTGGACTTCTGTCTCATCTACCAAGAAGACATTCACCCAAAAGTGATAGGAAATAGTTTGGAAACTTACGTTTTTTTTGGGTTTTTTTTGTCTGCGGGTCATGTTTTTGGTGTTATCGAGTCCATCCTCACATCATCTATTACCATCTGGTTTGGTTCCTCCACATCACAAAAAAGCCAAACTCATATAATCAAACAACAAACAACATATAATCAGGACAGCGGAGAGGATCATTGGATGTAGTCTGCCAACACTTCAGGACATCTACAACAGCAGAGTGCTGAAGCGTGCCAGCAAAATTACATCAGACCCCTCTCATCCTGGACATCACCTCTTTCAAATACTTCCGTCTGGCAGAAGACTCAGGACAATAAAAACGAACACAACCAGACATGCTAACAGCTTTTTTCCAAGAGCTGTAACAATTCTTAACCACAGTTGCTCTCTTGGTTAATACTTATTTAACAGACCAGACAGCACACGGACTGTTAACATGCTACATGTCATACATGTGTATTATGTGTATAATTATGTGTACTATTATGAGTATTACCAAAACAAATTCCTCGTATGTATAAAATACCTGGCAAATTAAAGTGATTCTGATTCTGATCTTTGCAGGACAGCAACCTCTTTGGAGAGCAGATGCAACACTGAATTGTTGTGGACAGCCTGAAGGACTTGAGTGTCAGGGTGTAGTTCATATGAACAGATCTTTCTTGAGAAGATCAGACTCAGACTTTGTGTGTCTTTTTTAGGACGTGAAACCTCTTCCACACTTTCAGTTCCTCTGAACTCAAGACAGGAAGACAGTGTTAGTCATGAGGTTCACATACTTTCCTTCAGCCTGGCTTGTAAATGAGAGCAGCACAATTGAGCCCTTCCAACGAAAAACCATATATCAACCATTTGTCCAGTTTGGGAGAAATCAATTTTTACAAATTTTTTTTTCTGTGGACAACTTTTTTTACATTAAAAAACTAAAATGTGCTTTATGCAGACTTGCATTTCTTCATTCATGAAAGTGATTAGAAATAACACTTATAATAATGCTTTATATTATTGGTTTTATTTAATAGAATGTGGAAGAACAGTTTATCTCCACTGCCAAAATCAATTTATGGAAAAACAGTATATGTGACATTAACAAATATATTAGTTCTAATCTTTATTTTGATTCTTTGCATTTAATTAACTATTAATATTTTATATATGACATATCATGCATATATAGTCAGTTTTAAGTATGATTTCTGTAGATGATTAACTTATTTGCATTCAGAAATACATCATGAAAACATACTAGGCACTTTCTTTTCAATAGAACTCTATATAATCTATATTTAATTTAGGATTCTTACATTACATAAACAATACATAAAACACCCCCACTAAAACCCCCATGAAACATAACTAAAATAAAACAATGTAATATTAAGTAAAATTTAGATCAATCTGATTATTATTCACATTCCAGAGATTCATAAAAAGATCGAGCAGAAGTTGGTAAGTAGTCCAGCATTGTCATGAGGTCCTTGTGCTTCTCATTCTTGATTGGCAATGAACTCTCATATGCCCTGGGATAGTGTCTGCTGAAAACTGGTGCTTGAGGCCTAGCTCCTCATTTTGATTTAGTGACTGTCCATGTCTTCCACCCTTCATACTGACTATGGCTCTGTCTGGTATGCACATTCCAAGGATCATCAGCTGAAATGCATATTGCAGATAAATATAAGTAGACTAGATAGATAGTTAGATAGTTAGACAGACAGACAGACAGATAGATAGAACTATATATAACTATAAATACCGGTAGAGAAATTGGACTGATAACCATAAAAATAGTGCAAGTATGCAGAAAAGTAAATAGCAGTGCAAATATGCAAATAAGTGGTGGACAGTAGGACAGTAGTACGTACATGTAAAGATTGTAAGGTGCTGCATAATGTAATAGGCATAGCTTTAGTTACAGTAATAGTATAAACTAATATACAGTGTATCACAAAAGTGAGTACACCCCTCACATTTCTGCAAATATTTTATTATATCTTTTCATGGGACAACACTATAGACATGAAACTTGGATATAACTTAGAGTAGTCAGTGTACAGCTTGTATAGCAGTGTAGATTTACTGTCTTCTGAAAATAACTCAACACACAGCCATTAATGTCTAAATAGCTGCAACATAAGTGAGTACACCCCACAGTGAACATGTCCAAATTGTGCCCAAAGTGTCAATATTTTGTGTGACCACCATTATTATCCAGCACTGCCTTAACCCTCCTGGGCATGGAATTCACCAGAGCTGCACAGGTTGCTACTGGAATCCTCTTCCACTCCTCCATGATGACATCACGGAGCTGGTGGATGTTAGACACCTTGAACTCCTCCACCTTCCTCTTGAGGATGCGCCACAGGTGCTCAATTGGGTTTAGTCCATCACCTTTACCTTCAGCTTCCTCAGCAAGGCAGTTGTCATCTTGGAGGTTGTGTTTGGGGTCGTTATCCTGTTGGAAAACTGCCATGAGGCCCAGTTTTCGAAGGGAGGGGATCATGCTCTGTTTCAGAATGTCACAGTACATGTTGGAATTCATGTTTCCCTCAATGAACTGCAGCTCCCCAGTGCCAGCAACACTCATGCAGCCCAAGACCATGATGCTACCACCACCATGCTTGACTGTAGGCAAGATACAGTTGTCTTGGTACTTCTCACCAGGGCGCCGCCACACATGCTGGACACCATCTGAGCCAAACAAGTTTATCTTGGTCTCGTCAGACCACAGGCCATTCCAGTAATCCATGTTCTTGGACTGCTTGTCTTCAGCAAACTGTTTGCGGGCTTTCTTGTGCGTCAGCTTCCTTCTGGGATGACGACCATGCAGACCGAGTTGATGCAGTGTGCAGCATATGGTCTGAGCACTGACAGGCTGACCTCCCACGTCTTCAACCTCTGCAGCAATGCTGGCAGCACTCATGTGTCTATTTTTTAAAGCCAACCTCTGGATATGACGCCGAACACGTGGACTCAACTTCTTTGGTCGACCCTGGCGAAGCCTGTTCCGAGTGGGACCTGTCCTGGAAAACCGCTGTATGACCTTGGCCACCATGCTGTAGCTCAGTTTCAGGGTGTTAGCAATCTTCTTATAGCCCAGGCCATCTTTGTGGAGAGCAACAATTCTATTTCTCACATCCTCAGAGAGTTCTTTGCCATGAGGTGCCATGTTGAATATCCAGTGGCCAGTATGAGAGAATTGTACCCAAAACACCAAATTTAACAGCCCTGCTCCCCATTTACACCTGGGACCTTGACACATGACACCAGGGAGGGACAACGACACATTTGGGCACAATTTGGACATGTTCACTGTGGGGTGTACTCACTTATGTTGCCAGCTATTTAGACATTAATGGCTGTGTGTTGAGTTATTTTCAGAAGACAGTAAATCTACACTGCTATACAAGCTGTACACTGACTACTCTAAGTTATATCCAAGTTTCATGTCTATAGTGTTGTCCCATGAAAAGATATAATGAAATATTTGCAGAAATGTGAGGGGTGTACTCACTTTTGTGATACACTGTATACTAATATATTAACTATTATAGTGTAATATAATAGTAGAAATATAAATAAATATAATATAGTGGGCATGTATACAGGGCTATGCTAATATACTATGTGGTAGTGCATGATATTAAGTTAATATAATATACAATGGTATATTAGATAGTATTATAACATTATATTACCACATATATAATATATATAAAAAAAAGTATTACTATGTGTAATAATGCTAATGTTGTGCATAAAACATGTTCTAAAGGCAGAAGTATACACACATAGAAACACATAGTTACATTATCAGATACCTGTGAGTTTGATACCTGTGTAGTCCAGTGGTTCGTTTAAGGACAGAGTCTGGTAGTAGCCTGAAATCATCACACTTCATCTCAATGACTCTAAATGGGTTTTGTGTTCTTGCTTGTTTGATTATCTCAGTAACATCAGAGGGTGTATAAATTGTAGACACTTTGCGTCTTCTTTCAATTACAGAGAAGGCACGATCACATGGAAGAAAAGAATGACCAGAGACCATGAACTTCTGTTCAATCTGAGTAAAGTAACGCCGTGATATGAGCATTGACATTAAATTGAGCATCCTCCAGTTGTTGTTTTGGCCACAACACCTGTCGCTATATATGACAAGCTTGCGCTCCTTGGATATGGGTAGTTGAGTAAAATTTGTCTGCACCCACTTATAAACACAGCTAGCAACTTCAACAGATCCTCTGTGTGCAATCCCCTCATGCCACACACACATGGTTGCTGGTTCTTCTGTCCCAAGTTCTTGGATACACAAGTTGTAATTTGCCAACTGCCTCTGGTAGTAGATGTTGGAATGGGTCAGATTGGGTGTGTAAATGACACCTTGTAAATCAATACAAATTACATGGCAATTACTGTTTACTTTAGCCCACTCTGTATCAGCCTGAAGTTGGGTGTAGGCTTTCTCAGCTTTCCGATGGTGCAGCTCACTTTCAGTTAACACTTTTTTCCTTTCCTCTTCGGATGATACAGACGACAATTTCATAAAAAAAGCATCACATCTTGAACATGTGTCACTTCTGGGTTGGCCAAATGTAAGGTTCTGCTGCTTGAAAATGTCACGATACAGCCAGAATTTAGCTGGAGACAAGGAATTCTTCTCTTTATACAATTTGTACATACGTAATAAATTCAGATCAGGACTTAGATATTCCCTTTTAACATCACCCCGAAGTCTCGAATAGTGGTTCTGCTGCCTTGGAAAAGACAATATGTGCTCACTGATGCTTTGTTTTACTGTAGACTGTATCCGATGTGGCCTAAAGGTCAATATGATACACATGCATTAGGTTCAGGATGATTTTAGAATTTTAGTTGTATGCATAAGTTTGAACACTCCTGGCCAAAATACATGTTCTTCTACAGAGGAGACATGACGATTTTCAGAAAATCTTAGAGCATTTCTATTTACTTACTTTTACTTTACTTTAGCATTTGGAAAAAAATTAAGAAATAAAAAATTAAATATGGCAGAACATTTAGACAGAACATTTAGACAGAACATTTATTATCTTTATAAATTTCTATGTTTCTGATGGAGGGCTTGATGATGGCTACACATTAACAAATGGGCAGCATGCTATAACTGTACATCAGCAAGGTGAGTTGTTATTGGTTGAGCTAAACCCCACTCAAATAATAACTGATAAAATGGCCAGAGAGCTTAGAAGGAAGGTACATAATAACCTGGCAACTCAGTATACACAGTGAAGTAGCAAAAAAACGGGTACACCAGTCTAATACTTGGGAGGTCTCCCACAGGATATGGACTCCACGAGCTTGTGAAAATAGTCTGTAGGCAATGAACACCATACGTTCTGCAGAACAGTCCACAATTCTGCACCACAGCACGTTGCATGGTATCCCTTAGGTGGGAATGGCAAAACCCCAAACTCAGATGAATGTTCCTCTAACCATAATTTGCTGTTCTAGATGTGTTTGTCGGCACATTGTCCTTTTAGGAAAAGGCCAGACCCATACGAATGAATGCAGTACATGAACGGATGTAACTCATCAAAAAGGCACACATAGTGTTCACCTGTCAGAGATGTTTGTAGATGTACCAGGGTGCCAGCTAAACAAACCCCATACCATTATGGAGCCACCACCAGCCTATGTATTTTAAAGTGATTGTTCGTGATCTATTTGCCTACTGTGCTTACACACTGAGGAATTTGTCCTCAGCATTTAACCCATCCATGCAGTGAAACACACATATAAACATACACTAGTGAAGTGAGCACACATGCCCAGAGCGGTGGGCAGGCCTGTCCACAGCACCCGGGGAGCAGTAGGGGTTAGGTGCCAAGGGCACTTCAGCCGTATAATTGGCGGGACCAGGAATCGAACCGGGGACCTTCAGGTCGCAAGGCTTGTTCCTTAACCCCAAGCCTACGACTGCCCCTTTTACCAGTTTTTTTGCGCACTACAATGTATACACTCACTTATTATAACACTCACAATAACAAGTGAAAGGTGCATTACCTATTCTTATGTTTGCCTCGTCCATCTTCTAAAGGAAACCTAGCCTCAGTAGCCTGGTCTGACTCAAGTCCTTCATTTTGCCCTAACTCACATTTGTGCAACTTTTCCTGAATAACCTGTCCAAACAATAAACTAGGAACATAATATCTATATAATTTCCTATTGGTACTAATAGGAACATTAAATTAACAATATAAAGCTTATATAGTCTAACATACCTGTAAGCGACTGTTTGTCAGCTGATACACTGACATGAATGTTGTTTTGCAAACATTTAGTCTCTGCCCTGCTTGCTGAATATAATAGAAAAAACTCTGATGTTTTCTGTGTTCACTGTTTTCCTTGGAGCGTCTTCACCTCACTTGGTGCTAGAAAGCAGGCAGCACTAATGTTACATTAATAGCATGATTGCTGTTCTTAAATTAAACTATGTAAATCGTCATTTTAATCTTAGGTCAGTTTGGGGTCTGATCCCTGGACCTGAAATCCCATGTACTGCACTATTTTCTGTGTGCCAACACACTTCAACTGACCAGATCAGTACCAAGCTTTTATCTGAGTTGAGTTGTTTTAAGCAGGGAAGACTGAAGGGCAGGGGTGTTCAAGACTGAGGGTATACTTACTATTACTATAAAGAAATACATATTCTAAACTAGTTTGAGGATCACCTGAATCTTTTAAATGCAATATGCCATGTCTTCTTTTCAGGACAGTGTTAGGTTTTTTGGAACATAACAACATTATTAAACGTAAATTTAATATGGGAAGTTTTCCGGCATTCACCCATGTGGTCCTTTGTTCAAAATGGCGCCGTTCATGTCCCCTTTGTTCAAAATGGCGCCGGCCATGCTCCCTTCCTGACTCCTACCAAGGGGGGGGGGGGGGGGGGGAGGCGGAGCCTGGGCTTTTTAGCACATTTCATTGGCCCCACCAGCAGTAAGGAGGAGGGGCCTAGCTTAGTTTAAAAAACCGGTGCGCTCAGACGCACGCTCTCTTTTGGCTGGTGATCATCCCGATTACAGGAGAAAAGAGCGCCGATCGGCTTAGCTCTGACATATATTCACAGATCATTTCTTATACTTAATAAAGTGTTTTTGAAGAGTACTTTCTGGATTATCCGACTGCTTCTTCAGGGCCTCTCGACCAAAAGATTCGTCGTAACAGATGGTAGCAGAGGATGGTTCAAGAGGCCTGAAATAGCATCGGATCGATTCAGCTGATCAAGGTAGGACCTGGAATTCTGAGAATCTTTTGTACTCAGTACAAGGCGCGCCTACAAGGTAAACAGATGTTCTCTGTATATATTAGCTGCATTTATTATTTAGCGTATTGAGTATGAAATTGAATCTCAGAGTCCGTAAGTGTCTGATTAAATTACTAAAGTATCATTAGATAGTTTAAAACTGTGAATATATGTTGGAGCTAAAATGTATGTTTCCTGATTGCTGAGTTTGAACCAGACCGGTCTAAATAAATGGTAAAGGGCGCCATTGTGTTCGGCTGGGCCGGGCCCGGAACACTATTGGAGGGAAAGGGGAGTCTGTCTGTTATGGTAGCGGGACTCGCCTAATTCGATTGTTCTACATTTTAATTAGCCTGTCTGTTATGGTAGCGGGGCTTGATTAATTTGATAGTTCAAAATTTTATCAAGCCTGTCTGTTATGGTAGCGGGGCTTGATCAATTTGATCGTTCTACATTTTAACAAGTCTGTCTGTTATGGTAGCGGGACTTGATTAATTTGATAGTTCCAAATTTTCGCGAGCCTGTCTGTTATGGTAGCGGGGCTCGAGTAAATTTGATTGATCTAAATTAATGAGCCTGTCTGTTATGGTAGCAGGGCTCGATTAATTTGATCTAAATTCACGAGTCTGTCTGTTTTGGTAGCGGGACTCGAGTAGTTTGATTGTTCTAAATTCTAAATTCGGTTTCAAAATAGTACATCAGGAGTTTTGTTTGTCAGTGTTTCTGTGTCTATTTGTCTGCGAACCGCGGGTGAAACCGTGTGTGTGCATTTTGCTTTGTCTGTTGGCTTCTCTCTGTCGGCCATCTCGCTTTCGTGTGTGTGCGTGTATTCTTTTGTTCGTCGGCGCCATTTTGGCTCTGGATGCGCAGCGTGTATTCTTTTGTTCGTCGGCGCCATTTTGGCTCTGGATGCGCAGCGTGTTATCGTTTGTCCGCCGGCGCCATTTTGGCTCTGGGTTGCGCAGCGTGGTTTCCTTTGTTCGGCGGCCATATTGGCTCCGGGCGCGCAGCGTGATATCTTGCTGTATGTCGGCCATTTCGGCTCTTTATGCGCAGCGCATTTCTGTCGGATATCTTTGTCTTTGTATGCCTGGATTGGGTAAGTGCTGCAGTTAATTTTATAATTTAATTTAATTTTATAATCTTAAGATAACTGAGTTAAGATGAAGTATTTGTTATGGTACCTTATTAAGTGTGTTTTAATGTGGGTAGCGTCTGAAAGAATCCAGTGAGTTTTGCGACAGGGAGTCGAGTCTTTTGTCTCGGTTCCTTTTGAAGAGCCGCGTATTTACATGGCGACTCCCGGAAGAGTCGGTTCCTTTGTTTCAGTTTGGAGAGCCGTTTCATGGATTCGAATCATTTTGCGACACATCACTAGTGGTTATACAGTTTGAAAAAGTTTTATGTCATTTGAAATGACACATTACACATCCCTAACTGTTTTACATGTTGTATCAACATGTTTCTTCTATTACATTTGAATTAAAAACAACTATTGTGAGATTTATATCCACTCCTGTTACACCGAAGAGACCCCCCCCCCCCCCCTGCTGTTTACTCGGTGAGTACATTTTAAATGTTACTTTCTACTTTTTACTTGAGTAGATTTTTAGAGTAGTAACTTTACTCGTAATTAAGTAAGGATTCATTGGAGTAATAGTACTTTTACTTGGATACAGTTTTTTTGGTACTCTTTCCACCTCTGATTAAGACATATGTTAATATATTAGATTATATATTGTCAAAGCTTGTGTTTGTTTAAGAGTGATGTCGTGTTTTTCTCTGTATACAAATGCTGAATACAAGTAAAAGGTAAAAGCTAATATATCATTATTGTTTCTAAAATATTGTGTGGTTGTAAAGGGTGAGATTTCATGGACTGTCGCAGGGTTCAGAGGTTTGCATGTGAGGCCTTTCAATGTTGGTGTTTTTGGCCGTTTTTCTGGGATTTGTATTGTTCATGTCGGTATCGGAATTGTGTCGTGTCGACCGAGGTTGGGAGTTGTGTCGTGATATGGGTTTTGGCCATATCGTCCAGCCCTAGTGTGGGGGGTTGTGAAGTTAGGAACACATGTCTACGTGACCCAAAAGTTTAAGGCCTCCATTGTAGTGTTGATGTTAAGCTTTAGAAATACTGTATGTGCTCCCCTCTGTAGTTGATAGTGAATTGGAGAAAGCTAAAAGGTTGAAAAAATTTACTTTTAAAAGGGTTTTAATATCTGCTGAAAATGATTTAGCTCTGACACAGATTATAGTCCAACATAAGAAGCCATTTATTTAAACGTGAATTCTGCCCCCGCTGAAAATCACACACACACACCCACTGAGGAGAAACAGGAAGTAACCAATTCAGCACAGATGGCGCCGCCCGACACAGCTGTGCTGAGCTGCGCCCCTCCCCATAGGTAGTGTCAGCCATTTCTGAGCAGACGGCCACCTCCCTCCCGTCTCTCACTCTCACACATACCTCAAATACCACACCCAGCGCTCCTGTTTTACAGCACACACAAACACACTGATAATGAGCATCAGAGTGAACAAGGTAAAGACATACACACATCAAATGTGACATTAATGGTGCTAAGTGGGGTTTTACATGCTAAATCAGAAGAATATGAGCAGCTTAGAAGGCAACAGTTTGATTTTCAAATGAAAGTACAAGAACAGGTACAGCAACTGTCCAATGTGTTAACAGATCAAGTAAAGATGTTGACTGATAAAGTAGAGAGGGCTGAGTGTATTCCTCCAAGAGAACAGGAACTAGAATCTGGGAGGGAGGAATCAGAAGAAGATCGGGGCCAGTGATAGCTTGGTGGTTAAGGTACTGGACTAGTAAGCAGAAGGTTGCCAGTTCAAGCCCCGCCACCACCAAGTTGCCACTGTTGGGTCCCTGAGCAAGGCCCTTAACTCTCAATTGCTCGTCGTGTTCCGCTCATTGTGTGAGTCGCTATGGATAAAAGCGTCTGCTAAATGCTGAAGATGTAAATGTGAAACAGAAGAAGAAGAGGAGGAAGATATTGGAAGTGAAGATAGCAGCTGGAGGAGAGCAAGTAGGGGAAGAAAACAAGGTAAAATGCAAGGTAGGGTTGTCAGGCCTAAAATTAGGGCCAGTAACAGTAGAGAAGGTGTATTACTGGTGAGGATCTGGATGTGGAATGAAAGGAAAGGAAAGTTGAGTAAAAATGAAGCTTTTGGCAGATATGAGAGGGACTTGAGACGGTTATCAAATCAGCTAGAAACTTCAAGGGCTGAGTTTGACATAAGCATGGGAACAGGTGAGACTGGCCATGAAGAGCCAAAATGCACTAAAACTGGTAGCCCTGTGTCTAGCTGTCTTACTGACACAGAACCTTTTGAGCAGTGACACCGTGTTGATTCAATATGTTGATGACTTGCTAATTGCTTGTACTTCTGAAGAGCTCTGGTTACAGGATACTGTTACCATTCTTACTCATCTGGCGAACTTAGGATACAAAGTCAACAAAGCCAAACTGCAGATATGCCGACCTGTCGTGACATTTCTAGGATGGAGGGTTTCCAGCAAGGGTCACTCCCTGACTGCTGACACCAGAGGTTGCATCCTGAATCACCCGAAGCCAACTACCGTGAGTCACCTTCTGTCTTTTCTTGGCTTGACAGGTTATTCCAGGAACTACATCCCTAATTACTCAGGCTTGGTTGCACCTTTGAGGGCTGAAATTACCAGGTTAGGTCAAAGAAACCTAACAACCTAAGTAGACTGGGCCAAGCCCCTTGAGGCTGCTTTTATTGAATTAAAACAGCAACTGACCTTAGCCAGTGACCTACAACAACCGAAATACTCTGACCCTTTCTATTTGGATGTTTCTGAAAAGAATGGCATTATAAATGCAGTTCTTTTTCAGAAAAGGGGGGAGTGGAGAGCTGTACTCTTGTACCATAGCTCAAGATTGGACCCTGTGCTAACAGGTCAACCAGGTTGTGTCCACAGCAATGACCAAAACAGCACATTTGGTCATGTGTCATCCTCTTATTGTCAATACAAGTCATGGTGTGACTGCATTTTTTATTTCCACAGCCTTTACCCTGTCAAGAGCGAGAAAAGACAGAATCAATAGTATTCTCACTCAACCTCATATCTCATACACTACAGGGAAAATGGTGAACATGACTGAAGGTCTGAATTCTGACCCTGATGCAAAATTGGTGGCATCCACACATTAGGGATATGGTGAAGAGGTTCGTAGTTGACTGTGAGGTGTGTCAGAGCTACAATCCAAAACCAGAGTATAGAGTGACTGCAGGACGGTTTCCTGTCCCTGAAGGACCCTTTACCGATAAACAGGGGACATTTTTCAGAAGGATGGTGTAAGGAAACCATTATCCTGGATAGTGATGGGAATTATACAGGCAGCCAGCTGAACGCACAAAAATTCAGGAGGGCGGATTTAGTATGATTGTGTGGAGATATGAGAATCCGGCGAAGGTTGCATGGGAATTGGTCTGGGGAGTGTGCGTTGGTCTTTCTGATTATGCCTTTCAGAATTTACAAGCAGCACGGAGTGGAGGAAGCCGCGGACGTCCTGACCAATCGCCACAGCCATCGAAGAGACACCCGAGAGGTCAAACCTGGCGGATCCTTCGACAAGACCGTGTGGATAGATGGTATAGGGGTCCCAAGGGGGGTCCCAGATGAATTTAAGGCCAGAAATCAAATTGCAGCAGGGTTTGAAAGTGTATTCTTTTGGTGGGTAACTATCAATAAGAATGTAGACTGGATAAACTATCTCTATTACAATCAGCAGAGATTTGTTAATTTCAGTGTTCAGGCCATTGAGGGACTGAGAGACCAGCTAGACCAGACTTCACTTATGACCATACAGAATAGAATGGCATTAGACATGTTGTTAGCAGAGAAAGGTGGAGTTTGCCAGATTGTGGGTTCATCGTGTTGCACCTTCATCCCTAATGATACTGCACCTGATGGTAGTGTGACACGAGCTTTGGAAGGATTGAGGGCTTTGTCACGAGAATGGAAGGAAAATTCAGGGATAGACAATGAATGGGTCAAGTGGCTAGAAGAGATGTTTGGACCATGGAAGGGAGCTATTACGAGTTTGGTGATGTCAGTATGTGTGGGATTGGCAATTTTAGTGGTATGTTGTTGTTGTGGTGTCCCGTGTATCAGGGTATTAATAGAAAAATTTGTGGTAGAAGTAGTGAGTAGAGGAAGCAGAGGGGGGCAGGATCCTCCAGTTATCCAGATGGTGTTGGCTGATTTGTCTAAATATAATATAGATGATGAGACGGAGGATACCCTTGAAGGTGGGCCGGAAGACCCACTTCGAGCGGCATAAGTGCTACTAACTCTGCTTAATTAAAGGTAAAACCAACCAGAGAAGATGAGGAGAGAGGACCAGCACTACGGATCATACACCGTGATGAAGGAAGGAGACTTGGAAGGACTGGCAAAAGCAGACTCTGTGGGGACTGGAAGACCCACTACAAGGGACAGAAGTGCCACCAACTGGACCCGCCTACAGGGAACAAATCACAGCAGAAACGCCCAGCGAAACCAACCATGCGGAAGAAGAGTCCAGAGGAGCCACCGGAACAAGAAGAAGAGAAAGGATTTGGTTAGACTAGGAGGGAAAAACATCAACATATAGTTCGCAGACACGCAGATCATCTTTGAAAACACTAGTTAAGTACAACACACATAGTTTAGCTACAAAACGCAAGGGGTTAGCTCAGGATTGTTTACGATGTATATATGTTTGATACTCTGCTATTTTTATGAAGGATATTCTCTGTGTTTCATTGTTTGAATGTTCGTGCTGCTGCGGAAACAGGTAAGACCGACAGGGGAGAATCCATGGGACAGTAGGAGCCATGCAGAGAAACAGGAGCTATGGGCCCCTTCTGAATATCTGCAGCTCCGTCCGGTGGAGGACAACCTGAACGGACTTCCTGTAGAAGCTACGCACCCATTGCTTTTATTTTTTTCTCGTTTTTGATTTCCTATTTTTTCAAATTGCTTTATTTTGTTTTCCTATTCTGATTTTATTTTATTTATTATTTTTTGTTTGTTTGTTTGTTTTAGGGTTAGGAGCTGTTGCGATAGGTACGGTTCCTTTAGTTTAACTGGCAGCCTTTTTATTTTTAGATACCTTTTATTGTAAAAATTCAGCCCAGTGGCCATGTAGTCAGAAGGGGTTAAATTGGGGGTTGCTGACGGCTATCCCTTTCTCCTGGAATCTAGAAACACCTAACCTAAAGTTAAAAGTTAATGTGAAAGCATTAAGATGCTTTCAAGGGGGGTTTGTTAGGTTTTTTGGAACATAACAACATTATTAAACGTAAATTTAATATGGGAAGTTTTCCGGCATTCACCCACGTGGTCCTTTGTTCAAAATGGCGCCGTTCATGTCCCCTTTGTTCAAAATGGCGCCGGCCATGCTCCCTTCCTGACTCCTACCGAGGGGGGGGGGGGAGGCGGAGCCTGGGCTTTTTAGCACATTTCATTGGCCCCACCAGCAGTAAGGAGGAGGGGCCTAGCTTAGTTAAAAAAACCGGCGCGCTCAGACGCACGCTCTCTTTTGGCTGGTGATCATCCCGATTACAGGAGAAAAGAGCGCCGATCGGCTTAGCTCTGACATATATTCACAGATCATTTCTTATACTTAATAAAGTGTTTTTGAAGAGTACTTTCTGGATTATCCGACTGCTTCTTCAGGGCCTCTCGACCAAAAGATTCGTCGTAACAACAGCGACACAACCAGACAGTTTTTACAATGTAACTGTTCACGTTTACTTTACTTTCACTTTAATTTCTTAAAGCATTGTTTTACAGCATATGCACAACATCAACGGAGTAACAATGTATGCAAAGTTGTCAGCATTGATTAAAGATTGCAATTACATGGCTCACCTGTTCCATGCCCGAGAGAATCAAAGCTTGCTGCTTCTCATATGTACCGGAGTAAAACAGCGTGAAAAGTTGTAACTTGCGTGTATCAGTGAGTCTGACACACTGTCGCTTACAGCCACTCCCACACACTTTGCCCTTGCGAGCATAATACATTACAACAAGTTAGAAACAAGTAACATCCAGATAAACGCTAATCGTTTGTGCGTAAACACAATGTAGCTATAACATTATATTAATGTTGCCACGTGAGAGTAGTTTTATGAGTAAAAAATTCGCTAGTTCAGCTTCATGAGGTACTTATACGGTTATTCCACTTACGTCTTTCGGTGGATTTTTCCCTGGTTTTTCTTCGCCCTTTCTGTTAATATATGGTTTTCCTGCATTGCGTAGCATCTTTCTTTTTTTGTCTTTTGTCCGATAAATCGAGTTTTGGGTGACAAATGATCAATTACCCAAGTTCTCAAGTCTAACAAAGTTTATTTAGAAAAGGTTGGTTCTCCTCAGGCCTCACCAGCTGGTATCTGTACTTCTGCTTTCAGAGAACAATCAATGCAAGTCAGAGAGATACAGACCCCGAGCGCAGGGTTCAACGTGCTTTTATAATTTTGCCCACACCTTCTGAGTTCTTTGTTCTCATGGTCTGTTCAAACCAGTCCTAATTAATTCTTTCAGATGTTGCTATATTGACGTCATTGACCTTGTCCGAGGCACCGAATCCGGCCTTATCGGTATAAGGTTTTTAGGGAGTTCTTCTATGTAGCTGTGTGCTACCAATTATCTATTCACTCCCTTCCTGTAGCTATTCACATCGACCTTGCACCAACTTAATCATAATTCACTGTTTTACTTTGCTAACAGGTGGGGTGTCCAATTTTAATTTTCCTAACAATCCCCCTTAGAATGCAAAACATTGCATTCTTCTCCCAAAGCAGAAGTCAGATCTCAAACTTACACAATTAAAAGCATGCGTGGACCCTCAGATACCTGATAGAGCAGAGTTTAACGTCCTTTAGAGACGGGAAGCACCTATATGTGATAATCATATGTAATCAAACTAAAATACTCTAAATCCCTATTATGTCATTATGATGTCATCAAATTGATTATACATAACCACACAAAAATAAAATGAAATACAAAAAAGGTGTTCCATGTTTTTGATGATGATATCTTTTTATTAACAGGGTGTCTGGTTCAGTATGAGAAACGACAGCCTCATTCAGTAATGACCTCCCCCTTAGGTCACCACTTACTTTGTGCCTTTCCCAAGGGCACAGTCTCTCTGAACCATCATCAAACATACAGAACCTACTGTATACGGAGATATATTTGTAACCTGTGCTAAAAGCAAATGTACCTATGTGTATTGTATTTACCCATTACTTTATTCATTTGCTATCAAGTGTTCCTCTAAATATTTGTGTATTGTTGTAATGCAAGCTAAGTAGAAAAGACATAGTAAATTCAAAAGACAATCTTCTATTCTTGCTTCGTATCTTCTGGATGTCATCCAACTCCAAGGTGTTCCTGTGAATAAATCACACACTTCCCAAAGCAAAGAAATCAAAGTACTCATCCTCATTTTGATCACCCAGGTCTTAATGAGCGTCAGGGTTAAGCCCTGTCGACATGAACAGTACTGTCTCATCTGTTGTAACAGGAGAGGCCCCCTTTTGGATCACAGTGTTGATAAATTTCACTATCAGAGCTCTGATGCAAGGCACGCAGCAACACCTGCACACGACCACCATTGCCAAACTTACACACACAGCCATGGCCAATTGCATGATCAGACCTTTCCAAGACCCAAACATTTTTTCCAGCCATTTAGTAAAGGGATTGTCTATACCTGAATTTTCCTTCCATTCTTTGGACAAGGCTTTTAAACCTTCAAGGGCTCTAGAGACAGTACCGTCTGGGGCTGTATTGTTGGGAATGAAAGTACAACAGGATGCTCCAACCATGTGACAGACACCTCCTTTATCTGCCAACAACATATCTAGGGCCATTCTATTCTGGATAGTCATTAGTGAGGTTTTATCCAATTGGTCCCTAAGTCCCTCTACTGCCTGAACAGTAAAGTTCACAAATCGTTGCTGGTTGTAATAGAGATAGTTAATCCAATCCACATTTTTAATAATAGTTGACCACCAGAACAAGATGCTTTCAAAACCAGCTGCGACTTGATCTCTGGCTTTGAACTCATCAGGAACTCCTCTGGGAACGCCGATCCCATCTATCCATACAGTTTTATCAAATGATCCTCCAGGTTTTACTTCTCTGGTCTGTCTGTGACTTCTCAGAACACCAGCTGGATCCTCCACTCCGTCGTGTCTGAAGATCCTGAAAGGCATTATTAAAGAAACAAGAGCACATTCTCCTGTCCACACACCGGACAGTCTCCTTCTTACTTTCAAATCACCACATAGCCACAGCAAATCAGCTCTGTTTGTCATTTGATCGTAAAAGGTAGTATTTTTGAGACTGATGTTTTCAGTCTTGCTGCACCACCCTTTGGGGAACTGCCTTCTATTGAATTGCCCAGATACAGTGGAGTGGAAACATGTATAATTACCCTTGTATGCTACAATGTTCGCAGGTAATGGTTGGTTAGAAATAGGAAACCCTTTTTCCAATTCTTGGCAGACTGTAGTGTTTTCTATAGCCATAGGTGTACTAAATAACGTTACCAAACATGTTAAGTTTTCTCCTGACATGGGATGTGTAGCTAATTTGGGATTAGCTGCAGCACAGACAAAACAATTGTTAACCCCCAAACCCTCTGATGTGTATCTTACCCATTCCAGCCACATGTTTTTGTCGGTGAATCCTGTTTCAACGGCCAGCTGGTCTCTCCATGTCATGTTCTGGGTCTGAAGTATCATCACTGCCTGTCCTCCATCAGAAACAATCAGGGCTGGTTTCCCTAAATTGTCAGTTTTGCTTGTAGTCCTAGGTTTCAGACATAGTCTCCCTAATGGATCACTACCTGATATGTCCGCACCCACTGTGATACAACATAGATCTGTGTTTTTCCAACCATAATCAGCTAACACTGGAACAGACAGCAAGGCTTGATCCCCTCTTAGTGTCATGTTAAAGTATGGAAACACTCTACTCTTACCCTTTCTCCACATGCAGACGGCTTTCGACAGTAGATAACTAGGCTGATATTGATTTTTATAGCGTGGGTTAGTATGAGTGAATACAGAGTTCCAAGAGTCACAATATATTTCTGACGTGCCCCACCTGAGCGCATACTTAGTCCAATTATCACATCCATACACATCACGTCCTCTCCAGTTCAGATTTTTCCTGTTTTTTTTCCATAACTGTACGTATGTCAAACAGGATCGTGGTTGACTCATTATAATTTATCTCTACTGTTACACCAGGCTGAAATGGTGCTGCAACTGCCCTTTTCTGTCTTTTTAACCCTGTCTGTGTGTCATTTGCATTAGTAAAATTCTGAATTCTGTCTTTCCCTTCCTTGTCCTCTCCTCTAATAACCTCTAACCACCAATCATCAAACTGTTTCTTTCTTATTTCTTCCCCCTTTCCACACAGAATCAATACAAACACCACAAATGTTATGGATAGCAGCATCATTACAGTCGTGGTAATACACCAAGTTCTACAGCCCAACCTTCTCATGGCTTGACCAACCGGATGTGTAGGTGGGTTAAAAGGCATCTTACTGAAAGTACCTGAACTAACTTTAATGGAAAACTGTAACTTGGGTCCTTGTTTGGCTCAAATAAGATTTGAGAATTGGTTTCACTACTTTCCACTCCAACTGATCCAGTCCACACCCTAATTTTGGAATCCCCAGAGTGGGCACATTAAGTGCCAGCAGCAGCTCCGCCAAATTTGCTACTGCTGAGATAAAATCCCTAAGCTTAGGCTTGTCAGTAGACCACCTCTTGGTTACCAGATTAAACACAGTCACCCTCTTTCCTGTGTGTACTGCACACTTACCAACCTGAACAGGATTCAGACCTTCCACTCCTAGTTGGCTTCTTATCTGCTTTGCCACTCCAGCTCCAAGAGTCAGGTCTGCACCTACACAATGAGCAATATACTCACCTCCTTCTGTAATGCTTTGTTGACAAATGGAGTACCATTGTCATTGCCAATTCCTTCAGGGATCCCCCACCTTTTGGATTATGTCAGTTATAAGTGCCTTTGCTACCGCACTTGGGAATGCTTCAATCCATTTGGAGAACATATCAATGAAATCAATCTGGAGATGCTGACATGGTCTATCAGCCAGTAGTTGGGCACTTTAAGGAGTTTTAATACCCTTTCTAACGTTATTTGTTTTGCAAATCATGCAGCGTTCACAAAATTTTGGGGAGTAATTAGTTAAGCTAGTTAAGCCCTTAGTGTATACTACCTGCATCCCTCCTTTTGGACACATGGTCTCGACCATGTGTCAAATTATCATAATCTACAAGCAATTTATGGGAAGACACGGCTTACCAGTTGGATCATACCAAACCTCATCCTCTTGGTACACCCAGCTTGCTTCCACTCGGCCTTTTCTTTTGGCTTGTCGAAGGACTGGATGGCTGTCAGGTCAGCTGAAACAAAAATCATTTTTTGCACAACACAAAATATTTATCTACTTCACATTTCACTGCTGCCTTTTCTCAGTCATGTCTGCTCTGTTGTTGCCCTGTGAAATGGGATCAGAACATGAGGTGTGAGCTTTACATTTACATACATCAATAGCTTTTGGAAATAGGATTCCATCCAGAAGTGCAGAAATCAGGTTGTGATGTGTGATAGGTTTACCTAAACAGGTCAAAAAGCCTCATGTACTACTTCAAATTTACATGTACAATGCTACTAATTAATCAGCTTGAGCTGATAGATAAGATGTTAGTGATTTTTGCTTTAATTGTTTAATTTTTTGTCATTACATCATACCCCACACAGCTTGTTCCTGTTTCTGTGCTTCTGTATGAAGTTCATCAACAAACAGCTCCATATCTGGATTTTGGAGTTTCCTGTCAATCTGGTCTAGGAAAGCAAACTTCATTAACAACATTAAAACAATCATTTGGTTCACCTTATTGTCCTGTAGGAAGAAAATTATCAGGATTAAATACATTATATATTTTCAGTGTGATGTTAGTCATTTCAAATTGTTATACCTCAGCCATCTAGCTGTCATCATATTATCAGTTATTTTGTTTCTTTGTTCAGCAATTGAGAAACATAGTTTGGTACCAACAAGGTCAAATTTCAGTAACCTACTAAGTTTATTGAATCATTTACCACTTTTTTATTCAGCTGGCACAGCTCTCAAACACATTGGAGACCTACTTCTATAAGGTCTAATTTAGCTAAAAAAAAAAAATTTATTGGTGTTAGTTTACCTCCATGACCCTGGAGTAATACTGATGTCATTCACCCTCCTTTTTACATTCACTGTTTGAGTGAATGGTCTGTTTGGATCCGGGATTCCCTGTTGTTGGTGTTTTCAGAGCTCTTTTCAATGTTTCAAAGGCCTTGTCCACTTCGATGTTCCAACTAAGTGCACGTCAGCAATTTCGCTTAAGGGAGCCTCGAGGACTTCATGCTTAGAGATGATAGTTCTGCAATAAAATCACATACCTAAGAAAAACATTAGTTGCTTTTTGTGATTGACATGGGATTTTTCCCGAAATGGCCTCTATTCTGCCATTTTCTAATCTTTTACCTTCGACAGAGATCAGCTAACCTAGGAATTGAACTTCATGTTTTACTAATTGTAATTTTGAAAGGCTGTTTTTTATCTTTGTTAGGTGACAATAGTTTCACTGTGTCATTTTCACATTGCTCATTCACGGGAGCTGCCAACAAACAATCATTCACTGTTGACCTTTTGGACATAACCACTCATGTCCTTTGTACACAATTGTACACAACTCAACTGTCCTCTCCTCATGAGAGAAATAGACCAACTTAATATAGAAATCAGACATTTCACTTATTCTCAATCACCAAAGTATTCACAATGTCTGTTCAACCATCACACAACAACAGTTCCAACCCTCAAAAACCCAAATTACTCCAGTGATCATTACAACCTTTACACATTGACACGTTTGGGACGCAGCCTTTTACTTCTTTTTTACTTTTACTTTTTTTTTTTTTTCAATCAGGTGTGGTTAGCTATCCCATTCATCAATTCAAAACAAGTCAACTTCAACTTTGCTCCTACTTCTACTCCAAAACAACCTCAGTCTTATCTAAGTTTCTCAAAACACTCCTTTTCATACCGGTCATCTGTCATCTGACTCCCCCTCTTGGATCTGTGCAGTGCAATGCAGATCTTCATTTTTCACTTGGTTAGTAAGCAAGTAAGCGTGTTCTTTGAGCTTCAGATTCACTCCATTCATGCTGTGGTTGCAGAGTTGCCACGAATAAACATAAAGTAAGGGTCTAATGTTCATCATTACACCCTGAAAGGAGTTATGTTGGGTAATTTGGATTTTTAGCCTGTCAGTTTCACTGATCAGGGTAATACCTAATTTTTCACATCAGACCTCGCCCCAGTAAATTCACTGGACAATGATCTGACAGTAGAAAGGAAAATTTGAAAGGCTCAAGGCCTTGCAAATGGCATTTTGACAGCACTGAATAATATTCAGTAACCGTGACTCCTGTTGCCCCAACTGAATGCATGAATCTTCCACTTTTCTTTGGAATGACCTCAAACTCATCAGTTCTAATGGCTCAACTCCCTTCTCCTCAGTCTACCAAAAACTGTATCTCACTACCATTCACAAAAATTAAATTATCATAGACATTTTAAGGTTCAGAATACTTAACATATGTTCCTTCAGGAAAATACTTTTGTTCTATTTGTTTTATAGCTACTTGGATCTTATCATTTACATTTAACAGGTATAGGTGTGAGCTTAAGCAGTTCTTCTTTGCAAAGCATAGAAAACTCTGACTCACCAGACCCTTTTGGTTTGTCCTCAGTCCGGTCCTCCTCCATCATTCAGTTTTCTCTATAGTTCTCAACTCTTTTAGTCATTTGTTGGCCCAGTGTCCTCCTTTTTTGCAAATGATGCATTTGTTATTGTCCTTATGACTCCAGGTCACACTTCACTGTGTGACATTGTCTGTTGTCCAGTCCATTCTGACATGTGAAATGTCCACGCCAAGCTTATTCATTTGTTCATTTGTGGTAGGTCTCAGCTCCACTGAGAACTTTTCTTCTTCAACTTAAAAAGCATGTGTCAGTTGTTGGGACACCTCAGTGATGTCATTCTCGGTCCACGGATGATGAACCACCATTGCATGTCAATCAGGTCCTGCTACTTCAATCATGGAAAATGTAGCATGTCTTTATTGTCCATCTTTATTCTCCTTCAAACGATATTCACCAGTCGAGCAAGTGTGAAGGGACGAAAACATGTTGGATTAGAACAGGTCCTCTCTGTCCTCACTGGGCGGGTCATAGGTTGTACTTAGCACAGCTGAGCTTCCTGCTTCAGGTTTGGCAGGCAGGTCTAGTAGATTATTACGTGGAGTTCTTGGGCGGTGCTGTTTAGGAGGTGGAATGGCACCCTCATGGCTTCTTGCTTCAGCTTCCTGTTGAACTTGCGCTTGTCTCTGTGCTGGAGGACACGGACCGGGACACACGTCTAGGTCTGGGTCTGAAACAGATTTAACACACTAGACATCTGCTTTGTTAGTTTTACATAC
The DNA here is from genome assembly GCF_030014385.1 of Trichomycterus rosablanca. Taxonomy (NCBI): domain Eukaryota; kingdom Metazoa; phylum Chordata; class Actinopteri; order Siluriformes; family Trichomycteridae; genus Trichomycterus; species Trichomycterus rosablanca. The sequence continues at coordinate 4,992,426 of NC_086001.1, read as the reverse complement.
TACTTGTAATTTATGTGCACATTCCTTAGACTCAATAACCCATTCACTAAAACCACCACATTAATACATCCTTTTTTTTTTTTTTTTTTTTTTTTTACTCTTATGTGGAAATGGGGCTGTTCTCATTGGAGATAGCTCTCTCTCCTTTTCTCACCCCAGCACAGACACGGAGCAGAGCGTACCTAACACACACACACACATGGAAAACTTCCCTATGCACACACATACAGAGGCCCCCCTCTCTCACCTTCATTGTCACTACCCCTTCCTCATACTTCACACTCTCAACCAAACTAGACAACACACTATCCACATCTTCATCTTGCTCATCAGTATTTTCAGTAAATATACGAATGTCTCCCTTGTGAGATGGACTACGCTTTTTCCCTGCTACATATGGTGCAGGTTCTTCATTAAACATTTGAAGGGCAGATGGCGCTGGTAGGCCAGCATTATAGGTCACACTTTCACCAGCATTGTTATAAATAATAATTATACATATGTGGTACTAACATTTTAGCAAAAAACTAATTTATCTTCAGCCTTGACCACTTCAGCTACCACACTAAAACACACTTTTCACTAAAATACACGATAAGGTTCAATAAATCACTTAACACATATAAACACAACATAAAACACATCAGCTGGTTAAGTCCTTCTGTTCAAATTCTCACATGCACGCTGCGTCACACACGAACTTCCCACATTCACTCAAAGCACTGTTTCCTCAACGGACAAACAAACCAAATGGACAAACAAGCCAAACAATAGGCAAACAAACAAAAGGTACCTTTAATTCAGAAGTACATGAATTGAGAATTTACAATCTTGGAATTTAGTACCAATTTAGGGTGTCCTTTCTCAGGACGCGGGAGAACGACCCACAGGTGCCTGAAGCGGAGCCTCACCTCTTTCTCCGTATGTGAGCCAGTACCCTCGACTTCAGACCTTACAACCTTGGGAATCCCGGGACCTCACCTCTTTCTCCGTATGTGAGCCAGTATCCCTTTCCGTCTAACTCCAAACCCTACCGCTCGGTCGGTAGGTACAAGGTTATCACTCCGGTGCAATGGATCACTGGAAGAAATCCTCGGCCTATATAACCCTGATCTCGAATTGAATTATCCAGTTCCTAACGCTGCAAGGACTTCCGGGGCCCCACCTATTTCACCGTGTGTATGAAATTTTTCTTACTTACAGCGTACCCAAAAATCAAGTTACTTGTCTCGCCAACGTACAAGTCTTGATTATAACCCAAAAAAGTCCTCTCACAGACAGTACTAGTACCTGGGTGACCTCGTTAACACCCTTTGGTTGACCTATGTTACCAACCTAAGCAGCACGGACTATAAAATTACCCCTATGTACTTCTGAATATTCTACAAACACATATAATGACTCAGAGACTCCTCAAAAAATATCATTAACAGTAATTAATTAAATTTAGAACACTTCAATTCGCCGGCAGTAGCAGCAGTCATTTTACATACAAATACAACTACCCTATTGACACGTTTAAACAAGCTGAACAAATATACACAGCAAGAGTTAGTAGACTCAGGACAAAACAATAAACACACACAGTTAGTAAGGGAAATAATGCACCAGAATCTCACTGAAAATTAATTTGGAATTGACTCAAAACTACGTGGTAAGGAGTTCCACAATTGCACGGTAATGGCTCCCTTAGCACTCTTACACGTGGCCCCAAGCGTGGCACAAAATGAACAAGGTACCAGGATTTACACCACCTCAGAAACACCAAGATGCCAGGTATTACGTGAATTACACCACCCCAGAAACATCAAGGTGCCAGGAATTACGCAACCTCAGCAATACCTGTCCACACACAAAGTACCAGGATTTACACCACCTCAGAAACACCTGTCCACAGACAAGGTGCCAGGAATTACGCAACCTCAGCAATACCTGTCCACACACAAGGTACCAGGATTTACACCACCTCAGAAACACCTGTCCACAGACAAGGTGCCAGGAATTACGCAACCTCAGCAATACCTGTCCACACACAAGGTACCAGGATTTACACCACCTCAGAAACACCTGTCCACAGACAAGGTGCCAGGAATTACGCAACCTCAGCAATACCTGTCACGCTTGCGCTCCAATTCACAAACTAAACACATAAGCCAATACAGTCTTATTTCAACTGTCCAACATCCAATTCACATAGACATATAGATAGACAAAGAACCCTAAAAGCTCCCTTAGCTTTATCAGAGAGTCTCCTTTATCCTAATTACTTCACACAATTATACTCTCTGTCGTTGGCCAACTCATACTAAGTGAGATTCGCAGAAACAAAGAATGAAAGAATGAAAGCCAGAGAACAACCAAACCCTTTATTACCTTAATTACACTGAATTTACTAGCACTTACACTGAGCAAATTAATTCACCACACTCCCGCTAAATACAAGTTTCAGCTAAATAAAAGAGCTAAAATGCTCTTTACCTTTCAGTGCGCGCGCAGGGAGTGCAGGAAATTCGTCCGCTCAGCTGGCTCCAGTCAAAAATATTCCAAATCCTCTAAAATGTAAAATTAACTAAAATCACAAAATTGATCATTTATCAAAAATTGATCATTTATCAGAACCCAAAACCATCCTCTGCTACCAATTGTTCGATAAATCGAGTTTTGGGTGACAAATGATCAATTACCCAAGTTCTCAAGTCTAACAAAGTTTATTTAGAAAAGGTTGGTTCTCCTCAGGCCTCACCAGCTGGTATCTGTACTTCTGCTTTCAGAGAACAATCAATGCAAGTCAGAGAGATACAGACCCCGAGCGCAGGGTTCAACGTGCTTTTATAATTTTGCCCACACCTTCTGAGTTCTTTGTTCTCATGGTCTGTTCAAACCAGTCCTAATTAATTCTTTCAGATGTTGCTATATTGACGTCATTGACCTTGTCCGAGGCACCGAATCCGGCCTTATCGGTATAAGGTTTTTAGGGAGTTCTTCTATGTAGCTGTGTGCTACCAATTATCTATTCACTCCCTTCCTGTAGCTATTCACATCGACCTTGCACCAACTTAATCATAATTCACTGTTTTACTTTGCTAACAGGTGGGGTGTCCAATTTTAATTTTCCTAACACTTTCCATGTGTTCATTTTCAGCTTTCTTTTTTTCCCTATATTTAACCGATTTTCGTCAGCCGCACTTAGTACTACTGCTTGTCCGTCCATTTTTGGCAGCGGAGATAAACGGTTTTTCCGCGTGAGCTCTATTTAAAATTTAAATTATGACCCTAATTAACGGACTATGTTGTAGCGACTGCCTTAATATTAAATAAAGAACATCAAACAATGCCATGCCATGCCTAAGTGATTTTTACAAAAAATGTCACATGTACGGTTTTTCGTTGGAAGGGCTCAATTGTAAAGTGGGTTCCTCATAGCGACTTTCATTCCTGGATTTGATTGTCACCTCCTGTTAATGTACAGACCAGTTTTCTACTGGTATTGGGGTTATGGTTATTTCACACTTCTTGAAAACATGCATAAGGTGGATTGGTTGTTCTTTATATTTGCCCTTATATAATATATATAGTACATACTGTATATACAAACAATAATGTACATATTGTAAATATCTGCGTAGGCTGAAAACTGCATAAATAAAATGTTGAATTCTATTGAATATCGACTGTTTCCTCTTAATGCCCACAATGCACATTTGGGCAGAAAGTAATTGGCCCCTCTAACATAGCCTCTGGCCCTTGCCTTGCCCCCCCACCCCACCTCACATGGTCTAGACTGGCGTCCCGTCCAGAGTGTTACTGTGTGCCTTGCGCCCATTGAAAAGCTGGGATAGTGAATGAATGAATGAATGAATATTGGTTTGTAAAAGTGAAGTGTGTTTTTTATCTTTTAACCACTCGAGGGCGCTGAAGCAACATCAAACTACAGAGCTGACAATGCATTCTGGGTAATGTAGTTCAGCATGCTGCTTCACTGTGTTGTCTTCCTAGATACTGAGCATATTGACGGAAACCATTCCTGACCGTTACCATTGTTTCTAACAGCAGTGGCTTTACAGTGAGGGTAAGTGAGTGATTGTTTCATTTAGATGTTTATGAAGTAATTAAGAGTTGTTGTTTTAGGTAATTTAGCTGTTTAAACTCGGCACTCACAAACAAAGCCGAATGTTCATCGACATCCTCGTTCAGTCTGTTTTGCTTTACTATACACAGAAATAAACAGTTCAAATCTATTTATAACAAACATTTATAATTACTGATCAAATTTACTTAAGTGTTTGTTGTATCGTTTGTTTTTTAAAACTTTGTTCATGTTTTTGAAACGTGTTGTTAAGATAAGCGGTTTTTCGTCACTGGGCGGTGTTTAGTGAGTCGATTCTTGTCTGATTCCTGACTTAATATTTTAGGAGTCGTTTAAAAGAGACGAAGAGTCTCATAATACTAAATCGACTCTTAGCTTTACTTTCAATGCAGGTTAATTATATTTTCAAATGAAGAAGCAAATTCAAACAAACAGTCGATTAGTTTCTATCTTCTTTTGTTTTTGTTTTTCTTCGTTTTTTTTTCCGGGAGTCGATTCCAGAGAGTCGATTCTCATACATCAGAATAGACTGCAAAGCTTCGTGTTTAGTTTTTGGCATGTTTTAAAAGATGGTTTTGGTTTTATTTTCATAAAGTCAATGTAAAGTCAGTTTTGAAGAAAATACTCGAAGACAGCGTAATAGTCCTTATTAGAAATTAATTTAAACTGTTTTTAGAAATTGCAATAACACCTTTTAGATTTATGTAAATTACATTTGGTGTTTTAACAACGTGTTTTAAAGTGTTTTAACACAATTTTAAATTTATCAACGCGTTTCAGTCGATATGACACTTAATACAACTGCAAAATTACATAAAAATACATTTATGTACATTTTGTGTAAAGTCATATAATAAAGCCAGTGTGTATTTATGCACATAATTATGTTCTGTCAGATTATTTCTTTATTATCTTAATATAACAGTAGATTCGTTATTATGAAAGCGTTCTTTAAGCAAAAAGCTTTTCAGCAACTACACCATGTCTGAGAAATCAAATCTATCTGTCTGTCTATCTATATATAATGTGTCCCTCTATCTATCTGTATAGTGTGTCTGTCTGTTCATCTATATATAATGTGTCCCTCTATCTATCTGTATAGTGTGTCTGTCTGTTCATCTATATATAATGTGTCCCTCTATCTATCTGTATAGTGTGTCTGTCTGTTCATCTATATATAATGTGTCCCTCTATCTATCTGTATAGTGTGTCTGTCTGTTCATCTATATATAATGTGTCCCTCTATCTATCTGTATAGTGTGTCTGTCTGTTCATCTATATATAATGTGTCCCTCTATCTATCTGTATAGTGTGTCTGTCTGTTCATCTATATATAATGTCTGTCCATCTGTCTAGCTAGCTAGCTAGCTATACATCTGTATTATCTATCTATCCATCCATCCATCCAATATATCTAGCTATGTCTATATACCTGCCTGGTGTGAAAGCTGATACATTTTTATTTATTTTTCCCTGAATGTGAAAACAAATTTCCCAGAATGGGAACCAGAGTTAATTTGGAGTCTTAAATCCAAATGTGTTATTGATAAAGTAATATTTTAGAATTTAGTATCATTTTGAATTTATAACTAGCTTAAAACAAAGTAAATAAACTGTGTGTGCGCTTTATTAAACACTGATGAACACTGACTAGAACAGCGGTAATGTACAGAGCGCAGACCGGGTTTACCGTAAAAACAGTAATATTCTCGCACCCATGTTTGACCTCGGCTTGCTGACAGGAAAATGTTTAATAAAAACATTCACCAGAGCGATCATTTAAAGCTATTCTGTTCACTTATTTAATACCTTAAGTTTTAAAACATGTATCTTTATAAACTCGGTGCTAGTCGAACGCATATAAATGTAAATGCCGCGTATTTTATGTTTACGACTAATCGTCTTTGTTTGTTGTCTTTGTCAGGTCTAGTTGGCTGATCACGAAACAAAAGAAAGCCACAAAACCGAGCAGAAAGCGAGATTGTGGAGGACAGACACTAAGACTTAAGATACTTTATAACACCGCACATTTTTGTGAACAGTTTATTAAACAAACCATGTCTGACAACACGGAGCAGAATGAGGGAGCGAATGGAGACTGCGCATGCGTTGTGAACGAAGACACGCCAGAGTAAGTACCTAACTACTGTTACTATGCAACGCTGCACCGTAGTGATGTAATAAATCACACTTTATATTTGTGTTTATAACATATTAGCAACACCAGGGATCTATAAAATGTCATTAATGTAGTATTATTATTGTAAAAAAAAAGTATTTTGTTATTTTATATATTTTTAATTTATTCATTCATTCATTTTCGAAAACTGCTTTGGGTCAGGGTGCCAGTCCATCACGGGTCAAACACAGAGCTATGGGGATTTAGAGCAGTGAGTCCACCTTGTGCTTGTTGGGATGTGAGAGGAAACATGGTTTTATTAATTGGCTTGTTTTGGTTGTGCAGTGCTGGAAAAGCCAAGGCTGAAGAAGGTGGAGAACTCATGCAGGTGGATGCTAAACCTCGCTTACATAGCCACTAGTGAGATGCATCGGTCCCCTGTACATTAATTAAACTAACTTATCCTAACGAATCCACCCACAGCAATGTTTTAGATGGGTGTTTGTTTTTAGATCTCTTTAAAAGCATTTTTTTTCATTCAATAATGTATTCATTTACAAAAACAGCTTCAGGTCAGGGTGCCAGTCTAGCACAGGGTACATAAACTCAGAGCTGTAGAGATTGACAAGCTTATGGTTTGTCTAGAGCCAAGGCTTTTCGAGACAGAGAGCTGCTTCAAGGGTACTGAATCATACGAAGGGCTACTTGTTTGATACAAACTTTCTTTTGCACACGTTTACTTTTAATGATATTATTATTATTATCAATATCCATATATATGAAGAGACTGTCTGATCATATGTTAATGTTAATGATTCCTCAGAGAAATTATTAACAACGATTTACCATGGTAGGAAACAGAGATATATTTCAACATTATATATGTAACATTATTTATCTCTATTAATCTAAATCTGTTTTAATATTTGAAAGCCAGAGCTTTCTTCTTATATTCTATGTCAGTTTCATAATATTGAATACATATTAACATATTCTATGTCAAAATATTCTTGACAGTTTTGTATGAATGAGCACATTTTGTAGCATCACACCTTCATTTTCACAAATGATCACACTACCATTTTTTTAGGAACTTATTAAGAGTCACATCTTTAAATAATGTCCAGTTTGTCACTACCTTTGTAACATTCTATAACAAATCAGGAACTTGGTCCTGTACAAATTATCAGTTACGTACGATAAAAAAAAAAAGCTGCGATGTACAGGGAAGTTTTTGTAACACATACTAAAGCCTCTCTCCACATTCCTCCCAATCATTGTGAAAATATTACGTTTTCTTTCGCTTTTCTTGTTTTTTCTTATTAGCAAGCTGCACTTGCTCGCTTGTCTCAGCGTTTTGCGCACAATATAAAACCCGGACCAGATCAGAGCTCATATAAACATCAAACACATTTGTTTTTAACATTTAAAGTTATCATTTTTAAATCTACATCAATGCAAGTCGTGTTATTGATTCATAAAGAGCAGCAACACAAATTAAATTTTTAGACGGAGCTCTATAGTCACTAGTGCTATTTTATAACATGCCCTGCGGGCGACTCACATGGTCCCTGCGGGCACCGGGTTGGTGACCCCTGGTCTAGAGAATTTGTCCATACAGTGTACTTTTATCTGTGTATTGCACTTTTACATCTAAACATGAAAGTTTATAAAGAGGAATCCAACACACACACTTACACATACATAGACACACACCTGGATGAAGAAGAATTTGGGTTTGCCCACTAGTGAAATGCATCGGCTCCGTAGGTGGACACCTTGTGCTTGTTGGGATGTGAGAGGAAACATGGTTTTACACATTGGCTTGTTTTAAATGTGCAGTGCGGGAAAAGCTATTGCTGAAGGAGGTGGTGGAGAACCCATGCAGGTGGATGCTAAACCTCGTTCACGTAGCCACAGATACAACCTGAACCTGCCCTGTATTGGTCACTGCGTCATCATTAACAACAAGAACTTCCAAAAAAGCACAGGTGAAACACAGACACACACACATCTCAATATACTATAATGTTCTTTATATTCTGCACTAGACATGTCAATGATTGGATAATAACCAACACAGATTATGATTAAATAAAGCTTTGCTTAAAGTGTTTGTTTTTTCTAATACAAAACAGGCATGAACCAGCGCAACGGTACAGACGTCGATGCCGGCAACGCCATGAAGGTGTTCGGAAAGCTTGGCTACAGAGTGAAGGTGTATAACGACCAGACAGTGGAGCAGATTAAAAAGACTTTAATGGCAGGTAAGATAACTGGTTTCTTCATCAACTGTTGTCTATTGTAGGTTTAGCTAGATTTTTCAGGTAGCACTTTTTTTTATTGCATTTCCACTATTAGGATTGATGACAGAATCAAGTTGTGATTCCAGACTCTGGTATCTAACAGGAAATGTATAAGTGCCAACAGATTTCAGCATTTTCTGCATATTACCTAGTCACAGCAGGTTTTTGGATGTGAAATGGTATTTATTTCAGTGGGATTTGTGATAAAAAGCCAAATTGCCGAACAAACCGAGAAAAATTAAGCGTAAATCTTGGTTCGCAAATTGGTGTTTATGACCATTATAACTATTATTATTTCATATTGTTAAAAACAATATTACTCAACGTGATGACAATAAAATCAGACAGATTGCTGACTGATATTAAGTAAACTGTGTAAATTTGATTAATTTTTTGTTGTTGTTTATAGGTGTCAAGCTCAGCTTGCTTGAACTGTGACTAAGACAGGCTGGGCAGATTACCAACAAACTCCAAATGTGTAGAACTTTTTGGACATTAAACTGTATTTATAAAGCCCATAAAAGTTATAAAGCTGGTTCAAGCCCCACCACTGCCACGTTGCCACTGTTGGGCCCCTGAGCAAGGCCCTTAACCCTTAATTGTTAAGACAATATACTGTCTCAGTACTGTTGCTTTGGATAAAAGCGTCTGCTAAATGCTGAAAATGTAAATGTAAAACCTAAATTACAAACTAAGTAGAGCTAAAAAGTTAAGTCATGGATAAACTGCCAACTACTCTGGGCCCTTTTGGTTTTGAATGGCATCCTGTGTGTGTGTGTGTGTGTGTGTGTGTGTGTCTTAGTTGCCAAGGTCGACCACAGGAGCTGTGCATCGTTTGTATGCGTGTTGCTGAGTCATGGAGATGAGGGTGTATTTTTCGGGACAGATGGTGCAGTGGAGCTAAAGGTTCTAACGAGCCTGTTCAGAGGGGACCGATGCGTCTCACTAGTGGGCAAACCGAAACTCTTCTTCATACAGGTGTGTGTCTATATATGTGTGTGTGTGTGTGTGTGTGTGTGTGTCTTGGATTCCTTTTCATAAACTGTCATGTTTAGATCTAAATGTACACTACATGGATAAAAGTACACTACAGTAATCCCTCGCTATATCACGCTTCGACTTTCGCGGCTTCACTCTATCGCAGATTTTATATGCAAACATGTCTAAATATAAATCGCAGATTTTTCGCTGGTTCGCGGATTTCTGCGGACAAGGAGTCTTTTTATTTCTGATACATGCTTCCTCAGTTGGTTTGCCCAGTTGATTTCATACACAGGACGCTTTTGGCGGATGGCTAAGAAGCTACCCAATCAGAGCACGCGGTTAAGTATCCTGGGTGCTGATTGGCTCAGTGAAGGAGAGAAGCGTTAGATTCCGCTTTATGCTGTATAACTGTGCGGGAAATGTTTATAACCGTGTGGGAGGGTTTATAAGGGCTTAAAATATATAAAAATAACCATATAAACACATGGTTTTTACTTCGCAGATTTTCACCTTTCGCGGGGGTTCTGGAACGCAACCCCCGCAATCGAGAAGGGATTACTGTATATTTATCTGTGCAATATTCATATGTGCAATAATAATAACGTAAGCATTTTCATTATTTAATTATGTGTAAATAAATAACTTTTTAACTTCTATTTGCAAAGTTTTCTTCTTTTTTCTTTGTTTTAAGCTAGTAGAGTGTTTATTATTTCTACATATATGGGTGCTACTGTAAAAACTGCAATTTCCCTCTGGGATCAATAAAGTATTCTGATTCTGATATGGACAAACTCTCTGGACACACCATGAGCTTGTTTGCACTCCGGTGGGCTCTGCCTGCCACAGACGTCTTGCTAATTGACAAGACCTGTGAAGCTGCTAGCTAGAATTTTACAGAGAGCTCTGTACCACGCAACCTTCGAGCCACTAGTCTCGCCCGACTCGATCCTCCACCCAGGATTCGAGGAAGATGAGCATCAAGGCTCTTCTGTGTACTGGCACCCAAATTGTGGAATGAACTTCCTCTGTCTGTCCGAACATCTGAGTCTCCCGCTGTCTTTAAAAAACGATTAAAAACCCTTATCACCTTTTTACTGAGCACTTAAGCTGACTTGTACTTACTAACACTCTTATTCATTTCTATTTAAAAAAAAAACCTGAAAAACTGGTTCTAACCGGGTTTTAGCATGTTTGTGTTATTGAGCTGTTGTTTACTTAAACTAGGGTAATGAAATGTTTTCTGTGGAATAAGGAATCTGGATAAGAGCGTCTGCTAAATGCCGTAAATGTAATGTAAATGTAAGCAGGCAATAGGAGTGGCTGGTGCAACAGCAAGGAACAAAATTCCCATCTGGTTTGTCCAACTGTGTCCTGACCAGTCGAGTCTTAGCAGTGGTGGGGGTAGTGGATTAGATTGCTGTGCCAACTGAGCCCTAAAGATTATAAGAATTTGTGTGCTCTTAACTAAATGTTTGGGGATTTGCTCGTTATTGCCTCAGCTTGTAGCAAACTCCAGAGAAAAGTAGTTGTTGTTATAACTGAGTGAAAGTGAATCCCTGAGGTAATTTTTCAAAAGCTAGTGTAAAGCCTTGGTTTATCTGTAATGTTTAGGTGTGAGTGGCAATGTAGTGTTTGGTGTGTGTGTGTGTGTGTGTGTGTGTTTGCTTTGTGTCATTAAACTGTGTGTGTACATTAGGCCTGCAGAGGGACGGACTTGGATCCTGGTATTGAGGCTGACAGTAACTCAGATGACGCACCAGTAAGAATCCCAGTCGAGGCCGACTTCCTTTATGCATATTCAACAGCACCAGGTACACACACACACACACGAATTACATCAATATTTAGGAGACAGTTTAACAAAATCTACATTTTGGGGTAAAATGTGTCATTTTAATTAAATCTTACAGTATTAATTTGGCCAAAATATGGCCAAAGGTCTGGGCACCTGACCATGATATTGTTGGGCATTCTATTTCAAAACATTGCTCATTAATATAGAGCAACATGGTGCTAAAACAACAAAAAGTTGGAGTTGAGAAGAATGTAGGGTCAACTGTCTGAGAACTGAGGTTGAGGTTGTGAAACAGGACAATAAATCAAAATTCTAATTCTTGAGGCCAGTAGAGATGCTGTGGTGAGGCCTGGAATGATTGCTCCATTATTTTTCACGAGGGTACGTGCTTGAAGTTATTCTTACTCGAGTTTTCTTTGTGTGATATCATGCTTGGTTTAATATTCGAGAATCGGTCAGTAGGACAGAAGAAGGCGCAATTACTTTTCGTAGTATTGTAACCTGCACTGTCCAGGATCTAAAATGTCCTTATGTTCATCACTATTAAACGTGAACACCAGTCTTGTTTGTCGTGTAGGCTACTACTCCTGGAGGAACACCATGACTGGTTCGTGGTTCATCCAGTCACTGTGCGAGATGTTGGCTGAACACGGCAGGGAACTGGAGCTGATGCACATCCTCGCCCGCGTCAACCACAAGGTGGCGTACGACTTCGAGTCTGCCTCCAACATGCCCGGCTTCAACGCCAGGAAGCAGATCCCCTGTATCGTCTCCATGCTCACCAAAGAGATGTACTTTACTCCTTAAGTCTAACTGTACTTCTGAGCCCACAATCAGGTCAATGGAATGAATAAGTACTGACACAGCCACATTACATTTCTTAAAAGGGAGGTCACTGACATAGCAATAGAACATTTTCTACAAAGGGAATAGGGGTGTATGTTTAAAATTTAGGTCATCTGTACCTCAAAACATCAGCATGTAGAGTGGTGCTGCAACTCAAGGTTAGTTATTGATCATTTTGTATACAGTCTATTGCAAGAGTTGACAACCCTTGGTATATTAAGTGCATTTATTAACTGCAGCCCATTAGTTGGTTTTGGATTAGATCTTGTTCTGTTAGTATTGCTTTTCTGACTATGGAGACTTGGATACATTGTTTATCGATGGATGGGGGACAGCACGGTGACTCGGTGGGTCACAGCGAGAAGGTCCTGAGTTAGATTCCCAGGTGGAGCGGTCCGGGTCCTTTCTGTGCCGAGTTTGCATGTTCTCCCCGTGTCTGTGTGGGTTACCTTCAGGAGCTTCTGTTTCCTCCCACAGTACATGCAAGTGAGGTGAATTAGAGATACAAAATTTTGAATTTTGAAAATCATGAATGTGTTTGACATTAGAACTTGAACTGATGAATCTTGTGTAACCAGTAACTACCTGTCTAAGTGTGTAAAACACGACGTTAAAATCCTAATAAATAAACAAATAAATTGATGTATAGGGTAGAAGTGGAAGTGACAAAGTGGACAGGCAACAAATGGGCAATCACTGCCATCTGTCTAACCAATTCAATCGACATCCACAAGGACTTCATGGACCCCAAGTCTCCATAGTCTAAAGCACTAATAACAGAACCAGACAAATCCAAAATTAAATACACAGAGCAAGTCAAAAGTCTGTAAGCCCACATCACCACGGCTGTGCTGGGTAGCTATGAGAAGAGAAGTTATGAGAGGTTTAGGCTGTGAGGAATGGTGCCACTAACTATTACGAATGTGGAGGTAAAATCACACAGCTGTAGTTTAACATTACCACCAGCATTGCAATCATACAAGACAGATAGTCTGAAATGGCAAACATTCATACCGGCTTAAAGATTACAGACCTGAAGAATTGTAAGGCAACTCGCCTGTACAGTTCATGGACTAGGTAGTGTAAATAGTACGATACGATTTTTGGATAAGATTTTGTGGTGCTGTCGGCATTCTAGCTGTATACATACTGATCAGGTCGTCGTCTATTCTTGGCAGCTTTTTTCAAACCGATTTCAACCAATAACATTAGAACATTTTGAGTTTTTTTGAAATTAGAACATTTCACAGTTTCAAAGCAGCAGCAGCTACTACCTGAGGTTGAAAAATTTATATGAATTAGGGGAAATGTGGCTTTAGGAATCTGATTGTGGCTTTAGGAATCTGATTGTGGCTTTTTGGATTTTAAAGGGATAGAACATGACTTGGAAATAAGCCATGGGCATTTCATAGTAGTGCTTCAGGGAGGGGGGAATGGGGGGCAGCATGAGCCATTGTGAAAACATTGAGCTGTTACATTTTATAAACTATTGTCTGTTTCCTCTGCTGTTATATATTTCACTGTGTGTTTGTGATGCTGAATATCAACATCAGGTGCTAAACCAACATTTCATATTTAATCATTTCACTGATAGATGTAAATGATACTACTGGGCATAATTTTACCTGCATTCCAGTACTGATAACACCACCATTTACTTCCCTTCTTCATTTTTCCTTGATCAAAGCAGCATTAAAATGTTACAAATCTGACATCTTCACTGCTAACTGCTTACAAGTGGGAGAACACTAGCTAGGCAGCTGGAAATATGGATACCAAGTACACTATATGGTCAAAAGAATGTAAACACCCTCTCTAATTACTTAGAGTTCAGGTGTTTCCATCACAGCCATTCTTAACCGGTGTATAAGATCAATTATATAAAGACACGAGTTACAAGTTTAGGTTTGTGGAACTCAAATGACCTGCAATTAATTGAAATGCCAGTTACCAGGGATCACGTCCAACTTCAGTGTCCGACCTTAAACATGCTTTTTAAAGTGAATTGGCACAAATTCCAACAGATGCTTTTTTGTGGAAAGCTTTCGAAACGCACGTTGGAAATTATGCATTAATATTGAGTAACACAATGTCATGTTCATGCTGCCACATACTTTTGGTCTGAGTGGAGCTTCGTCATCTTAACATGTTCCAAGGCCATGATTGTATAATTATATACAATTGTATTATTATAATGTGCATTCTATTTAACAACATAAAATATGTTTCTCGTTATGCAGCCCTGCTTTTGTGGACACTTGTGTAAGGTATAGTTGATTCACACTTAATATATGCTCAGGTCCGTGGGAAGTCAGCATTGGAATGCAGGATCTGGTATTTTCTCGGGTAGAACGCTCATTTTGTCTGAGCCTTTATTCCATTTGTAACTGCGTGAGGAGTGTTACACCAAGCCTAGTCTACCTTTGAATAGTTGCATCTAAGTAGGATCTGTTAAGAGATCAGTGCATGGAAATGTTTTATGTAGCATTACGTTAAGGGAGTTTTGTATGTGTTAGCTTTGTGTATTTATTTAAATGTTAAACAAGACCACTGATATTCTTACATTGTTAAACCAGGCATTATAAGATCTAAGACCTAGATCTAATCAGGGAATTAACAACTTAGTAACCATATTTTAATGACTGTGGTTTTCAAATATGCGAGTTGTTGAAACCAGTGGTCCCCAACCACCGGGCCACGCACCGAGTCATTTATTACCGAGATTAGCAATTACATTTCCGAAACATTTTGGGTGTTATTGTCCCCAATCACCACTAGGTGGGAGCAGCGTCTCATTGCAGCAAAAAAAAAATCCATTGTATAGTTCTTATAGTATTCTCTATATAAAATCCTCCCACCCCTGCCGGTCAGTGAAATTATACCTCTATGAAACCGGTCCGTGGTGCAAAAAAGGTTGGGGATCACTGGTTTAAACAACCAGGACATTGACTGAATTGACAGTGAATTGTTTGGTATAAAGAGGAGCATTCACGTTTGGCTATTTCTGCATAAAGCTTGAGTGTTTAAAGAATTTAATTGTTTTTACTAACTCAGTTTATGACCGACGACAATAAAGATCAGATCACTTATGTTATAGTGTCAGTTAATGACAATCTGAAGAATATAGTAATATAAATATACAGTTGCTTAATTGCCCAAAAAACTTGATAGCCAGATATAACTGTTGGTCTTTAACTTGATCTTATGTTTGTTAAACCCTTTATATGATCTATTTACCTACGAGGTGCTGTTTTGTGTCTTTTGCTGTTAGATTAGTATTCAAAAATGAGCTGACAACCAACCACGTGTGCCTCTGTCCTACACATTTCCCATTTATGCATTATTCAATCAAGTGTTTGGTTTTTAATTATGCTGCACACTACTGTGTCCACCAAGAGCATGTGATGTTTAGATAAAGTCCCACAGCTCTCTGGTAAAGATGTAATTCAATCTTTGTTTACCTTTAAACACAGCCTGTAAACACAGCCTAGTTACGTTAAAGATAAATGACCTAGATCATGCTGAATATGAAACATTGCAATATTTAACAAGAAAAACAAAACTTGTGACTGACAGTTAAGTCTCGGCTAAACTCTGGGAAGAAGCGTCATTATTTCTGTTTCCCCGTCAATCATCCTGTTTCTTTCCTTGCAGTCAGTTGGCTCTAAATGACTCAAAAAAGCAGATGTTAGCCATCAACTTTGCAATTTGCTGACTGTTAAGTCATGGCGGTCTCAAAATGAAAGTAGAAATTGGCTGCAAGTTCTCTTTATTTAGGTTCCTGCTACAATAAAACACAGTTTGAACAATCAAATGACCTCAAGTGTCCTTTACTGAGCCAACAGTGTCACGAGTCACTGCATGCACAGACCATCGTTATTTTGCTAAACTGCTTTACTGGCTTGCAAGATCCAGGTCCAGACTAAACTAGCTTTTTATTTATAATAGAACATTTACTGTACTTTCTATCATTGTGTATGTGCTTTTTTTCATTGTCTGTACCCTGTAATAAAAAAAAAACATGAAAGAAATGGCATAATGGCTTCACATGTTGTATTGTGTATTTTTTTTACAGTATCTCAACCCAAGGTAAAAATCAGCACAACATCCATCTCTAGTGCATCATTATTCACATTCAGCTCCTGTACAAAGAGTTTTTAATTCTTCGTTTCCTCACTTGTGAGACTTGACTGATGTTTTTATTTTTATAGTGAGTTTTAGTTAAGCAGGCTAACATGCATACATTACTACAGCACACACTGTGATTGCCTGCTTGCATTATTTTAATAAAATAATACATGTTTCTGGCATGGGGCAAATCATTTTCCATTCATTTTGTATTGTGCACTATTCATTTCTCCAATAATCCTGACTAGACTTCCAGTCTCTACTGTGTTTTACAGCAAGACAAGTCCAAAACCCCCCTTACAGCATGTAAAATGTCTGCATTGTGTCATTTGGACAGTTTTATCATTACTACCAAACAGCCCGATCATGATGTTTTGCCTGAGGCTAATTTTGACAGACAGACAGACAACTGTGATATGCATTTTATATCACATTCATTGATTTCAGGTGTTTTAGCCACAACCACTGCCAAACTTTCAGGCTACAATTATTTAAAGGCTGTTTCTTCTTCCGCTTATGTGTGAAACAAGGTTCGTAGGTCCATGGCTTACTGTGTTTGGAGGAACTTGAGTGGCCTGCAGAGTCCTGACCTCAACCCCTATTAACACTGGACACTTTTGGGATAAATTGGAATGTTGATAGTGAGCCAGATCTTCTCATCCAAAGTCAGTGCCTGACCTCACAAATGGGTTTTTAGGCCAGTTTGTCCATTTGAAAATGCTTTTAAATGATGTGAAAATGTACATCATTAAGGATTTATGAATTGTGCTTATAATTTATACCATTTTACCACGAGGGCTTGAAGAAGAGAAAACACAAACTCCCATCTCCGACCAACCAAACCTAATGAGGCATCACAAGAACTGGACATTGACTGGCGTTGGCTCTATTTCAAAAAATGGGGTTTTGATCAAGTGGGACCAAAATGTGTGGACAAAGTTTGTGACAAGCCTTTCCAGTGAGCCTTCCCAGTGAATTGGAGGCTGTCGTAGCCACAAAAGGGGGGCAACCATACATTAATGCCCAAGGTTTTGAAATGGGGTGTCCAATAAGCTCATGATCAAGTGTCCAAATACATTTGACCATATAATAAAATATCAAAATAGTTTGGAGGGCTAAATGCTTAAAGGCACTGTCTGTGGTTACTTCAATACCTAAGGCTAAATGACCTCGAATCTTTAAATTAAATGGACAGTACTTCTACCTTGTGGTCATCATTATAATTACGGCCAGTCTTTTTGTGGCTGTTTTTGTCACATCTTGATCTTGGCGTACATGTAGTCGATGTGTTCCCTAAAGCGGGTTCTTAGTTGGGTTCTCTTGGCTTTCAGAGTGGGCGTGAGGAGGCCGTTCTGCACAGAGAACATCTCTGGATGGAGCAAAATGTCCCTCACCTGGATCCACAGAAATACAAAACACAGTGAATAAACATGGACCTGTAAATGACTAAGTTTCATAACATTTTACAGTCCAACGATAGCATCAGCTAACCTGCTCAAATGACTTTAATCCACCCTCGTTTCCCAAGTGCACCATGTCCTCCAGAATGGCATTTTTCACCTCCTGTCCAAACAAACAAAACCAAGCAGTCACGATCCAGGAGTGTTCCAGTGTAAAATGAAGTGTAACTGCCATTTACATAGTTAGATAGTTAGTTAGTTGGTTAGATAGATAGTTGGTTAGATAGATAGTTAGTTAGTTGGTTAGATAGATAGGTAGATAGATAGATAGTTAGTTAGTTGGTTAGATAGATAGATAGATAGATAGATAGATAGATAGATAGATAGATAGATAGATAGATAGATAGATAGATAGATAGATAGATAGATAGATAGATAACTTTATTAATCTCATAGGGAAAGTCAGTTATTACAGCAGCTCCAGGTACATTAAAGCAAAAAGTATTAAAGTACAAAGAATTCAAGTAAACAAGTAATGTTGTACACATTATGTAATTGAATAAATAGAATAAAAATGTAGTGTAGTATGTCATAAAAAAAACTTAAGAAGTATCCTAGCATTAAATATTTTAGATGAGATATGTAATATGTGATATACTAAGCTGTTGTAGTGTTAAATAATAACAGATATGTAGTATAGTCTTCATAAACAGACTCCATGAGTCTGTCCTGATAGTAGTTTAGTGTTCGATGATGTCCCGAGCTAGTGAAGCGTTATACAGTGTGATCACATGATAAAACGAATTACCTTGTTCCTACACAGGTCTAGGTAGGATCCTTCTATTCCTCGTCTTTTGGCCCATCCTGGCAGGAAGTCAGGATCGGGAACCACAATGCCGACTAAACATGCCTAATAAATGCAGAAGACCGGTTAAGCCTCACATACAGTGTATCACAAAAGTGAGTACACCCCTCACATTTCTGCAAATATTTTATTATATCTTTTCATGGGACAACACTATAGAAATAATACTTGGATATAACTTAGAGTAGTCAGTGTACAGCTTGTATAGCAGTGTAGATTTACTGTCTTCTGAAAATAACTCAACACACAGCCATTAATGTCTAAATAGCTGGCAACATAAGTGAGTACACCCCACAGTGAACATGTCCAAATTGTGCCCAAAGTGTCAATATTTTGTGTGACCACCATTATTATCCAGCACTGCCTTAACCCTCCTGGGCATGGAATTCACCAGAGCTGCACAGGTTGCTACTGGAATCCTCTTCCACTCCTCCATGATGACATTATGGAGCTGGTGGATGTTAGACACCTTGAACTCCTCCACCTTCCACTTGAGGATGCGCCACAGGTGCTCATTTGGGTTTAGTCCATCACCTTTACCTTCAGCTTCCTCAGCAAGGCAGTTGTCATCTTGGAGGTTGTGTTTGGGGTCGTTATCCTGTTGGAAAACTGCCATGAGGCCCAGTTTTCGAAGGGAGGGGATCATGCTCTGTTTCAGAATGTCACAGTACATGTTGGAATTCATGTTTCCCTCAATGAACCGCAGCTCCCCAGTGCCAGCAACACTCATGCAGCCCAAGACCATGATGCTACCACCACCATGCTTGACTGTAGGCAAGATACAGTTGTCTTGGTACTTCTCACCAGGGCGCCGCCACACATGCTGGACACCATCTGAGCCAAACAAGTTTATCTTGGTCTCGTCAGACCACAGGGCATTCCAGTAATCCATGTTCTTGGACTGCTTGTTTTCAGCAAACTGTTTGCTGGCTTTCTTGTGCGTCAGCTTCCTTCTGGGATGACGACCATGCAGACCGAGTTGATGCAGTGTGCGGCGTATGGTCTGAGCACTGACAGGCTGACCTCCCACGTCTTCAACCTCTGCAGCAATGCTGGCAGCACTCATGTGTCTATTTTTTAAAGCCAACCTCTGGATATGACGCCGAACACGTGGACTCAACTTCTTTGGTCGACCCTGGCGAAGCCTGTTCCGAGTGGAACCTGTCCTGGAAAACCGCTGTATGACCTTGGCCACCATGCTGTAGCTCAGTTTCAGGGTGTTAGCAATCTTCTTATAGCCCAGGCCATCTTTGTGGAGAGCAACAATTCTATTTCTCACATCCTCAGAGAGTTCTTTGCCATGAGGTGCCATGTTGAATATCCAGTGGCCAGTATGAGAGAATTGTACCCAAAACACCAAATCTAACAGCCCTGCTCCCTATTTACACCTGGAACCTTGACACATGACACCAGGGAGGGACAACGACACATTTGGGCACAATTTGGACATGTTCACTGTGGGGTGTACTCACTTATGTTGCCAGCTATTTAGACATTAATGGCTGTGTGTTGAGTTATTTTCAGAGGACAGTAAATCTACACTGCTATACACGCTGTACACTGACTACTCTAAGTTATATCCAAGTTTCATGTCTATAGTGTTGTCCCATGAAAAGATATAATGAAATATTTGCAGAAATGTGAGGGGTGTACTCACTTTTGTGATACACTGTACATACGTAACAAAAGACAATAAATGACCAGAAGCATGTGGACGCCTCACCATGAGCTTGTCCTATTCTAAAACCATAGGCATTAGTATTGAGTTTCTGTGCTATCGACTGAAGAGTCCATCCATTTGAGACCTGCACCCTCCTGAATAGAAATCTATCTATGAGAATTTTGGACCATTGAGTTAAAAGCATTTGTAAGGTCAGACCTTAATGCTGGATAAAAAGACCTGACTCATAATCAACGTTCCAGTTTGTCTTAAAGGTGTTCAGTTTGTGACACCTTTTAAGCATTACATTTATATCACTGTTATAAGGGCTGCTTTTATAGCATAAGTGAGCAGCACCACACAGTGACACCCAGCTGTGAATATTAGTTACCTAACTCTGTCAAAGAATGACTACATTTATGGTATAAAACAGTTTCTTTTTTTTTATCAGACCTGCAGACTGTCTCCATGAATGAAGACCTGGGCCACAGGGTCACTGCGGATATAGATGTTCTCGATCTTTTCCGGAGCGATGTACTCGCCCTGCGCCAGCTTAAAGATGTGCTTCTTCCTGTCTGTGATCTTTAGGGTTCCATTCTGTAACAAAGCAAAGTGAAACAGTTTTGTACAATTTACTTTATATTCTATGATTGTTTTTACATTTAAGAAACAAAGTTATCCAACAGCCATATCACTTGAGTTCTAGACGTGTAGCAAAAAGGAAACCACAGCTGACCAAGAGAAACATCTTTTGAGATGACGTTCGTTGAAGAGACAAATCAAAATTGGCAGCTAGGATAGTGTGATGGTGTGGGATTGCTTAGCTCGATCAGGACCTGGATAACTTGCCATTATTGTGGGAATGTAAGGTCATCTGTTTGTGAGTTGATGCTGAAGTATGTTGAATTATGCCGCAGGCAATTAGCCAAAACTACTAAAGCTGACAACTTGTCTACTAAATGGCTGAAATGAAACAGAATTTTTGGTTTTGGAGTAGCCTAGTCAACGTCCTGGTTTGAACCCAGTATAGATGTTAAAACAAGCAGATGATTCCTAAAAACCAGCACTATTTAAGCACACAGTAACACAGGTTCATGTAGAATAGAGGGGCACATACTTTTCTCAGAGATCTGGGTTTGGATTTGAAACATGCATACCGGTCTATACAAGCTTTATGAGCGTTTATTCATACGGTGTTGAATTTACCGGGAGCCACTTGCCGATATCGCCGGTGTGCAGCCAGCCGTCTTTATCAACAGCCTCCGCCGACTTCTCCGGGTCCTTCAGGTAACCCTGGAACACGTTTGGTCCTTTCACACACACCTACACAATACACACAGTTAAAAAAGCCGGCGAGGTCGAGAGATTCTCACATCTGTAGCATTTACTCATCAGTGTGGTTAAACTGAGTGGACGCTCACCTCACCCTCCCCTTTAGCTGCACTGTAGTTCATCTCTGTTACGTCCACCAACTTTACGTAGTTACACGGCATAGGAGGACCTACGTGACCTAAAAAGAAGGATGACTTATTCACACACTATACGGTCAAAAGTATGTGGACATTATTTTTTATTGTCACATTTAGGTGTTATAATCACATCTAAAGAATATGAGAAATAAGTATATAAATATTATTAATTTTTTTTTATTTTAGCAAATAAACAAAAACGCACCGAGTTAACTGATTATTACATAAAATGAAATAAAAACATAGAAACTGACCAAGAGTGTCCACATTTTTGGATAAGGATGTATTTTAAAGGGACTGAACTGACTAAAATAACAAAAGGCAGTGGAAAAGTGGGCAATGACTTTTTGAAATCACAATATGTAATATGGGTGGCACGGTGGCTCAGTGGGTAGCACTGTCGCCTCATGGCAAGAGGGTCCTGGGTCCTTTCTGTGTGGAGTTTGCATGTTCTCCCTGTGTCTGCATGGGTTTGCTCCGGGTGCTCTGGTTTCCTCCGACAGTCCAAAAACATGCAGTCAGGTTAATTTGAGACACTGAATTGCCCTATAAGTGAATGTGTGTGTGTGTGTGTTTGCCCTGCGATGGACTGGCATCCCGTCCAGGGTGTTACTGTGTGCCTTGCGCGCATTATTAAGCTGGGATAGGCTCCTGAATTTGTGTTAGGAGTCAAAGTGTGTGTTGTGGTACCTGCTGTCCAGTCTCCCGGCAAAGACATGTTACATCCTGCAGTGCATTCGGTCTGTCCGTACCCTTCATAAAACTGTCAACACATCACACACGCCGGCATCATCACAGTCGGTCAAACCAGCTCTGATTTTTGATTTGTGAGATTTTAAAGCAACACGAGGCAACTAACAAAGATTTTAACACACTATTTAGTAGGTGCTGTGGTCCAAGGGTAAAAATCTTAAAAACTGTAGTAGCAAATGTCAGACATGGACACAAAGCAAAAAGGAACAGTGATCGCAAGTGAAAGCTTACTGACAAAGTGATTACACTTTACCGGGTCTTTACACTTCAAACGAGCCACAAAGACAACCACACAACGAGCACCTCTATACCTCAATTACTACAAAACAGTACAGCATGCACTTTACAAAGCTGGAATTTAATGTCAAAGCCTGATGGGCCAAATCTCCTAACATGGATCCCTTAGTAATGGAAGATGTAATACGGTTGTGGTAGCATAGTGATTAAGGTACCGGACTAGTAATAGCAAGGTTGGTTTATGCTTGACCACTGCCAGGCTGCCAGAGTTGGGCCCCTGAACATAGCACTTAATCCTTAATTTCTCAAACCGTATTAATCAGCTAAATGCTGTCTATTACATGCCACCTACGAGAGGTGTGCAGTGTCAATCCATATCTTTCACATCGCTTGTGGTGAGTAGAAAGATATCCTTTATTTGTCATATATACATATACAGATGTACAGTACAATGAAATTCTTTCTTCGCATATCCCAGCTGGTGTTGGAAGCTGGGGTCAGAGCGCAGGGTCAGCCAACTTACGGCGCCCCTGGAGCAGACAGGGTTAAGGGCCTTGCTCAAGGACCCAACAGTGGCTACATAGCAGAGCCTGGATTTGAACCGCCAATCTTCCGGTTGATAGCCCAAAGCCCTACCCACTAGGCTACCACAGGCCCTAAAAAGGAATTGGTGGAGTGTGTATCAGGTGAAGATACCCTCCTTGGATGCCATCTGGGTAAGTAATGTTAAGCCCTCTGTTTATTATCCACCAGCATTTTGCAGCAGCACTGAGGAACCCTATCAACCTCTCTCCCTCAGACACAACCAAACATGCTGATGTTTAAACTTTTGCTCAACCATCCGGACTACAAAAGATCAATCCAGCTTAAAATTGATTTGAGCTGCCTGTAGCCACACTGGTCCTATGATGAACTGATAGAAATAAAAATAATGAGTGATGATGTAGTTGTGATTTCCACAGACATACCTGGCATCCCAGAGCAGCTCGCAGGAATGTCAGAACAGTAGGCGAAACGGGGGCGGCACCAGTAATCATTAGCCTGACACGCCCACCCAGGCTCACCTGGGGAAGGAGATCCCAAGCTATATGTTTATCACCAATCGTAAGCTGAATATTAGTTTAGATTTAGTTTGAATTGTTTGTAGAAATGTCTAGATATAAAAAGCCACTCTTGCTTTTTATAAATCAAAAAAATCTTTTACTTAATCTAAAAATTGGCTTTCATATTTTTTAATGCATTGTTCTTCCAATTTAGTGCAGCCAGTCCATCTGTCGCTGCTAGAGACCCAGATGGCATCCAAGGAGGGTATCTTCACCTGATACACACTCCACCAATTCCTTTTTATTCTCCACCAATCCCTTCTTATTCTCACACGAAGAGCCACGCCCCGATCTCTGCGCTCCTCCTCTTCTCTACAGGTGCCCTGGGCAACCAGGGTCCTTGCACAGCGTTGAAGACCCCACCCCATTTTCTAGTTCGGTCTTTTTCCCACACAGCAGGCACTTGCTAATTGTGCCCGGTAGCGGAGCTCAAAATCCCAGTGCTAGAGTGCTAGCAGTAAATCTCGCTGCAACACCTGGGCGCTGGCTTTTGTTTTTGTTACACCCCTTCTAAATGATTAAATCCAGGTGTTTCAGCCACCATGCTAACAGATTTATAAAATACATAACAATAAAATGAAGCATCGGCCCTTCAGAGGTCAAAAAAGCTGTAGACTTAAACTACATGTCAAATTTCAACAAATTAAAAGTTTGTGCAAAATGTTGCCTGCTTTCTCTTCTAATTTCTATTCACACTAGACACTAATGTAAAAAAAAAATTCATTGAAAAACTGTAGATGCAGTTTAACGTGGAATTTCACATCTTTTACAGGGACAAAACTGAATCTAAATTCACTTGTTAGATTCCTTGATTCCTTTTTTTCCCTCTGTTCTTACCTGGACTTTACTGAAGATGAGTTTGTCCCACATGCTGTCCTTCCTAACAACACCGCTGCGTAATTCTGATTCTTTCCTCCGGGTGGCGAAGTCCAGCAGCCAGCGCTTTAGCGGGGTGTTAGCCTGTCCAAAAATCTGAGAACATACGAGCGTTAATTTAGTTTTGATAAGAGTTAGAAATACATCTTTACCAAGTGTGGCAAGAATGATGAGGTTGCCTGTACGGTGATTTAAAATAAACGTACAGATAAAGAATAAGTCCAATTCTAATTTGCACCCTGCAGAGGAGGGCAAAGTTCGATTCCCTGGTGATACCTTTAATTGGGTCGATGAGATTAGCAATGAACTATGATCAAGCCATTTTTGGTCTTCTGTGGAGCTTGGCAAAATAATATATCAATAAAAACATTATTAATCACTAAAGATGAATTAGAAGCCAATGCCACAGCATGTACGCATTCATGTGTTTACCTTATCAAACATGCGGTTGAGCAGTCGTGGTACGACGGGAAACACGGTGGGTTTGAGGGTCTTTAGATCGTCCATCAGCGTTCGAATATCACCCTGAAAGTAACCAATCCTTGCTCCGTGCATCAAAATGCTCATCTACAAACAAAGAAAACATCTGTAAAAAATTGTGTGTACATACAAAATTGCAAAAAATGAAGCGGGCGCTCGGATGGCACAGCGGTAAGACATGCAAGCCCACTTTAAATCTTCAAATCTCAGCAGCGCCATCGACCACTCGGGCAACTATACTGTCATTATTGGCTTTGTCTGAGATGTCGGCATTGGGAGGTGCGCTCTCAGAGCAGATCCCAAGGCCTGGTAAAATAAAGTCAGAAAAAACTGTACCAGATCAGGTGGGTTTAACGATTGCTGTGGCGACCCCTAAAGTACAGGGAGCAGCCAAAAAAAAGAAAAAAGAAATTTGCATTCTAGGAAATAAAAAGTTCTGGCCCCTTATGTTTGTACTGTTACATTTATAATATTTAATAAGCTCTTTTTCCAGAGTGACTTCAAAAGTAGGCACTCAGGTGGCGCACTATAATTATGAACAACTACTAAGGTGGCAACCACTACGATCCTGATTGCTAATAAATAAATGAAGAAATTAATTAGTTAACATTTGTATACATACCGCTACGAGTCTCTCGAACATGTGGGCGAGGGGGAGGTACGATATGTGGAAATCAGTAGGGTTGAGCATGCAGTGTTTCTGTAACACACACATGCGCACACACACACACACACACACACACACACACACATCGCAGGGTAAATCACATCGTACCTCCACCCCTCTCTCAAACATGTGAGCCAAAGGCAGGAAGGAGATCAGAACATCATGACGATTTAGTCCCATCTTTCCCTAAACACACACACACACACAAACACAACCACGGTACACAGCATACAGCAGAGAGGAAAATGAGGCAGACAGAAAGTAGCTAAACAGGCAGGCAGATACATTTGAAGGGTAATGTACAGTGGTGTGGAAAAAGTAACTGCCTCCTTGGATATTCAATCGAGCAGTTTAGCGAATCAAAATAACAAATCCATTTAGCTATCTAAACACAACACAGCTTGATTTAAGTGCCACTGCAGAATATACATATCTTAACTTGAACCATACTCTAAGTAAAAAAAAAGTTACAAAGCCATTTCTAAGGCTCTAGGACTCAACCAAACCACAGTGAGAGCCATTATCTCCAAACTGAGGGCAGCTAAAAGTTATAAATCCATGATGGGATGTCTTGAGTCTCGAGCAAGGTCAGTGTTCATGTTTTCACTATTTAAAACAGGCTAAACAAAAATATGATTCATAAGAAGACAGCAAAGAGAAAGAACTGTTAACCTGTTAACTGGATTTATTTCTACAAATGCTCCAACATTGTGGCAGTGGTGTGATGGTCAGGATCTTGATATTGCATTTCATATAAATTCTACCTTTTCTATTTAAAAATCCTTGAACAAAATATAAAACCATCAGTCCATGAGCTGAAGCTGAGGTGAAATTGAGTTGTGCAATGATCAGGCCAAGTTGAAGTTACTTAAATCCAATAGGGATGCTGTGGTGAGGCCTGAAATGAGCAGCTCATGAAGGAAAATCAGCAGCAGGTTTGAATTAAAGCTCTTCTGTAAAGCTAAAATGATCTAAAATAATAATGATTTAATTAGGTGTGTAATATGAGTTTTTGTTTTGTTTATCTGAAAATCATCCAGTGGGACAAATGTAAAACAGAGGAAAATCAGAAAACGGATGGTTACTTTTTCACAACATTGTATTTTACAACATCTCACATCCAATTAAGTAAAAAACCTGTAGATGATTTTATTTACCTCAATTATTCGAGTGAAGGCCGAGCAGTTAGAAATAACATTACCGTGTGTTAGCATAGCACCTTTCGGAGTACCTGAAAAAAATTTAAATATTTTTATAGTGTGTATGTTCATATGGACAATACAAATGATTATGGAATGATCATGTAGATGATTTCTGAATAAAGAGGGACAGTAGCTTTTGTCTATTTTTATAAATAAGAAAATGAAGTGCCACAGTGGGTCGATTCCCTGGCCAGGGTCCTATCTGTGTGGGGTCTGCATGTTCTCTCTGTGTCCATAAGGGTTTTCTGTGGGAGCTCCGGTTTCCTTCCACATGTCCAAAAACATGCAGTGTGTGTGTGTGTGCCCTGTGATGAACTGGTGACCTGTCCAGGGTGTTTCCTGCCTTTCAACCAGTGAATCAGACCCACCACAATATTGACCAGGATAAAAGCAAAACAGACAATAAATTAATGAATGAAAATAATATAATAAAGCAGAGCTTAAAATAAAATTTTATAGCTGCTTAAACCTTTTGCAAAAAGGTAAACTGGACCAATGGCATCATCATGCCTATATAAAACAGGCTATAAACATATGCAATAAATCATCAAGAGTCGAGATGTTAATACGTGTCACTGACACTGTGGTTTCATTGGAACGGCTCTATTTGGCTGTTTATCACATGTGATTTGAGAAAAAATGTCTGTTCTGATATAAAAATAGTCAAATGTGACCGTTTCTCCTTAATTCCACATTCTGATTCTTTCTTCTTGCAGTTTGTAACTACTACTGAATGTCCACAGCTGAGCTTGTATGGAAACACCGTGCACACCACCAAGTCCTTCACATTATACAAAGCATTCTCATCACCAGTGGTGTAATTACTACTCTGACAAGTTCTTCCCACGTCTGGGTGGGTTTCCTTATGCCAGGGTTTTTCAGGTCACAAAAAAATAAGAATAATTAAATAAACTTGTACAAGAATGCCTTCTTGTGGAGGCTTTATGTTACATCTTGTAAACCACAGTGTGATCAGATTGTACAGATCAGAGCAGAGGGTCAAAATCATGGACAAAATGTGGGTCGCTTAAAAAAAAAAATCATCATAATAGTAATCATAGTAATCATACACACGTACCTGTAGTTCCACTGGTGAAGCAGATCAGAGCCAGATCATTGGGTTTAGGAGCCTACAGCAGATCCACCACACCAGCCGAACATGAGTACAGAAATAAAGCAACACCCAAAGCGTTTTTAAAATGACCTCACATTTTCCGAATCAGAGTCATTTGGTTGTATTTGATTCTGAATCAAATCAATTTCTGAACTGGAGATTCTCAGGTCTGCTTACCAGCGGTCTCTTGCGATGGGCTCGGCCTACAGCCTGGAAAAAAAGAAGAAATAATGGGTTTGTTTACTTTCTAAATGTGTGTTTGTTTGTAGGAATATTTAAAAAGTTTACTGGGGCAGCAGTCAATCATAAGGTTGCCGGTTCAAGCCCCACCATCGCCAAGTTGCCACTGTTGGGCCTCTGAGCAAGACCCTTAACCCTCAATTGCTCGATTTGTGTTCATTCATAATTGTAAGTTGCGTCTGCTAAACGCCACAGATGTAAATGAACTTGCCTCCAGCTGTCTCAGGCTGATAATGAGGATACCCTCTTTCTCTGCTCTTTTTGAGAGCTCGTTGTCGAACTCCTCCATCATGACGATGGTCCTGACGCTGTGATCTCGAGCTGCCACGCAGTCTAGCACTATCCTTGCCTTTTCCACCACGTCACAGATCACTGTAGAGATCACAGCTGGAGACAGGGATAGAGGAAGTGGGTGATGCTTTTGGCACAATAACATGAGTGGGATAAATACTCAAGGTAAACAACATAAACAACATGGTGGTGTTTGAGGGTTCTAACCTTTGTCTATGATGTAGCTGATGGCCTCTGTGCCGAGTGTGTCATACATTGGTACAGCCACAAGAGAGTATGTGTAGCAGGCCAGCTCTGAAATAGTCCACTATAGCCACAGGAAGCAAGCAAATGTTATCAGTTATCCAATATATTACATTATTAAAACAGCATTTTGTTTTTCACTACGACCTTTCTAATTTTCTTAAATTGTCCTGGCCATTTTTTTTTATTTCGTTATGCATTTTACCCCCTTTTTCTCCCAGTGTATCATAACCAATCCACTCCTGGGGATCCCGACAACATGCAAGAAGGGCACACCCTCTGATGTGTGCGCGGTCCACCAATCCCTTCTTATTCTCCCATACTTCAGTAGATTTGCGAGTCTGTAGAGCCACGCCCCGACCTCTGCACTATTCCACTTTCTGTACAGGCGCCATGGGCAACCAGGGTCCTTACAAAGTGTTGATAATCCCACCTCTTAGTCCGGTCAAATCCAGCAATGGAAGACCCGTCTGGATGATTACCGCATGCGTCTCAACACCAAGAAGACAGAATACATGGAATGCGGCACCCAGACCAACGGCACCATCAGCATCGGCGACGAAGACTTGGAGAAGACTACAAAATTTAAATACCTTGGCTCCATCATCAGTAGCGATGGCAACACCCTTCCCGATGCCCGAGCCCGGGTCAACGCGGCATGGCTGAAGTGGCGCCAAGTCACAGGAGTGCTTTGCAACCGCCATATGCCTGACCATCTCAAAGCCAAAATATATAAGACCGTCGTCCGCCCAGTGGCCCTCTACGGCACCGAGTGCTGGCCGGCATCGGTAAAACACGAGCAAGCCCTCCATGTCATGGAGATGCGGATGCTCAGGTGGAGTCTGGGGCTAACACGGCGGGATCACATCACCAACGAGGACGTCCGAAAACATCTGAGCATTGCCCCTATCCAAGAAAAGATGAGAGAGGCGAGGCTGCGTTGGTATGGACACGTCATGCGGAGCAATGCAGATTCAGTGGCCCGAACAGCCCTGCAACTGAGCCCTCAAGGGCGCCGCCCAAGGGGGCGACCAAAGATGCGTTGGCTGGATCGTATCAATGTAGACATGAAGATTGTCAACGCAGCGCCAGAAGACATCTTAGATCGCGCCAAATGGAGAAGACTGTGCACAAGAGCGGACCCTGCACTGCGGGATTAACGCCAGGACAGAGTCCGGTTTTTCCCACACAGCAGTTTTGGTCTGCTAGAGGGCGCCCAGTTGTCCAATAGCAGAGCCGAGATTCAAACCCAGAAGCTCAGAATCTCAGCGCTGGTGTGCTAGCTTATTATCTCGCTGCACCACCTGGGTGCCCAGCTGTTCTGTCCAGTTTTAACAAGTCTGGGTCCAGTTGTGAAGAGTGTGTTATCTGTAACCTATCTCCACTAACCTCTCTGAGGGCATTTTAGCCTGCCAAACTGCCACTCACTGGATGTTTTTTTTCTTTTCTTTTATTTACAAGCACAACTCCTGTGCAAACTCTGATTAGCAGTTTCTGACATACTAAAACCAGTTGTTTTGGCACCGACAACCATGTCCAACCAATTCCTTGACCCCTGTATGATTTTATTGTGCTGCTGCCACATGACTGGCTGTATAAATGGGCCAGTGAGAACTTATTACCCAGCTGTCAAAAAAAATTCTATCCAAGAACAGTGTGTGTGTGTGTGTACATACCTCGGGTCTGTTTTGGGCAAAGATGCCAATGTATTTGTCTCCTGCTTGACTGTGACCTTTGTGTAGCAACCCAGATCCAATCAACTCGGCTCCGTCCACAACCTACTCACACAGTGGGGGAAATAATCTCATTTTATAACCATCCAATGACATACATTTATCTAAGCAGCAAGTTATTCTGCAAAAATTCCCACAGACACACTTCAAAACAATGTGGAAAGCTGTCCAAGAGAAGCAGATTTTTCATGACGCATAGAAATCTAATGTCATGACATGCAGGAATACTAGACAGGACTTAGGGTGGTCTGCAATGTGGTGGGGCAGGACTTACCTCTTTATACGAGAGCCATTCGTACGGCTGCTTAGGTTTTCTTGATCCTAAACAAGGGCCATTATCTTTACACAAACAAAAACGCAAATTACCTTGTTTACAAGCGCAGATGCAGATCTAAAAATGTATCCATTTAATATTTACATACTGGACACTCTGAGCCCACGCAGAAATGCCTCGTATAGTGTCTTCGCATCATCGTAAATATGCGTCATCAGCCTGTCGTCGTCCAATAGGATAGAACGGCGAGCGGATTTCTCACCCTGAAGTAAAAACACAAATCTGAGACCCTGACTAGACTCTGCCCTCATGTTTTTATTTATTTATTAGGATTTTAACATCATGTTTTACACACTTTGGTTACATGAATGAAAGGAACAGTAGTTACTGCTTACACAAGATTCATCAGGTCGAGTTTTAATATCAAACACAGTCAAGGGCAATTTTGTATCTCCAGTTCACCTCACTTGCACGTCTTTGTACTGTGGGAGGAAACCGGAGCTCCCAGAGGAAAGCCACACAGACACGGGGAGAACATGCAAACTCCACACAGTAAAGACCCAGACCGCTTTACCCGGGAATTAAACCAAGGAACCTTCTTGCTGTGAGGTGACAGTGCTACCCACTGACCCACCATGCCACCCTGCCCTCATGTAAAGCATCAAAGTTGGTAAAAAACTAACTCGCTGTCCTTCGCACCCTCTGCATTACTCAGCTGAGGCACGTCAGTGTGACCACGGTGTGCAAATACAAAAATTGGATTTAGTTTCTTGTAATTTGTAGCAAAATTCAATTTGCTCTGCAGTCTAAACATCAACTTCAAGTTTCAGCCAAACACTTAACAACTATGCAAAACAGATCAGATGACTTTGGTCATGTGACAGACAGTTTATGGTTAACCCTGTTAGTAAACCAGCTTCTGTCACAGGGTGTCGCCCCCCCCCCCCCCCCCCCCGCACCACTAGGGATTCAAGCCCTGAATTTCAGCAGTAGTGGGTTACAGAAATTTACTGCTGTGCCACCTTAGCACCGCACACAAATTTACAAAAAATATTATTAAATAATAATAACAATAAAATTAATAATAATAAATAATAAAATATTAATAATAAATAATGATACAAATATTATTAAATAGTAATAACAATAAAAGTAATAATAATAATAAAATATTAATATTACATAATAATGATAATAATAATAAAACTAATAATAATAAAGAAAATCATAATAAATAATCATAATAAAAATATTATTAAATATTAAAAATTTACTATATTTTATAAAATAATAAACACAATCTTGGGAAAAATATCAAAAACAAGCAATATATTTGAAAATAAAATATAAATTTAACAAGTCTGTACCTGCACCTCCACAGACTGCATGGTAAGGTCGCAGGGTGGTTTTAGGGCTCTCGGTCTGGTGGCATACCAGTAGGTGGTGATGGCTGCAAATGCCCCCATGCCCATCAGCGTGTTGGAAGGTAAACTGCGCACATACTGCCTGAAATCCACCAGCTCACCCACCCGAAACTGGCGAATCAAATCCTGCATTTGCATGGCCCGGCCACCGAGGGGGACTTCTCACAGAGATCCACACACAGGCAGGAGTCTGAAAAGCAAATGAAAGAAAATACTTAGTAAACTGGTAAAGCTTTGGGCCTGAAAGTTTCTATACAGGGGGAGGAAGGTGTGGTCTGAGTACCTGTCAGTCACTTTAAAGGTTAATCTACAAGTATAAGTATAAACTGCAATTGCTAACAGCATGTCAATTATTTGTAAATTAGTGTGGGGAGAATACAGAAAAAAGAACGAGTTCTGGTTACTCGGTCCTTGTCCATGCTGTAATGACGTTATACCATTTTAAATTTGAATCAGACGCTGTAGCCACAAACACTGTTACTTTCCAGTGACCCTGCCTTTAAACTGACCAAAGACGTGGCTGAAAATAGTCCAGCACACCTGCACTTTTAGCTAAACAGCGCTGTGTTGTTAAAAATAACATTTAGCTGGACACACACCCCCAATAGACACATTCAGTTTGTTATACTTACAGTGAGGAATCCTGAGACCAGGCTGAAAGTAAGTAGTTTCTACCACAAGTGTCGTTACAAAAGAATAAGTGTTGTCGCTCGGTCGTAGCTGGTGTGACGCTGTGTTGCTCTTCAAAGGGGTTCCTAAATGCTAAGAATAGTAAACCCCACACACACAAGCGTGCCAACCACTCCCTCACACAAGCACCAAACACTCCTTCTACTCTCGCTTCTGCCTGGTGGCTGAACTATATAAAGTCTGTAGAAGTGTGTGTGCTGACGCATGAATACACAGACGCTGGCACAAACTGCACATCAATGTTATGTGTGTGTTTACATGAATGCCAACAGAGCTTGTTGAGGCTGATAGTCGTGTGGATTCAACAGAGTGCTTAGTGTTGATCTACTGCGTGCACAATTCATTCTTCATGTGTTGGACAGTCAGCTATCAACATGGTGACCTTAACTAAGTGTCTTAGACTTGCTCGTTTTCACACTGACTAATTGAGTTACTGACTAATTATCTGACTAACTGAGTCACTGACTAATTATCTGACTAACTGAGTCACTGACTAATTATCTGACTGAGTCACTGATTGATTACACACTGACTGAGTCACTGACTAATTATCTGACTGAGTCACTGACTAATTATCTGACTGAGTCACTGACTAATTATCTGACTAACTGAGTCACTGACTAATTATCTGACTGAGTCACTGACTAATTATCTGACTAACTGAGTCACTGACTAATTATCTGACTAACTGAGTCACTGACTAATTATGTGACTGAGTCACTGATTGATTACACACTGACTAACTGAGTCACTGACTAATTATCTGACTAACTGAGTCACTGACTAATTATGTGACTGAGTCACTGATTGATTACACACTGACTAACTGAGTCACTGACTAATTATCTGACTAACTGAGTCACTGACTAATTATGTGACTGAGTCACTGATTGATTACACACTGACTGACTGAGTCACTGACTAATTATCTGACTGAGTCACTGATTGATTACACACTGACTAACTGAGTCACTGACTAATTATCTGACTAACTGAGTCACTGACTAATTATCTGACTAACTGAGTCACTGACTAATTATGTGACAGTCACTGATTGATTACACACTGACTAACTGAGTCACTGACTAATTATCTGACTAACTGAGTCACTGACTAATTATCTGACTAACTGAGTCACTGACTAATTATGTGACAGTCACTGATTGATTACACACTGACTAACTGAGTCACTGACTAATTATCTGACTAACTGAGTCACTGACTAATTATGTGACTGAGTCACTGATTGATTACACACTGACTAACTGAGTCACTGACTAATTATCTGACTAACTGAGTCACTGACTAATTATGTGACTGAGTCACTGATTGATTACACACTGACTGACTGAGTCACTGACTAATTATGTGACTGAGTCACTGATTGATTACACACTGACTAACTGAGTCACTGACTAATTATCTGACTAACTGAGTCACTGACTAATTATGTGACAGTCACTGATTGATTACACACTGACTAACTGAGTCACTGACTAATTATGTGACTGAGTCACTGACTAATTATGTGACTGAGTCACTGATTGATTACACACTGACTGAGTCACTGACTAATTATCTGACTGAGTCACTGACTAATTATCTGACTGAGTCACTGACTAATTATCTGACTAACTGAGTCACTGACTAATTATCTGACTGAGTCACTGACTAATTATCTGACTAACTGAGTCACTGACTAATTATGTGACTGAGTCACTGATTGATTACACACTGACTAACTGAGTCACTGACTAATTATCTGACTAACTGAGTCACTGACTAATTATCTGACTAACTGAGTCACTAACTGATTACACACTAAGTCACTGACTAATTAGCTAACAGTCACTGACTAACTGAGTCACTGACTATGTAACTGAGTTACTGACTAATTATCTGACTAACTGAGTAACTGATTAATAACACACTGACTAACTGAGTCACTGACTGATTATCTGACTAACTGAGTAACTGACTGTTACACACTCACTGAGTCACTGACTAATTATCTGACTAACTTAGTCACTAACTGATTACACACTGTCACTGACTGATTATCTGACTTAGTCACTGACTAACCGAGTCACTGACTAATTATGTGACTGAATCACTGATTGATTACACACCGACTAACTGAGTCAGACTGATTATCTGACTAACTGAGTCACTGATTAATTACACACTACTAGCTAAGTCACTGAGTGATTATCTGATTAACTGAGTCACTAACTGCTTATCTGACTGAGTCACTGACTATCTAACTAAGTCACTGACTTTTTACACACTGACTAACTGAGTCACTGACTATCTGATTAACTCCATATCTGACTGATGAACCCTTTATTTGTCTGACTATTTATTTGACTCATAGACTCTATATTTGACTGTCATTTATTTACTGACATGACTGACACACTGACAGATTCTCTTGAAGACTCACTGACTGGTTTACTTACTGACACTGAGATTTAGCTCACAGAATCCTGTGATTGGTCAAAGGGTTCACACCCCCCTTAAATGTTAGACTTACAGATTTACTGAATAGGAAAATCAAATGACCAGCCAAGGGAGGAATCTGAAACGTGATCTAGAACGTCGTCCTGTGTGTGTGTGTGTGTGTGTGTGTGTGTGTGTGTGTGTGTGTGTGTGTGTGTGTGTGTGTGTGCGTTAGTGTCATGTTCATTAACCCACGTATTCACTTGGCAAACATCTGACATAACAATCTTTTCCATTCAGATGCCCCTTTCCCTCAATCACTCCACTATCACCCAACTGCTCTTACTTCCTTTATAAACTCTATAGACAGGCCAAAGTAGGTGGACTTTTAGAATTAATATGGATTCCCCTTGCAGCAATTACTGCCTCCATTGTTCTATAACTCTGTCCACAAGATTTTGGAGTGTGCCTGTAAAAAATTGCGATTTGGGCCCATACATTTGAAAGAGCCTTTGTGAGGTCTGGCGCTGGTGTTGGACAAGAAGGCCTGGATCTCTTTCGTCATTACACTTCATTTTAAAAGTGTTCAGTGGGGTTGAGGTGCAGTTTACATAAACATAATCATAATGGGGAGGAGGTTCACATACATTTGACCATTTACTAAAGCATATTCAACCAAATTTGGCTTGTGTATGCCAGTGTAATTCTAGATAAAACATAACAAACTTTTAATTTTATGGTGTAAAAGGTTTCATGAATTACTAAAGCTCACATGACTGTGGACAATGTGACCCATGCTCCAGGAGCTTCTAATTTATAGTAAACCTGTTTTTGTAGTTCTTGGATTACACCTGAACATACAGACAATTTTACACTCAACATAGTGAAACAGTTTGGGGTTTCTTACAGACCTTGGTAAAGAAACCATTTTTTATACATCTAATCATCCAGTAACAGGAAAAACTGTAATCCTGAGACTAACATGACCTGAATTTATTAAACTACAGTTTCTGTTGTTTTACCCCGAGGTCCTTCTGATGGAAACCTGTTTACCTGCCCGAGGTTAAGGAATGAAGTCGTGCCAACAATGCTGCTCCTGCCGGATGTGACGGGACCTAGCGTGTTTGCACCAAGAATGTCAAGAACTCACTACAGCCTTTATTACAGACTGGACTGAATAATAACTCTATTATTATTTATTTATTTATTATTGCTAGTTATAACTTTTAGTCCATTTTAATTCTGAGTTTGTATGATTTGTGTAAATCTTATTTATTTAAAGTATCCTCCAGACCATCCAAGAAGGAAGGGCCCTGCTGAGTCTGGTTCCTCTCAAGGTTTCTTACTGTAATTTTAAGGGAGTCTGCATCTCTCGTCATCAAGCTTAAAATGTTAAACAGTGACCTGGACCAGCACTAGGCCCTTTAAACTAGTTTCTGTTAATCAAAACAAATTAAAAACAGCACAAACCTGAATTGGGCGGCTTAGTGGGTAGCACTGTCGCCTCACAGCAAGGTCCTGGGTTTGATCCCCAGGTGGGGTGGTCCGGTCCGGGTCCTTTCTGTGCGGAGTTTGCATGTTCTCCCCGCGTGTGTGGGTTTTCTCCTGGAGCTCCGGTTTCCTCCGACAGTCCAAAAACATGCAGTCAGGTTAATTGGAGACACTGAATTGCACTTTAAGTGGCGTTCCGGCCAGTGGCGTTCCGGCCAGGTGTCCCCCGCGACCCGAATAAATGATGAACAAACCTTAAGTACGTATGGATCAGTGCCGCGGAAATGCGGTGGTGTTTGTTGTTGTTTTATTCCAACCCAAAATCGAACAGTTCGCCGATTGGCCCCTTTGGCTACAGCGTTATCCAGAGTCACTTAACTGAATCGGTTCATGTAAATCAAACCTTTATTCTCAATTACAGTACAGACCTGATTTATTTGAACCGAGAATTCCGATTCGTTTGATTCATCACGCAGTTTAGTTGATTACAAATACTTTGTGATGGATTGGTGCTTTTCCCAGAGTGTTTTGCGCACAAAGCGATTTACTGGCGCTTCAGTTCACTTCATTTTTCATCAACTCCACTAACCGCTTTACCCTGTTCAGGGTCGCGGCGGGTCCAGTTCCACCGGGAACACTGGGCGCATGGGAGAAAGACCCTGGACAGTGCTCCAATCCATCGCAGGCTTTGGCTTTTTTATGTAACATTACGTAATGAACAAATAAATAAAAAATAATATGTTTCTAGATATAAAGTTGTTATTATAGCAATTCCCCACATGATGGAGCTCTGGGATTAACACTTTCACCTAAACAAACCATCATCCGTGGTTGTGGTGGGACTGCAGGATTACAGTCTGGGCAGAAGCGCTTCTCCACCGCAGGGCAGCTCACATTTATAAACTCGCTCGCCTGTACTCACTTGCACAACTGGCCAATTTGTAGCAGGCATTTCATATTATGTATGTCTTTGCTAGGTCTAAGGATACCGGAGTACCTGAAGAAAACCTTTTGACACACAGAGCGAACATACCAAACTCGGAACTGATTGAATTTATCTGACATTACAGTCTTTTCCATTCAGACGCCCCCTTCCCTCAGTTATTCCACTATCCCCCTCCTGCTCTTGTGGACATCTTATTCCAAATCCTTTAGGCATAAGCTGTTGGATCCCCCTTGCAGCAATAGCAGTCTCCATTCCTCCAAAAGGTTTTCTACAAGATTTTGGAGTGTGTCTGTAGAAACTCTGTACTGGGGATTAGATTTATGTTAGACACATTTTATTGAAAGCATTTTCTTAAACACAGAAAATAATACAATTATTAAATAAATTATTAAATAAATCTGGAGACAGGTTCTGAAATGATATGGCAATGTTGTTTAAAAAGAAATAAAGTCAATAAATAAAATTGACTTGAAACAAATACACTACATAAACTACAAAAATAAACTACAAAACGAGAAAACAAGCAGAGTCATTAATGTGCTTTACATTTGTGTCATTAATGTAAAGCACATTAAACCTTTCCCAGCAGCACCCCTACACTCAACACCCCCATGAGACTCTCTTATTGTGGACATATTATGAAAAAAATAACTCGTTGGAAAGGACAATTATGCTTGGAACAGTTGAAGGTAAAAGAGGAAGAGGACAGCCAGCAACAAGATGGATGAATAAAATTAAAGGAACAATAAACGAGCTATTAAGAAGCCTGAAGACCCATAGATGTTCTGGAGAAACACTATTCATATGGTCACCAGGAGTAAGAATCAACTGGACGGCACAGTATATCAGTATATCATTACATTTTAGAATTAATATGTAGGCCAATTTAGTTTCTCATCCCCTCAATTTAATGCATATTCACGGATTATAATTTGAAAGAAATAAGAACATACATTGTATAAAAAGTCCACTGCAATTAATGATTTGTATTTTTGTAGGGGAAATCATTCGTAATAGACGTTGTATTTTTTATATTTAGAACATTATGGTAAATATAAAAACATCTATTTTGTAAATGAAATGGCATGTTATATTGTATTGTACGGTGGCCGAGAAGTGCAAAACAAATTTACATTTCAGAAAACAAAATTACAAAAAAAACAAAAACAAATTTACAACGAAAGCAAAAACAAATTTACAAGTGTTTGGGTACCCAGTGTTTGTAAATTTGTTTTGGCATATGTAAAAGTGTTTCAGCACTTGTAAATTTGTTTTCGGCATATGTAATTTTGTTTTCTAAAATGTTAATTTGTTTTGCACTTCTCGGCCACCGTAGGTATTGTTTGTACTGCTATTATACATAAAAGTTATTTTAATTTCCCAGTTAATGTGATAAATAATTATATGAAATAATAACAGTTCATTTAAACACGAAACAAAAAACCTACAGAGTTTTATAACAATTAATATACAGTATCAAGCTATAATGTTGACAGTATTGCAATAATCGTTACTACAATTTATTTAATTAACAGGGGACATAGCACACTATTCCATTTGTAACATTTTTCTTTCTTCCTTTTTAAGCTAAAATATAATTAAATAAACTGGTGTGTTGTGTTATATATTGTGCTTATGTTTCAGGTTTGGATGTTTTAATGATTTAAAACGAATGATTTGTAATGTTGTAATTGTTTTACCATAACGTTAGAATTACATGCATTCAATTACATGTTTACAGAGCAGGTCTGTGTATCAGAATAAGTTTTACCAGATTGAGTAAAGGTGAAGCAAATCTGCATGGACACAGGAGGTTTTACTGATTTAAGTGTAAACATTACACTACATTTATTACGACTCAGTATCGTAATAAATGAGCGTAAAGTTTATTATAAATATTCGTATCATAATTGTATACAAATGCATCGGCTGACCCTGCGCTCTGACCCTGCGCTCTGACCCCAGCTTCCAACACCAGCTGGGATATGCGAAGAAAGAATTTCATTGTACTGTACATCTGTATATGTATATATGACAAATAAAGGATATCTTTCTTTCTTTCTTTCTTTACACACTTGTGTAAAATATGAACGTTGCATTTACAAAGTCTGGATTATGACACGTTTTTAAAAATGAGTGCAGTTTTTGTGCAAAATAAGTCGGGTTTAGCAATTACAATGTATTTTCACTTCTTGTTCCATCTACGTTATTTTATACTTAATTGATTGAACATTAATATCACACGAGACATTAAGAAGCTTTAATAGAGCTTTATTATAACACAGTAATTTATAAGTACAATAAAACTGTCCACTTCGGAGACGCGTCAGATCTTTTTAGATCCTGCTCGAAAAACGTGCAGTAAAGACAAGAAATAGACAAAACAGCTTGTCTTTATAGCCAACACAAAAACTCACACTTCTAAACTTAAAAAAGACACTTTTTTAATTTGTGAAGAATTTATGGTCGGTTTTGGGTTTTCAGTAATGGGATTTAATGCTTTAGGTCTACTTCACTGCTGCCTTTCATAGTATTTCCATCGCTGATACCCGCTCATCTTTCATTCCATGAGCTTTTATTTCTTTTTCTTTTTGTTAACCCCCTCCTTTTAATGTTTCATAGACACAAGCGAGTGTTATTAAAAAAAAAAGAAAAAAAAACACAAATACACAAAACACAGAGACCAGTGTAGGGAGATTAAAACTCAGCAGACGAGCCGAAATGCGCTTTTGGCGCACGGATCGACGAGCACAATAAACCCCCGTTGTTTAACCCTGGTGTGAAAATATGGCTGAAGAAAAACAAACAGGCGATTGTTGTATGAAATGTATTCAAGTATTAAATAATACCCTTTGTCGGGCACGAACCCAAGCAACGTGGGTACACGCTGC
The DNA here is from genome assembly GCF_030014385.1 of Trichomycterus rosablanca. Taxonomy (NCBI): domain Eukaryota; kingdom Metazoa; phylum Chordata; class Actinopteri; order Siluriformes; family Trichomycteridae; genus Trichomycterus; species Trichomycterus rosablanca. The sequence continues at coordinate 4,951,673 of NC_086001.1, read as the reverse complement.
ACACAAGAAAAGTTCTTTTGTGCGCTTTTGCGCGCCGTAGCGCAGAGACCCCCTTCTGGACTCGACTGTTTTCTTTTTCTTTTCTTCCTTTTTTAATGACATTTACCGGATCAAAACATGGTGTTAATTCGATCAGAAAGCTTTCTCCTTGGCAAACAATACCCGAATGAGTCCTTCCCAAGTTGGTTAAGTTGAGCAAAATTAGGGCAAATGAATAGGGGTTCGCAGGTGATGGAAGATGAGGGGGGACAGCTGCGCTACTTCATTCTTCTTTCGTTCTTTCTCCTCTGTCTTTTATTAAAATTTAGACCCAGTGCAACCATTCATTCCGCTCAATAGACATTTTCTTATATGATAATAGGATACAAATTGAGCCGTCCAGAGGTGGCGGGTGTAGAAAAAAAACCATCCGCGTAGCCGTCGCAGGCGTGCGCGCCAAAATAAAGCTGGTTCTGCGGCATGCCCGGAGTGTGTGCATATTTAGTGTATATGAAGGCTGTGCCAGGGTCCCCCTCATACACCTGCCTAAGCTTGGTTGTGTCACCGAGTCGTGTGAACAGTACGGAGGGGAGGGGGAACACGGCGTCCCCAAAAAAGCGTCTCGCTTTGCTTAATTACTTCAATGACAGTAGACAGGCTTCAAAAATCTGCAGCCATGCGAGTTAAGAGGCGTAAAACTGTGTGAGATGGGAAAATGGGACCCGTTCCAATCCCCGTCCACATGACTAGAGCACTTGGCTCGTGACCTCCATTGCTAGCGCGTTTCAGTAATTGTACGGTGCGTCTTACGCCAACAATGCTATTGAGTTTTACAGAACAGTTTATCATATTTAGTGTCCAACTTCACAGTGAAGCCTGGAATGGACATCATTAGGGCATATTAGAGGAGATTTTAATTTGGCCAACCAAAACCAAAATCTGTACGTTTTAACAAGACAACAGGCCCAACACAAAGCCAATACATAGCTCAATACATTGAAGGGGCTTGCTCTTGATTTAAAATCAATCAAAGATTGGGAAAGATTTTGGAATTGCCATTATAGATTTTACAAGTCAATTCAAGAGGCCCTTATAAGCGTGGGGATTTGAAAACGTATAGTAAAAAGTGTGGGTCAAATTAAACCACAATATGGCAAAAAGCTTCGATGTTTTAAATCTGTAACATGCATACAATGTCTTTTCAACAAGGCACTTTTTTTCTTTTGACTTCCCCCTTATTTAGGAGTCATCACAGCAGATCTGGTCCACATATCGCCAGATGCCCTTCCTGACGCCACCCTACTATTTTGTCTGGGCTTGGGACCGGCACTGAGAGTGCACTTACAAGTGCACCAATAGCTAGGCTGTTTGGAATCTTTTTAAAACATATTGTGCTTATAATATTTTGTAGTGAGCTCATTTTGATATATTTAATATTAAAAAAAGAAAAACATTTGTGAGATTGTGAAAAAGTATTCACATCCTCTTGTACCCCTTAAAACTAGCTATACATTATGATGCAACACATTACCTTTTTGACTTTGAGTGGTCAACAAATGTGTAGGAAATTAGTAGAACAGTTGTTTTCATTAACTTTACAAGAATGAATAGCCAATCTTTGATAAAGTCGTCAGTATGGCAAGAAACAAGCATTTCTTTCAAATTTGGCATCTTCGAGCTCGCATGAGTATTTTGCTGATCACTTAAACAGATTAAAAGCAGAAGCTTCTTTTTATTTACGAGGCATCTAATCTCATGCCTTTCAAATCAGGAGGGATCAGGAGGACATGCTGTACACTTCTGACCTCCACTGTATGTAGCCTGAGTACCCATGAGACACTTTCCTGGGTTCTTTTGGCAAGTGGTCTGTGCTCCATTTCAGACAGATCTTATCTCCCTCTTGCAGACGATCCTCATCTAACTAATCACGTCTGTTTAAAACAGCCACGTGGATTAACAAAACAGCTCTTATCCCCCTCCATGCCCCCTATTAGCACTCCCACCTCCTCAGCCCCCTGTCTCAGGTTTCGTGCTATCGTTTTAACTGATCTTTTAAACGCGCACATTAAGCAGAAAGCGCGCAGTTAATCCCCGCACAATCGTTTGGGGGGCGAGCAGCGCACAACCCGCTTTATAAAGAGGACCGAGGCTTTCAGATCCTTCAGATCAGATCTGACAGAGGAACATATACAGAACTCAGCGTTTCTCTGGACCAGCTTCAGAAAACATTAACTGTCTTTGCTTCTTTTCGGAGGTCGCGCAATAATGATGGCATCAAAGATGAAGGAACGCAAGGTAAGGCGCGCTCCAAACGCGCGCTCTAGTTGCGCGCTCACGATTTACACCACTTTAGCATTTAAACATGCTTATTTTTATTTTTAAAATACTATATTGGCGTATTCTGATAGAATAATTATTCTAACATAGCATGTAATAATCTTACTCAAATGTTATCCGAAGATTAAGCGTTCCAAAAGTGCGCGTAATTACAACAAATGAATCCACCCAATTAGTAAATAAATGAAGGAATTATATGTTATTAATTTATTAAATTTTAAAGCAATTGCAATCGACTACGTACATGACAAAATAAAAGGTGGAATTAAAGGATTTACAATTAATAATAAGCATTTTGCAGGTAGATAAATCGCTTGTTAAATCACCGTGTTCATGCATTTTGGCTGGATAATAATTACCTGTTATTTATCATGTTATGTGTGACACTTTATGTTGTTATTGACAGAAGTCAAAACCTTTTATTATATTTTATTGTAACTTGTCTAATTCATTATGTGGTTTATTTATAATCCAATCTAATGCAACAGCTAGAATGCACAACTGAAATCATCAAATTTAGTCATTTTACGCAGGATGCGCACAAACACACCTTTGAACAGTTTAAACGGTACAACTTTTAATGTTTTGACCTGTTAATGTTAAATTAATTTCCCGTAACAAATATGACTATATTTTATAGCCTAATCACGTAATAAGCTGCTTTCGGAGACTTTCGGATATTTCCGTATCCTTTCGGCTTTTAGTGATTTCAAAATGAAATGAAAATACCAAATCCAACTTCCTACACACATACTGGTGATTTTAAATGGTGGAAAATGTTACCACTTTTATGCTTTATGATTCCTGCAGTTAATTTCTTTTAAACTGTTTTACTTCATCTGTTTAAAAATAAAGAAGTGTTCACATGCACCTCACTTATCTACATTTGAAAACTTAGACTTTCACATATTTAAGGTTCATAAGTTTAATGTGGGGTTTCTAAAAACCTGCTGGGTCATAAATATACATACAGCAACTTAAATGATTCATTTATTGGTGTGAAACGTTCTCCAGTGCTATTGGCCTCCTGATTCTTTAGGGATTAGAGCTGGTGATTCTCTGTGGTAGTAGGCCTATAACAGAACCTTTTACACCAGGCTACAAACTTTACAGTAAAAAAACTATGTGAAGCTCTATACAGATATCAGAAGGCAAATCATAGTTTCAAGTGGCATCCCTGTAATGTGAAAATCAAAAATACATGGAACAGTGGTCTTTCTTCCAAGGGTGGGAGAAAATACAAACAAAACGTATTGATGAGAGAAAATATCCAAATGATCAAATATTCAAATATTTTTCATGGTTAATTCAAGAACCAACAAAAAACAGCCAATAATACAGGTGTCACTGTTCACAGTCAAGCAAGCTTAACATCACCATGAGCTTATAGCATCTGCTTTGAACTAAGTATATATAATAACGTAAAGCTCGTAATAATAAAGTATAATAAAGTAAAGTTTGATTCAGTTTTTAACTGAATTGGCAGATCAAACCGTTTACAATGGCATATAATGTCATGCCTTACTAGTGTATGTAAACGTTGACCTGGAAAATATACCAGACCTGAACAAAATAGTGAAAATTGACCCAGGGTGTTAAAGACAATCACACAAAATCAACCAAACTGCACCGGACACACTCGCAACACACACTAGTGTCAACGTGTTAGTGTCATTGCAGTGAGCAGTAATATGTGGTCTGTACATGGGGCTTCTTTTATTATTAATTGATGTCTTAGAGGGGGTAACAGGTACAGAGCAAAGAAACAATCAGTGGTTTTATACCTATAAATTACATCTGTATGTATGTATCACACATGTGTGTATATGTGTATCACACATTCATACAGTAAAGATATCCTACATATGTTTAGAAATTTGCCTTTATAAAATAAGTATGCACAAAACATCTGCAGAATATTTTTCTATATATAGACAGTGTTCGTGTTTTATTTACAACCATCCCAAAGGCCAGAACATGAGGGTAGTAAAAAACTTAATCCAGCCCAGTTACCACTGCAAAGAAATCAGTGTTTTGGATGCATATGCTATTTAGATGTTTCATTAATTACATGACTGTTCATTTCTCTGCAGAGAACACCAGTCTCACACAAAGTGATCGAGAAAAGGAGGAGAGATCGTATAAATCGGTGTCTGAATGAACTCGGGAAGACTGTCCCCATGGCTCTGGCCAAACAGGTAAGACAGAACATCTTTCTGAAATCTAGCCCCCACTCAACTATCAGTCAAACCAAAAACATTCAATCAGTTTCACAGATGGATTTTAGATATCAAAGCAAATTCATGTTCTTTTAGGCTACTACATTTTTAAATACATATTTTCTTTTACATTTTTATTGGAATTATAGAATTTTTAATTGCATTCAAATCATTTTCATTTACACATGTAGTGAATCAGCTGAGACACCAATGTGAATTTACTATCCATCCAACTGTTCATGCATCCATCAACCAACTAACCATCCATCTATTTACCCATCCATCTTAAAATTCATTCATGTATTTATCCATTCAGTCACGAATGGTTCTTATGTAGTCCAGTCTAATTAATTAAATGCAATCAAAACATAGAACTCCATCACTTTAACCATCCATCTATTCCTCAACATATCTTTACATTTATTCATCTACAGAATCAGCCATCTTGTCATCTATCGTCTATTAATCAATCACCCATTTATCCATTTATCCATCCATCCATTCACCCATTATCTATCCTTTCACCCATTTTTTATCCATTCACCCATCCATCCGTCCATCAGTTCTTTAAATGATCCTACTATCCATCCATCCGTCCATCAGTTCTTTAAATGATCCTACTATCCATCCATTTATTCACCCATCATCCATCCATCCATTCATCCATCAGTTCTTTAAATAATCCTTCTATCCATCCATCCATTCACCCATCATCTATCCATCCATCCATTTACCCATCATCTATCCATCCATTCATCCATCAGTTCTTTAAATGATCCTACTATCCAGCCATCCATCAGTTCTTTAAATAATCCTACTATCCATCCATCCATTTACCCATCATCTATCCATCCATTCACCCATCATCTATCCATCCATTCATCCATCAGTTTTTTAAATGATCCTACTATCCATCCATCCATTTACCCATCATCCATCCATCCACCCATCATCTATCCATCCATCCATTCACCCATCATCTATCCATCCATCCATTTACCCATCATCTATCCATCCATTCACCCATCATCTATCATCCATTCACCCATCATCCATCCATCCATCCATCCATCCATTCACCCATCATCCTCCACCCATTCAGCCATCCACCAGTTCTTTACATTATCCTACTTTCCATCCATCCATCCATCAGCTCATATGTAACACCTGTTAACAGTCTCTCATTTCTCATGCAGAATTGTGGGAAGCTGGAAAAAGCTGAAATTTTGGAGATGACTGTCCAGTATCTTCGAGCTTTGCACTCATCTGACTTTCCCCGTGGAAGAGAAAAAGGTGGGTGAACCAAGTGTTCCATGCAATTTCAAACATTATTATTATATATTAATTCAAAACCCCTGCTGAAACCCACCAGTTCCTTGTAGGGTATGAAACACCCTGAATGTTGTAGCCAAGCAACAACAAGCACCCATTTCTGAATTTCTAATCCATTCTCTTCCGCCTGCAGGTGAGCTCCTCAGCGAATTTGCCAACTACTTCCACTATGGCTACCACGAGTGCATGAAGAACCTGGTGCATTACCTGACCACGGTGGAGCGCACCGAGACCAAAGACGCCAAGTACGCCCGTATCCTGGCCTTCCTGCAGTCCAAAGTGGTCTCTGAGCCCGTGTTCGGCTCTCGCTTCGAGCCCGCTTTCTCCTCGCCGGAGCCTGTGGACTTCCTGTGCCAGCTGCGTTCCCCTCCAGAGTGCCACCAAAGCCAGAGCGAACCCGTCTTCCAGCAGAGCCACAGCGGGCATTTAGCCTGGCATGGCTCAGCGCTCACGTACCCGCAGCAACACGGACTGGACCATCATCATTACATGAACTTCATGGGTCATACACACGGCTTGCACACGGCGCCGCACGTGGCTTTGTAGAGTTTATTTTCCTGTATTGTATTTATATGTGCACATCTGTATTATTTCACATTAAGAGATTTAAAATTTATTAAACTTTTTTTGTAAATATTTTAACTTTTAAGCTGCAAAATCTGGGTGTGAGTGAGTGTGGATAAGAAAATATGTGATACCCAGAAATGGATCTGCACCCTCCCACCCCAATAATACTGGGATAGGCTTTGGGCCCACCATGACTCTGATCAGGATAAACAGTTAATAAAAACAAATGAAGCCTTTTTTGGCCACCCAGATTTATTTGGGTGCTCTGGTTCCTCCCCCCTTCCAAAAACAAGTCAGAAGGTGGATAGGCTATTCTGTTTTGTGTTTCTACATCATGTCCAGTGTTTCTGGGTGCTAGCTTAGTGCAAGCTTATCCAGTATGGGCTTAGATAATGAATTTGGTATGTTCTCCTATGTCCTTTTGCATTTGCTTGTGTTCAGGAGGTGGATAGGCTGCTTTAAATTGTCTATAGGTGTAAATGACCTGACCAGACCACATTAAGCCCAGTGTTTCAGCATAGGCATAGGAACCCCCCACCAACCCTGACCAGGACAAACCAGTTCCTTAAACTGAGAAACCACCATGACTCTGATCAGGATAAACAATTAATAAAAACAAATGAAGTTTCTTTTGGTCACCCAGATTTATTTGGGTGCTCTGGTTCCTCCCCCTTCCAAAAACAAGTCAGAAGGTGGATAGGCTATTCTAAATCTTAACTGTAGGCTGTGTGTTCCTGCATCATGTCTAGTGTTTTTGGGTGCTAGCTTATTGCAAGCTTATCCAGTATGGTGTTGGGTAATGAATTTGGTATGTTCTCCCATGTCCTTTTGCGTTTGCTTGTGTTCAGGAGGTGGATAGGCTATTCTAAATCGACTGTAGGCTGTGTAGTCCTACATCATGTCCAGTGTTTCTGGGTGCAGGCGTAGTGCCCACCAGGACTCAGACCACGTAAAAGCAGTTAAATGAATCTAACAAGACAAGATAAACAATCAACATGGTGACTAGTTGTCCAGTATGGTCTTGGGTAATGAATTTTGTATGTTCTTCTATGTCCTTTTGCTTTTGTTTGTATTCAGGAGGTGGATATACTGCTATAAAATTTCTATAGATGTAAATGACCTGTCCAGGCTGTGTCTGCTAGGCCCAGTGTCCCAGCATAGGCAGTTGAAGCCCCCACCAACCCTGACCAGGACCAACCAGTTCCTTAAACTGAGAAACCAGTTCCCTGTCTGGACATTTAAACTGAACTACAGATATAAAAATCCTGCTCAGTATAGCAGTAAGTCAGGGAACAACAGTTGAAAGGCAGGACAAATGCAGGGCAATTCAAAGTAGCCAATCCACCTACTGCATGTATTTGGAAGGTGGGAGAATACAGGAGTATACATTAGAGACATAAATATGAGTAAACACGTGAAACTCCTCACATACTGTGACCTGAAGCAAGGATGCTACTATGCGACACCAACTCTTCCAGCTGTGCCACCTCTATAATCCAAAAATAATGTTGTTATTGTGGCACTTGGGTGGGACAGCGGTAAATTAGGCTAGTTCACCACCGCTGGGATCCAAAGGTCGAATGGTCAGCCGTGTTTTCATCCAGTAGTGTGGGTCAGAGGCTGAGACCACTAGACATATTGGTGTCCTGTCCAAGGTGTGTTCCCCCAACATGATTCCTGGAAAGCTTGACCCACCGTGCATGTTGTTATCATCGTTATTGTAGGACTGTGCAGATCAGTTTGTTGCTACAAGACTTATCGATTGGCATAAAGCTTCTTTTCCAGAGCTGTTGTCCAAACACTGTGTGACCCGCCCACGGTCCACTGACAGTCTCGTCCACCTATATTTAAATGTTGCACAAATGTCACACTGGATCAGTCAGTAACAGCTGCTGGAGGGGGAGTGAGCTTAATCTGGAGAGGAAAAAGAGCTTGTTTAGAGATGTCACTTCCTCTAGTAATAAAAACAATCAGGTTAAACAAGTTAATACACACACACACACACACACACTTTCATAATCCTATTGTGGGTTTTCAGAAAATCTGTCCAGCTGGTTAGATAAATCAATCTATCAGCTAGCAGAAGCCGTTGAAACATGGGTCACATTGTCCACACTGTCCACACTGCCCACGGTCAAGCAAGCTTTATATCCCTTTTGGTTTGGAGGCTGATGTGCAATAAAAAAGCCCATGCTTTTAAACAAAAGGCACAAGAAAGTCTAAAAGGCACTGCAGGACTTAAAGAAGTAAGGAACATTTGAAACTAAAAAGAGATTGATAAATAAAAAACCACTACAAGCCTACGGTCAAGCCTAAGGCCCTCCTTAACCAGCAAGGCTTCCGTGCAGTTGGAATTTGATATATGTAAACAATGACACAGCAAAAAAGGGGGTAAAATTTTATGAAATATATGGTGTATGTAAAAATGTAAAATTTTTATTATTACTAAATTTGTAGACCTGTTCTGCCCCCTATTTAGGCAAATAATCCAGCCAGTCCCCCCCCCCCATGCTCCGGATTAGAGGTGGAAAAGCCATGAGTCGGGCCACCGGGGTGAAGAAAGGGCCCGACACTTCGGCCGAATCTGCATATAATTTAACCAGGCTGCAGTGAGGCGTGACGACGATTGTTTCTGAGATGTCACTGACTCGGCCTCCTTCTTACGAACCGGGAAGAGAGAGAAAACCTCTCACGCCTCCACAATGGAGGAGAAAAGAAGTTTGACTACGCCCTTCTCCTCCCTCTGTCTCAGACGGTTTAATACCTCGAACACCCTAAACATCAGCCAACATGCTGGCACAGTGTGTGTGTGATGGCTACACAATGGAAATAACTTGAGTTTTATTGTGGTTTATTCACGGGTGTAGTCGCTGGGGGGCTAAGGGGAATCTGCACCCCGCCTAGCGGATCCAATATTTGACAGAAATGAATCTGGACATGACACAAGGTACAGTCCGTGTATTGTTGATATGAGGTCAGGACTTTAGGAAGGCCATTCTGAAAGCTTTTGGATTAGAATGATTTAGCCATTTAAAAACATGATGTGTGTTGTCCTGCTGGAACAACCAGTTACATCCAAGATTAAAGAAACTTTAGCTAATATTACTTATTAACACTGATCAGCCATAACATTAAAACCGCCTCCTTGCTTCTACACTCACTGTCCATTTTATCAGCTCCACTTACCATATAGAAGCACTTTGTAGTTCTACAATTACTGACTGTAGTTCATCTGTTTCTCTGCATGCTGTTTAGCCTGCTTTCACCCTGTTCTTCAATGGTCAGGACCCCCACAGGACCACCACAGTGCAGGTATTATTTAGATGGTGGATGATTCTCAGCACTGCAGTGACACTGACATGGTGGTGGTGTGTTAGTGTGTGTTGTGCTGGTATGAGTGGATCAGACACAGCAGCGCTGCTGGAGTTTTTAAATACCGTGTCCACTCACTGTCCACTCTATTAGACACTCCTACCTAGTTGGTCCACCTTGTAGATGTAAAATCAGAGACGATCGCTCATCTATTGCTGCTGTTTGAGTTGGTCATCTTCTAGACCTTTATCAGTGGTCACAAGACACTGCCCATGGGGCGCTGTTGGCTGGATATTTTTGGTTGGTGGACTATTCTCAGTCCAGCAATGACAAAGAGGTGTTTAAAAACTCCATCAGCATTGCTGTGTCTGATCCACTCATACCAGCACAACACACACTAACACACCACCACCATGTCAGTGTCACTGCAGTGCTGAGAATGATCCACCACCCAAATAATACCTGCTCTGTGGTGGTCCTGAAGAACAGGGTAAGAGCAGGCTAAAAAAGTATGTAGAGAAACAGATGTACTACAGTCAGTCAGTAATTGTTGAACTACAAAGTGCTTCTACATGGTAAGTGGAGCTGATAAAATGGACGGTGAGTGTACAAACAAGGTGGTGGTTTTAATGTTATGCCTAATCTGTGTATAATTTCCTTCATTGTATACAATGCACCAAGAGTGTAACACTATCCCCAACATAATCACAGCTGACAGTAAGTGCTGTTGTTGGGTGTTCAGAAAGCTCATATTTGGGTGTCTATATACTTTTGCCAACATAGTGTAAGGTGCTGTATAATGTAATAATCATGTTCCTTACAAGTGTGTGTAAATGGTTGAAACATTAAAGTAAAGAACAAAAATCAAATCAAATGGGGTTGTGCATCAGTAATTAGGTCCATTCTTTAAAAAAAAGAAAGAATAAGATCAACAGAAATGGGGGGTTAAGAGAAATGGGGGTTGTACCATTCAGGGCGGAGGGAGACAGAGAGACACCCTCCAACTTCTTGAGTTTCATCCTTGAGTGACTCTGAAGGAAATAATCAAGCGTATGAAATCAAAACTGCAGAGCAGAGGAACTGAAAAGCCAACTGTCCAATCACATGCACAGAGAAATATATCATAAACAGAAATATTTATAATAGTACACAAAAATACATTAATAAATAAACCGAAATACAACAGATTATTTGCTTTTGGTTTGAAAGAAGACTGACCCAGCAGTCGTCAGTAGTAGATTTAAAAAGAAGTAGAAGTATTTTAAAAGACTATTTTATAAATCTGGTAACTGACCAAGAACGTCATGCAAGTGTTAAATACATCAGACGACTCATAAAACATCATCTTATATTCAAAACTCACCAACACTGAGATGTATGACAGGTGTCCATCAACACACACGTCTACCAGGCTTCCACAGATAAAAGAGGATGGAAATGACAAAGCGGGCATGCGGTTGGAACACATTTCTCATAATGCCGTGAAAGGCGAGTGCATTGGTTTAAATCCTATTTCGCTTGGCTCTATGAATAATAACTCATGGAAATAGTTTACGTTGCGTTCATTTCTCCTAAAGTCTAATTATACAGAGTCAGATGTGATGAGGTGTTGGTGCAAGGCTAGACTCGAAAGAAAAACTAATTTGGTAAGCATTACGCAACATCTGAATATAATTTTAATATAGCTACAAAACAAACATTCTACTCTCGCTAGTTAATGTTGCAAAGCTAGTGATAAAAAATTATGGCTGTCTTAGTACAATGGACCCTTGATAATACCCAGCAAATCTCTACTTTATCATAAAATCCCAAATTTGTAGAAGCTGGTTTATCTATGCCAACTCTGGGCACTCAAATGGTGCCCACTACAGCTGAGATCCGTGAATCTGGGGTTGGGGGATGGCTGAAACAGCCTAGCTATTGTAAATGCACTTGTCTATGCATTTGTCACTACATACAGGGCAAAGTCAAGTACAGAAGCAGAGGTCAATGGCAGTAATGGCTCGGGTTCAAACCTCAGCTGTGCTATCGGCTGGTCAGATGACTGGCTAATATCCAGTTTGGGAATGGCTGAAACAGCCTAGCTATTGTAGGTGCACTTGCCTGTGCACTCTCAGTGCTGGTCCCAAGCCCAGATAAAAATAGGCAGGTGTCAGGAAGACCTGGTGTACAAACTGTGCCAAGTCTGGTATGGGGACCAAAGACCTGCTGTAGTGACCCCTGAATACGGTTGTGCCACCTTGCACCATGTACAGCAGCAGAACCAGTGGCAGTGAAACACCTGAACTCAATAATGGGTGGGGGGTGCCCACATGGTCTTGGCCATATATAATATAATAAATAACAGAACATCTCTTCCAAAATAACATGAAGAATTTAGGGAATTCAGTTAAGATAAACACAGGTTCACAATACTGTGTAAGTTCAGAGAAAACCTCATCTTCATATTATCCACCCACTCCTCCCTCTCCACCCTCCATCACCACCACCCCACCAGCCTAAGCTGCACCCACGCCGAGAGCTGGCAGCCGAATGCAGAGGAGCGACAGTTTTTCATAACACATCGAAGTATTAATTTTAAAGCCTCGACACCAGCCTTTGTTAAAGACGAGCACTGTGAGAGAAGTCATTTTACACACACACACACACACACACACACACACACACACACACACAGGCATGTCATGATAAATGTACCCCAAATAAACAAATCACCAGATTTTAGTGGTTCTTAGATTACAATTGACTTTCTGGACATTCCACCCAGCACAATGCAACATTTTGGGTTTTCTTTCTTACCTTAAAAAGAGACCACTGTTCCATGTACAGGCCTTTTAAATTAGCCTTTTAAATGAGAAGTCACCAGCTGTAGTCAATCATAATCACTATTGAGGAATTAGGAGGCCATTCTACAAGGTTAAATGACATGAAGAACTTTCTACACCACCAAATGAATCTTAGTTGCTGTATGTAAACTTTGGAACCCACAGATTTTGCTGAATGATGAAAAAAACCCACAAAACATTAAACATTTTCCTAATGTATATGTAACATACAGTATATAAGCCAACTAATTAATTAATTGTCAGTTTTCTTACAAAATGGGCCAACAATGAGCTTCTGACGTGGCTCTACTTAGCATATTTGGTCAATTTCAACCACATTCGTTGGTTTTCTACTTGTTAGTACAGTCCACATATTTTAATAGGGTAAAGATTAGTACTTTGAGCCAGATTTAGCCAGTCCAAAGTATTTTTTTTAAGTTTTGAGTAAAACACCCATGTGTCCATGTTTGTGCTAAAGAATTCTGTTCATTAATGAACAATTTGCACTGGCAGCTTCAGAAAATAATATTTTACCATCACAGTTAACAGTAGGAACAGAGGATGTTTGGTTTACATGCTGTACCTTTACCCTTTACCCCAAACATACTTCTTGGCATTGTGGCCAAATAACTCAACCTTTGTTGCTTTTAAACACAAAACTCTCCTCCAGAAGCCTCTTTCTTTGTCCACGTAAAAAAAATCTTATTCTCCGACCCTGGAGTCAGAGGGGAGGATTAAATGTGAGTTTGTGTTGTGTGGGAATCGATGAAAGAGGCAACAGTTTCCCTCGCAGACTCTCCCGGCTGGAAGTAGAGGTGTTGGCACAGATACACTAGGCAGACCTTCTGTGAACTTGGCTGCTCCAAAGCCTATTAAGAGTCACTAATCTGAGAGCTGGCGCGGACAGTATACCTTGGCGTAGTTGGCACTCTCCCTCCATCTAACTCTCACTGGTTCCCTCTCTCTCTGCCAGGGCCACGCCACAGATTATGCAAATGACACTCAGCCCCCCTTCCTTCAGTTCTAGTTCCTTTAAGACCTCATCCCAGCTCCGAAAAAGTGAATAAAGAGATAAAAGAGGCTGATAGAGGAGAGAAAGAGCAGGGTGGGTTGGAAAAGCGAATGACAAAAGGGTCGATGGAAGAGCCGGGGGTCCGAGTGAGGAGGTAAACAAATAAATAAATCATTTGAGGATGCTGGTCGTTAACAGTGAAAAAAAAGTTCTCGTGAGAGAAACTGTGGTGAGGAGACAGATGAAATTACACTATGAATAGAGATTATGGACTTTAAAGGCTAGAAATCGATTGATTTCTGCAACTGTTACTTTTCTGTGACTGACTGATTAAAACACATTCTTCATTATCCTAAAACTATAATCTTGTTTATCTTTGTGGCATAAACTGTTTATAACTGGTGTTATGTGAACATACACCGATCAGTCATAACATTAAAACCACCTCCTTGTTTCTACACTCACTGTCCATTTTATCAGCTCCACTTACCATATAGAAGCACTTTGTAGTTCTACAATTACTGACTGTAGTCCATCTATTTCCCTATTTCCCTACATGCTTTTATTAGTCTGCTTTCACTCTGTTCTTCAATGGTCAGGACCCCCACAGGACCACCACAGAGCAGGTATTATATAGGTGGTGGATCATTTTCAGCACTGCAGTGACACTGACATGGTGGTGGTGTGTTAGTGTGTGTTGTGCTGGTATGAATGGATCAGACACAGCAGCGCTGCTGGAGTTTTTAAATACCGTGTCCACTCACTGTCCACTCTATTAGACACTCCTACCTAGTTGGTCCACCTTGTAGATGTAAAGTCAGAGACGATCGCTCATCTATTGCTGCTGTTTGAGTTGGTCATCTTCTAGACCTTCATCAGTGGTAACAAGACGCTGCCCACGGGGCACTGTTGGCTGGATATTTTTGGTTGGTGGACTATTCTCAGTCCTGCAGTGACAGTGAGGTATTAAAAAAAACAGAAAGGACTCGGACCACTCCACCTGGAAATCAAACCCAGGACCTTCTTGCTGCTATGTGCAACTGTAAAAAGCAAAAGATCAGCCCAGTGGTTAAGGTACTGGACTAGTAATGAAAAGGTTGCTGGTTTAAGCCCCACCACTGCCAGGTTGCCACTGTTGGGCCCTTGAGCAAGACTCTTAACCCTCAATTGCTTTGACAATATACTTTCGCACTACTGTAAGTCGCTTTGGATAAAAGCATCTGCTAAATGCTAAAAATATGAATGCATTGATCACTGAAATCCCTGTCAAATCTATCACTGAAATCCCAAGACTGTCATTTATTAATGTTTGTATACTAGTTGGGGTTTCTGTCATCCCAAATATTTCCAGCTCTCTCATATGTGGGCCTTTCTGTGAAAATCCACAGTTCTCCAGAAGTCCTGCTAGCCCTAAAACAACTTGCAACTCTCATCCTAACAAAAAAGAGAGCTTTTGAACCTTTGTGCTTTTCAGCCCAATTTCTCGATTTCTTCAGAAAAAACCTCAAGGGTCAGATTAGGACCACGCCCCCATCAGAATCAACCTGGTCGGCTTTGTGATGTCAGATTCCCAGAACCGCGAGGGCTGCCTTCGCGCTCCAGTGGCCCTACAGGAGCTGACAGTGCAGAATAAAGGCAGAGAGGGTCAAGTGGCCAGAGTAGCTTTAAAGGGCATTGGGCGTGGCAAGACCGGGAATGCACCTGACGATTCTGGAGTCTAAAACTGAGGGCGTGAGGGAAGCACGTGAGAAAAGAGAAAAGCACAAAATCCAGTCGAAGGCTAATATGCTCCCTGTACGCTTGGATGGCTTGATAGGGGAAGGTCTGGATGGCCGCTTGGGCCAGGACTCTTTTTGTCCGGGGAAGGGGACAGCGTCCAGGGCCAATGTGGGAGGATCGTGGGCCGGACAGGTCATAAGAAACTCGCGAGAGCCACGCTTGGGTTCAAGCATTGAAGTTAAACCCGTCTATTCACCAGTTCTATTCTTGTTTAGTTTTTTAAGTGTTTATTCTGGTTTAAATTTAGATTCATATAAATATATAGTTAGATTTTTTTTTTTACCTCAATAATTGGTTCTAATTTCTGCAATGTTAGTGATTTATTTTGTTCTTTGTTTAGTGCAACACATGAAAACCCAGACCTGCCCTTTTTGATTGAGCTCTATGGTCTATAAGATAAAATAGCCTTTTATTAGCTCACAGGGGGGAATTTGCCACGTTACAGCAATTCTCAGGAATACAAAGATATAAAAAGTGCTTATACATACTGTATATTGAAAAAAAACTAAACAAAAAAAATAAAATTCTAAAAATACCACTCAAGCAGCGCCAGAAGTAATTATAGCTTTTACAGTAGATCATAATATCCAAAAGACTACACTAAATGGCCAAAAGTATGTTGACAGCTTTTCTATTTATTCATTTATTTATTAGGATTTCAACGTCATGTTTTACAATTTGGTTACATTCATGACATAAACGATAGTTACTCATTACACAAGATTCATCATTTTACAAGGTTATATCAAACACAGTCATGGACAATTTAGTGTCTCCAATTCACCTCACTTGCATGTTCTTGGACTGTTGGAGGAAAACGGAGCACCCGGGGAAACCTACGCGGACACAGGGAGAACATGCAAACTCCACACAGAAAGGACCGGGACCGCCCCACCTGGGGATCAAACCCAGGACCTACTTGCTGTGAGGCGACAGTGCTACCCACTTAGTGCTACCGTGCCGTCAAGTTCAGGTGTATAAAATCGATTATATAGAGTAAATGACATGCTACTAATGTTAGTGTCAAGAACCTCTTGTGGCCTACGCAGAGCCGTCTGTACCTTTAACCCCACTGAGAATCTTTGGGATGAATTGGAATTTTGATTGTGAGCCAGACCTTCACATCAAACATCAGTGTCTGACCTCACAAATGTTGTTTTTTTTCTTTGACTAAATGGGCACATATTCCCACATACACATTTCAAAATAGTGTAAAAAAGCCTTCTCAATAAAGAAGAGGCTTTTATAAAAATAGGTGCAAGTAAAACAGGCGCAGAGCTTAATGTACCCATCAAAGACAATCAATCTTGCTAATGATTGTATTTGCGCGGTGCAAAATTGCACACCACGACGTTTATAAACTGCACTTTTTTGGCTCCTTTACTTTTTTGTTCTTTTGTTCTTTATACCATTATATATTATATATCTTTCTATTTAATATTTTTATATCTTATATTTGCATTACATTGCATTACATTTTACATTTATTTTTCCTTAGCACTACATTGCTGTTTTTTGTGTGATGCTTGTGGTGTTTGTAAACTGCTGCAGTAACAATTCAGGATTAATAAAGTAATCAATCAATTAATCAAAAATAAAAAATAGGGACCAAATCCATATTATTCACCATGATTTCAGAATGGAATGTCCAGCAAACGAATATCAGGTGTCAACATACTTTTGGTCATTGCGGGGTGCCTCACATTCATGACCCTCTACACCACCACAGCGGGACACTGGTGTCTCACAACACAACCACAAAACAGGCACAGCAGGGTTCTGTACGGCCACTAAGTCAACCTCAGACCACCGGTGAACACACACACACACACACACACACACACACACACATCTTCACACTCCACTAATACAAGAAATAAGATTATGGAATTCTAACCAACTTTATGCCACAAAACAAATATCTATAAGTGCAGAATACACTAGGCTAGTGGTTAAGGTACTGGACTAGTAATCGAAAGGTCTTTGGTTTAAGCCCCACCACTGCTAGGTAACTGTTGGGCTCCTGAGCAAGGCCCTTAACCCTCAATTGCTTAGACAATATACTGTCACAATACTGGATAAATAATTGGATAAAGCATCTGCTAAATGCTGAAAATGTAAATGTCCAGTTTATCAAACCCAAGAGTCACCGAAACACATCTTCTGCTGTGAACTGGAAGCTGTTAAAACGTACTTTTTGAAGGTATCTTGGGTCTTATTGGCTTTTTTATAGTCTTTTCCCAAGGAATTTGGTTCCTCTCTTCAGTGTTTCTGTAAAATGTTGTGGTTCTGAGGTCTGTGATTAAGCTCTCAAAGCTGCTCACAGCAAAAGTCCATCGGATAAAGTTTGACCCTTCGGCCCCCCTCCTCCCATCTCTCAGCCTGTATGGAAAGATCACTGGTGCTTCTTCCACTGATCTGAGACACTTTGTTCTCTCCGAATCCAAACCGTATTCATTATAAAATAAAGATCAGAACTGATCTGAGCTCAGATTCGAAGGAATAATTGGAATAAAGAGGCATCGTGAGAACCTACGAACTGCGCTCAGGTTCCTCTGTCTAATCACGTCAGTGTGAGAGGAATGTGAGAGTGAAATTTATCCTCATGTCTTCACCAATACAAACCTTTAATCCAATCACTAAACCACCATGGCGGTGATTACATGAAAGAACATGGAGGAGCTCAACGACCCAATCTGAAAGGACCAAAATACCACAGAGGCAACAGCATGAAAGTAAACTCGCTGCGACACACCAACACTGCCACTGCTACAATCTACTTACTGCACATTGTCGTCCCAATACTTAAGACTTTTAAACAAAATGTTCACCCATAGATTTAAAGTAGGACTTGAAATTTAAACCTTTACTACTTCAGCATGATAATGTCCATGTGTTTTGTTTTAATAACATTTCAAACAAGCTCACTGTCAGGTGTCCACATACTTTTGGCCATATAGTGCATGTCATCTTCAAGATGCTGTAACCTTGATTTTTGTTATTAACTTATATTTTAAATAATATTCACAATTACAAAATAGACAACTTATTTTCCATTTATTATTTTTAAATAAATTGTATTTATAATAAAGAATGGATAATATTTAAATTAAAATGTCAATTTAATCATATAAAAATGTGCAGAAATGTATTAATTATTTTGTTAATAATATAAATTATATATATATATATATATATATATATATATATATATATATATATATATATATATATATATATTTACATTAAAAAACTAATCCTTGTTTATTTGATTATCGGTTTAAACAATATAATAAATATATTCTGTATTTTATCTGTAAGTCATAAATGTTTGCATCTAAAATAAAAAAATGTAATCCAAAATACTTACATTACTTACATTAATATATGTAATATACTTTACATAAATATAAAACGTATACATATGTGTGTATATTTATATAATATATACATAAATATAAAACTTAAATATATATATATATATATATATATATATATATATAATATACATAAATATAAAGCTTATACATATGTGTGTATATATATATATATATATATATATATATATATAATATACATAAATATAAAACTTACAATATAAAAATACATGTGTACAAAAAAAAAGTTTTCCCAAGCCAATTTTTAAAACCTTAAATAAACGTTTAAATTTTAAAAAGTTTGTAATAAAATGTAAAATGAACAATGTTTTAATTGCATATTGTTCTTAAATAAATGTCATTTATTTAAATGAATTTTTGAAATGTAAAAAGAAAGATATATTATACATGAGGAATGTGATCTTCTTATGTATAAATTAAACATTAAATAATATTTTGGACTCAAAAATAATTATTAATATAAGTAATAAAAAGTATTAATAGTTGTATTATCAATTTTAATAAGTCAAATAAGTAATTTGATTTCTTCAGTAAGTTATTGTGGGTTTTCTAACAACCTGAGTCAAAAATATATAGATCTTGTTTAAACATTGCATGAGAAAATGTGCTGCTGTCAGTCTGTATAACACAGATCACCGCTGCATCATGAAACGTAACCTGGAACTTTTATACTTAAATACCAGGACTCTCTGGGCCTGAGCTCATCTTAGATGGACCAGAGACAGCAGAAACACGTACTGTGGTCAGATAGAGTTTGGAGACCATGTCACTTAATTTTCTGCTCCACAAAATTCATCATCTAAATTGCTGTAGGCACATGATTTTTGGAAAACCCACAGCATACTAAAAAAAAACACTAATGTGTGACCTCAGCTGTACATTTAGTTTTTATCTAAGAGCTTATTGAAATGTTGCTTGTCATCAGAGCTTTATTTTCACTCACTATTACTCATGAGGTGTCCTATCTAGTACAGATTAAAGAACATGGTCTCGAGTTCGTCCTCGAGTTCCTGCTGCTCTTCTAGGGTTTAGAAAAAGGGATTTATGGGTGAGAAAGATGGAGAGGAATGATAAAGAAAAACTAAGAATAAAGAATGATCCCTGTCACTCGGCAAGACAAGACACGCCGAGAGATAACGGGCGCATGAATGACTGACTTATTCCCTCTTTCTCTTAGTGGTGGGTAGAGAGGGATGGGTGAGAAGGGTGGATGGGTATAGGGAGGAGAATAGGCCATGGAAAGGGACGGATGGGGCGGGGGGCACTAGATACTCGATTATCTGCTGGCTGCTTAATCTGGGCCACCATCTGAGCCGAGAGAGAGAGTGGTGTGAGTTTGGAATAGATGTTTTGCTGTTTTCAGCCAAGGTCGGGGAGAAGTCACATTGTGTGTGTGTGTGTGTGTGTGTGTGTGTGTGTGTGTGTGTGTTAAACGCATGTCCAGCTCCCTACAGCTGCAGGCTGCGGATTAATCGTCATCCGCAAGGCCACTTTTACACAAGTCGCTCTTTTTGAACAAAAGTCATAGACACTATTAATGAGATGGTAATCCCTGGCCCGTTTCCCCCGATAGCCACTGGTCCCCATGAATAAAAATTAAAGCCTTCAATGGTTGGATGGAGGGACAGAGAGAAAAACAAAATGTTTCTCGTGATTCACTGAGGCTTTTTGGAGTTTCGGGTTCCCACAAGAAGATCTGAAACAGTCCCATCCTCTGGCTCTGTATGAGGACCACACAACCTCTGAGAATGGGCTGAATTCAAAAGTCAGGGATGATGCTGGTGGTTGTGGAAGGAGATAAAATTATGCAGCTGGATATGATCTCATGTATACTATTACACCAGAGGTTCGTTGATCCAACAGGTCTTCACTGCAAAAAGACAGCTGTAGCTATAAATAATAATTTAATAGAACTTTATATTTCCACTTAGATGTGAGTAATTTTAGTTTTCATTGTGCGCTTACATATATATACAGTACAGTATATCTGAGACCATAAAACCAGTTCTGGTGCCTATGCTAAAAATAAACAAAAGAAGAAACGGCATCATGGACTTTATAAGGTACCAGAAGATAAAAATCTATTGCCTACACATAAAGGGGGGGGGTATGGTTGGGGGTGTGCTGGAGCCTATCCCAGCTTTTCAATGGGCGCAAGGCACACAGTAACACCCTGGATGGGACGCCTGTCCATCGCAGGGCAGACACACATACACATACACACACCCATTCTCCTATAGGGCAATTCAGTGTCTCCAATTAACCTGACTGCATGTTTTTGGACTGTGGGAGGAAACCGGAGCTCCCAGAGAAAACCAACGCAGACACGGGGAGAACATGCAAACTCCGCACAGAAAGGACCCGGACCGCCCCGCCTGGGGATCGAACCCAGGATTGTTTACATTTTCTGCATTTAGCAGACGCCTTTTTCCAAAGCGACTTACATAACAGTGACAGTATACAGTCTAAGCATTTGAGGGTTAAGGGCCTTGCTCAAGAGCCCAACAGCACCAACCTGGCAGTAGTGGGGCTTGAACCAGAGACCTTTTGATTACTAGTCCAGTACCTTAACCACTAAGCTACGGCTTACAGAGGGATGAATTGTTGGTGTTATTTTTGCTCTTTTCTAAGAAAATAAGAATCAGAATCAAAAGTTTACTTTCCCAGTTACATTTGTACAATCTCCAGGGTCAGGGGGATAAATCATTTTTAGGGTACTCTATATAAAAAGTTTGATTTGTGATTAGCCTGATTAATATTGTTGTGTTTAGTTGCATTCATTAATTTCTAGTCTGATTAAAAGCTGCAGATAAAATCAGTAAAAGCGCCCGTCCAGCCAATAAATGTAAATTCTGTTTGACCAACGTGTCAAAAATTCACGGCGACGTAAAACAGTGCCACACAGGAGCGGGTGACACCAGGATCAGCCTGTTTTAGCATTGCAATGATTTAGCATTGATTATAGAAGAACAGGGGGATAGGGGGAAAGTCCTAAACCATCCTAAAGTTTCCATTCTCTTCTTTCACTGGGTCCCTTGGTGCCCAGGCTTTTTCTGTTGGTATTACAAAATCCCCATTCAGTCCAACCCTTGTCACCTGTCAACTAAAGCCTGGCTGCTTTTCTAGGTCTTTATCCTCGACACAGCACAAAAAGTGAGAAGCTAAGCTTATACCCAGCCTCCCTGTGTCAATGCCCACAAACCACACACACACACACACACACATATCTATATACAAACAGTGAAAGCACATGTCTAAGAGCTGTTACTCTTGCAGATTAAAATTCATTACCCTGTTCCTTTTTCACAAACGTTTACATTGCGCTGGTTATTGTGGCCATTCAGCACATGGATGGGGGAGTTCTCATTCTCAGGAGTCACCCGCGGGTGGCCAGGGTCTAATCCGCAAATCCGAGCTTGTAAAACGTGGCGATTCCGCAGAAAAGTCCCATCGGACCAGCGCATAAAACACCAGGTCATTAATTGCATAAAACTTCCCTAAATTAACCGTTTTGGTAAATCTAATCGATCAGAAATGACAGGAATACAAGAAACTACAAACAATATTTCAAAAGAATTTGGGGTGGAGGGTAAAATGCAAATACAAACAAAGTAGATAGCAGCATGAAGAAAATATACTTTATGTTTAACCTTATCATTTTGATATTTCTAATTCGATGCCTGAAACACATTCTGAAGAAAGTTGAGAGAGTAAAAGAAGCATTAAAATACAGCTCGGTTGTTCTCAAACTAAATAACATGCAACCTGGAACATGCAAACTCCACACAGAAAGGACCCGGACCACCCTGCCTGGGGATCGAACCCAGGTTCTACCCACCCACTGTGTTGTGCTGGTATGAGTGGATAAGACACAGCAATGCTGATGGAGTTTTTAAACACCTCACTGTCACTGCTGGACTGAGAACAGTCCACCAACCAAAAATATCCAGCCAACAGCACCCCGTGGGCAGCATCCTGTGACCACTGATGAAGGTCTAGAAGATGACCGACTCAAACAGCAGCAATAGATGAGCGATCGTCTCTGACTTTACATCTACAAGGTGGACCAACTAGGTAGGAGTGTCTAATAGAGTGGACAGTGAGTGGACACGGTAATTAAAAACTCCAGCAGCACTGCTGTGCCTGATCCACTTATACCAGCACAACACACACTAACACACCACCAACATGTCAGTGTCACTGCAGTGCTGAGAATGATCCACCACCTAAATAATACCTGCTCTGTAGTGGTCCTGTGGGGGTCCTGACCATTGAAGAACAGGGTGAAAGCAGGTTAAAAAGGTATGTAGAGAAACAGATGGATTACAGTCAGTATTTGTAGAACTACAAAGGAGCTGATAAAATGGACAGTGTGTGTAGAAACCAGGAGGTGGTTTTAATGTTATGGCTGATTGGTGTATATAATACTGAGAGGTACATACACACATGCTTCCTGCTGGAAAATGTCTGTATCAGGGATGTCACAGCTTGTGTTAACAAGCTACAACAGTGTGGCTTTATAAGAAGAAAGTGCAGGTGCTAGACTGTCTTGCCTACAATCCAGACATGTTCTCCCTTTAAACTGTATGGAGCATTAGAAAGCACAACAGCAACAGAGACACCAGACTGCTGAGTAGAAACATTTACATTTTCATTTTCATGAAACCACATGGGACAGCAAGAGTTTGATGGTTTTATGACTTTTATTTCTCCAGGTCAGTTTCAGAGACTTCCAGAAACTAAATATTAGAGTGAAAGTTTGAAGCTTGTGGTAGAACAACAACCTACTCAGACATTTTTATGCATTTTTTCAAATTTTCCTACCAATCTAGTCATACCCAAATACTCGATAACATTTCGCTTTCTCTACTGCTGGAGACCTCCACTACTGACCGAGGAGAGCCGTGACTAACACAGCCGACTGCAAGAAGTGGGTTCATGAGGAGATCCGAATTGCAACCAGAGTCACGCACTGATCTCCATTATTCCCCCATCTGTGCAGGTGCCATTGATCAGCCAGCAGAGGTCGTAATTGCAGCAGTCATGAGGAATCCTTTCGGACACTCCCACTCTCGGACAAGCCAATCATTGTCCGTTTTGTATCAGACTAAGACTGTGGGACGCTGTGCCTCACTTTGAGAACTTGGATCTCATTTCTTCGTGCTGGTTTTACGTTAACCATATAACCAGCACGCTGCAGATTTCCGAACCGGTTGAGAAAAAGCCTGTACACCAGCTGTTCAAACTCAGTGTCGGAAATCTTTAGTACAAACCTGCAGAGGGGGTTCGAGTGGCTGTGAGAGGTCAGCGAGAGGTCAGTTAGAGGTCACAGAGCTGGTCAGCTAATCAGGACATCAGAATACATCGCTCATTGACCCTTGGGGGTGGGAAGGGTTCAGGGGTCGACTTAGCCCTTCAGCCAAGAGCTGGACACACTGAGCAATCTTTCAATCACACGTAGCTCTCAATCACTGGATTTAAGTTTCTTAATTACATGCACACACACACACACACACACACACACACACACACATACACACACACACAGGGCTACAACCTGCAAGCTTCACTCGCTTCAGAAACCACGAATAATAACAAATTGATTTATCAAATGGTAGAAATAACCTGTGATTGGATCTAATAGACTGACCAGAGAGTGACCGCTGACTAACAGGATTATTAGAAAGGAAACACCTCTATAACACATCTTAATCAAATGCGCCAAAATGATCTTTGTGTGTATTGGCAAAGCTAAATAACAATATATTTGGCCCCTCATATGACACTCACTCTCACTCACTCACTTTCTTATCCAATCATCTTTTCAATGGGCGCAAGGCACACAGTAACACCCTGGACGGGGCGCCAGTCCATCACAGGGCAGACACACATACACACATCCATTCACCTATAGGGCAATTCAGTGTCTCCAATTAACCTGACTGCATGTTTTTGGACTGTGGGAGGAAACCGGAGCTCCCGGAGGAAACCCACGCAGACACGTGGAGAACATGCAAACTCCACACAAAAAGGACCCGGACCACACACACACACACACACACAGGGCTACAACCTACAAGCTTCACTCGCTTCAGAAACCACGAATAATAACAAATTGATTTATCAAATGGTAGAAATAACCTGTGATTGGATCTAATAGACTGACCAGAGAGTGACCGCTGACAAACAGGATTATTAGAGAGGAAACACTTGTGTAATATCTTAATCAGAATTAAGGTCTTGATTTTAAGTAAGTTATATTATTATTATTATTATTATTATTATTATAAGATTTATAAATGCTGAAACTGACGGCCAAATTATCTTTTATCTACACACCAGAAGTATATTGTCCAGTAGGGGCACTTAGGTGCCACCCTACCAACTGTTACACTTATAAAGGGTCATATTTTCATTTCATTTTCATGTTTTTACCATCATTTTATCCTGGTCATGGTCACAATGGATCCGGCTTCCACTGCATCATAAGGTGCTATACAGTAACACAACACTGCCCAGACAGGACGCCAATCCATCACAAGGCCTTGGTCACCCCTCAGACATAGCCAATCTAGTTGGCTCTTTAATTTAATCTAATGCTCTTTCGACTGAATAGGTACAAATTCCCACAGACACCGACACAGACAAAGAGTAGTTGCTCTTATAGCTGAAAAGATCACATGGAGGGCGATCTATTTTAATATTTCTGTTTTTGTCCAAGTACTTTTCGTCATATAGTTGCCATGTTCCTGGTTGCCATTGCTCTGCCACATCTGCACCATACCATCATGCCCAATGAAGCTGCCCAAGTTTTAATATGACCGCTTTAACAGGCCTCTGTAGGTACAGTGTATATAGGCTACTACAGCTGTCAAGCTACATATAGGAGCCAAAGTGACCAAATATGTTTTTATCCTGGTCATGGTCACAGTGGATCAGGTTTCCATTGCATCACTAGGTGATATGCAGTAACACAACACTGCCCAGACAGGATGCCAATCCATCACAAGGCCTTGGTCACCACTCAGACATAGCCAAGTCAAGCCAAGCCAAGCCAATGACGTCTGTGTGTAGACGCCTGACTGGCTGATAGCACAGCTTGGGTATCGGGCCAGTCAAATTAACAGCTGAAAAAAATATATGAAGAAATAGGGACAAAACTTATTAATGTTGTGCAAATTGAATTGTCTCATCCAAGAAGTTTAATCCCGTACTAAACAAGGAGGGGTTCCTGTGAACTGTCTGCATTTTATAGGAGCCAAAGTGACCAAATATATATTTATATTTGTAGTGCAGCACTTCAGTCTAAAATACAGATTTCAGAATGAAATCTGGAGTCTGACTGACCTTTGACCCCTATCAGTTATAGAATCACACACCAGTGCTCTGAGACTGTTGCTACAGTTACTCATCCCCCTCATGGAAACACTGTTTGCCCAGTTTTGTGGTGTCCATAAATCCTTTAAGCTGTGGACATCCTGCATGAGCGTGAATGGGGCGTCTATGTGTTGCGTGTGCACCCGCTGACCCGGGCGCAGGGCGACTATGGGGTGTAAGCCTGTTATAGCTGGAGTCGGTTTGATTACAAGAGTATGGAGGCCGAGGTCTCACCCATCGTGTGGCATGTGATGGCAGGAAGGGGAATCATGAAGTGGAAAAGATTTCGGTCTCTGATTGTTCGGTCAGTCTGATTCATTTAGAAGTCCAAGACCAAGCAATCTACCTTCTGCAGGTTTTGGGAGGCTGACAAAAAACAAGAGAGAGAACATGGAGAACATGCCAAACTCCTCACAGACAGTGACCAGAGGTAGGGATCTAATCCAGCACCCCTAGGACGGGTCAGTGTGTTTCATGAATGAGCAAATGCAGCTGGTGGATTTGTATGTGTGTGTGTGTGTGTGTGTGTGTGTGTGTGTGTGTGTGTGTGTGTGTGTGTGTGTGTGTGTGTGTGTGTGTGTGTGTGTGTGACTAAATACAGCTCTCGTGACTGGGAGGCTCTGTCTGGAGGGGTCACGCACAGGCAGACAAGACAGGGTGTGAAACACACACACATTCACACATTCACACACACACACACACACACACACACACACACACACACACACACACACACAGCAGAGGTTTAAATGCACCTGCATAAGACATTTTCATAGTTTCTGCTACTGGAACCAAAAGCTGTGACTGAAACACACTACTTTAAGTTTTTAGCTTTCTTATGAGTCTGCTTTGTTGAAAATGACTTTGGTGGTGTTACAGAGTCATTTAACTGAATATTCATATAAATAGGGCGAGTTTGACAGCAGCTATCAAAATGACATAGCAGTGCTGTCAGTTTTTCCCAGGGTCTCTGTACACACATGCTCTCTGTATGAATGTGGTATTTTCTACAGGTACTATGGTCCAGGCATGCAGAAGGTGGATTGGCTAATCTTATTTGCACACTGTCCAAGGTGTGGTACTAGACTCACTGCAACCCTGACCAGTATGAAGCAGCTGCATATAGGAGCCAAAGTGACCAAATATGAACATATACATATATATATATATATATATATATATATATATATATATATATATATATATATATATATACAGTGTATCACAAAAGTGAGTACACCCCTCACATTTCTGCAGATATTTAAGTATATCTTTTCATGGGACAACACTGACAAAATGACACTTTGACACAATGAAAAGTAGTCTGTGTGCAGCTTATATAACAGTGTACATTTATTCTTCCCTCAAAATAACTCAATATACAGCCATTAATGTCTAAACCACCGGCAACAAAAGTGAGTACACCCCTTAGTGAAAGTTCCTGAAGTGTCAATATTTTGTGTGGCCATCATAATTTCCCAGAACTGCCTTAACTCTCCTGGGCATGGAGTTTACCAGAGCTTCACAGGTTGCCACTGGAATGCTTTTCCACTCCTCCATGACGACATCACGGAGCTGGCGGATATTCGAGACTTTGCGCTCCTCCACCTTCCGCTTGAGGATGCCCCAAAGATGTTCTATTGGGTTTAGGTCTGGAGACATGCTTGGCCAGTCCATCACCTTTACCCTCAGCCTCTTCAATAAAGCAGTGGTCGTCTTAGAGGTGTGTTTGGGGTCATTATCATGCTGGAACACTGCCCTGCGACCCAGTTTCCGGAGGGAGGGGATCATGCTCTGCTTCAGTATTTCACAGTACATATTGGAGTTCATGTGTCCCTCAATGAAATGTAACTCCCCAACACCTGCTGCACTCATGCAGCCCCAGACCATGGCATTCCCACCACCATGCTTGACTGTAGGCATGACACACTTATCTTTGTACTCCTCACCTGATTGCCGCCACACATGCTAGAGACCATCTGAACCAAACAAATTAATCTTGGTCTCATCAGACCATAGGACATGGTTCCAGTAATCCATGTCCTTTGTTGACATGTCTTCAGCAAACTGTTTGCGGGCTTTCTTGTGTAGAGACTTCAGAAGAGGCTTCCTTCTGGGGTGACAGCCATGCAGACCAATTTGATGTAGTGTGCGGCGTATGGTCTGAGCACTGACAGGCTGACCCCCCACCTTTTCAATCTCTGCAGCAATGCTGACAGCACTCCTGCGCCTATCTTTCAAAGACAGCAGTTGGATGTGACGCTGAGCACGTGCACTCAGCTTCTTTGGACGACCAACGCGAGGTCTGTTCTGAGTGGACCCTGCTCTTTTAAAACGCTGGATGATCTTGGCCACTGTGCTGCAGCTCAGTTTCAGGGTGTTGGCCATCTTCTTGTAGCCTTGGCCATCTTCATGTAGCGCAACAATTCGTCTTTTAAGATCCTCAGAGAGTTCTTTGCCATGAGGTGCCATGTTGGAACTTTCAGTGACCAGTATGAGAGAGTGTGAGAGCTGTACTACTAAATTGAACACACCTGCTCCCTATGCACACCTGAGACCTAGTAACACTAACAAATCACATGACATTTTGGAGGGAAAATGACAAGCAGTGCTCAATTTGGACATTTAGGGGTGTAGTCTCTTAGGGGTGTACTCACTTTTGTTGCCGGTGGTTTAGACATTAATGGCTGTATATTGAGTTATTTTGAGGGAAGAATAAATTTACACTGTTATATAAGCTGCACACAGACTACTTTTCATTGTGTCAAAGTGTCATTTTGTCAGTGTTGTCCCATGAAAAGATATACTTAAATATCTGCAGAAATGTGAGGGGTGTACTCACTTCTGTGATACACTGTATATATGTATATATATATATACACACACACACACACACATTATATATACTGTATATGTGTGTGTGTGTGTGTGTGTGTGTGTGTGTGTGTGTGTGTGTGTGTGTGTGTGTATATGTATATGTATATGTTTATATTTGGTATATTGGTGTGTATATATATATACATATATAATTTATAATATATATACATATGTATATATATAATTTATAATATATACAGTGTATCACAAAAGTGAGTACACCCCTCACATTTCTGCAGATATTTAAGTATATCTTTTCATGGGACAACACTGACAAAATGACACTTTGACACAATGAAAAGTAGTCTGTGTGCAGCTTATATAACAGTGTAAATTTATTCTTCCCTCAAAATAACTCAATATACAGCCATTAATGTCTAAACCACCGGCAACAAAAGTGAGTACACCCCTAAGAGACTACACCCCTAAATGTCCAAATTGAGCACTGCTTGTCATTTTCCCTCCAAAATGTCATGTGATTTGTTAGTGTTACTAGGTCTCAGGTTTGCATAGGGAGCAGGTGTGTTCAATTTAGTAGTACAGCTCTCACACTCTCTCATACTGGTCACTGAAAGTTCAAACATGGCACCTCATGGCAAAGAACTCTCTGAGGATCTTAAAAGACGAATTGTTGCGCTACATGAAGATGGCCAAGGCTACAAGAAGATTGCCAACACCCTGAAACTGAGCTGCAGCACAGTGGCCAAGATCATCCAGCGTTTTAAAAGAGCAGGGTCCACTCAGAACAGACCTCGCGTTGGTCGTCCAAAGAAGCTGAGTGCACGTGCTCAGCGTCACATCCAACTGCTGTCTTTGAAAGATAGGTGCAGGAGTGCTGTCAGCATTGCTGCAGAGATTGAAAAGGTGGGGGGTCAGCCTGTCAGTGCTCAGACCATACGCCGCACACTACATCAAATTGGTCTGCATGGCTGTCACCCCAGAAGGAAGCCTCTTCTGAAGTCTCTACACAAGAAAGCCCGCAAACAGTTTGCTGAAGACATGTCAACAAAGGACATGGATTACTGGAACCATGTCCTATGGTCTGATGAGACCAAGATTAATTTGTTTGGTTCAGATGGTCTCAAGCATGTGTGGCGGCAATCAGGTGAGGAGTACAAAGATAAGTGTGTCATGCCTACAGTCAAGCATGGTGGTGGGAATGCCATGGTCTGGGGCTGCATGAGTGCAGCAGGTGTTGGGGAGTAACATTTCATTGAGGGACACATGAACTCCAATATGTACTGTGAAATACTGAAGCAGAGCATGATCCCCTCCCTCCGGAAACTGGGTCGCAGGGCAGTGTTCCAGCATGATAATGACCCCAAACACACCTCTAAGACGACCACTGCTTTATTGAAGAGGCTGAGGGTAAAGGTGATGGACTGGCCAAGCATGTCTCCAGACCTAAACCCAATAGAACATCTTTGGGGCATCCTCAAGCGGAAGGTGGAGGAGCGCAAAGTCTCGAATATCCGCCAGCTCCGTGATGTCGTCATGGAGGAGTGGAAAAGCATTCCAGTGGCAACCTGTGAAGCTCTGGTAAACTCCATGCCCAGGAGAGTTAAGGCAGTTCTGGGAAATAATGGTGGCCACACAAAATATTGACACTTCAGGAACTTTCACTAAGGGGTGTACTCACTTTTGTTGCCGGTGGTTTAGACATTAATGGCTGTATATTGAGTTATTTTGAGGGAAGAATAAATTTACACTGTTATATAAGCTGCACACAGACTACTTTTCATTGCGTCAAAGTGTCATTTTGTCAGTGTTGTCCCATGAAAAGATATACTTAAATATCTGCAGAAATGTGAGGGGTGTACTCACTTTTGTGATACACTGTATATACATACATATCATTTATAAAATATATACATATATATACATATATAATTTATAATATATACACATATATAATTTATAATATATATACATAAAGTGTCTCTGTACACCCATGTTTTCTATATGACTGTTTTTCTACAGGTACTATGGTCCAGTCATGCAGAAGGTGGATTGGCTAATCTCATTTGCACACTTTCCAGGGTGTGGTACTGGACTCACTGCAACCCTGACCAGTATAATGCAGTTAATGCACATTGACGAATTCATTAAGTTGCATATTTTGGTTCTATGCAGTGAAAGTTCTGCCCGGTCCATCACAGAGCAAGAGTTGTGCGACACACACTTTAGCAGCTACGCCGATGGGGGGAGACAACACCCGTCACATACCATTTTATTCTGGGCATGGTCACGGATGGTCCAGAGCCACCTAGAAACACTGAGCGAAAGGTGAAAATACTCAAATACACCCTGGACACACACTTATCAACACACGCACTTAAATCTAGGGACAGATAAGAGCTGCCAATCCACCTTCTTCATATTTTGTAAGGTAAAAGGATATTGGAATACATATAGCCATGCAGACCCTTTGGAAGACATGCACGGATGCTGACATGCTGTGCAGCATCTACACTACCAGATACGCATGGAAAAATTATGTCAGTGTTACTGCTTTATCTTTGGCGCCCTCGTGTGGTTATAATTGAGTGTTACACAATATTGGATGAGAGATGAATGTAATTACACTGCTGGAACTGAGGGCATAAGTGCAGGTGCTACAATTTTTCACATGTTGTAGAGTATATATTAAGTATCATTCTGAATTAACATAACATAAGAGACTAGATTTACAAAACGGGAACAGGTCAGTGTCACATAATGCCCACTGGGTAATGCAGTTTATATACGGTCGTTATGAATCACCCATTAGCCATTTTATAGAAGAAAAAGTAAAAAAAAATGTGATGGACTAAAATGAAGAAGTACTGGTGCTGTGTACCTGTGAGTACCGGCCCACCTCAAGCCCTGTGTAATTCTAACAATTAATCCTAATTATAATTAAGGCAACATTTCACCTTTCACCAGCCAAAACAACTAGTCAAGGTAAGTATTTCAATGTCCTCGAGTGGCACATCCAACGCCCAGACTTAAATCCCATTAAACAATTAATGATTGACCTAAAGATCCATCCGTCTGATGGAGCTTGAGAGAAGCAGCCATTAAAAATGGGCTAAACTGCCTAAATCCAATCCAATATGCAAAACTTATAGAAACGTGTCCAAAAGGACTGTAATTTGCGTTTAATACAAAGCATTAAGTTAAGGGTCTGAATACTGGTACGGTGGCACGGTGGGTAGCTTTGTTTGTTCAGTTCACTAGGCTAACCTCCTAGCCCTTTTTTCTAAAAAAAAATATTGTTAAAATTATATACATACAAAAATATATACAGTATAATACAGTACATACAGCTGCATTTTGTGGTTTTATGTCCCTTAACTATTTTTCCCATGATCAGGAACTTCCTAACCATCAAACTAGTTTTGCATGTTCTCCCTGTGTCTGTGTGGGTTTCCTCTGGGAGCTCCGGTTTCCTCCCACAGTCCAAAGACGTGCAAGTGAGGTGAATTGGAGATACAAAATTGTCCATGACTGTGTTAGGTGTTAATAAAAACCTTCATCACCTCTTTACAGAAAAAATAGATCTCAAGCCATGACAGTGTGGGCACCCCTGAGCTAAACTGTGTCTACCTTCTGTCGTTTTGTGTGATTAAGGTTAGATTGAGAGTAAAATAGCAATTAAATTTAGTTATTTATTAGGATTTAAACGTCATGTTTTAGACTGGAGATTATATGTAACGGATGGAGCTACTGTGGGCAACAGAAAGCGTCCTGTTGCGCGCTGTAGTTTAAAATAACTACATTTCCCACAAGCTACTGCGCTCATCATTGAAGATTTGGAACACCTGAGCTCAGTACAACATTAACGCGCGTTCCCGACAACGTGGTGCTCAGTGTTTGTTATACAGGTCCTTCTCAAAAAATTAGCATATTGTGATAAAGTTCATTATTTTCCATAATGTAATGATAAAAATTAAACTTTCATATATTTGAGATTCATTGCACACCAACTGAAATATTTCAGGTCTTTTATTGTTTTAATACTGATGATTTTGGCATACAGCTCATGAAAACCCAAAATTCCTATCTCAAAAAATTAGCATATCATGAAAAGGTTCTCTAAACGAGCTATTAACCTAATCATCTGAATCAACGAATTAACTCTAAACACCTGCAAAAGATTCCTGAGGCTTTTAAAAACTCCCAGCCTGGTTCATTACTCAAAACTGCAATCATGGGTAAGACTGCCGACCTGACTGCTGTCCAGAAGGCCATCATTGACACCCTCAAGCAAGAGGGTAAGACACAGAAAGAAATTTCTGAACGAATAGGCTGTTCCCAGAGTGCTGTATCAAGGCACCTCAGTGGGAAGTCTGTGGGAAGGAAAAAGTGTGGCAGAAAACGCTGCACAACGAGAAGAGGTGACCGGACCCTGAGGAAGATTGTGGAGAAGGGCCGATTCCAGACCTTGGGGGACCTGCGGAAGCAGTGGACTGAGTCTGGAGTAGAAACATCCAGAGCCACCGTGCACAGGCGTGTGCAGGAAATGGGCTACAGGTGCCGCATTCCCCAGGTCAAGCCACTTTTGAACCAGAAACAGCGGCAGAAGCGCCTGACCTGGGCTACAGAGAAGCAGCACTGGACTGTTGCTCAGTGGTCCAAAGTACTGTTTTCGGAAATCAAGGTGCCAGAGTCTGGAGGAAGACTGGGGAGAAGGAAATGCCAAAATGCCTGAAGTCCAGTGTCAAGTACCCACAGTCAGTGATGGTCTGGGGTGCCATGTCAGCTGCTGGTGTTGGTCCACTGTGTTTTATCAAGGGCAGGGTCAATGCAGCTAGCTATCAGGAGATTTTGGAGCACTTCATGCTTCCATCTGCTGAAAAGCTTTATGGAGATGAAGATTTCATTTTTCAGCACGACTTGGCACCTGCTCACAGTGCCAAAACCACTGGTGAATGGTTTACTGACCATGGTATTACTGTGCTCAATTGGCCTGCCAACTCTCCTGACCTGAACCCCATAGAGAATCTGTGGGATATTGTGAAGAGAAAGTTGAGAGACACAAGACCCAACACTCTGGATGAGCTTAAGGCCGCTATCGAAGCATCCTGGGCCTCCATAACACCTCAGCAGTGCCACAGGCTGATTGCCTCCATGCCACGCCGCATTGAAGCAGTCATTTCTGCAAAAGGATTCCCGACCAAGTATTGAGTGCATAACTGAACATAATTATTTGAAGGTTGACTTTTTTTGTATTAAAAACACTTTTCTTTTATTGGTCGGATGAAATATGCTAATTTTTTGAGATAGGAATTTTGGGTTTTCATGAGCTGTATGCCAAAATCATCAGTATTAAAACAATAAAAGACCTGAAATATTTCAGTTGGTGTGCAATGAATCTAAAATATATGAAAGTTTAATTTTTATCATTACATTATAGAAAATAATGAACTTCATCACAATATGCTAATTTTTTGAGAAGGACCTGTATATGGACTGAGCCGGTATGGTATCGGGTTTTCCCGAGAGTTATAATTTTATATATTGATTTAAATAAGTATAAGAAAAGAAATAGAAAGAGCAGAAAGTTTTAAGAAAAGAAAAGTGAGAGGAAAGAGAAAAGAAAGAAATTAGACAGTATTATTGAAAGTGAACAGTGTTGTGGAGGTGATTCGTGGATTATTCATGTTCACCTTTGTGAGATTTCTTCCAGTTTGGTCTGGATCTCTCTCACTGTTTGCTTATTTTGTTTGTGAGATCTCGTTATTCAGATATTATAAACACTTAATGCATTTCATTAATGTTGTGTGCAAACACATGGGTGCCACCTGTATAGTTAGTGGGTAAGCACAATATATATATATATATATATATATATATATATATATATATATATATATATATATATATATATATATATATATATATATATATTTATTTATTTATTTATTTTATTTTTTTTGTACTGGTTAAATTCAGCTCAGGACAGTCTTCTATACCAGGCATATCCAAAGTCTGGTCCAGACAGTTTCTGAGTTTTTAATTTGTTAGAAATTCAGATAGTTCGTTCTGAATGTTTCGATTTGTTCATCTGAGTGCTTACGTTTAGTTACTTTGCTGTGTGAAAATAAAATGATTAAATAACAAATATATTTATATGCATCTTTTATCGTTTTAAATAGTCATCTGGTGCTGTTGGCCTTCGGGCACATTCACATTATCAAATCTGGCCCTCCTTTAAAAAAAAAAGACACCCCTGCTTTACACTGAAGTTACACAAGCACAATAATGTACAAATATTCTTATTCTGCACAGTGGATGCAAACCTTGTGCTGGTGAATAATAAACATTAAAAGCAAGTTAAAGTAAACATCCAGGTGGGGTGGTCCGGGTCCTTTCTGTGTGGAGTTTGCATGTTCTCCTTGTGTCTGTGTGGGTTTCCTCCAGAGGCTCCGGTTTCCTCTCACAATCCAAAGACGTGCAAGTGAGGTGAATTGGAGACACGTTTGACATTTAAACTTGTGAACTGATTAATCCTGTTTAACCAGTAACTGCTGTGTAAAACATGATACACTGCTAATAAATAAATAAAGTCAACATTATTATTATTCACCTCACACAGCACTTACATTATATCCACTCAAAATCAAATCCACTACACAAAGCCTGCAAAATGTCGAGAGGTCTGAATACTCTCTGAATCAAATAGACTTGTCCCAAGTGTATGTAAAACTTTGACTTGATCTCTTAGCATGCGTATGCTGTGTTGGACACTCCTGGTTTCACAACTTGACCTTGGCAGTGAATTTGAGATCTTGTTCCTTGGTCATGTGCACTGGGCATCTGGGCAAAATATCCTGTCTGAAAAAGCTTTGACCCCTGTATTCACACTTATCCTACATAATAATAAACGTGTTTTTTTTAGTAACTAAATGATGAACACATTTTTTTCATTCTGATTGTAGCTGATAAAGTTGGAGACTTTTCTGTGCCCATATTAATTTGGCTAGTTTTACTGCATCCATTAGCATTAATGCCTTAAGCATCAATCAGGAAACCTGGCCCAGGTCGTGTTTTAAACCCAAATTCTGGAATATTGGACAGATCTGTAAAGTTAGAAGCCTCTGGAAGATGGAGAACACTGTTCACAGTTAAACAAGCCCCTTTACAACCCTAAGCCCCTATTCCAAAGTCAGTGCTAAAGCTTGACCAAAGTTTGCTGCTGATCACATGGGCAGACACAAAGAAAAACTTTCTGGAGGAGAGTTCAGAGATCAGATAAAACAATTGCATTCAGCCCCAATAACACTGTACCTACTGTCATGTATGATGATATTATGCGTTGAGGCTGCCCAAAACTAGTTTGATGGTTATGAAGTTCCTGATCATGGGAAGAAAAAAGTTGAGGGACATAAAACCACAAAATGCAGCTGTATGTACGTATATACTGTATATATTTTTGTATGTATATAATTTTAACAATACTTTTTAGAAAAAAGGGCTCGGAGGTTAGCCTAGTGAACTGAATGTCACTGGTTCAAGACTCACCACTGCCAAGCTATCATTGTTGGGCCTTTTTAAACAAGACCCTAAACTTTTAATTCATTTTGGTACTGTTTTGTCCAGATTTTTAAATCAGTGTATGTATACTTTAAAGTGTATTTACATTCGTGTGCAGGCAGTTCAGTGGGTAGCACTGTCGCCTCACAGCAAAAATTTCCTGGGTTCGATCCCCAAGTGGGGCGGTCTGGGTCCTTTCTGTGTGGAATTTGCATGTGGATCCAAACCTTGTGCTTGTGAATAATAAACATTAAAAGCAAGTTAAAGTAAACATTCAGGTGGGGCAGTCTGGGTCCTTTCTTTGTGTAATTTGCATGTTCTCCCCATGTCTGCCTGGGTTTTCTCCAGGAGATCCAATTTCCTCCAACAGTCCAAAGATGTGCAAGTGAGGTGAATTGGAGATACAAAATTGTCCATGACTGTGTTTCACATTAAACTTGTTAACTGGTGAACGCTTGTGTAATCTGTTCTGTCATTAATGTAACCAAAGTGTGTAAAACATGACGTTAAAATCCTAATAAATTACTAAAATAACATTCATGTGCAGTATTTTTGGAGGTTAATTCTGTAAAACATATTTTGTACTTCTCCCCTTATATTTAGTAATACAAACTTTACATGCATTTATTCAAAAAGTTCTACATGTATCCTACAGTGCTTTGTATTACTTTATGATATTCATGTATATTTGATCACCTCAGGTTAGTCTCTACACTTTAGTACTGATGCTGAATTACAGTGTAATGATTATAAGGTGAATAAATCCTCAGGTAATTAAATAAATGAACCCCTCTGTATAATGAATTTGTCCTTTAATCGTCCCTCAGGTTTATATCTCGGTGGTATCGCACATGCATGGCGTTGGGGCGCGCGCTCTCTGACCCGGGTGTTTATCCAGACCCTGCTGTGGGTTCGGTGGCGCGCGCGTCCGTCATGCGCTCTTCTCGCGATAGTTGCGGGCTATATGAGGCGCGCGCCGGCGCGTGGGCTCGTCCATTCTGAGGGTCCGCGGGTCGCGTGTGTGAGAGACAGACAGACAGTTTGACATACATACAGACAGACAGACAGACAGACATGCTGAGTGAGGGCGTCGTGAGCTTCCTGAAGGATTTCCTGGCGGGTGGAATCGCTGCAGCCATCTCCAAAACTGCAGTGGCCCCCATCGAGAGGGTCAAACTGCTGCTACAGGTAATTTATAATAATAATGATAATAATAATAATGATAATAATAATGATAATAATGGTAATGATAATGATGATGATAATAATAATGATAATAATAATAATGATATAATAATAATGATAATGATAATAAAAATAATAATGATATGATAATAATAATAATAATAATATTAATAATAATAATATAATAATAGTGATAATGATAAGAAAAATAATAATAATAATAATGATAAGAAAAATAATGATGATGATAATAATAATAATTATAATGATAAAAATAATGATGATGATGATGATGATAATAATAATGATAATAATAATAATGATATAATAATAATGATAATGATAATAAAAATAATAATGATATGATAATAATAATAATAATATTAATAATAATAATATAATAATAGTGATAATGATAAGAAAAATAATAATAATGATAAGAAAAATAATGATGATAATAATAATAATTATAATGATAAAAATAATGATGATGATGATGATAATAATACAGATAATAATGATACGTCTAAATCGCTCTGGATAAGAGCTGTTATAATATAAGAGCTGGATAATAATGTCTGCTAAATGCTAATCATTTGAATGTAATAATAATAATAACAATAATAATAATAATAATAATAATAATAATTTTTTCTAAGATAAACATCCATATATTAATTATATAATAATTATGTAGATACAATACTATTATATTATAAACGGTTAAAATACAAATAAGAATACAAATATAAAATAATATATAAAATATGTAATATTAACAGCAACCTTATAACACACAATCATATCACAAGTATTAATGATGATGATAATAATAATAATAATAATAATACAAAATATACAAAACAACAGCTAAAAAAATAAACAGAAATAGTAACAGAAATAAAACTAAACCAATTATAAAAAAAAATTATAATAATAAACTAATAATAATCAACGATTAATAAGATATTTATAATTGTAAATACTTTGTATTATTAATTTGCAATATTCACTTAGATTGATTATATGAATAACAATATGAGGTAACATTTTAAGAAGGTTTTGTATTAATTAATTAATTCCTGAATTAATCTGTATATTTTAATGTTTTATTCTATTAAAAATGGTCATGACGTGTATTTCTGTCAAGCTGGATTTACACCCATGTACGCTTTGCTTATTTATGCAACTGTCATGTAGTGTTCATATCTGTACTCTTCTGTCATCTGTTTCTTAAAGCTTGTATCCTAAACTGCAAGTGCCTTTAAAACCAAAACAGCTGTGTTTATTTCTCTAAGGTAGTTTTACATTTTCTCTAGTTCTTGCTAATACAAAAATATACAAGCTGTACTGGTGATTGCAGTAAATGCACTGATGGTCACTAATGTACAATAAAGTGATTTAGCTTTGAAGGGCTCAGATTCTGATGATGGGAAGTTGGAGGTCATGAGGACTTTACATACGGACCTGCACAACAGGTGTTCTGTACTTTACAAAACAGCCTCATTCATTACAAAGCTTGTCCTCACATGGTTATTGCTTTGAAGACATTTATCATATGGTCAATGTTTTAGTAATAATATCAATGTATTGACTTTGACTGAATCGCAGCAAGTCGGCAAAAACGTGGGTGCATGGAGCAGGGATAGCTGGTGTGAATTCAGCACTAAAATTAGCTTCAAACTGGCAACCCAATACTCAGAGCCCCCACATGGGTGTAATTCTCAGTGCGGCCTCGTTGATGCATGTGGTCGATCTGATCCTTCTTAGAAAAAGCCAAACTCGTTTACTGGAACAAGAGGACGAATAAAAAGATGTGACAAAGGAACCAGAAACGTATTTAATTAGAGAGATTCAAGAATGTTGTTTAGTAATGTAGTATTTAAGGAAATATTTAAGGATTTAAGTCTTTGCTCAAGGGCACATCTTTGGCTCTGAACCAGCCCTGAACTGAACTGACAGTCTTGCAGTCCTTAGAAGAGTCTTCTAAGTTTCCATGTTCCACTCCCCTACACAGGCATAGTACAGTCGTCCCTCAGATTGGTCCTAAAGTACCCCTGCCCCATACAGATGGTTTAACCTGCTATTACACAAATCTATGAATGATGGACACATCTGTATGGTGTATCCCTACCAGCACAGATTTTAAAATATGACCTGAACCTCTTCTAGGAGCCTTTACTTGAAATAGGAACTGTTGGGACCCTATGAAATCTAAAGAAATAGGTCCTGGGCATTCAAAATGTAAGATTCTGAGTTGATGACTGGTAGGTCGCCTTGTTGAGAAAGCTCTCCAATCAGTATTAACACAAACTCCTTTACCTCTAGGTCCAGCATGCCAGCAAACAGATCACAGTTGAGACACAGTACAAAGGCATCATGGACTGTGTAGTGAGGATCCCCAAAGAGCAAGGCTTTCTGAGCTTCTGGCGTGGAAACCTGGCCAATGTGATCAGGTACTTCCCTACTCAGGCTCTCAACTTCGCCTTCAAGGACAAGTACAAGAAGGTCTTCCTTGGTGGCGTTGACAAAAACACCCAGTTCTGGCGCTACTTTGCTGGTAACCTGGCGTCTGGTGGTGCCGCCGGTGCCACATCTCTCTGCTTCGTGTACCCACTGGACTTTGCTAGGACCCGCTTGGCTGCTGACATTGGCAAAGGCGCAGCTGAGAGGGAGTTCACCGGCCTGGGTAACTGCCTTGCTAAGATCTTCAAGTTAGATGGTATCAAAGGACTCTACCTTGGCTTTAATGTGTCTGTCCAGGGTATCATTATCTACAGGGCTGCCTACTTCGGAGTCTACGACACCGCTAAAGGTAAAATTCGGACATTGATTTGTGCTTTAACTTGGTTACCAAACACTTAGTAAGACTTTTGAATGCCCCCTTACAGGCATGCTGCCAGACCCCAAGAACACACACATCGTCATCAGCTGGATGATTGCTCAGACGGTCACGGCAGTGGCTGGTATTATCTCCTATCCTTTTGACACCGTCAGACGTCGTATGATGATGCAGTCTGGACGCAAAGGAGGTGAGTAAAGTTCATTCATAAATAAAATTAAGAAAATAGTATTGATTGCTTAAGTTGTGAAAATGGCACCATTGTGAAAAGCCAGAGGTTTAAATCTCAGCTGTGCTATCTGCTGGTCAGTCACCCACACAGACACAATTGGGACTGTGTAAGGGACGCTTGTATAAAAGATTCACTGATGGTTGTGTGCAACTCTCAGTACGCGATACAGCTCTCTGTTAGATCCCATCTGATACAGTCCAACACTGACAGACCTTCTTAAATCGTTAAGCTAATTAACAAGTACCAGTGAGAGTGTGAAAGCGGTTAAAATGATAAACGACACTAGGAAGAGGTCCTTAAAGACCAGGATTGGGAAAACTCCATGTGTGGTGCAAAGTAGGCAATTCTGAGATTCTATGACATGCATTGTGTTCAGATTCGTTGTACTTTATAAGTAATCAAGTAAGTAAGTAAGTAAGTAAAATCTATTTAAATAGCACTTTTCATGGATAAGAATCACAAAGTGCTTTACATAAACATTACATGACATAAAATATATACACTCATCTACATAATAAACCACACAACATAAAATACAATAATAAAAAAATTAAGGATAATATAAGGAGTGGTGTTTTTAATAAGTTAGGGTTTTTTTGCAAGTGCTTAAAATGCTGCTACCTCAAAAAAGCCTCAAAAGGTATCTCTATAAATGTCTCTGATCTCTGACAATTCACACATGGGTTGCCATTGATAATATTAAAAGACCAGAGACACTATTCATCACAGGAATTTGATGAAATGAAATAGTGTGAGTTCATACAGCTGACGTTTTAATATGCCCGTCTGTCCCCTTGCAACAGCCGACATCATGTACAAGGGTACAATCGACTGCTGGAAGAAGATCGTCAAGGACGAGGGGCCAAAGGCCTTCTTCAAGGGCGCCTGGTCAAACGTGCTGCGAGGAATGGGTGGCGCTTTCGTACTTGTCCTTTACGATGAGATCAAGAAGTACACATAAAGTTCAACACCCCCATCCCAGATCCAGCTTACCAAGCGGAGACCCTCAACACTGTGAATGTCTTAATCTGGCTAGAAGTATTCCAAGTGTGTAAGAGCGAGAGGAAGCAGCCACTTCATCGTCCGCTCCTAAACCTGTGTAAATATATTGACCCTAACCCTGACGCACCTTAGATCACGACTGCCCCGTCTGGTTTACTCTCAATACGCAAAGATTATATGGTTTGTTTTCTTACTTTGGGAGCAGAAGTGCTCTGCAAACGGAAGAAGCA
The DNA here is from genome assembly GCF_030014385.1 of Trichomycterus rosablanca. Classification (NCBI taxonomy): domain Eukaryota; kingdom Metazoa; phylum Chordata; class Actinopteri; order Siluriformes; family Trichomycteridae; genus Trichomycterus; species Trichomycterus rosablanca. Next base: position 4,909,650 of record NC_086001.1, on the reverse strand, counting down.
AGTGCCCGTCCACTGTAAGGTCATATGTCTTGTGTTCTTTTAATAAAAATAAACTGGAAAACACTGTCTTTTGTCTTCTATTATCTATTAAATCCATTTATTTATCCCCTTATTTATTTTAGTAAGCACCTAGTCCTTAGTAAGATCTTAGGTAGGAATACACCCAGTACAGGCCTTAGTCTATTGCAAAGCATCACTTAATTCCCCATGCACTTAATCACAATTAGAAGCAATTCAAAGCAGCCAATCTACCTACCTCCCCAGAAAAATAAGAGGAAACCAGGGTAGCCGAAAGACACAAGGATGGTAAAAACGAGAGATTCTAAGCTTCACAAGATTGCACTGGGTGTCTACATAAGACTCCTATGTCTGCAGATTTGCTGTTATGTAATAATAACTGATTTTGGATGTGTCCGTGGCTTTAAAAGAGGTTAAACCTCTTTTACGCTACAGAAGAAACAAACACCACATCATAGCTCAATTTAGGTCACATGACAAGGAGAATACAATAAAATATAGTGACAGACAACTCCGTCTCGCTGCATTCAAGCAATAACCACGTGAGAGGCTCAGTAAGTGGAAGTGGGCGCGTGTCTGTGGGTTAATGTGGGTCAAAAGGGTCAGCATGGTCCGCATAGCAGTGCAAATGCCTTCTGTGTAATATGTCTGTTCAGCATTCAAGTGTCACACAATAAATTATATACCTTTATTTCAAAAACAAAACAATATCAAATATATAATTTGTATATCATTTATACTTCATGATTGTTATTCTATTATCACACATAAAGCGCTCTTCTTACAGTGAACAGTTAAACTAAAGCTAACCGCTATTTTAAACACCCAAAAGCATAACGGAACTAATTTCAGTTTAGGTCAAAGGTTTGCATACACTTGTAAGACACAGTATTGGGATTTTTTGCAACTGCTCTTTTATTTATGAGTAAATTTTAGTTTTGGAAACAGACGAGGCTGCTGCCTGTACAAGTGCATGTAAACCTTTGATCTTAAAATGTGAATTTCTTATGAACTGAGTAAAATGGCATACTTGTGGTCCTGTTGTGCATCACAAACTCACTCTCCTCACAACCCTGGTGTCAGATTCTGTATTACGAGAAAATGGATCTTCTTTAAATGGTGAATAAAAAGAAAAATGAATTAGACTAAGGCTGGGCAGAGGTTTACATGAGATAGTCCGGGTCAGGACCAGGCTGGTCGTGGAGCTGTGGTTCTGCTGGGTTTTGCCGTGTCGGGTCTGGTGGTACTGCAAGGTCTGGAGGACTTTCCTGTGGAAGATCAAATTTACTAAACAGATGTCCACTAATACAGCTACAGTCAAAGTCAAAAGCATGCATACGCCTGTAAGGTACATGTACACCCACCAGGCTACACCTACAACACAGAGGAAGTACGTTGTTGTAATGTAGTCCATCTGTGTCTCTGTACACTTTGCCACATCCCTTACCTCACCATGGGCTTAGAGGCTTCTGTACATAAAGAAAACCCCCGACTTTGTGTGTTGACAAGCTTTGTTTCCTGTTTCCTGTAAACATCCGTCTCGAGGCTCATAACAATGTAAATTCAGTTTGACTGTGGGCAAAGTGACCTATTTTCAGTAGTTACTAATTCAGTGCAGACCATGAAGTGACAATCAAGGTTCGGATAGAAAACTCATACAACAAGACCTTTGTACAATGTGCAGTCAATTCATATGGGCACAAGCGGTAGTAAATCATCATTTTTGTGAGGAATTTTTCATTTACACGAATACCAATGAGTAGGACATCATATTCCAACAGCATGGGTATTAACGTGGAGCTGCTGCTATAACGGCCTCCTCTTGGTAGGAATGTGTGCATATTCAGTTAAAAGAGTATTTGTGAGATCAGGTATTGTATGGTTCAATTCATCGCAAAGGTGTTTAGTGGTGATATTTTGACTGAAAGAGCAAACTCCCAGAGACACAGTCCAAACTCTTTTTGGGGAAGAGCGCAGACCCGGATGGACTGGGTGGATAGGTTGGATGGATGAATGAATGGATGGATGGATTGGATTGGATTGGATTGGAATGGATGGATGGATGGGTGGAATGGATGGATGGGATGGGATGGATTGGATTGGATTGGATGGATGGGTGGATGATTGGATTGGATTGGATTGGAATGGATGGATGGGTGGATGACTGGAATGGATTGGATTGGAATGAATGGATGGATGAATGGAGGAATGGAATGGATGGATGAATGGATGGATGGATGAATGGAATGGATAAATGGGATGGATGGATGAATGGAATGGATGGATGGATGGATGAATGGGATGGATGGATGGATGGATGGATGGATGAATGGATGGGTGGATGGATGAATGGAATGGATGGATGGATGAATGGATGAATGGGATGGAATGGATTGGAATGGATGGGTGGATGATTGAATGGATGAATGGAATGGATGAATGGAATGGATGAATGAATGGATGGATGAATGGAATGGATGGATGGATGGATGGATGGGATGGGATGGGATGGATTGGATTGGATTGGAATGGATGGGTGGGTGGATGATTGGATTGGATTGGATTGGAATGGATGGATGGGTGGGTGGGTGGATGATTGGAATGGAATGGATTGGATTGGAATGGGATGGATGAATGGATGGATGAATGGAATGGATGGATGAATGATTGAATGGGATTATTGGATGGATTGGATAGATGGATTGGATGAATGGATGGGTGGATGATTGGATGGATGGATGAATGATTGGATGGGATTATTGGATGGATTGGATAGATGGATTGGATGAATGGATGGGTGGATGATTGGATGGATGGATGAATGATTGGATGGGATTATTGGATGGATTGGATAGATGGATTGGATAGATGGATTGGATGAATGGATGGGTGGATGACTGGATGGATTGGATGGATGGATGATTAGATTGGATGGATGGATTGGATGGATGGATATGTTTGAAATGGTATGTTTAAGAAGCTCATATGGTCCACATATGTTAGGCCATTAGAAGTAATGTATTCAGTGTAACAATTACAGTACATATTAATAGAGGCACTTAGAAAGGGGGCAATTACTTTTCAAAGATTATGATTATATTCGTAAACCAACAAAAATGGACGGCCGAGTTTCAGGACACATAAAGAACAATCGAAACCTTAAAAAACCCTGGTGTGTGCATGTGTAGCTGTATAACTGATGACTGGAAGCATGTGTGTACCTGATGAAGGTCTGGTAGGAGGTGCATGTATTCCAAGGTACCCAGCTTGGCGCTGGTAATCTGCTAGCTGCTCTGATCTGGTCATTCCTGGAGTGGGCTTCACCGACTCCAGACGCTTCAGGAATGCCTTGAGAGACACAGAAGGAGAATGTAACGGTAATTAAGCTCATTCAACATGCTAATAGTCTGATTTACAATTTTCATAATCACTGGAAGGAGTGGGTTTTCTGAAAATACCCTCGATTTTGAAGTGTTTGCAGGGAATTTGTGCCCATTTGGTCAAAAGAGAATCTGTGAGGTCAGTATGTGATGTTGCACAAGGTTGGCTTACAATCAATGTTTCAGTTCATCCAATAGGTCAATTTGGTTGAGGTTAAGGTTCTTTTCAGACCACTGGAGCTCCTCCTATCTAAACTCAACAAATCCTGTCTTGATGGACTTTGCTTTTCTTTGAAATGTTGAAACAATGTTAAAAGCACAAAAATGTCTAAACAGAATAATGAGGAGGCATGTCTACATACTTTTGCTCATCTATTGTACTTGGAGCACACATTTAGTTGGTATGTTCCCTACACTTTAGTCAGCTGCTGATGAAGACACTTATCTATCCTTCTGGCATACCTCTGCTTAACCACTTGTAGTTTAACAAATTTTTTCCAACCTTGACACAGACACTACTGTTTTACTTCTGTTCGACTTGAAGACCATGCTTCGGGACCTAATTCTTTCTAGTATTTCCCATGGTAAGGTCTCTCTATATAAACACAGCTACAAAGTTAAATAACACCAACGTTTTACACCAATAAATTAATCTTACTCTACTTAAGCTGGAGTAAGGTAATGTTTACTATGGAAGCACTTCTGTAAGTTGCTCTGGATAAGAGCGTCTGCTAAATGCCTAAATGTGAATGTAATCATCTGAAGTTCTTTCTGTACTACTTATTATTTTTTTCATATTCACTGAATGTGCACAAATTGCCACATACAGTCTTCTGAGATGCCTTCTCAAAGAAGTGGCTGGTAAAGCTTAAAAGATCAAACAGAGGTCACTCTATTTTAATGGTGTTTGATTTTGAAATAGGATGTCCAACAAGCTCATGGTCAGGTTTCCAAATACTTTTGTCTATTTAGTATATGTAAAACCTTGTCCTTCAAGGTTCCTACCAGCAATTTCACAGTCTGTGGCATTTTAAGTGAGCACAAAGGAAATTTGCTTTGGATTAAATACTTAGGTATTGATAAATTCCAAAAGAACACATCACTCATAAATCATCATTGCAGTATAAAAACCCAAACTTGTATTGCAGAGGCTGTACCAAGTGCTAGAACAGAGTGAAAAGCTTCTTGTGACCCATTGAAGGTATAAATAACCAGCGCATTGGGATCTGAATGTCACCAGCAGTCATGCCGCCTAAAGACTCTGGAAACCCTACAGTAAGCAGAAGCCGCCAAGAAGAACGTCAATGGAAATAGAGCAAAGGGTGAAGGCCAGGCTCACGGAAATGCAGGGGGCTCATGAAGCCCCCTGAATATCACCGTCATGAATCAATAACATAATAATGCAGTACAGGGTTCGACCTGGCAGGTTAGATGGAATACACTGAGAAAATTTGGTACATAAGAGAGGGGGAAAGTGACGGTGAGGGTATGCATGTGTGCGAAGGGGGAAAAAAATGATCACATGGTGGATTGGGTTACTCCTCGGTACTAAGAATAGAGGGAGAAAGAATTAGGGAGCAAGATAGTGGGGGGCATGTTTTACCCAATACTGAGTACAGTCTGTCCTAACCTCAGCCTGCTATTCAACCACCAGACTCTAAGAACTTTAAAGTTCATACATTACATTCAAATGCCATTTAGCCACAGATTTAGTACCAGTAGGTATAAGGGGACATTCTGTCAGTCACTGACTTCAAGTTCAGGTTAAGGAGTTGAAGTATTCGTGCCTGGCAGACTCTCAAGTGTGCAAGTCCGTCCCTCAGCCTCTGTAAGGAGGCGTGGCTTACGTACATCAGGCTGAGGATCATTATTAAGGTGTAGCCCCTGTGCCCATCAGTCCCAGTGAAAAAGAAGGTGTGGTCTATTAACCTGCCAAGCTCAGTTAATGAGTGTAAATGGAAGGTGTGGCCTTTGTACCTGTCAAGCTCGTTAAGGTAATTAAGGTGAGGCTTATGTGCCTGTCTGTCAGAATGTAGGTGTAAGGTGTGGCCTTTATACCTGACAGTCCCTGTGAAAAAAAAAGGTGTGGTCTTTGTACCTGGCCTTCATGTCTACCAGTACCAGCGTAGAAGACTAGAGGACTTGGAACTAACTGGCACTATCAGTCCCAGAAAAGGTGCACATTTTATCATCATGGAAAAAGAGACACACCTCAGAATGTATAATACACAAAATACAACAACCGTCGCAAACCATTCCAGCAAATAAAATTATAATAAATTATAATACTACTAATCATATGTAATTCATCTTATAAACCTATGGAGTAATTGTGTGACGCGTGTGAACTTCCAGACCTTCATCTTCAACCATGTGCATCAGTATTCAATCATTTCACCATTCACTAGTTCACTAGGGTCCATATACTTTTCTCTAACAGGATCACAGTTTAGGATCAGGTGGAAGATCTGGTGGGTTGAGAAGAAGACTTCTGTTACTGTGCAGACTACAGGGGTGAAAAGTCGTTGGATGAGTCGGTAAGAGTTGTAGTTGTATGGGCAGGTTGTAAAAGTAAACAAGTAGCCTTAGCCAGCTTAGTCTTGTAGTGTCAGACTTTTTAAGTTTCCTTATTTCTGAGACAACAATATCAAATACTATTCATTAAATATTGAAACGTTTCTTCGCTTGTGTACAGCAAGGAAAAGTCTGCAGGCTAGTCCTTAAGGCTTCGGTGTGGGTGCTGCCATTTACAAACATATTTTTTGTGACTTTTCCCAGACAAATCTTGTTAAGAGTTAGCTGTTGGCCTTGCAGCTATGATTCTCAATCTGTGAGTCCTCCAGCTGTCTCTGTTTATCTAGCTCAGGCCCCTGCTTCTGCTGCTCGAATAGAGGGAAAAGTATAGGACTCAAAAAGTGGGCTGAGAGTCTCTCTAGTGGTCATACGATGCACATGTCTTCTGTAGCTTCTCTTCTCAGTCAGTGGAGAAAATGCCCACAATGGGACATAGTAGAGCAACTAACAACTACACCATTTAGTTCCACTAGTCCTGGTCACCCAGATGAAGTGTTATTTTTGATAATAATGCACACCCTATTTGCTCATCTAGTGTACATACCTCCCATCTTTGGGATAAACTGAAACACTTTTCTTGTGGAAGGCCTTTTAAGAGGTGAGGAGACTGGAATAGTAGGTGTTCTACATCAGTGCACATGGTTTTGTAATGTGAGGTCCAACAATAATAAAAATACATATATGTGGCCATGCTTTAAAAAACAATAAACACAAAATGGCCTTTGAGCAGGGGTGTCCAAACTTTTTGCATAAGACTCCAAGTCTATTAAGATTTGCCTTCTTCCACAAATACTGATTAAACTTGGCTAACTCGAACAACATGTAATCAAAGCACAGTAACATACAGCCCACATATTGACTGACTAAATTAACTTCGAGTCCAAGCAGAGTCGGCCACTTGGCCTTCAGCAGATTCCAAGTGATTCAGGACGCAGCCCCAACCCTCTATCCACTGTTATCATGTAGCAGCTAGCTCTTTCTGACAGGACCACTGACAGTACAACAGAACTGACAGAGATCAGACACTAACCAGGTTCTCTTTCTGGATGCGCTGCTGCTCCTTCTGCCTGTTGAGGGTGGTGTGGTAGAGGCGTACAGGAGGGGAAGTGGAGCAATTGGTGGAACGAGACAAGGAGCGAGAGGGGGAGCGTGAAAGCTGGAGCAGCAGCCGCTGGTTCTCGCGTTCAATGCGTCGCACCTCGTCGCTGGTAAAGGAGTAGTTCTTACGCTGACGGCTGGAGCTGCTCCTGCTGCTGCTTATGGAGGCGCAGCCAGGGCTGGAGACTTGGAGCAACCTGTCCATCGGTCTGCTGCCTTTTGAGACGGCTAAATCAGGAGGGGTAGAAGTAAAAGAGAAACAGAAAGAAAATCATTTGGACAATAAAACCTATACAGTGCCTTCTTTAAATGCCACAGTCTCTTGCTCGTTCAGCTAAAGTTTAAATACACCAGTAAGTGATGATTTCTGCAACTGTTCTTAGTACAACAAGATAAAATACCTATTATATTTATTCATATGCGAGCCAAGAGAGTCTAAAAAACAAACAAACGGCAAATGTGATACCCACCCGATCCTTTCTCATCATCCGTATCTGAGTGCTTGGCCTTTCCTGAATCCTTTTCTGCAACATCCTTCTGATGCGGTCCATCTGCAGTTACTAAGGCTTCATTAGACAGGACTGGATTACTAGGCAGGGCTAGGTCAACCAACTGTCGGGGACTAACTTCCGGAGTGGACAAGGGGGTAACGTCTGTTATTGTGTCTTCAGAATCGAGTGTTTCTGTAGATTTCTTTCTTTCTTTCTGCTTGCCCGAACCAGTTCGTGGTTGTCTGCGTGGAGATACGTTATGCTGGGCAGCAGAGGGCTGGTGTGAGGGGGTGGGGCTGTTCTCACCACTACTAGATGATGCAGAATGGCTAAGACTTCGTTGTCGAAATTTGCTTGTGGTTTTTTTGGGAGTGGTCTTTGACGATTTCCGGTCTTCATTCCTCCTGCTGTCAGGGTCACTCCGACGGTCGCCATCATCCTCGTTTTTAAAAACAGCATCGTCTTCTTCAGCCGATGACTCAGAGTAGGAACAGAGGCTGGACGAGTCGTCTGATTTACTCCCTCGACTCGACACTGACCCGTCAGAACAAGGGAGAGGTGAGGACCTCCTGGATGAGGCATCCGAGTCCTCCCTTTCTGACTCATCTTTTTTATCTTTGCCAGTCTCATCCCTCCTGTCCGAAGGATCTTCTCTGTCTTTAGTTTCCACCTCCTTTGTTTCTGCCCTCACACTCTTCTGATGAGAACACTCCTCTTTTCTAATAGTATCCATACATTCAGGACTAATCTCTGATATTTTCTCACTCTGAACGTCCAGCCTGGAAAGCTCTTTCTCTAGCATTTTCTCCTCATTTGTGGCATCTTCATTTTCAGTTTGCTTGATTCGACCCTCCTGGACCTTTCCATTCAGTTTAGATGTTTCAGCTCCAGCTTCATTTGGTTCCTTCTTATTGTTGTTTTCTCCATCTTTCAAATCCTGGCTGATTGTGTTGCCTGCTTCACAGTCGCTGTCAAAAAAGGAATGATCCACTTCCCCCTCAAGCTCTTTTGGACTGTACATCGTGAGCACCTGTTTCTGATGACCCCTTTTACATAAAAAATAAGAATTAGTTTGTTTATTTATTAGGATTTTAATGTCATGTTTTACACTTTGGTTACATTCATGACAGGAACGGTAGTTACTCATTTCACAAGGTTATATCAAACACAGTCATGGACAATTTAGTATCTCCAATTCACCTCGCTTGCACGTCTTTGGACTGTGGGAGGAAACCGGAGCAAACCCACGCAGACACAGGGAGAACATGCAAACTCCACACAGAAAGGACCCGGACCGCCCCACCTGGGGATCGAACCCAGGACCTTGTTGCTGTGAGGCGACAGTGCTACCCACCCTGCCGCCCAAAAATTAGTAAGCAGCATAAAGGACAGTTTCAGCAAAATGTAAATGTGAAATCTACTGAGTAATTTATTCATTTTATATTTTATTTATTGTATTAGTATTTCACTGTCAGAACAGGTAGTTACTGGTTACACAAGATTCATCAGTTCAAGTTTAATATCAAACACAGTCATGGACAATTTTGTATCTCCAATTCACCTCACTTGCACGTCTTTGGACTGTAAAAGGAGACCCACACTGACACAGGGAGAACATGCAAACTCCACACAGAAAGGACCAGGACAGCTTCACCTGGGAATCAAACCCAGGACCTTCTTGCTGTGAAGCGACAGTGCTACCCACCGAGCCACCGTGCCGCCCCCATTCAGAGTAAAGAGTGAAAAGAAAAACACTTTACACCTCACAGAAGGGTCCATGTGCTAGTCTGTGGTCCTCCATGGCTTGCATGGGTGTCATACATAAGGCACAAGTTGACAGTGAAATTGAAATTGGGCGTGTCTATTGTTTCCCAGGTTTCTGGAGACCGAAAAATGGCCCCTGCTCTCTCGATGGAAGGAATGGCACATACTAGAATTTATTTAAGTATTTATTTACCCAAATTGGTGTTGGAAAAGAAACACAATACAAAGAATAGGCAGAAATGTACATATGGATGGTTACAGAGCTATATGACCTCTGTGGGCCTAATTACAGCTGAGGAAGAAGACAGTTGTTGTGGAGAAACAAAGCTAAGGGAATGGTTTCTATGACCCACTGGGTTTGTAGATGGTTAATTAGTTAGCCATCACTCACGCTAAGGTAAATGTAGTTTCCAACAACACTGCTGGCCAAATATGTGTGGGCCAAATGAAAAAAAAAATCTTATTACACTAGAAACAATGCAGCCATATCATTAATAGTAAAATATATATTAGGAAGTCATTTCTGCCCACAGCTGTGGCGACCTATAATAACTCTCACTGGTGCAAGAGAAGGACGCAGAACCTACAATATCCACGAAAGACAATAAACCTTACTACTTGATTACTTGGTACTACCTAATTCACAATTTGCACTAATACTAGTACTGTTTTATTTGCACAGCTTTAAACTGAACAATGTCTGTAACTGCACCTTTAGGCTCCCCCCTCTTTAGTTTTTGTCCTGTTAGATGTTTTATATACATTTTAGATTTTATATCTTACTTGTATTACATTACTGTCCTAATTTTTTATTCTTTCTTGTACCTCATTGTAATGTCGTTGTGTGATGTTTGTAATAACTGTAATTGCTGCTGCGACACCGCAATTTCCCTTCAGGGATCAATAAAGTAATCAATCATTCAATCAATAATAAAAATGTATTTTACATTTATTTATTTATTTATTTATTAGGATTTATTTTACACACTTTGGTTACATTCATGACAGAAACGGTAGCTACCTGTTACACAAGAGTCATCAGTTCAAGTTTAATGTCAAGCACAGTGATGGACAATTATGTATCTCCAATTCACCTAGCTTGCTTGCTTGTCTTTGGACTGTGGGAGGAAACCCACACAGACACGGGGAGAACATGCAAACTCCACACAGAAAGGACCCAGACCGCTCCACCTGGGAATCAAACCCGGGGCTTTCGGGTGTGAGGCGACAGTGCTACCCACTGACCCACCGTGCCGCCCTATTTTACATTTAAAGTAGTTTCACAAGGAAAAGGGGAAATTCATATATACATTTACATTTTTAGCATTTAGCAGACGCCTTTATCCAAAGCGACTTACAGTACAGTTACAGTAAACAATCTGAGCAAGTGAGGGTTAAGGGCCTTGCTCAAGGGCCCAACAGCAGCAACCTGGAAGTGATGAGGCTTGAACCGGCGACCTTTTGATTACTACTCCAGTACCCTAACCACTAGGCTGTGGCTTACATACTTTATCAGGTACTTATATAGAGCCAGATTACACAGTAGACATTTCAACATATTACGTGTCTAGTTTGTTGAATAATTTTAGAAGAAAGGCCCAACTTATGCAGTGTGGATGTAGTTTCATGATATCTCCATCACCTAAGCAAAGATTAAACTGATATCTGAGGTAGGCCCGATACTTGTTTCCTTCTCCAAATCTGTAAATATAATCTACGGTTTACTTTCGATTGCTTATTTGAATTCCTTTTCATCAATTCTGTGGGCCAAGACCATACTGACAGACCTCACAAAGCTGGGTGAGGGGCGTGAATAGTCTTTAAATGTCACTATTTTTATTTTACTTTATAACATTTTAGCAAGGACACTTTTATTTGAATCAAATCGAAATAAACCACTTTTTAACACACTGCTTAAGCTACAATGCTATGTAAAGTTAATACGTTGCATCAATTACTTCGACACATAGAGGCAACGTCCCAAATCGCTACACACTAAAACACTAGTGCACTAGATACGAGTACAACTTAGTATTAAACCCTATTCAAAATGTCTGCACTTATATAGGGAACACTCCCCGATTTGATATTTACTAACAACCTATCCGTTAAATAGCACGTTAGGTGTATCAAAGCTTACCGTTAAAGCAAAACCTGATCGAAAATAGACCTCTTATGCACACAGTCGACGATAAAAGAGAATAAATAAAACATAGTATCCTTTAGTTTTATGTAAAAACATGCATAACTGTAAGAGTACTTAACTCGCTAGCAGCAGCCGCTAACTCAGAAGTGGTGCGGAAGTGAGTAGGTTCCCTAGCTACAGTAACTAAGCAACTGTATTACTACTTCTTTAATGTTTGTTGGCGGTTGGTGAGGAAACGACTGAGTGCATTACCGCCACCAGCCGGACTGCAAACGGAGTCCGGACACGCCCACTTGTTGTCTACGCCCACCTATGGACCGATGCGTCCGCCATGTTTGGAAGGTCAAGATTTGTATAGTTTATGCGATTTAGCAAGTTTCTCCTAAATAATGTCGCGGTTTAAAATGATTTTTTTGTTTCAACAATGATCATCTGGAATAGCACTTTGTTCATTATTTATTTATTAGAATTTAAACGTCATGTTTTACACACTTTCAGACAGCCCAAGTTGCAAAAACTCATTTCAGGGAGATACCCCCGGACCCCGAACTCGACCCCGACCCCCCCAAGCCAAAAAAAAAAAAAGCTAAAAAAGCTCTCGCACACAACAAAGGATATGGGTGATAAAAGAACTTTTAGGAGCTGCTAACTGAGCTACTAAGCTAACTGTTCGCGTCACAAACACATTAATGTGTACTACATAGTGCACTAGATAGTGTAAAAGATAATAGATTTATGTTCCCTACATAGTGCACTAGATTGTATATTAGAAAAGAATTTATGTTCCTTACTTAGTGCACTACTGTAGATAGTGTACTAGATAATAGACTTATGTTTCTTACATAATGCTTTAGGTAGCGTATTAGTTAACGGATTTAGGTTCCCTACATAGCGCACTAGATAGTATTTTAGATATGAATTTATGTTCCCTATGTAGTGCACTAGATAGTGAATTAGACAATTGGTTTATGTTCCCTACACAGTGCACTAGATTGTATATCAGATAACGGATTTATGTTTCCTACACAGCGCACAAGATAGTATTTTAGGTATGCATTTATGTTCCCTACACAGTGCACTAGATTGTATATCAGATCACGGATTTATGTTCCCTACACAGTGCACTAGATTGTATATCAGATCACGGATTTATGTTCCCTACATAGTGCACTAGATAGTATTTTAGATATGAATTTATGTTCCCTACATAGTGCACTAGATAGTATTTTAGGTATGAATTTATGTTCCCTACGTAGTGCACTAGATTGTATATCAGATCACGGATTTGTGTTCCCTACATAGTGCACTAGATAGTGTATTAGATAATGCATTCATGTTCACTACATAGTGCACTAGAAAGTATAACTACATGATGATTTGTGTTCCTTACATAGTGCACTAAATTGTATATCAGATCACGGATTTTTGTTCCCTACATAGTGCACTAGACAGTATATTACACACTTGATTTATGTTCCCTACACAGTGCGCTAGATTGTATATCAGATAATGGATTTAATACGGGATCGGGGAAAAAAGTCTGTGTCGCCTGCGTGCGCGTGTGTGTGTCGCTCTTGGCCGCTCGTTCTAGATTCCGGGAGATTTTATCTGACTTGCGGGCATCAGGGGGCCGCTATGTATATGCGGGAGACTCCCGGAACTTCCGGGAGACTTGGGATGTCTGCACTTATCATTTCAATTTAAAATGTCAGAAACAGTCATGGACATCTCCTATTCACCTCACTTGCATGTCTTTGTACTGTGGGAGGAAACCGGAGCGCCCGGAGGAAACCCATGCAGACACGGGGAGAACATGCAAACTCCACACAGAAAGGACCCGGAACATTCCACCTTCTTGCTGTGAGATGACAGTGCTACCCACAGAGCCACCGTGCTGCCCTGTAATTTATTTATTTATTTATTAAATGTTCAAAAACCTACATCTCTATTAGCACACTCCATACCCTGTTTGACAGCTCAGCTAATTTGTCACGTGATTAAATAGATAGTTATTTACTAATAGATAGTCATGTAATAGATAGTCATTGTTTAGTCATGTACGAAATAGTAAATATCTTATAATCTGTATTATGTCATTCACATACTGTTAATAATCATTATTCATAAGTAAGTGATGTGCCAGTACAGCCCCAAAAGGAACCAGCCTGGACAAGACAGCTCCGCTACCTGCTGTTTATGGATGGTAAAAATAAATTCAGTATTTTCATTTTGGGTAAAGCTAACTAAACATCTTAAGTATATTTTAAATAGTTTAATTTACTTCAAAAAATATATAAAATGCAGTGTCCACCCCCCTAAAAATATATTATTTTATTATATATTATATGTATACAGTATAGTTCTCCTGAACTTGTATTCAAAACCTTGTTTTATAACAGCAAATCTTATTTATTGTTTTGTTTGGTTAAAAGCAAAACATAAACGGTGTAAAAACTTTACAAAATTAGTTTATTTCCTTTAGTCACATGATTATCAGACTTTTTAAGCATACTGAAACACATAACTGATATTCAGGTCACTGACTAATACTTTTCAATTCATTTTCATGTTTTTATCAATGCTTCATCCTGGATCCTGGTCAGGGTCACAGTGCAGCAACACACCCCAGACAGGATGCCAATCCACTGAGAGACCTTGGTTAATTCAGACATAGACAATTACGTCCGTGTAGACACCTGGTCGGTTGATATGACTCCTAAGATGCACCATCAGAGCCTCTCAGCTAGTTTTTACAAGCTTAATTCATTTCAGCTTTGATTTAATTTAAGGTAGTACTGAGCTGAAATCAGAAAATCTCTAAACTGTTCTAAGCTGTACTGTCTTAAATTAAACCTATATTAAGCTGAAGAGTAGTATCTACCTTTCTTAGTCTTAGTCCGTGAACAAAAAAAAGCTAACCGAACATTTATTAATTAATATAAATTCTCCCAGTGCTGTAGGGTCAGCCAAGACTAAACCGCAACTGGGAACCGGAATCTGTGTGTTGTGTTGCACTTAGAGGTTCCCCTTTCAGATGATTTTTGGCGTTTGAGGAAGGCAGAGGTTGTAGTAGGCATTCTGATCCCAGAACTCGGGTCCCTTCCATCCACACCAACCCTACAAAAAACACAGCAACAGACATTTGCAGGCTGATCAACTATAAAATTAAAATTAAATTAAATCTGAGCTGTGCAACCTGGTGAAGCCTTTATCCCTTTTATGACTATTGAAATTCACCCAGGGGTGTACAAACTTTTGCACACGTCTGTACATTAAACCAAAAGGTCATCTAAGTGAACGTAACAGGAAACGTGATGAGTCTAGACCCTCTTTTGCTCATTTACATACAAACATTTGCAGCCAGCCAGCAGAGCTAAAGCTGATGTCTTCATGCTGGTACAGCTGCATGGTTTCTCTCTGGTCTTTCCCACAATCGCACACATTTCAAAACAAACCAGCGAAGCAAACCAGTGAAGTTACGTTTCCTGCACCGGCTTTTATAGAGCAGCAGATTTGCTGTCACCCCCAGCAACAGTTAACTCTGAGCTACAGGTCTGTCAGCCCTATCAAAACTGCAATACTAGAGATACACTTAGTTTTAAGCATTTTACTGCATTTAATTCTAAACGGCAAAAATTGTGTTTACACAGAGGAGAAAAGAAGAAAACTTCTCACTGGCCACTTTATTAGAAACACCAAACCAATACTGTGTAACTAAGACCCAACTGTGATCTCAGAACTGCTTTAATTGTTTTGTTGGTGGCTCCGTGGGTAGCACTGTAGCCTCACAGCAAGAAGGTCCTGGGTTTGATTCCCAGGTGGAGCGGTCTGGGTCTTTACTGTGTGGAGTTTGCATGTTCTCCCCTTGTCTGTGTGGGTTTCCTCCAGGAGCTCTGGTTTCCTCCTACAGTCCAAAGACGTGCAAGTGAGGTGAATTGTGATGTTTCCTCAATCTTCTAACTCTAGACTGTTGTGTAAAAATCCCTAAAGATGACCAGGCTCTGGCATCCAAACCAGCCTGTCTGCCACCAACAACCACCCCAAGGTGCTAGGTAATTCAGATCACACGTTTTTCACCATCTCTGATATTTAATAGGAACGTATCTGTATGATTTTATGAATTCTGATGCTGCCATGTTTAGACAATGATATAAACAGACAGGTATACAGATGTTCCTAACCTGAAATCTAAGTTAAAATAACAACAATTATTTAAAAAAAAGGCCTAGTTCATTGTGTGCTATGATCTGATGCTGTTGTCATTCATTATCACCTTATCAGTGATGATCTGCAGGTCCTCTCCTCCGGTGTAGTGTGGGTCCAGGATAAGGAAGCGGATCTGCCCGCTGATCTCACTCCAGGCCACGCCGAGGATAGTGTGTGCCAGTACTCCCCCACCTGGGTGGTAGGAATGAACAACAATGTGGTTAAGTGTTCAGTTAGCCAAACTGGGGGCAGCAGACCACCCCACAAAGGGTGTCAAAAGGGTGTATGTACCTTAACTGATACATACAGAAATGTATCCATTATATAATTACGGAAAATTAGTAATATGACTAATATTACTATTAATATGGTTTTTAATCTTTCTGGACCTGTACCCTCCTTCAGCTGTCTGTTTTGAAGCTTTTACATCCTGCTAGGAGTGGTCTCTTTTGGGGTGACACTTCCCTCGTTCTCTGAGCATAAGGGATCATCAGTTTTGCATTAATCCAAACTGTAACTCTGACTCACCGATCATGATGGGTGTCCCCTCCGTCTCAAAGTGATTGGCAAGCTCTCTGCCTTTGGACGCCAGTTCAGATCCTTGACTTTCTCACAAGACAGAAGAATAGTTTGATGAATCTCTCATATAATAATGTTCTGCCTAAACGCTCAGAGGAACCCCTTGAAATAAATTATAGATCATGATAATAAGCGAGAAACGAATCCAGGTTACTTTAATTTCATTTACTGCTGTGAGTTAATAAATCGCAGTGTCTGAACAAAAGCATCAATATTACGGTGCAGTACAGGCAGTCAAACCTTGCAAAAGCTTTACTTCATATACTACAAAATGTGTGTTTACATAAAACGTACCTGACAAACATGATCTTTGAGGTGACCTCCAGCAGCTGGTTGAGGACGGCCTGCACCTCAATAGAGCCGATCCACTGACGAGAGCCAACAAATAAGGATTCCTTATCACCCACATCCACCAGAGCCTGAATACACACACACACACACACACACACACCAACACTTTATTAAATAACTTCACTGTACATATTATATAGCCAAAAAGATGTGCTCACCCCTGTTAATTAGACATTTTGCAAGTACATTTGCCATGTTAATATTTCCGAGCAGTAAAGACATACTGATGAAAGATAACATAGCTTCCTGATGTTCTAGCCCTGATTCTGAACTTTTTAGGGGATTACTTGCAATGACTTACAAAAAAGCAACAATGTGTGTACCTGCTGTATTTGTGTGTGTGTGGGCACGTTTCTCTCGGTGTATCCTTGCTGCTGGAACCAGGAGCAAATGGTCTGCAGTGAGCGATAAGCACAACCCCAACCGTTATCATCCACCCGGTCCTGCATGTAGTGATGGTAACTATACACACCCCGCACGACACACACCTGCACAAAAGAGAGGGTATGAATGGTCCTTATTTATAACACAAATTACAAAAAAACATGCATGTAGTCCAGAATGAAAGCTGTGCTTTCGGTTAATTCTCTTAAATCTTTATTGAAATGACAAAGAAAAGATTTCCAGTTTCACTGACCAAATTAATTGTATTTTGAAAAAATGTTGAAGCATGTTTACCACTGTGTTGCATCACATTTTCTATTAATGACACTTTTTTATAGGTTTGGGAACTGTGTGTGTGTGTGTGTGTGTGTGTGGCTTTACCTTGGCATCGTCTATATTGGGTGTGCTGAGGTGTGTGTGTGGATTGCGCAGGTAGCCATCTTTATATGGATCGTCTGGAAAGTGGAAAGCGTTGGCGCGGCGGAAACATGGCCTGTCTAGTGGCAGGTTGTGCTTCCTGTGCAGCTCCTTGATATAAAAGAAAGATATCGATTCATAAACTTAATTAACTAGACATTGATTTTTGAGTAAATCTATAGGAATTTGTGCCTATGCAGTCCTAAAGATCATAGACACATTGCTTACGGCTCTGACAGACAGCAGATCAGTTTCTGTAACTCCTGCAGGATATACAACAGTCACCAGACTGTCTGAAGCAGGCAGCTGAAAATGGAACGCTTGAGGAACCAGCACATTTCTGCTCTTTCTGTATTTGAGCACCGTTTCCTCCATGGTTGATAACTGACTACACAGCGCCTCCACTAGACCCAAACACACACTGTAAAAACAGAAAAGAGAAAAATATCACAGATTCTCCAGGTGTACTAACACCTCAAACAAGTTTACTGCACTTCATTTAATTGAATTCCATTTAATGCACTAAAATCTAAAGTAACTATGATGAAGTGAAATTATCAGGAATCAAAAACATATAATTAAATCCACGTTTGCGTTCTGATATTGCACCACTGAAACAAAACTTGCTCATATTTATACTGTTTGAAAAAGCAGATTTGGGGGAACGAATGGAGTAAGAAAAGGACCTGCACAGAAAACAATGACAGAAGGAAAAAACAGGGTAAAGAAACTAAATCAACAAATTGAACCATCAACTACAGAAACAGACTGATATTACACACAAACTGTGGCAGAGGTGTAGTATGTTTACGATTCCCTTCAAAGACTTTTAAATTCCCTTGCATTGTTTCATATATTTAGTTCATTTTGTTGGAATTCATGGTGATATGTGATTTTCCAATGACAACCTTTGGTGCAAATAAGATTAAAAAAAAAACCTCTGTAAGGCTGTACAGCTCTCCTATGCTTCCATGATGGTGTTTGACAATAATACGGTTGATCTAAAACTCTTACAATTATTACCCAACCTGATAGTAACATTGGATTTTTACATATTCACATCGTTTTAATGTTTCAGCTGCATTACTAACAAGGTTGAGAATGAATACCTTTAGTTTTCTATTTAAACTAATAGGGGCGATTAATCCTGCTACACACATTTTATGTGTCATGTGGCCACATCCATTGCTTTTGGGTGTTTACAGGCATGACTGCATTTTACTCACGAGCCCAGAGTGTCATGGCCGGCTGCAGAGATCGCACAGTCCATGGAGAGAGGAATCATCACACACTGCTGCTGTTTTATTATTCTACACAGACTGAGAGATCCACTGTTCCCCGAATCTGTCACCTCCATCATCAGCTTCAGATTTACTACAGTCTATACACAAAGAGAGAGAGAAAGAAAGAGAGAGAGAACACCAATGTTATTATAGTAAATATTTTTCATGTTTGCCAGTACCAATTCCAGCATGCTTTTAACGGTCCAGTCCACATTAACATAGACACATTGCTAGCTTATGTGACCAATACCAATAACTGATTTTATGTATGAACTGTGTTTTATTCATACCCACCCAATGGTCAAATGGCTCAAATAACTACTGTTTATTGAAATCAGCCTGACAAAAAACCTTTACACCTCTTTACATTTGTTTTTTTTGTACAAGCTGGTTGTACACCAGAGAAAATACATAATACTTTTATTCACTGATAAAGGTATTCGTCTTGCAGCGAATTGAGCATTCTCCTTAATAAACACACCACAGATCCAGATATAAAAGCAAAAAAAAATTATTGATCTATGGCCTCTTAACAGCTTACCAAATCTGCAGCCTTTTTTTAACAACACAACAAAGTGTTGTTACCTCAACTCTGCTAGCATCACAGCTACACAAAATTGTGATTAAGCGCATGACTTACAGGACCGGCATCTTTTTTATCTCTCTTTTTTGAAGTCTTCTTAATTGCTCCATGTTCCAATCTGAGAAATGGAACAAAAATGGTCCGAAATGGACCTCATTACAATCAGTCTTTAGGTGTTGGTCAAAATAGTACCATCTAGAATTCTCTAGACTCACTCAATGTGCTGCTGGACATCTCTACATGGCGTCTCTTCAGTCAGAGTCTCCACTGTAGATCGAAAAGCTTTGTTGGGCCACAGCAGGACAGGACTGTTACACACCACAAAGACCAAACTTTCAGATGATACTCTGGAGCGGAGATCACAGAACGCTTTGGAGATGGCAGTCGGTGCTTGGGTTTCTAAAAGAAGTTAAAACAACGTTTAATGTTCGAGCAGTATAATTACCCAAAGTTGGAATTAAAAGTTTACACACAATTAGAGAAGAAATGTATATCAAGTTGTCTGTAGATTTTGAGAATTTCAGCAACCGCTCATTTACTTATTATTTTACACATGTTTTTCGGACAAATTTTGTATATTTTTATTATTAGGTCACAGAAGAAAGAAAAATTAAAATATTTAAAAAATATTTAATTCCAAGACTGCTATGACGCACTTTTTTATATCTACATCTGCTATCTGCTATCTAGATGCATGCAATGAAATGCAATTACATTTAAGTTGTAGCCTATAAAAGGTAGAGATGTATCACATTGTCTCAGTTGCTGGTATGGTATACTACTAGGCTATTAAGACATTAATGTTACATTAAGCTCGGGCAACATGGTGGCTCAGTGGGTAGCACTGTCGCCTCACAGCAAGAAGGTCCTGGGTTCAATTCCCAGATGGATGGGGCGGTCCGGGTCCTTTCTGTGCGGAGTTTGCATGTTCTCCCCGTGTCTGTGTGGGTTTACTTCCCACAGTCCAAAGACGTGCAAGTGAGATGCATTGGAGATATAAACTTGTCCATGACGGTGTTTGACATTAAACTTCAACTGATGAATCTTGTGAATATATTACTGTATCACTTTACAGTTACACTGCCACACCAATTAATGCCAGGTGGGGTGGTTCAGGTCCTTTCTGTGTGGAGTTTGCATGTTCTCCTAATGTCTGCATGGGTTTCCTCCGGATGCTCCGGTTTCCTCCCACAGTCCAAAACATGCAAGTAAGGTGAACTGGAGATACAAAATTGTCCATGACTGTGTTTGACATTAAACTTGTGAACTGATTAATCACGAGTAACTACCGTTTCTGTCATGAATGTAACCAAAGTGTAAAACATGACGTTAAAATCCTAATAAACAAACATAAACACCAAGTAATTAAGTAAAGACTTTACCATTAGAACTGTCGAACTGGCAGCAGAACTCCAAAACTCCCCTCAGACGGAAAATACTACTGTTACTTTCTGTCACCACCTAATAAAAGACAAAAATGCAAAAATACAAGAATAGTTAACGTAACAGCTGGTTCAACTACAAGACCGCAGGCATCTGGAAAGCGAAGAGTCTCAAACGGCACTACACTGTGCTACTAGTGCCCTAGGTAGGGTACACACATCTCTAATTTAAACACTACGTAGTGCACCTACGTAGGGAACACAGACGTATTCGAGAGACGACCCGCTTCTCAGCGTTAGCCTTAAAGCTAATCACAACTTGTGTATTGTACAATAATACACTCCTAAAAGCAAGTACATTAAATACATAGCTTTTAAATAGTTGGAATAATGAAACTGAGATTTTACATACCATTTTACTTAATTATAACTTCCAAAAATACCAGCAAGAGTCAGAATGAAGCAGCCATTGCAAGTGACGTAGCACAACACTGACGTTTCACTTCTCAAGACGGCCGGGCAAGCTAATGAATATTCATGAAGATGCAAAGATACGGGAATATTATTGGCTGAAATCAGCCATTATATGAATATTCATAAGTTGTGCATAAATTCGAGATGTGATTGGCTGAGAAGACCCTAAAGGGCCGGGTTTAAATGAATATTTATGAACAGCGCATAAGCCTGACGTGATTGGCTGAGGTGATTTCTGCCAGACGACAGAGCCGCGGTAGCAACACGAATGGTTCCTTCACAGTACTGATAAATGATTGGCTGAAATCTAAAGGAGTGACCGTGTGATTGGCTGAAGGGAGGGTCACTTGCTAGGCAATGTAAATATTAATAAGCAGCGAAGAGAAACGACACGTGATTGAATATGCTTTACATGTGACTGGTTGAGATGACACTATAAATACAGCTTGTGTGCTGCTGAGAATATGCATCTTCTTCTTCTTCTTTCGGCTTTTTCCCTTTCTCAGGGGTCGCCACAGCGAGTCATCCTCATGATCGCTCATTGATTTGGCAAAATTTTTACGCCGGATGCCCTTCCTGACACAACCCTCCCTAATTTATCCGGGCTTGGGACCGGCACTACAATGCACTAGTGCATCTAGCGGCTAGGTATCTATAGGACAATTCAGTGTTTCCAATTAACCTGGTGGCATGTTTTTGGACTGTGGGAGGAAACCGGAGTACCCGGAGGAAACCCACGCGGACACGGGGAGAACATGCAAACTCCACACAGAAAGGACCCGGACCGCCCCACCTGGGGATTGAACCCAGGACCTTCTTGTTGTGAGCCGACAGTGCTACCCACTAAGCCACCGTGCCGCCCTGCTGAGAATATGCATAAACAAAGCAAAGAACCGAGATGGAATTGGCTATGACAACATTGCTTTACAGACAGTGTGTTATAGGGGCACTTACATTTTTTACACTTACATTTTCAGCATTTAGTAGACGCCTTTATCCAAAGCGACTTACATTTACAGTTACAGTTTAGTCTAAGCAATTTAGGGCCTTGCTCAAGGGTCCAGCAGCAGCAACGGGACCGTGGTGGGGCTTAAACCAGTAGGCGGCACAGTGGCTAAGTGGGTAGCACTGTCGCCTCACAGTAAGAAGGTCCTGGGTTCGATCCCCAGGTGGGGGCAGTCCGGGTCATTTCTGTGTGGAGTTTGCATGTTCTCCCTGTGTCTGTGTGGGTTTCCCCCGGGAGCTCCGGTTTCCTCCCACAGTCCAAAGACGTGAAAGTGAGGTGAATTGGAGACACTAAATTGTCCATGAGTGTGTTCGATATAACCTTGAGAACTGTTCAAAAAGTTGCTGGTTTAAACCACACCATTACCACCATTGGGCCTCTAAGCAAGGCCCTTAACCCTCAATTTCTTAGACTCTATACTGTAAGTCGCTTTGGATAAATGCTAAATGCTGTAAATGTATTATATTTCAAAATGCTATATATATATATACAGTTATATATATATATATACAGTATATATATAGTCTGTCAGTTTATGCTGATGTAATATACTGTTATATTATTAATCAATAACATGAACAGTGTATTTATTTTGGTGCAGATTTGTCATTGCACTAAAGTAAATCATCTCTCAATAGGGTCAAGATTAGGATTCATTTCGAAAACAGTTTTGACATGTGTTTGGATTACTGTCCTGCTGAAATGCCCATCTACATCCGAGAGTGTTTAGTTTAAGGTTTGTGCCAAAGAATGATTGAAGAAATATTTTTTTAACATTATTATATCCATTCTCTGCAATGCACCAGACTCTGTGCACTCTCTGCAGCTAAACTGCCACAGAGCAGTTGGATACTGGACTATTTATTGGAAAGCCGCTGGTTCAAGCCCCACCACTGTCAGGTTTCCACTGTTGGGCTCCTAAACAAGGCCCTAAACACTCAATTGCTTGCAGTGTATTCAGTCACAATTGTAAGTCACTTTGGATAAAAGCATCTGCTAAATAAAAATAAATATTAATAATACTGCCAAAATCACGCTGAACAAGTAGGTACATTGTTTTTAATTTTTAAATCTTCATCTTATTATGGCCAAATAACATTTCTTTTGTTTTATGTTATCTCCTTTGTCAAGGCTTTGTCTTTGTCCATATAATTAGCAACAGTGTTTAGTAAGGTGTTGGTTTTAAAGAAAGGGTATTTTCTTGAACAGCATCCTCTAAGCTCACGGTAAATAAAAATCTTGCTTGACCTTGAACAGCTATAATTATGTTTTAATAATTTTGGGATTACATCTGACCATTGGAAAATTATTGTAATGTGTGATTGTATAATATATGATGATATAATGATTGTATAATAATTGTGTGACTGTAAATGCTTTTATTTAAACATTTAGCCAATTTTTCCCACAGGGCAAAAAAAGCATCATATACCATTTTAAAAAGCAAAAATAATCAGACATTTCATACAATCAATGAATCAGTACACAGCTGTGCTTATGAACAAATACACATGCTGGTTGCTGGTGTGTTTTTTCAAAAAAATTAGTGCACTTGTAAAATGTTTAATTTTGGTGTGTCTATGTACAGTTGCAAGAAAAAAGTTAGTGAACCCTTTAGAATTATCTTAGTCTTTCATAAATCAACTGTTCCCTGATCTTTATTGGGGTCATAATAATAGACAAACACAGTGTATCTAAACTCACATCAGCTATGGTATTTTATGGTATTTCTCTGTTAAACACATTGGTCAGAGGAAAGTGGAGGTGGGTGAATGTGTCTCATTGTAACAAGAGACTGCCAGTGATGTGTGAGAAGAAAAAGAAACCAAAAACCTGCAGATGTTTTTGAAACTATAAGAAAAATACCAAACTAAATAATTAATTGAAGGACATTGCCTAGAAAACCACTTCTTCAAAAGTGTGAGTTAAGGTCAACTGGATGTTCCACACTGATTCTAGGGTATAGTTATGAGGATAAATAAAAAGAGATTAAGTTAAAAATTCACAATGCTATCCTCAAAGTGAACTTTGAAACATAGTGAAGGGTGCATCATGATATGTGGATTCAGTGCATACACAGCTTGCACACTTTAATAGTTTTATGCAGAAACTGTCACCTAAAACTTAATAGAAACTAATGATGCATTGAGTCAGTGAACAAATACAGTAGTACATCAACAGTAGAAATATGTTATATAAAAAGACGAAATGTTGCCAATGGGTCCAGATGCTAATTCATTTAGGATGTTGACTAGAGCCCATAATGGGAGAGTTTATGCAGGAAATTCTAAAATTCCTCTTAATCTAATCAGCAACTTCAGGAAACGTTATTGCTACAAAAGGAAGTTCTACAAGTGTTTAAATACTTTATCAGCCTTGACCATGAATTATGTTTCTGTTATTATGACTTTGATCAAGATTAGACCACAGAAATCCAGGTAATGTCAAATTAATCACAATCCTTTTCATTTTAACAATAAGTAAACATGGCTTTACAAATCCTGAGATTCAGGAGGTTTGGAGCGAGTGTGTGCATGAGTTTCGCAGTAGATCTCATCATCTATGAAATAATAGCCTTTCTGCTTCAGGTTCTCCTCACAGTCTGAGCAGACAAAACAGTCAGGGTGCCGATACTTCTCCCGAACTTTCACCACCGTCCCACTGACAGATTAAAGAAAGTGAAAGATTTAATATACTGGTGAAACATTTGCATACACTTGTAAGGAATGTGTCAATGATTTCTGTCACTGTTCTTTTTCTGTTATTGAAAAATTCCAATAGATCATTTTGTAATCAAACAGGCCTTCAGAATCTGCTGGTTCACATACAAACAGTATATATAGCAATGTCATATCTGGTAATACATCTCTTAGCTCTTTTTACAGAAATTAGCTATTTTTGATAGTTATCAACAAGCTTTTGTTCAAGCTGGTTGGTTTTCTGGCACAGACTTGACTTTTACATAGAGTCCATATAATTATAATGGGGCACAAGTCAAGGCTTTGACAAGACACACTTCAAAAGTTTCATTTTAGTCTGATTTAGCCAAATCAAAAGCAAATCAGTGGTGTCAAAGATTTAAGACTTCCTTTTTAATTATACTGTTCACTTGCACTTGTTCTACTGTAATGCTTCTGACTTAGTCAAGTTAATATGGGAACAGAGTTTCATCGTAGTATGAGAACAGTTGCAGAAATCATGAAATCATTAGGACGTCAATGAAATACATTTCTTAAAATGTATGTAAACTTTTCAGTTCAGCTATACTTAAACGTAACTTATCAGACGTATTCAGATACTCACACTATGCCGTTGCCGCATTTGTCACACATGGGCAGTTTGTGGAGGTTACCTCCAGGTGAGAGGGTCTTAGTGGTTGGCGCTTTCACCATCCTTGTGATGACTGGACGAGTTTCTGTCAATCAATAAGAATTAAGAATTTTACTTCCACCAGTCAACTGAGTGCTATACAGTGCATTAGTGGTCAGCACCATAAACTATACTAGGTGGCAGAAAGTATGTGATCACCTGACTATGAGTGTTTTGGATATACTATAAAAGCATGGGTTTTAATCTGGAGTTGCCCATTCAGTCAAAAGAGGATTTGCAAGATGCTTCAGGCACTAATATTGAATTAGAAGGCCTATAAAAGCCAGGTAACATCTCACTGACTGAGCCACTCAAGAATAAGCATGTGGTACCTTCATTGTTGATGAAGTCTTGGAGGGCTTTGAAGGATCCTGATTGGCGAGGTTCGTGAGGCTCATCCTCACCCTCTTCTTTCTGCAGCATGCGGTACACATCCGACTCCTCTATACAGGTTAAAGTCCTGGGACTGGTAGGAGTACTGGGACTACAAACACACACACGCCATTCTGATTACAACCATCATCACAATCTTAAACTATGCCTCGCTCAGCTGTGGTCAGTGTTCATGTCTTTACAATGTCTGGACTTCATGAGATTCATAAGGAGGCAGGAGAAATAAAAATAATACAAATGCACAGTGGTTTGTGTTTTGTAGGGAAGTTGTCCTGTAACCTGTGTGTGTATGTCTATGTAGAGACATTCCTGTCTGGTACAGCTCAACTGGATCACATCAATAACCATTTAGAAGATATTCATTCCTCTCCTATACTGTAATCCTAGAGTCTGGAACAAACCTCATATATCTGCTTTTAATGTTATCCACATGATGGGGTGCTGTGTGTCCCTGAAACGACCTGCACCTTCTCCCCAAACCGCAAATTTTAGATAGGGGGCTGTAGAATACATTTTTCCAGTATTATAAGTCTGGCTTCTGGGAAGAAGGATTTCCAATATCGAGATTGTCAGCCACAATGCGCCTGCGTGGGCTTAACCGTTTGTGTAAAGTTACTTGTGTATTTCCTTACCTGGAACATTGCACTCCTTAATAAATTATTAACATTCTGATATACAAAAATTACATTTTGTACAAGGAGCTCTTGCCCTTCTTGAGACAGAGGTCAAAACTTGACTGATACTGACTAATAGAGGTCAGACTTCCTTCACAGGGACTGACATGTACGCTTTAACTGGGACTGAAAAATACATACTACTTTACTGGGACTGAGCTACGAAAGCCATACCGTAATCACTAAAACTTACAGGTATGACACAGGCCATGTTTCCTTTATAGGTACAGTCCATTTCTGTTTCACTTCTAAGCACAAAGACAAGGTCTTATTTTCTGAGACTGATTGTTACAGATGCCACAGTTCAACCAACCTGTCTGACATCATTAATGGTTCAGATAGACAGTACCAGGGTCCTTCCACACTCACCTCTCTGGTTTGTTGTGGATCAGTCCCTTCAGCTGACCGTGTAGAGCATCCTGGATATTGCCTGTAGAATAAAGACTGATAGGGGAGTTGTAGGCAGAGCTGACCACTTGTCGCTTGTCGTCGATGTTGGCCGCCGCCACAAAAGGTGCAGCCCTCCGGTTATGGCCCACACCTATTGGTCTGTACTCCTGTCATTCAAAATAGTGGAGATTCTACTGTATATTGTGCATAATATGTATGTTACATAGTAAATTTCACAGTATAAATGTTGAGTTGGATTCAGTAGGACTGTACTGACCTGTTGTTTCGCCTCCAGGTTGACTTTGAATGGGTGTGCTCTACCATCTTCATTTACATAAGGTGACCACAATTTGGTCTCTGGTCTGTAGGAAAACACGCTGTTACTTTCAAGCAGAATGCTGGACCAGTGATTAGATTAATTTTCATGTTTCAATTTCTAAATGATGCTTTTTTAATATAATAACTACCTGAAACTACATTAGTGCTAAATCAGTACGGTTTTTAATGCTCTCATTGGCATGCCCTTTCCACTTGGGAGAGTCATTGTCCCCATTTTTTTTAATCAATCAAGTAGTTGCAAAGTTTCTGCTAAATGTTTTCTATCACACAGTAGCTTTCAGTTTGTGAAGACTAACACATGCTTCCTCTGAAACAACTAAAGCCAGCCATCACCTCCTTTTAAAATCTAATAGGGCTGCCCTACTCGGCAGGTCATCTGACAAGGGCTGGCACCACTGGAAGTTCCAAATGTCAACATTTAAAAGTCTGTTCCAATGATCTGACCAAACATCTGTTCTAAAGTCCCAGAACATCTTACTTAAACGGCAGCTATGTGTATGTTGACGACCTCTGACCTCTGAACGGTTAGGGTGAGCTGGTGTGAGGCCTGCTTGATCTGACTCTGAGCATCGCAGTGCATCATGTTTGCTGTGGAGATGCCGTTAATACCAAGGATCAGGTCGCCAGGAGAGAGATCCACCACAGAGGCCTTACTGCCTGGAGATATCTGACCAAAAACAAACCATTTTATAATCATTCAGTGTTTGCTGAAGACATGAAGAAAAGCTCAGTTTAAAGACACTCAGAACCCTGACCTGAACAGCTTTAAAATAAACTGAAACATCAATAGAACATTTCTTGACCAACGTCAGTGCCC
The DNA here is from genome assembly GCF_030014385.1 of Trichomycterus rosablanca. Classification (NCBI taxonomy): domain Eukaryota; kingdom Metazoa; phylum Chordata; class Actinopteri; order Siluriformes; family Trichomycteridae; genus Trichomycterus; species Trichomycterus rosablanca. The sequence continues at coordinate 4,881,532 of NC_086001.1, read as the reverse complement.
AGCTATACAAATGCTGTCATCTGTTAAATGAATTTTTACAAATTCCCACATACATGCTTTAAAGTCTTGTGAGATTCCTTCTCAGAGAAGTGACTGTTGTTAAGCTGTAAAAGATCATACTGAGGTCTCACTATTTTAATACGTTTGTTTTTTTGAAATGGGATGTCCAACAAGCTCGCGGTCAGGTGTCCAAATACTTTTGGCCATACAGTGTATTAATCCTATAAAATGTTACATGTAAAGAAGAAGGATTTTGAAAGCATTTGGAAATTGAAAAAGTTTCTAATGAAAAAGTTCATTCTAATTTAAATTTAACATGATATCGCGACATCCCTTACAACACCTCAGGCTGGACAAGTAGCCTCTGATTTTTTGCTGTTTCTTTGTCCAGTGATCAGCAACAAACCTTAGTCAATCTGATGGGTGCGGCCAGTCTAGAACTAGTCTTATGTATAAGAAATCCCACAGCTAACATGAAAAACACATCACGTCCCTCACGACTCTATCATGCAGGATATGAGTAACTGAAACTCCCAATAGCTCTGAGCACGTGGGAATCCATCCCCTTCATTTTTATGTCTTTTATAACTGTCCCAGCCTGAGACAAGTCATAAAGAGACATCATGTGAAACTAAGAAAATGCTGTGAAGTTCCCATAGGGGGGCGTGTACAGTATCCCACGAATAGCAACAGTACCGGGAACTTAGGAGACTGATAAACAGCCAGTAATGGGGAAAAAAACAAAGCAGTTTGGTTGGAGTTGCTGTGACGAACATTTATTTCCTTTTGAAGGTCTTGTGTTACAAATGCAGTAAATACTGTAAATCACAGTCATGTGTTAAACACTGTGGACAACAGCTAATTACCAAGCTAATAACAAGCTAGTAGTTAGGTAGACTAGCATAAGATTTGAGATTAAGATTTGATCCTTGAGAAGCAGAATGCATGACCTGCAAAGTGTTCGGGTTAGGGTTAGGGTTAGTCCAGGTGCCAGTTCAGCAAAACACAAAACTGCAGCCAAAGGAAAGAGTTTGTCTGGTTTTGTGAGACCTGGTAAAACAGAAAATGCTGTTACTGCTGCTGTGGGAGTTTTTGCATTATCACTAACCATAAATACTTAAAACTGTACTTTATACACATTGTCATGGTGCCACCAGTTACATGAAATTACTTTGCCAACCCTACACTCTCCCTTTCTTCCCGAACCAACCCGGTACTTGTCCGTCTGGCCTATGCTGCCATCCTGCCACCCAAGTGTACTTTTTTATGAAAACTAAAATATGGTCACCCTAGCCGCTCAGGTGGCGCAGCGGTAAAACACACGCTGTTCACCAGAGCTGAGATCTCGAATACATCATATCGAATCTCGGCTCTGCCTTGCCGGCTGAGGCTGAGCGGCCACATGAACAACGATTGGCCTGTTGTTCAGATAAGGGGCGGGACTAAGCCGGATGGGGACTCTCTCTCAGACTAGTGCAATTACGACCTCTGCTGGCTGGTTGGTGGTGCCTGCACAGAGATGGGAAAAGAGAGTGGCTCTCCGTACACAGCGCTGTACTGCACTGCACTCGACAAGTGTAGGTGATAAAATGTTCGATTGCTGTGCACGTGTCGGAGGGGGCGTGGAGCAGCCTCGTCCTCCCCAATCAGGAGCAGGGACCAGCATTAGTGAGAGGATAATTGACGGGCAGAAATTGGATGTGCTAAAGTGGGAGAAAAAGGGAAAAACTAAATAAAAATAAAAATATGGTCACCCTATGTAACAAGGGCACACAGTAGTGTTGATGTGAAGCATAAATGTTTATATTCTCATGGAAAAAACAACAGTTGAAGTATCTAGACCCCTGATCATAAACATGTTGACACATGACATTCCATTCCCAAAACTATGGGCATTAATATAAACTTTCCAGCCCCTCTCCCCTAGCAGCCTCCACGATTTTAGAAAGGTTCTCCATAAGAGATTCATAAGTGTGTCTGTTGGAATTTATGCCCAGGCGTTCAGTGTCCAGACCATTGATGTTCCTTCACACCTTCAAACTTGTCAAATCATCTTTATAGATTTTTGAAAAAAGGGACATCCCTAAAGTTGGACAGATTTTGTAGCTGAAACACTTTAAGTTAATAAAAAGTAGAAGTGTCTACATAGTTTTGACATTTAATACGAATGATTTTTTTTTCTGGAACGTTTTGTTGTAACAGATACTCCAGATGAACAGCTGGACATTGTTGGATGTAGAAGTTTCCTCTGTCTAAATGAAGCTTAGCAGCTGTGCTTGTGTAATATTGAGCTCTGGCACTCGTCGGGGTCTCTCCACTCGTCCTGTGGTCCAGCACCACAGCACACAGCCATTTTTGGTCAACATGCCTCTTGTTTACCTCCCCGTTACTCACGCTGATGAGAGTTAGAGCAGCCGTTCTGCAGCCTCATCACAGATGCATGTATTTTATCCATCAGTAAAATAAATAAGTTTATTCAATTTCAAACACTTTTTTCAAAGTGACTTACAGTACTTTCACATCATATTGTCTAAGAGATGAAGAATTAAGGGCCTTGCTGATGGGCAGTGGCAGCCTGGCAGTGGTGGGGCTTAAACCAGCGGCCTTTTGATTACTAGTCCACAACCTTAACCACTAGGCTACAACTGCCCCCTTTTTTTATTTATTTATTTATTTAATCTAGCAATTGCTTTATTACAGTCAGGGTCGCAGTGGGTCCTGTGGCACCCTGTATAAGGTGCTAATCCATCATACACGTATCAGTTCACTCACTCACACCTTTGAGTAATTGTGAGCTGCCAACCTGCCTACTGCATGTTTTAAAAGTAAGAAAAATCTCGGCTTTGGAAAGCAACACAGACATTTGGAGAACATACAAAATTCCTCTATGTATGGTATATAGAATATACATTGAATAGTGGTCTCTCACCAAGGTCAGGATAAAAAAATCCTGAACTGTTACCTTTGTCTCATAAAAGTGCCCGCAGTCAATCAAGCTTTACATCACTATGATGCAATTAAATCAGCTTTAAGATGTTGATTTTTTGGGGAGGCTCCTTCTTGGGCAGCAGCCTTTAGTCCACTAGTGGTGACAAATTTTCTCCCAAGTATATGGTGACACGGTGAGGGACCAAATTTACTAAGTAGGGGTGGGGTGGAGCTGACAATCTGAAAAGCATTTACATTTTTTACATTTAGCAGGCGCTTTTATCCAAAGGGACTTACAGTAGTGTAACAGTATATTGTCTAAGCAATTGAAGGTTAAGGGCCTTGCTCAAGGGCCCAACAGTGCCAACCTGGGGGGCTTGAACCAGTGACCTTGCTATTTAGTCTACAACTACAACTGCCCAAGTGGAATTATGTTTAAAAATAAAAAAAAATTAGTATTTTGGAGGAGACATTTTAAGCTTATCTGAATTGGGGGGGGGGGATGTGTCCACTTGAACATATATTGTGATTATGGCCTTAAAAAATATTTAAAATCACTCCAATACTACGACTGTGATGAATATGTAAGGTAGATGTAATTGCATGTGCATGTTTTACCTCAGCTGTAATTATATGATCCATGTCTGATGTTTGCCTGCACTAAGCCAACGTTATTCAGTCCAGCAGCAGGTGTGAGAGTCCCGATGCTGCCTTCCTCATGAATGATTCACTGCTGAATATTTAGTAGCACATGTGCACATTCTGTTCAGGATTACTAGAACTTTTGTCCTAGATGATGTGACACTAATGCTGGTGAGTGTTAAACAAAGTTAAAAACATGTATTTTATATAAGAGAACGATGGGTGTAAGTGAAACACCTAAATGTAGTAATTTAAACATCTTGCTTCCAACCCTGGTACACACAACACTCACAACATCTGGTTTAGACCATTACAACTCACAGAAACTGAATACTCACTCACACACTCACTGTCACTCACACACTCTCTCACTCACCCGGGCGATGGTGAGAGGTTGGTTAAAGTCCTTTCCTCCAACAAGTCGAAAGCCCCATGGTGCAGGTCCATCCAATATAACACAGTGTGGCATGTCAATTACTGTGTGTGTGTGTGTGTGTGTGTGCTTGAGTGTGTATCACTGTGTGTCCTTCAGCAGAGTGGAACGCTGTGCTGTGTTTAGATCTTTAAACTACAGAAGATCCCACCTCCAAGGACGAACTACTGGGTATCTCGTACATCTAAAACGTTTCCTCCTCCCCCTTAGATGAATCTCTGTCATTTCTCTGTTCATGAAATCCTTCAGCTACATGTGTTCTACAGTACTGACCTGAGATCAGATTCTGAAATTCTTCAAATACCTGAAGTGATGGAGTGTATTACTGATGGAGTGTATTAGAGGTGTGTTGTATAAGTGATGGAGTGTATTAGAGATGGAGTGTATTAGAGGTGTGTTGTATTAGTGATGTAGACCTCGAGTCCTCGAGTCCATTTTTATGATTTGTAAGTTGACTCTGACATTGATTTAAGCATAAACTATTTGGACAAAAATATGTGGGTTCCGGTGTTTTAGCCACACAACTGCTAATAGAAGTATAACATCAATTATACAACATATATTCTTTCAGCGTGGCAACACTTTGGCAAAGTCCCATTCTCATTTCAAAATGACTGTAGCATTTGCACAATGTGAGGTCCATAAACACCTCCACTGAACTCCAGTGCTCGTTACAGATCCTCGACTTACGCCCCATTGAACAACTTAGGGATGCATTGGAACATCAGCGGCAAGCCAGGCCTAATGTGTGACTAAATGGGCCCAAATTCCAACAGACACACTTCAAGATCTTGTGGAAAGTAAAATAAATCCAATCAAAATAAAGTAATACAATGTGTAATGTGTAGTAATTAGCCATGCAAAATTAATCTGGGAGGAAGATTAATAAATAAAGTCCAGGTCACTGCACTTTGTGAACATTGAAGTGACTTATCATCTTGATATTTAAAGGTCAGTGTAAATGAGTGTCCTTGTTCTGGAGTTTAGTGGTGATGTCCACAGACGTAGAGCGTTCACCAATCTTCCTTTGGTATCTTTATTATAAAGCATAAAGCACTACTGGAACTGGAGTATGGGTGAAAAACAAGTATTAATTAATTCATGTTATGCAATATTTGTACGTAAAATGTGCATAAAATTGTGTTAATATGCGCACATAGTCATTTAGCTAATTAATTAGCATGCTTGGTATTTGTTTTTCTACGCAACTGACCTTCTTACATGCAAATTGTAATCCCCAGTTGTATTATAATGCATATTGATTGGACATGATGTTTGCATGTCTACAATTGTTGGATTAGCTATGTAGCGTCTATATGACATCAATACAAGATATCTACAGTGGAGCTTCCCATAACAAGCTAAAGTTGGACCGTGTGTGTGTGTGTGTGTGTGTGTGTGTGTGTAAGCTTGGCTGATAGCTCTAACTGCTTTTTTCCTTATTTGGTAACACAGAGTAAAACCTGCTGGAGAGAATCTGTTTCAGTTTGTTCCTGATCTCCACTCTCAAGCACTCTCGCATTAATCTTTCTCTCTCTCCTCTGCGTCCTATTATAAACTCCATGTCCTTGTCCCTCTCCTACACACACAGGGGTTTAAGAACCAGTTAGGTTTGAATCCACTCATTAGGGACATGCGTGTCTCTCACTTGCTTGACTCTGGACAATCTAACCAACAGTGTGTTTAAGCAGCTTCTAACTCATGGTGGACCAATTGGATTATATCTGACCATTCAGACATATTTTCTCCTAGCAAAGGGAGACAGTTTTATGACCTTGGCATATGATGACTGTTTAGTGCACCTGATAATGGTAAAGCAGTTAAACTAGCCCTATTTATATAGATGAAGCCCTCTGCTATAGTATGTACATGTTACATATGTAAAAAAGTTGGTACGTGGTCAAAAAATTGACAATACAATACTCAGGTTACAATGTTTTGAAGTGAATTGTTAACAGCTGAGGGTCTCATTCACCAAAAAGCACCAAAAGATGTGTCATGGCTCACCACTTAGTGTCAATCAATAATTTAGGTCTTTCACCATCTACCGTGCATAATATTGTAAAAAGATTCAGAGAATCTGGAGAGATCTCAACCTGTTTTCAGCATCACATCAGCCATTAGACGACACTGCATAATAAACTGTTCTGCTACTGTAATAGATACAGTACTTTGGAAAACTCAGTCACAAGCTAACTCTGTTTTTAAATGAATTTCTGAAGGAAATTCAGCAGGATGGCCTCTCTTAAATAGACTAATCACTGTTCCACATTTTATTCATTTGGAAAAGGGCTTCTACTGTGGTTCAGTGGAGTCAAAAAAACGTAAATTTCATAAAAGCTTTGGTGACCCACCTCTTTAGTAAGTACTCACATCTGAAATTAGAGAAAAACTGTTTTATTTTACTTTTATGTTTAATCATAGGTGAACTAAATTATGTAGTTAAATATTGGCACATGCTTATTGGATGCAATGAAAATCAAATAAAACTCCAAGCAATGAAGATGTGATCAAAAGTACTTTATAAAGCAAGTACGTCCTGTAAATATACAAAAGAACCAGTGATGTGAAATGATGTGATAAAACAAACACAAAGCAAGTACAGAACCAGATAACTCGAGTATTGCAGGGTGTCACTACACCTCTAACACAGTAACTGTAATGAATTGACTACATGTGGTCTATTTTAACCATTTTGTTAAGGCAAACACAAGCATAATATTAATTACTTATCAAATAAATGAATGCTACTTGGTTCTTACAAAGTGATGTTCATGGTTACCAAAGCCACACTGACAAAACGTGGCTAATAGGACAGTTCAGAGTTTTGCATACAAATTCATGCAATACACAAATCTGTAACAATACAAAAACGTTACCCTTTATCACCTCTAACATCTTTATATTTGAGTGTCGTCCCCCCGAAATCAAAACTGCTTTCAGTTAGCTAAAATAGTCCTTTTAATTATCATTGCTGCTAACAAAGGGCATGAGGTAGCACACAACTATTAGTTATGTGCTAGCAAGCCTTTGTTTTTCATAAAACCTCTTTAATTATCAAGAATTTCAACAATGTTCTCAGTTAGCTAGTAGCTAAATTACATTAGCTTCACATTGAATATGCTAACAAGCATTACAATAATCATACATGAAGGTAAATGAAATATAAATAGCTGAATCACTTGGATTTCACCACAGTGGCCATAGAATTACATAAAAAACACTGGGTATGTGCTGGCTCTGCCACCGTACTTCCTGGACAGGGCTAGCTATTAACAGGTCTCCAAAATATATTATTAAATAGTTCAATGTTGTTGGTTTTATTTAAAAACTGTTAAATAAATTCAATGTATTCTGAGAATGCACCATACACCAGTGTTGCATTACACCCAGTCTCTAACACTCCATCTTACATGGATATGATTAATTTAGAACAAATACTTCCTATAAGCAGCATGTAGTGGTGGATAAATAATGACGACTTATTTCTTTACATCCTTCATGTGTTTACAACTGCTGGGCTAGTAACACTTATAAATGCAAATGAAAAGTGACACCAACACAACACAAGCATGTATCCATACAGTACACAGGAGGTTTTAAACATCAGTTCTCCTGGGAAAGACAGACTCACCCACACATCAGTCCTGAGGCTTTATTGTCATAAACAGTTGATGAATGTACGGCTGATGTTTCATATGTTAAATATGTCTGAAATGCCAGACTAGCTCTGGCTTGGAGAGTTATTTATTTTGTCGCTCTGCATTGACAGACCGGAGATAAACACACTCAAACTGTGAGCAATAAAAGAGAACATGCAACAGCTACAGAGTCACTGTGCTGCGATGATCAGAATGCGCTTGTGCTGCACATTTTGTGAATTCGATTAGCTCTATTAGCTTGTATTCGGCTATGAGCCCATACACTTATTAAACCACATTTAAAATGTCCCAATCTAAAATGATAAATAAATAAATACAATAAGATGCCAGTAAGTCAACGTAGCTTTAAACCCACTGGGAACACTTAAAAATTTGATTGTGGTTAAATTTCTTCTATTTTTAATTAGAAAAAAAAACTAGTTAAAGGATTATTAGGATGAATCCAAACTGTTTTTTAATCTAAAATGATGTAAAAAATACAATAAGGTTCCACAGTTGGGCCGCTCAGGTGGCACAGCGGTAAAATATGCTAGCACACCAGAGCTGGGATTTCGAATACATTGTATCGAATATTAGCTCTGCCACCCGGCTGGGCGGCCACATGAACAACGATTGGCTGTTATTCAGGGATGGAAAAGCCGGACCAGGGTTCCTCTCTAACTGGTGCAATTACGTCCTCTGCTGGCTGACTGATGGCACCTGCGCAGAGTTGGGAAATAATGCTGATCAGGGTGTGGCTCTCCATGCACAAGGCTGATCCGCATATGAACTCACCTCTGGAGGTGAAAAGAGGTGGCCGGTACTGCACACGTGTCGGGGGTGTGTGTGTCAGTTGTGAAGCTTCTCAGTCAGCAGTGGAGGGTTGTATAGGTAGAGGTGAAGCATAACGCAATCAAGGTAATTGGATACGACTAGATTAGGGGAGAAAATTGCGGGGAAAATTTGAGAAAAAGAGGAAAAATATAAAATAAGGTGCCACTAAATTAACGTAGCTTTAAACTCCCTAAGAACAGTAGAAAAAAATTGTGGTTTGTGGTTACATTTCTACTTTTTTTAGTTAGAAAAAATGTATAGTTAAAGGATTATTAGGACGTAGTAAGAACAGTGTCCTAATAAGGTTGTTCAGCATCGTATTTTGAGATTATTGTAACAATTGTGTCAATGCAATCCCTAGTAGGCAAAGTATAAACCCTATGTCCTTACAAGTTGGGGCATTCTGTAAAATGCAACAGAAACACAAATTGTCTGCAAAAACCTAAAAAAAGTTGGTGTATGTTTACCACTTCTCCTATTATATACACTTAATCATTTGGAAAATGAGGATGAGGACAAAATTTTGCTAATGTAGTTATTTTAGTTTGTTCTTGCTTCAAGGCTTCAGCTGCTCTGTAGTCCACAGTCGCCTTTAATTGATTCCTTTCTTCATTATGCATCCATACATTTAGTACATACAGTCGGGCACAAACACTCTTTGTCTATGAAGCCACACTGGTGTAGTTCGTGCAGCATGAGACCTGGCATTGTCTTGCTGAAATATCGACAGACTACCAGGGAAAAGATGTCACACTCATGGCAGCATGTGTCTCTCTGAAATTCTGATATACGCCTTCGTGTCAGATGTCGGCTTTGGTACCTTTCACTGATAACAGCCTAGATGGTCCCTTTACCTGCTGCACCACCATACTGGGATTTTAGTTTTAAACATATACATTATTATTCAGATTAAACTGAGCCAAAAACGATCCAATATTACAGTCTTGAATGGTGATCTGTCACACATGGTCACTTTTCTATCATCATCTTTCTCCAAAACTAATTGAACCCCTCTTCTATCCGCAAAGATGAACTATTGCTTTTTGAAAAATATCACAACTTGCGCAGCTAAATCAGTCGTTCAGAAAGAAAAACTAATCTTGAACTGAGAGGAAAATGGAAATGTGTAAATGGCTAGTGAGAGCTTGTTTTTGCATGAGAATAGACACACACACACACATAGGAAAGCAGACACACACTCACGCACAAACACAATCACACACTCTCAGGGTCGAGTTCCCCATCAGGTCTCGATGGGTTGTGCTGTATTCTTCATTAAAGAGTCTTAACGTAGTTTCCTGGGAACGTTCCGAACATCCGACTCCTCCGAGATTTTCCTAACGATCAGACAAAAAAACTCATCGTTAGCTCAGTTACATGGTTTCCACTCCTGATTTCTTATGTTTCTGCAAATTTGTCATGCTTTATTGTTTCAGATCTTTAATATAAGACAAAGAAAGCCTGAGTAAATGTAAAATACAGTTTTAAAATAATTGTTTTAATAAAAAAACTATCTAACACCAACTGGTCCTGTGTATTTATCTGTTAAAGCAACTTAACGTGTTTCACCCACCTACAAACCAGCCATCATCACACTTCTCCACTACATCGACCACGTCACCTTCTCGCAGCTCCAGCTCATCTTCGTTGCGAGGTACGTAGTTATACACAGCCTGGAACCTGCACGATCGGAAGTGTCTTAGATCAGCGTTTCCCAACCTTTTTTGCACCACAATCCAGTTTCATATAAGATATAATTTCACAGACTGGCGGGGAAGGAAGGATTTAATAATATTGCTCACAAACGATGTAAAACGAGCTTCTTACACTGCTCCCACCTAGGGGTGACAATAGGACAATAACACCCAAAATAGAAGCAGTGAAAACTGCTTTTCTAGCTATCTCTAATTATTCAATCTTTCTGTGCGGCCCGGTAATAAATAGCCCACCCATAATCACTGGGTGCAATGCAGTATCACACCCTGGAGAGACACCAATCCATCACTGGGCCTCAGTGTAGCAGTTAAAATGTATTTATATGGCATCAAATGTATTTGAATAGCGCTTTTTACAATAGACATTGTCTCAATGTTGGGCTGGGTGGGTAGCACTGTCGTTTCACAGCAAGAAGGTCATGGGTTTGATTCCCAGCTGGAGCGGATTTTGCATGTTCTCCCCGTGTCTGTGTGGGGTTCCTCCGAGAGCTCGGGTTTCCTCCCACAGTCCAAAGATGTGCAAGTGAGGTGAACTGGAGATATAAAAATGTTTGCATACAACAATACATAGTAATAGTTATTAATATTTCATAATGATGACTTACGGCTCTCCAGCTGCATGCTGTGAATCGTGCATTATCCTCTGTGAGAGAGACAGAAAAAAAGAGAAAGAAATGGGAAGAAAGGGAGAGAAAGAAAAAAAGAAAGAAAGAAAGAAAGAAAGAAAGAAAGAAAGAAAGAAAGAAAGAAAGAAAGAAAGAAAGAAAGAAAGAAAGAAAGGGGGAGGGGATAAATATCAGTATTTATTTATTAATCATTACATCACTGTTGCTGGTCTGATCAGAAAGTCACTCCACCCTCACGGTCAACACACAAAACAAAATATAATCACAGACTCCGTCTTCATCCATGCACACACGTCATAAAGAACTTCAAACAAGGGAAAGGAAGGCATTAGAGGGGACTTCATTTCCCAGCCTGCACTGCTGCTAGTGTCACGGCACACTTCGTCCTACCCTGCGTGATCTACTGGACATAGTGGGTGATAAACCGCGCCTCCTGCTGGAGACAGGGCTGCGTGGAGGCTTCCCATCAACCACCGCTGTCTGATTATAAACCGTCTGAAAGAGCCACAGCTTTCATCAGACTCGCTATGCTTTCTCTCTCTCTTACACACACACACACACACACGATGCACTTAAAAGCAGTCTGTTAATGTCAACCTCCATGCTAATTATGCAACCGATGGTTAAGCTTCAGGTTGTTAGAGCCACATTGTTCAGTTTAGAGGTAGACACACAGTTGAGGTCAAAGGTTTACATACACTTGTAAGAGACGTCATGAAGAACAAAAAATTTAAAATGGAAATAAAAACAGCAATCGGTGGTTTATGAACTGTTTAATTTAAACATCACTTGAAGAGATGATGCCTTCATCATATCAAATTTATTGATTTGAAGAAATGCTGTGAAATGTCAAGAAAATATTTAAAACAAGTGATGCTATAATGATTGGGTACAATGGAAACATTAACTAAAGGCTCAGCAAGGATCTGTGAACATTTGCTTCCTTCAAAAACTGTTAGTTGAAAACAGTGCATGTCTTGTTAATGTGCAATGACTTGTGAATCAGCTCTGTCTATTTTTAATTACATTTTTATCACCAACCCAACAACAGCACACGTTAGGTATAATAATAGAACTGAACACCACACTGAGTCGACCTTGCAGTGCCATGGCATTCAGACATCTCAGCTTCACTCATCACATGCTGCTAGCACATTCCTGCCTGTGCAGACACTCGGGGGTGAGGTGTAATTCCACAAAGCAAAGCTAGCACAGAGCGGCACACTGTCTCTATTTTACCTTAATGTGAGGAGAACGGTGCTGTGTACGATGAAAAGGTGGAACAACAGAGGAACGAATCAAGGCAGGAGGGGAGGATGGTGGAGGAGACACAGAGCCGGATGAAGATGAGCAGGTAGAAGATGTGAGGGATGTGGTTTGCTTAGTAGAAGGGACAGGTGATGAGGATGGAGTTGTGGGAGATGAAGTGTGCTCTGAGAGAGGAATTGTGGGAGAGGACCGAGGAGAAGACAGTGGAAGTGTATTGGATGTAGATTGCTCTGAGGAAGGTACAGATGATGAGGGTAACATTTGCTCAGTGTGGGTGGTGCAGGAGCGGAGTGGATCTGCATTAGCTGTAGTACAATCCAAGTAAGGTAGGTCTGTTAGAGATGTAGTTACGTCTGAGTGAGACCTGGGTGAGGACAGTGGAACTGCAGCTGTATTTTGACCTGAGCACTGAACTGATGTAGTTTGGTCTGATGGACACATTTTAGAAGAGGTAGGAATTGTGGGAGATGTAGTTAGCTTTGATAGAGCGATAGACAGAGAGTCAGGACATGTGTGAGATAGACAATGATTCAAGTGTACCATAGGACAGGAGGAAGGAATTGTGGTGGATGAAGTTTGGTCTAATAAAGGGGTGTAAGCAGATGGTGAGAATGGGAACAATGTAGTTCTGTCTAAAGAAGGAAAATATTTCTCTATATGAGGGACTGTGGTGTTTGTAGTTTGGTCAATGAGAATACCTGTGGGTGATGTAGCTCGGTCTGAGGAAGAAGCTGTGGGTGATGTAGTTGGGTATAAGTGAGAAGTTGTGGGAGATGTTTGGTTTGAGAAAGTAGCTGTGGGTGATGCAGTTGAGTATAAGTAAGACGTTGTGGGAGATGTTTGTTCTGAGGAAAAAGCTGTGAGTGATGTTTGGTTTGAGTACAAAGCTGTGAGTAATATAGCTTGGTTTAAGGAAGAAGCTGTGGGTGATGTAGATCGATTTGAGGAAAGAGGTGTGGGTGATGTTTGGTTTGAGGAAGAAGCTGTGGGTGATGTGGTTGGGTATAAGCGAGAATTTGTGGAAGATGTTTGGTTCAAGGAAGAAGCTGTGGGTGATGCAGTTGGGTATGAAGAAAAAGCTGTGGGTGATGTAGATCGGTTTGTGGAAGAATTTGTGGGAGATGTTCGGCTTGAGGAAGAAGATGGGAGTGATGTAGCTCGGTCTGAGGAATAAGCTGTGGGTGGTGCAGTTGGGTATAAGAGAGAAGTTGTGGGTGGTGCAGTTGGGTATAAGTGAGAAGTTGTGGGAGATGTTTGGCTTGAGGACAAATCTGTGGGTGATATAGCTTGGTTCAAGGAAGAAGCTGTGGGTGATGCAGTTGGGTATGAGTTAGAAGTTATGGGTGGTGCAGTTGGTGTAGTCGTCCACTCTAATGGAAGAAGAGGAGTGAAGTGCGGTACTGTGATAGACGCAGTGTCTTCTGAGGGCTGAATGGGAGATAAAAGTGGAACTGTGGGAGATGTAGGGGAGGAAGGTGGGGAGGCAGGGATGGTGGGGAGGAGCGGCTGCCTTGAGGGGTAAAATGGGGGATGCGTGGAAGGGATGGGAGGAGAAAGGGAGCGGGAAGGAAGATGATTTGAAGATGAAACCGAGATGTGGTTGGATGAGAAAGGAGATGAAGAAAGACGTGCAGGATGGGAAAGATGGGATCGAGAAGAGAAAGGAGTATGACGGGGCGAAAGAGAGGTGAGAAAAAATGGTGGAGGAGAGCAAGAGGAAGAGGAAGAGGAGACGCCCTGCTCTGTTTCAGACAGAGGGAGACATGATGATGAGGAAGTTGGTAAAGGGATGGATGTGGGAGTCTTGGTGAGTGCCAAACGGACAGGAGAAGGAGGCGGTGTGGAACAGACAGATGATTTAAATGTAGAAGGAAGGTAAGCAGGAGAAAAGCTAGAAGACACAAGAGAGGCTGAAGAGGAGGATGGTGGAGGTGATGAGGAGAGCTTTGATAAAAGATGCATGGCAGGAGTTGATACCTCAGCCTGGCAGGGAGAAGGACAGTGAACAAATTACACACGTTTCTTATAACACAAGGCACGAATCACTCAGAATCCCAAATTAGAGGTAATTAGATACTGTATTTTCCAGACTGTAAGTCGTTCTCAAACTAGATCATGTTTGGTGAAATTCTTTGCAAAAATTGATCATAAACAGACCACGGAATTAATGTGACTATTCTCTTAGATTTAGAGGAAATACAGCCGCTGGTGAACACACACCAGACAATTTTACTTCAAAACACAAGCAAAACTATTTAAGTAAACAGCCTCAAGCTTTGAAATCCATATTTTAGAAATTGGCCTACCATTTGATTCAGTTCTCCTTGCATTTTCTCTCACTGGGAACAACACACCACTTCTCTGATGCAAAACCTAGCATTTATGTGTTCATGACTGTAGCAGACAATTCTTTTAGCACCCATATTTATATATACACCAACCAAGCATAACATTATGGCCACTGACAGGTGAAGTGAATAACACTGATTATCTCTTCATCACGGCACCTGTTAGTGGGGCAGCAAGTGAACATTTTATCCTCACAGTTGATTTGTTAGAAGTAGGAAAATGGACAAGCGTGAGGATTTGAGCGAGTTTGACGAGGGCCAAATTGTGATAGCTAGACGACTGGGTCAGAGCATCTTCAAAACTGCAGCTCTTGTGGGGTGTTCTCGGTCTGCAGTGGTCAGTATCTATCAAAAGTGGTCCAAGGAAAGAACCATGGTAAACCAGCGACAAGGTCATGGGTGGCCAAAGTTCACTGATGCACATGAGGAGTGAAGCCTGTGTGGCCTGATCCAACAGACGAGCTACTGTAGCTCAAAATGCTGGTTCTGATAGAAAGCTGTCAGAATACACAGAGCATCGCAGTTGCAGGGCTGTTTGGCAGCAAAAGGGAGACCAACACAATATTAGGAAGGTGGTCATAATGTTATGGCTGATCGGTGTATATATATATATATTTCTATTATTCTGAGTCTGAAGCACTGCTGGTGCTACTGGAGCATAACTAAGAACTAGAACTTGCAAAAATGAAGCATAAAACACTGAAATAAAGGCGAGAACAAAGCGAGCCTCCCAACAAAAATAAAGCCTATCACTTACGTAAACAGAGAGACGTGCGCTGGCTAGTGGACAATCAGACCAGATTTTCCAGATTTTGTCTATTAAATGGAGGTCCGTTTTATATATATATATAATTCCTCACCTCCTACAACACTTGAGCAATTCACAAAACATGACTTTACACTTAACTAAAATATTTGCCCATTTGCTAGCCATGTGAAGTTTAGAACTTCTGACATCTACCAATGGCATAGTTACACACTATCTAGCACTACAAGGTGGGGTTTGGAACACAGCCCATTCTAATTCCTGGCATTTACTTAGTAGTTACAGATCATTATTTTGGACACACCCTGGTATTTTTTTTTTCCATTTCATTCCTTACAAGTTCCTTCAAGAAGAAGTTCTTGCTAGGTGGCAAAACGTGTGTCTTATAGCCCAGAAAACACAGTATTGTAATAAGTGATGTCACGTGATGTCACTCTACCTCTAGTTTTGAATCCTTGTTTATAGATTTGAAAGCAGCAGATCTGTTTGGCTCATCACTCTCCTCTTGTATGAACAAGACTGGAAGTTCAGTCTCAGAGCTCTCAGAGACCGGGCTGGGAGGATCTGATTTATGATTCTGTATGATGGACAGGATGGACAGGAGCTTCTCAACCTGTTTGCTGTCCATCTTTTCGTCTTTGCTTTCCAGTTTGCTGTTGGTCTGATGTTTCTCCAGAGTTAAGCAAACAGCTGGAACTAGCATGTTGTCCAAGCTGTTGAATTGGTTAGACAAATTGATGGATGATGACTCGATGGGCAACGGCGCACATCGCCAAGGGAGCATCTTTTCCAACTCCATGGATTCAGATTTTATCGATGCAGGATGCTGAGCGTGTGTTTCATGTACCTCTATGATGTGAAGCTCTTGATTCTGATCTGACTTCAAGTTCTTGTTTAACAGCGTTATCTGTGCAGGTTGGAAACCTTCTCTGCCATTAAATATGTGGGGGGAACAACATTGGAGCAGCGGAGACACAAGAGGAGGAGGCGGCGATAAAGACTCAAATGTGATTGGTGCTTGATTGGTTCGGCTTTGTGGTGCAGGAGTGGGTAGATAGGGAACTAAGGAGTGATGGATGATGGAAAGGGGTGGAAAGGTGGGTGGAGCTCCACTGCTACAGGAAGAAGGGGGTAGGGTGCCCAAAGTGAGACATAACCATTCACTGGTGACTGCTTGGAGACGGGGCAAAGGTGCACAGTCAGGAATATCAGGGTGGAGCTTTTAAAGAAACAGGAAAAAAGAAAAAAGATAGAAGGGTCTAGAAAGAAGTGTTTCAGGTGAATTTGTATGTTTATGCATGCGCAATATACACAGTCACATTATTATGACCACCAGCTAATATCCAGAGTGACCGCTGTGTGCAGCACAGACGGCAGCTAGACAGGCTGGGAGTGGTAGGTTGTCACAGCTATCTGGAGCCACGCTGACTGCAGTGCATCCCACAGCTGCTGGAGGGGTCGTGGGGGAGGATCCATAGAGTAAACACGACTCAATTGAGTTGCTCAGTTAAGTTCAAGTCTGGGGAATCAAGGAGCCAGGGTAGTACTTGGAAGTCTTGGTCATGCTTTTTCAACCAATGTCGGACATTTCTAGCCGTGTGACGTGTCGCATTGTCTTGCTGGAAGATTCCATCCACCCCAGTAACGAGGGATATACAGTATGTGCAGACAGCCTATCGAACACCTAATATTCCAGCTCACAAAACATGACTTCCTTCATGAGCTACGCCCTGCCACCGCGGAAAGTAGGAAGTGGTCATAATAATGTGTATATAAACCACCAGCTGTAGCCTAGTGGTTAAGGTACTGGACCAGTGGTCAGAGGGTCACTGGTTCAAACCCCACCACTGCCAGGTTGCTGCTGTTGGGCCTTTGAGCAAGGCCCTTAACCCTCAATTGCTCAGACTGTATACTGTAACTGTAATGTAAGTCGCTTTGGATAAAGGCGTCTGCTAAATGCTGAAAATGTAAACGTAAATATGAATATAGCCAAAAGTATGTGGACACATGACTATTGAGCTGCTTGGACATTTCAATAAATGTGCTTTAATATGGAATACCCCCCTCCCTTTCCCTCCCTTGCCTTTTTTGCAGCTACAGCAGCCTCCACTTATATGGGAAGACTTTTAATCTACATTTTAATTAGTTCCAAAGGTGTTCAGTGGGGTTGAGGTCAGGGCGCCCCAGACTGATCCATGTCTTGATGGACCCGCTTTATTTCCATTTCATTCCTTATAAGTTCCTTTAAGAACAAATTCTTGCTAGGTGGCAAAATGTATGTCTGGATGAGCAGGCCTGACTTACAATCTACATTTCAATTTGTCCCAAAGTGGGGTTGAGGTCAGGGCTCCCCAGACTAATACATGTCTTGATGGATTTCACTTTGAGCACAGGGGTACAGTCAAGAAGTAATAATGATTTTTATATGAGTGATTGTATACAAGCTTGACGTGGGGGTGGCTACTACCAGAATTCAATAATTAGGTGGTATGTCTATATATGTTTGTTCATGTAGGGTGCATTTATAATATTGCAAAAAGTGGAGGCTGTTAATGCAGCAATGGGGTGGGGGGTCCATATTCATCATCAGGTGTCCATACAGTGTATATCTTACACAGACAGAACCCAGCAGAACCCAGAACCAATGATAACTAGCACACACTTGTGGACACTTAGGGAAACAACTGGTAGGTAATTCATCCTATCCTACTCCATCCTATCATCCACACCCAAACCTATATCCATGGTAGATGTCCAAACCAATATGGGTCAAACAGCAAGAACAGCAGACGCAACAGGAGTACTGGTATAAGGTGAATCCCGCAAATACACATCAACACTGGTGAAAAATATGCACTGTGTTGTATACTCAAAGGATAAACAACAGATAACTGTTTACACTAATGTGCTTCGATAGTTTGAATATAGTTTAAATAGATAGACAAATAGATGGATGGATAGAAGGATGGATGGATGAATAGAGAGATTGATAGATAGATAGATAGATAGATAGATAGATAGATAGATAGATAGATAGATAGATAGATAGATAGATAGATAGATAGATAGATAGACGGACGGATGGACAGCTAGATGGATGGATGGATGGATAGGCAGATGGATGGATAGATAGATACTTTATTGATTAAAGATAATATACATTAAAGTTATATATAAAGTTACTATGGAACCCACTTTACCTTCTGCCCTTTGTATGTGTCTTGATGGTGACCGGGACTCTTGGAAGGGGATCCCCTGATGACATCGACATATGAGACGGGGAAAATCCCCTGTTTGTTAGATCCAGGGATCCTCCCTTCATACCAGTTTTTATCCACCATCCTCAACAAGATCACCCTCTCTCCCTACAACACACACACACACTGTTAAAGCAGTGTCCCTTATTCACCAAAGCTGTGTACAAACACACACACATCCAAACATCAAATCATTCTCTAAAAACAGAAAGTTCTTGTATGGAGAAACCAGATGTGAGACATGTGGGCAGATGTGAGACTTGCCTTTCTGAGTGAAAGCTCTACGTTGGTATCGGCATTGAAGTTGTAGCGTGCCACAGCCTCTCCGATCTCTCTGAGTTGTGCCGGGGGAGGAGGACGCACCGGCTGCTTCCTCTCCGGAGACACCACCCTCTGATGGACAGATACACGTAGATAAAGGGCAGGTACAGTGTATCACAAAAGTGAGTACACCCCTCACATTTCTGCAGATATTTAAGTATATCTTTTCATGGGACAACACTGACAAAATGACACTTTGACACAATGAAAAGAAGTCTGTGTGCAGCTTATATAACAGTGTAAATTTATTCTTCCCTCAAAATAACTCAATATACAGCCATTAATGTCTAAACCACTGGCAACAAAAGTGAGTACACCCCTTAGTGAAAGTTCCTGAAGTGTCAATATTTTGTGTGGCCACTATTATTTCCCAGAACTGCCTTAACTCTCCTGGGCATGGAGTTTACCAGAGCTTCACAGGTTGCCACTGGAATGCTTTTCCACTCCTCCATGACGACATCACGGAGCTGGCGGATATTCGAGACTTTGCGCTCCTCCACCTTCCGCTTGAGGATGCCCCAAAGATGTTCTATTGGGTTTAGGTCTGGAGACATGCTTGGCCAGTCCATCACCTTTACCCTCAGCCTCTTCAATAAAGCAGTGGTCGTCTTAGAGGTGTGTTTGGGGTCATTATCATGCTGGAACACTGCCCTGCGACCCAGTTTCCAGAGGGAGGGGATCATGCTCTGCTTCAGTATTTCACAGTACATATTGGAGTTCATGTCCCTCAATGAAATGTAACTCCCCAACACCTGCTGCACTCATGCAGCCCCAGACCATGGCATTCCCACCACCATGCTTGACTGTAGGCATGACACACTTATCTTTGTACTCCTCACCTGATTGCCGCCACACATGCTTGAGACCATCTGAACCAAACAAATTAATCTTGGTCTCATCAGACCATAGGACATGGTTCCAGTAATCCATGTCCTTTGTTGACATGTCTTCAGCAAACTGTTTGCAGGCTTTCTTGTGTAGAGACTTCAGAAGAGGCTTCCTTCTGGGGTGAAAGCCACGCAGACCAATTTGATGTAGTGTGCGGCGTATGGTCTGAGCACTGACAGGCTGACCCCCCACCTTTTCAATCTTTGCAGCAATGCTGACAGCACTCCTGCGCCTATCTTTCAAAGACAGCAGTTGGATGTGATGCTGAGCACGTGCACTCAGCTTCTTTGGACGACCAACGCGAGGTCTGTTCTGAGTGGACCCTGCTCTTTTAAAACACTGGATGATCTTGGCCACTGTGCTGCAGCTCAGTTTCAGGGTGTTGGCAATCTTCTTGTAGCCTTGGCCATCTTCATGTAGCGCAACAATTCGTCTTTTAAGATCCTCAGAGAGTTCTTTGCCATGAGGTGCCATGTTGGAACTTTCAGTGACCAGTGTGAGAGAGTGTGAGAGCTGTACTACTAAATTGAACACACCTGCTCCCTATGCACACCTGAGACCTAGTAACACTAACAAGTCACATGACATTTTGGAGGGAAAATGACAGGCAGTGCTTAATTTGGACATTTAGGGGTGTAGTCTCTTAGGGGTGTACTCACTTTTGTTGCCGGTGGTTTAGACATTAATGGCTGTATATTGAGTTATTTTGAGGGAAGAATAAATTTACACTGTTATATAAGCTGCACACAGACTACTTTTCATTGTGTCAAAGTGTCATTTTGTCAGTGTTGTCCCATGAAAAGATATACTTAAATATCTGCAGAAATGTGAGGGGTGTACTCACTTTTGTGATACACTGTATATGAACAAATCTATCAGGTCAAATTAGTCCAGTCTTTTAAACCCTTCAATCAAATATATAATGTAATACAAAACATGCATGTTGTATCATGTAATGATCAGGGATTTATTAAATAAAGTCAATACTTATTGGTTAAACAAACCTCTACGTAGGAGATGGGGAATATCCCAATGTGTCCCCTGTGCTCTCCTTCATACCAGTTACTGTCGATCTGCCTGATAATGTTGATTGCATCACCTTTCTTAAACGACAGCTCTCTGTAAAACACACACACATACAACTGGCTGTTCATGTATACAGATAGATAAGAATGTTATATAGACATTTTGTAGCTTGAGGTATATTAATATGATAGGCTTTTCCAGAAAAGGGTTTTATATGTACGAGGGATCTTCAAAAAGTTTCGGCACTTTTATATTTTGGTTATAAGCGGTGAGGGTGGGTGGAGGAGTAATCGGTCGTGTCTGAGAGACTGAGAGACGCTTATAGTCCGGATTTAGCTCCATCTGATTGCCACCTTTTGGGACGCTCAAAAAAGCTTTAAGGGGAAGAAGATCTTCATGTGATGATGATGTGAAAGCAGCGCTGCATCAGTGGCGATGCTGGAAAAAATGAATTTGAAGGTGACAGTAGAAAAGTGATGTCATTGGATTTTGAAATTCTTAATAAATAGAGTTTAAAAAGTGCGGAAACTTTTTGAAGAACCCTCAAATAAATGCAGTAGAACCAGCAGGACTGGTCAGTATGTACTTACTTGCTGGTTTGAGCTTTAAAATCATAGATTGCTCGGGCATGCTGTTTCTGATGAAGGAGAGAAGATAATATGAGATATGTCGTCTGTTTAGACAACACCTAAAACACAATCATAGACGCTGTCAGATTAAAGTCATTTCTGTTATTCTAGAATATTTTTTAGTCCACTCTTAAATATTTAATACTGGTGTGAATACTGGGGATCGTAAAAACGTATATCATCTTCATCGTGTTTAAGAGGCTGTGGGTTGCCTAAGCAATTAAGGGTTATGGATCTTGCTCAAGGGCCCAACAGTGTCAACCTGGCAGTGGTGGGGCTTGAACCAGCAACCTTTTAATTACTAGTCCGGTACCTTAACCACTTGGCTACAACTGCCCTTCATGACCACTTCATTAGAAAGATAGAAAAGAACAGCTTTATATCTTACTTCATTATAGAAGCTTTTGAAGCTCTTACAAACACTTATTATTTATTTAATACAATGTATTTTAAATACAAATCTATTCTGATGTGTATTTGTGTGATAAAAAGCAGCTTATATTGGGCTGTTTCCACTGCGTGACACTCGTTTACATTATTAAATGTGACACAGTGCAATAGTGCTTCAGTATTGGTTTTACTTAAAGCTCAGCAAGTAAAATCTGGTGCATTCAATAATCAATCAATAATTATTGATTCATTCAGAATAATAATAAAAAATAATGTCTCTACTGTTATGTGCAATCTTCCAAAAGTCTACAGCTGGAACTATTCTCAAACACAAATCCCAGATGACTTTCTCTTCACTGCACATTTTACACATTAGTTTAACATTATTGTGTTTATTATAGTGCAGCTTTAATAATACACAAATAATAAGTGCTTTTAAAATTAAGTAGTTAATGTAAGATGACCACGTCTGTTCATGAGGTTTATTAGGACGTACAAAGATGAATCAGCGGGTTTCTTTACCTCTCGCTCTGGTGTGGATCTTCTGTTCTGAGGTGTAAGGCAACCAGCGTCCAAGCCCTGATCTGTAAATCACATAGGAGAGGTTAAAATAAATCCCACTCACACCGATGCCATGAAATACAAACATGATGGGGTTGTGAAAGATGAAAGGTGAAGCAATAGTGAGAAAACGTAAATAAATAAAACAGCTGGAATAAAATGCAGAGCAAAAATGTACTTTATGTAAGGGATGATGTGGTTAAAGCAAACCTTATAAATAAAACTGAGGTTAGCACATGCGTACAAAAACAAAATGTGTTCATGTTACAAAAATTAAACTTAGTATCTTAAATTTTAAATAATAAAAATAAGGTTGACCTATTAAATTTAGTGCAGCAACTTAACTGAACTTGTTTAGTCGTAATAATAATAGTAGTAGTAATATTTTTATTATTATTAATATTGAATGTTGGTAACTTAAAAAAAAATGATGGTCCAAAATAACATAAAACATAGAACATCATACTTAACATGCAGCCAGCAAACAGGCCAAATTGTACCATGCTTACTCTGTCTCTTTTCCACACACATTAAAAAATACCATGGTACCTTGTAACTCAACGTCCCTAAACTTAGTCTTTGAAACTTGACGCCCTTCGTCAAAAAAATTGTACGCTTAAACTCAGCGTGTTCAGTTTTTTAAATTATTTATTCATTTCATTTCAAATTAACAATAAACAGCCACTTTGTTTAGCGCTCGTCTTGAGCGGTGCGGTAAAACGTCATCAAAGTGCGAATATGAGACGAATCTGCATTTGTGTGGATTATCAGTCAAATCCACTTTGAAAGCGTCCACGTTTCTGTGTATATCTGGAATTGTTTGGTTTTATTGTATTGTTTATTGCATTTAACTGTTTTCACTTGTATTTCAGTGTTTTTATTTTATATTTGCGTTATTTTCAGTGTATAAGTGTCAAAAACAACCCCATTATACTCATACCTATATAATATATTCATACCTTGAAACTCAACGTTTTTTAAACTCAACGCCACTCCCAGAACCAACTGACGTTGAGTTTCAAGGTACCACTGTAGTTAAATATTTAAAATAATAATAATAATAATTTAACAGAGAACTTTAAATTTGACCTACCAATCAAAAACATCATTTACACTAAATATCCAAAAGTATGTGGACATGCCTCCTTATTATAAAGCTAGGTTGTTACAGCATCACCCAATTCAAACAGACATATAAAATTAATTATAAAAAATAAATGACATCCCTCCAACTTTGTGACATTTCAAAATCTTGTGTAAAGTGTATTAGCTGCATAGTGGGAGAATATTTCATATTAATGATCATAGTTGTGGAATTGGATGTCCAACAGCTCACGGTCAGGTGGTCACACAGTGTATAACATCAATACTTATCTTTTAGTTCACCTTGATTTAGTGCTTCAAATCAAATACTTCTTTAAATCACAGCAGGTTAATTTTATTAGATTTTTAAATGTATCTCTACTCTTACATGAACCCAGACACATATGACCTAAAGATGCTAAATAGTAGCTAAATCTTTCCTTTTTGTAATACATTTAAATGACTCTAGTAACCATCTCATGTTTAAAATGAGTCTACAGTATTTAGCAGAGAAGAGGCAGCATTTTAATACAACAAGCACAATGAACTTGAGGGAATGACCATGGATGACCGTGCAACACTGACAGAAATACAAGGACAGAAAACAGGTTTGGAGTGAGCTAGGACCTGATAAGCAGTGTGCATTCGAGCTAGCATTAGTGTGCTGGTTGTTATTTGAGGCATCTGCGTGGTGAGACTGCTGGTAGGAGGCACTGTGGTAAGGCTGGTAATGGTGAGAGGAGGAGGACGGGGAGTGGGTCCTCCACCGACCCCGCAGCGAGGAGCTCCTCTCGGGGACGTCCGGGAGCAGTTCCTGCAAGAGCCGACGCAAAATGCTGTCATCTGGTAACCTCGCGGCTCCGAGCCCTTTCTCAGCCCTTAGGTGGTTATAAATGTCCTGTAGTGCAGCATCTAACGCCTCGTACATGGCTGTCTTTGATTTGTGATGGCTGGAGCGGCTGCGGTGCCGCTGAGTCGGTGAGGAACCTCG
Organism: Trichomycterus rosablanca; assembly: GCF_030014385.1. Lineage (NCBI taxonomy): Eukaryota > Metazoa > Chordata > Actinopteri > Siluriformes > Trichomycteridae > Trichomycterus > Trichomycterus rosablanca. The sequence goes on along the minus strand of NC_086001.1, from coordinate 4,857,184 downwards.
CTTCTTGCGGAAAGGCACCGGGCTGACCAGGAAGGCCAGTTTGGAAAGGCCTGCTTCGCTGCCTGACTGCTGTCCCAATGGAGGCGTGATGGAGGTGCGGCCTTCCTGTTGTGCCCGCTCGTGCTTCAGCATGGTCGTGAAACGAGTGTAGGAGGCCGGGCAGCGCCCCTTGCAGGAGCTGATCAGGTGGCGGTGATGGTACCCTTGACTCTGGCCGAGACTCTGATGGAGATGGTGGTGATGACTGTTGTGACGCCGTCCGTTGTGGTAATGGTGGTGGTGGTGGTGTACAGAGCCACAGAAGCTCTCCGACGAGGCTAACGAGCAGTGGTCCAGGTCACTCTCGCTGCAAATTGAGGACCTCTCGATCTGAATGAAGTCGCTCAATTCTGATGCGCAAGCGTCCATCTCACTGTCTGAAAAGTCCTGCTGCAGGTGCTGGTTCTGCCTGACCACCGGAACCAGGCTGCGGTTTTCTGCACGTGGTTGACCTTCTGGAGGACTTCTAGCACTTTCTGGAGGGTTTGGAATAGGGTCTTCATCCTCCAGAAGTGACTCCACTGAGAAGCGTCGTTTGGGACAGTGGCTACCTTTCGAGGACCCCGGTGTCGTGGTGCCTGATGGTGTGTTTTCCTCGCCAAGATCTGGCATGGACTTGGACTTCTGGATTAGTTGCTCGTATTCTGAAATTCGGTTGGGTACCATGCGCTGTGGTACCTCGTGGCCTAAGGGTGACCACGCGAGCAGGCTTTTCCTCTGCTGCTGCTGTTGGCGCTCCAGTTCGAGGATGCGGGCTCGGACGGAGCAGATGACCTCAGAGGGAAGCAGCTGCTCTCGGTCGATGTGGTGCATAGTTTTGTAAAGCTGCAGGAATCCTGGGGTGTCGTGGGCCATCTTGCGGCGACGTCGGCACGCCCTGGGGGACGAATTAAGACTTTTCGTCTGCGGCTGCTTGTGTTGCTTGTTACCTTCGCCGAGCGGCGACCCGCCGCTCTCCGAATGATTACCGTTCATTCCGACGTTGCCGTCGGAGAGCAAGTCATCGCAGCTGCGAGATTTGAGGCGTGGTGAGGTATCCGCGCCTTCCTCGTCCTCCACGCTGCTCCAGGTATCGGCACTGTCCTTTTGGGACACCTGCCAACCATTTTTAAAGCTTATAGATTGCTTGGAGCTGCGCAACGTTGACGTAGAAATGGAGAGAGAGTCTGAGGAGAACTGGGAGGACACATGCTCCATACCTGAGGAGCTTATTGATGGAGAGAGGGACTCAACAGCGCCCCCGACTGCAATGGCAACAAACGCAGCATGCCAAAAGAAAGGAGACAGGAGCAGAAGTTAATAAGAAAGGAAGAAAGAGAGTAAGTGTGCTTATAGCAAGAGACAGAGAAGGACAGGCAGAAAGAGAGACGTTAGTGTGAATATTTCTTGTAAATGAATGAACATCAAACACTGACAACTAGCATTAATATTTAAATAGCTAATACAAATAAAGATTGTTTGCAGTTTATTAGGTATACCTATCCTGTACCCACCATAATTGTTATGTTATTATATGTTTATTATATGTGTTTAATAGAGAGGGATTTGATTGACAGGAGAAATGGAATGGGAGAGCATTTACCTCTCATCACAGTGGGTGTACTAAAAAGAACCAGTCACTTGTAACAGTAACTGGTTTTAAAAAACCTTTAGACCCCAACACAGTCTGCATGGTTTGGTGACACCCCCTGCTTTACCACATCTGCAGCGGGATATTCAGCTAGCCCACCAACGCTGGGATTCTTAACTCCTTGGTTCGAATCTCAGCTCTGCTACTGGTCGGGTGGGCGCCCTCTAGTGGGCACAACTGGCAGTGACAAATTGGCTATCAGTCTGCTGGGTGAAAAACGACAGATCTTATAAGTCAGTGGGGTCAAGAACTCCGGCCTCATAAGCAAATCCACCAAATAAAAAGGGGTCGAGAGACTGCGAACGTGCCGGAGGGGGTGTGGAGCAGGTGACTAACTGGCTATGCTAAAATCAGGAGTAAAAAAGAGAAAAAGAAAAAAAAAGGTGCTACCGGGAGCTTGGATGGCGCAGCCGTAAAACTTTCAGGTAGACCTCTCATGAAATGGTCAGTAAGGGTCAGTACAAGATAGACGTACCTAATTTATGAGACACTAAGCATATAAATACAGCGTATGATCCGTCACTGTGACTCGTTATTGTAATCCAGCACGTACTAGCGTGTGTTTGTACCTTTTATTTTAGCAGGGGATGAAGGTGATGAACATATGGCAGATTTCTTCAGCGTGTTGGCTTTGTAGGGCTCGAGTCTCAGGGCCGGACCTGCATTCTCGTTTCCTGAATTCTGCTGAGTGACGGTCGGCTCTGACTTCCGTCTCTTCCTGTAGTCACTGACGGCAACATCGCGAATCACAAAACTACAAAAACTATATTATTTAAACGTTGCATGCTGACTAGCCAGCCGAATTGGTTATGAATCGAATTTTAGTGGAGTCAAACATGTTTTATAACAACTTAAGCAACTTCAGTAATGAAAAAAACAACTACAACTATTTGCTTTGCAGTTCAACAACCAATTAGTCAAAGTGTCTAATCAAACATAGTCGAGCTTCATTTTAGCTATAGCTCTTATGAGTATAAACCTCATTATGAACTTAAGTTTCCACAGGGATTTCTATTTCTCTTATCTTTAGGAGACATAATAAAAGCCAATGTGTTCAAATAAGGGTAGCCTGGCATAGTCGGCCTGCTATAATTTCTTTAAAGCAACCATCCACCTTATGATTACTAGTTCATCACCTTAACCACTGAGCTACCGCTGCTCCTAAACAACTGGGTTTTGTCTGGCATCTGACATCTAGACCAGTCCAACACCTGCTGTTTTTTAGCATGGCTACTATTTCACACCTCAGTCTTTAACCTTACAGCAGGGGTATCCAGTCTTATTCACGAAGGGGTGGTGTGACTGCAGGTTAATACCAACTAACAAGGAACAGTTCAGTAGATCGTTTGTACCAGCAGCGATCACATTGAACACTAAACCACTATCAGGATAGACTCATGAAGCATGATTTTGCTCTCTGTTTATGGAGCCTACATTACACTCCTGTTAATATTAACTGCACAAAACACCTTACAACAGTTTAGTATATTACATATTACATATCTTCATCTGATAATAATTTACTGCAACAACACTTTTTTTTATATTACATAAAAAATGTAATATTTCTACAATAAAATATATTTATACAATATACTGTATATATATTTTACAATAAAAATGTAATATATTTTTACAATTTTTTTATATTACATACAACATTTCTTTTTATTTATTTAATTACATGTTGTACAATAATACTCACATACTTAATACTTTTGGCTTCAATGTATCTTGAGCTGCTATAATAACTGACTTTCCTATGGGATTAAAAAAGTGATTGTTCTGTCTGTCTGTCTGTCTGTCTGTCTGTCCAAAACCAGATATTCTGTTGATATGAATATCTGCAGTCACACCAGTGTTTTGTAAATAAGAATAAACACTCCCTATCTACACCTTATTGCAATATGTTTAGATGCCTACACTGACATTACAAGCACCTCCACAATAACAGCTGCTAACAGAGTTAGTGTTAGCAAGGACGTTCACACAATCCTTTAGAGCTGAAGAGAAACCAGAAATTGAGCAGGAGATCAACCAGAGCTGTCTGCATAAATACACACCACATAGAAGAAGCTCATGCTACATCAACGTCCAATCAAGAAACCGCTAAAGAAAGAGGAAGTCGACTCACCTAGAGGTGCTGTCCGGCCTCTCGGAGGGCGCGAGGTAGAGAGATGTCTAAAAAAAAAAAGGTCACGAAAGAACAGAGGAGTGAGATGCTGGAACAAAGAAGGCTGACGCTGCTTTTCATCCCAGTGCTACGCTCAAAGCCTTCCCCCTCTGCTCACATATAGACGGCTGGAAGCTTCAATGGTTCCACACCCCCCTACCCAGCTTAGAGGATGACCTCTGACCTGATTCAAAGAATGAAAGGACTTTATTTTTAAGGAACCACAGTAACCCCAACAAAAATCATTATAATATTTGTGTTCACTGAGGGTCCACGTGGCAAATGGAACTAACGTGGTGGTCTATTACTACATCCTTCAGAATTTGCCCCTCCTCCTTGATTCTCTCCAGCAATGTGATTCATCCAGACTTCTCCTGTTCTACCCACAATGCACCGAGACGAACGATGAGGGAGAAAATTACAGCAGGTCAATACGACTGCAGTGCTACTGCTAGAGGAAAGATGCTGTTCTGTTAATGAAAAGATTGCACCATCAGTCCTTCGAGGAAGTCAAGGTTCCTCATAAAATGACAACAACAAAACTGCTTTTATTGCACCATTTGTCTAAAACTAAGACAGGTTGGCACCAGGGTGTTATCATTTTATCTAATGCACTGTAATGTTCTGCACCTGAATGATTGGAACACATCGTTTCTTTGTCCAAAACCGTTTTCTATTATGATGGGAATGTCTAGGGAGCTCTGGAAAGATCTTATTATAACTGATTATAGGTAAAAGTCAACAGTTTCACTGGGACGCCTTTTCTAAGCAACTTCAGGTCCCAAGATCATCTGTACAAACAGCTGTCTGGAACTACAAAGTACATGGAACACTGGTCTCTTTGCTCAGAAAGAGGACCTGTCCCATGCTGAAGTGAAATCTGTCTGCACAGTCAGATCCAAAAAAACACAATGAAAAGTTGTTTGAACTCAGGTGTCACAGTCCAAAGCCAAGCAGGCTTTACATGGCCATGGGCTTAGAACCCAACTCAAACATTAGCACAATAAAGCTTAACGGAAGTTCGTTGCCAATCACATTGACAAAAAACAGCCTTGCAGCTGTTTCACAGATAAAGTAAATAGCTTTGCTGGTAATTTTACTGCTACTGCTTGTTTGGGCTGTTTGTTTCAATGTGTGTGTGTGTGTGTGTGTGTGTGTGTGTTTGTGTGTGTGTGTGTGTGTGTGTGTGTGTGCATCATCTGAATTACTTTACTTACAGAATAACCTGAACACCGCTGTACTCAATTTCAACCAGACACTTCAACACTACTGAGAAACTAAAACTGTGATGGAACGTGCTGTAGAATCCAGGTTAAAGATCCAGTCAGAGTTGTGCCAGAGGCTTGTTGCTGGTTATCAAAAGTGACTGATTAAGGTGTTTTTATAATTTATAACAGTCCTTTATAAAATAAATTTAAGTTAAACTCATCGTGTTATGTACAGTATAGTGATAAAGCAAGAGAAGAGAAATAAAACTATAACATACTGGAAAGAAGAGTGAATAGAGGAATGATGGATAGATGGAGATATGGATGGATAGACGAATGGATGGATGGAGGGATAGATGAATTAATGAATGGATAAGCGACTGGATGAATAAATGAATAGACAGATGAAACTGGATGGATGAAACAAAAGAAAGGTAAAGACAGGAGAAGGTTCGATGGTTGATTTGACAGATTGATTTAATGATTGGCGGATGGATCAATGGATGGGTTGATAAATTTAAAGATGTAACAAAAGTTTAAGAGAAGGTTGGTGAGAGGATGAATGGATTGATGGATGGATGGATGGATGGATGGATAGATGATTTGATATTGGATGGATGGATGGATGATTTGATATTAGATTGATGGATGGATGATGTGATATTAAATGGATGGATAATCAGATGAATGAACAGACTGAGGAATGGACAGATGGACAGATGAATGGAAGGTTGGATGGATGGTTGATTTGATATCAAATAGATGGATGGAGGAATGAATGGACGGACAGACAGATGGATGGCTGGCTGGATGGATGGCTAAATTAATAGATGTAACAGATGTCAAAGAGCAGGTTGGTTAAAGGATGGATCAGATGGAAGAACAGACTGAGGAATAGACGAACAGACAGACGGATGGATGGATGGATAAATTAATAGATGTAATGCATGCTAAAGAGAAGGTTGGTTAAAGGATGGATGGATGGATGGTTGATGTGATATTAAATGGAAGGACAGATGGACGGATGAATAGACGGAAGGGTGAACAGAGACAGGCGGATGGATGAAGCGACGGAAGGATGGACAGACAGACAGACGGATGGATGAAGGGAAAAAGCAGGTGGCATTACCTGTGCACGGGGGTGGGTGGAGCACTCAGGTGTGTAATCCAGCCTCTTTTTAGGAGGCTAGACTCCCAGGTGTAGCGGTGAAGAAAAGAAGGAGTGGAGATGAGGTGGAGAAGCAGGTGCATCATGGGGGGAAAAAGAAAAAGTTGGAAAAAGTGACATTAGAGCACAAAAACTCGACACAGACACACCAACACTCTGCATGTAAAATCAGGGGATGCTGATGTTAAAGTGTCAGGCTGGTGTCATCTCACATTTTAAATAGAAGCGCTAGTCAAACTTGGTGTGTGTATGTGAGCATGTTAGAGCAGCTGTGAAGCTTCAGGTTTGGATAAGTACATAGATTATCCACATCCTTAAAAAAAAGTCCTGCTTGTTTACTTGATTAGTCACAAATAAACAAGAACTTTCACTCCAACCAAAGAATTAAAGCAAGAAAGAAAGGAATATTTAACCGCCCTTTGTTTTATGATTTGAAATATCTCTGGTACATACATCCACTCTAAATATACACACACCACGTCTTTTAACTTAGTGATAGAGGGAAAATATTCAGACTCCACAACAAACCATCTGTACAAGAACGTTTAGCAGCATTGTGGTTCCACTTTGACCCATTCGTCTTCAATTCCTCAATCTTTCAAAATCCTTCATACATCTTGAACTGGATTCAGGTCAGGAGATACAATACAGGGAGCCGTGCAAGAACCTTCACCTTCTTTAACACTCAGCTCTGAGATTGTTGAGCTTTATGTTAGCCTGGTGTCATGTTGAAACATCCAGGTTTAGTGTCTTGATTAAGATCAGATTCTCCTCTAATATGTCCGGATATATTTGCTCACTTTGTGCTTGTGTTTCAGTGGTGTGTAAGGCACCAGAAGTGTTTATCAAGAAGCAGTTTCATATGATGCATATGATGTGTAACTGTTGTTTCTGCTGTTTTCAGGTTGTCCTGCAGCTGTTTTCCCTATTTATTACTGGTCTTAGAATACATACAATTTGTGGTGCACCAATCTGGGGACGATTTTTCACGTTTAGGATTATTAAACCAATTGTGCTGACAAGGATTTTAAGGAGTCTGATGTGGCTCTGTAGCTTTTTCATTAAGACGTTTAATTAAAAGCACAATGTTAAAAGACATGATGAGTGTAAATGAAAGAGGATATATACACTGGAATTATATAAAACAAAAGCAAGTGTTAAGATTTTCAATCCAATAAATAAAATTATACTATAATAAACTGAGATAAGTGTGAGGCCATTGTGGGGATATAAACATTATATTGGCACATGCCATGCACATTCACACACCTACCCCACACCTACAGTCAGCTTCTAAATTATTGGCACCCTTGGTAAATATGGGAAAAATAATGTTATGAAAAATGCTCCTGTTCATTATAATATCGACAATATGAAAGAAATCTAACCTTTATTTACATAGCAAATTCATCCCAGGGAAAAAGAAAGTTGTTGCATTTAGTGCTTTAGGAAACCTCAATTTTTCTTTTTTCTATTTTATTTCTGCATTTTCTCCCAATTTAACGTAGTCAATTTGTCTTCCACTCCTGGCATCTGCCTGCCTGCCTGCCTGCCTGCCTGCCTGCCTACCTACCTACCTACCGACTTTGCACTAGTTTTGGATTGTTGTTCTGCTGAACGCTTTAAGCGCCACCCTGCTTTAGCTTCCTCCCATCTCTTTAAATCACCTGGTACTTACTGGAGTCCATAATACCATCTGTTACTGAAGGGAAAGCAGCTTCATCATGCTGGTGAATAAGGAAAGTTGGGAGAGCGTCTTTTTTTAAACAAGTTTACATTTTTATTGGATAAAGATTAGATTTTCCTCATATTTTTCACACGTCTTTACAGAGGGTGCCAATAATTCGGGAGCTGAAAAGACACATCGCAGTGCATCAGTCACACATGAGCTCTTCCCTCCCTCACTTACCGGCCGACCAAATTCCAACTCAGAAAAGAACTTAAACCAAGGCTCGTTTTCTAAATCTATCTCATCATCCCCTAAACCCAAACTCTGCAGCGCAGGGGGATGAGAGAAGGACAAAAAGACAGAGAGAGATGAAGGGTGAATCATTTAGCAAGGCATGATGGGTAGAGAATGGAATATGATAATAAAAAAACAGGGGACAAGAACTATTCAGCAAGAACTTTCACTTGATCAGGGCCGCAGTGGGCCTGGTACCTCATGAAACCACTGGACGCAAGTCAGGCACCATACGTCAGACAAGTCAACCACTCTCATCCATTCATACACTTACTTACTTACTTACTTACTGAAACCATGGCTCAGCTTAGAGCAGTTAATCCACCTTCCGCATGTGTTTGGGATGTCCCGCATGAAAACCCATATACACATAGTCACTGACTGAAGGTCTGAAGTTCAAACGCTGCTTCTTAGGACCACATTGTTACTATATGACACCTACGTAGCCAGCTGTGACACCAGGCACCATATTTACTAATACATAACACAGTATAGCCAAAAGTATATGGACATTTGTCCATTACATCTATATGAGCTTGTTGCCCTTCCATATAGCCTTCTAAACAAATAAAAAGTCTTTATGAGATTCTGGAGTGTGTCTGTGGGATTTTGTGCCCAGTTAGTCAAAAGAACAGTTATGAAATTGTTGAGAATTTGATGTTGAGAAGATGAGAAGGCCTGGCTCCCAACTGACATTCCAATTTTTCCCTAAAGTGTTTAATGAGACTGAGGTCAGAATCGAATTTATACACCTGATAACAATGGGTGTGGCTTAAACAACTGAGTGGATGAGACATCATACACTCACACATTTACTCACTCACACACACACACACACACACACACTCACACCTAGGAGGAATTCAGGGCTCTTCCAGCAAACACTTGGTAAAACCAAGTTCAGTCAATTAGCTTAAAGACAATCGGTCTTGTGCCTACTACTACTACTACTACTACTAATAATAATAATAATAATAATAATACAGCGTATACAGCAAATGTCCTATATAGTATCATTTAAATATCATGACTAACAGCAACAAACTAAAAGATTATTAATCAACATAAAGGGAAAAGCGTAAATGCAATTCTTTGACTCAGCTCACCGGTCTTTCGTGCTCCAGGACGGAAGATTTACCCGGCTCATACTCAAAGATACTGCGCGGCTCGGCTCGATACCGTCGGGTGTCCACTTTACGATCCTCAGGGCTCCACTCGTTCCTTATACAGAATACAGAGAGGAGACGATTACTAGTATTTTGCACCCATACTCACATATTTTTTCCCTTTCGATACCGATACTGATTCATAAACAGCAGCAGAATCAACCGGACAGAATCACAGACGAGGCCTGGGCATCTATTACTGATTTTATTGTCAATTCTTTGTTAACAGATTGTTTCCTTATTCCGCACATTAGCATGACTTGCAGTTTTAAGTACTAACTTACTTTCATTTTAGCTTTCATGCTAACATTAGCTAGCCCGTTTGCATCGACCTTAAGGGCTACATGAAGTACTTCAAAGAATAAGTAAACTCTTATTTAACCCAAAATCCTGAGATCCTGAATTTAAAAGCAAACAAAAAAGGCTATTTCCTGTTTAGCTTTTAGCATTTTATTCTTACTAATATTCTTCAGATTCAGAAAGTATTCAGAACTGATGAGTTTTTGCACCCTTTATTGTGTTGTGGATTTGATTCTGAATGAAAACAAATGTGAGAATGTGAGTTTTACAAATAAAACAATAAAATCATTTATTTAATACTTTGTAGAAGCTCGTCTGGCAGCAATAACAGCTAGCCTGTTAGCAATAGCTGAGTGGCTAAAACAGGATAAAGGCTTCAGTCTGTTTTGTTTGTACTTGCTTTGTTTTGAGGTATGTTAGCTGATTAATCTTAGCTCACTAGCTAACCAAGCCAAACAAATCCTGGTCCATAAAACTAAAGTCTTACTACGCCATACGCCGTTTCACTCTAAAACTATACCAGGTTTGTCTTATGTATATTGTATTTTATTATTTACATTTTAGGTTATAATTTGTGCTTCACATTGTCTGTAACATTCAAACAGCTAACCTGTAAATATTCAACAGGTTAAAGCTGATTGATGGAGATGAAGACAGTAATTGAATCAGAGACGAGGTCTTACGGATCATGTGGCTGCTCTTTGTCCCGGTCCAGGTCTCGAGAGCGTAGCTGCAGGAGCGAGGGCATGGGTGGCGGTGGAGGAGGGACGGGGCTCGCCTCCTGAGGGGTTGGGGCTCTTCCTGGTTCGCTGGCATTTCGGGACAGCGGTCGATAAGTGTGTGTCTGTGGCGGCGGGTGAGCATGGACGGGGTCGTAGTTTTCTGAAAGGTGAAGACCAGACGTACAGTTGTTACGAACCTATATAACATGCAGGAATGGATGTGATTGGTTAAAGCATCCATATATACAGCTGAGCTCAAAAGTTTACATACACTTGTGAGGGACTGGTATTTTTATTACAGTCCAGTCATTTTAATGACTTCTGTAGCTGTTCTTGTTTTGTGTGTAAGTTCGTTACTGAGTGTTTTGTGTTTTTATCTGCTGGGTCAAAAATACACGTACTTATTTGATGATATGTCTGTTGGCTCTTTTTAAGCTTCTGGTACAATTCTCTTTAGATATTTGTTTGTTTTCCGGCACAGACTTTTAGGCACAGATTTTTAGGACAGTCCAAATATTTTTTGATAAGACTGGGATCAAAACAGCATTCCAAAGACTTCATTTTAGCTTCATTCAATCATTCTAACACGGTATTTACTTTTATATTTTTGCCATTTAGCAGACACCATTATCCAAAGCAACTTACAGTGGTGTGACAGTATACAGTCTGAGCAGTTGAGGGTTAAGAGCCTTGCTCAGGGGCCCAACAGCTGCAGCAGCAGTGGGGCTTGATCCAGCGAACTTTTGATTACTAGTCCAGTATCTTAATCACTAAGCTACAACTGCCCAAACACCAGTTCTGATGTTTGTTTTGGCTCATTGTCCTGCTCTCCTTCTATCAAAACAACCCTAGTGCTCAGTACTACCACCACCATGCTTTACAGAAGGTACTTTGTTTTTGTGTTTGCACTTCCACACAAAATTCTGGTCATTGTGGCCATACAACTGAACCTTTTTTTATCTGACCACAAAAATTCTCATCCAGGCTTCAGTCAAGATTTACAGACAGATTTACTTTTGGGTGTGATTTTTAACCTTGGCAAAGATACATCTGTTCCATGTACTTTAACTTACAATCAATTGTTTAAACAAATGATATTGGATCGCGAAGTTGCTTTGAAATGGTTCCAAGTGCTTTGTGATTCCTGACTTAAAATCTATGTTCTATGCGACTTTTCCACTCAATGTTTTGCAGTCGTTCAGTCACAAAGAGAACAGCTTCAGAAATCAGACACTGTATGACATAAATGTTTGATACAAGTGTGTGTAAACTTTTATACGTAATGCTTGTTGGAATTTAGCACACATGCAGCTTATTAGAACGTACCGTTATTCATGACTGTGTAGTTGCCGCTGTAAGCATCTGCATAGGCATAATCATCATCTGTGGAGGACATAAGTTATTACAACTCACGAAGAATTACAGAGGTCTGAAAAAGTAATCCCCTCTCAACTAAACACTGTATAATTTGATATTAATCTTTCATGTTCCTGCGGACGAATTTTAGCTACACTCTTCTTTAAACCGCTGGTTTCAGGTATTAACGGCTTATTTCAGTTCTCACCATGGCTTCCCTATTGGGTTCAAATCATTTATTCAACTAGACACCACTAATACTGGCAAAACTAAAACTGCTGGCTTGGTGGGTAGCACTGCCACCTCACAGCAAGAAGGTCCTGGGTTCAATTCCCACATGGAGCAGTTTGGGTCCTTTCTGTGTGGAGTTTGCATGTTCTCTCCGTGTCTGCGTAAGTTTCCTCCGGGAGCTCCGGTTTCCTCCCATAGTCCAACAACAAGCAGTCAGGTGAACTGGAGATACTAAATTGCCTTTAAATGTGTGTGTGAGTGTGTTTGTGTGTCTGCCCTATGATGGACTGGCACCCTGTCCAGGGTGTTTCTTTGTGCCTTGCACACACTGAGAGCTGTAATAGACTCCAGCACCCCCCACGACCATGACTAAGATAAGCGTCTAAATTTAAGCCTGGCTTCAATTAACTAAACTGGTTTACCAGTTTAATGTGGTAACTGAATAAGTAAGTAAGAGTTAAACACTCAGAGGGGCAAATACTTTGTTACACGACTGTAACTCAACACATTATTTTTATTCAAAATTTTTAAGAAAACAAGCTCACCTGGTTTATGCACCGTATGAATCTGCTTAAACATAGTCTTGTACCAGTCCTTAGGTCTGTCTACAGTCTGTGGAGCACACACACACACACAAACCTTAAACACACCTGTCAGTACAGTAGTTGCATAATCTGCATAATCTTGCTTTCATGCAGCATTTGAAATCAGTGTGGAATCAGTATGAATACACAACTCAGTAATTATTAGGGTGTCCACATACTTTTGACCATATAATGTACATTAGACATTGATGTTTTAAAGCTGTAACTAATCACACAACTTGATACTTGCTACATATTTCACAAGAAACACACCAGTGCTGATGCTGATAACCGTATTGCAGTTTTACTCACTGTGCGGATGGCGAGAGGGATGCCCGACTCATCTACAGGCCCAATGCCCTCGTAATGTGGCGCTCTGATCACAGAGACTTTCTTCTCCTCCTCTGAAAAGCGAGCGATCGGCGTGGTACTGCGAAGAACCGTCTGTCCTACTGCTACGGTCTGTGTCTGCAGCATCTCTGAGCCTTCTGAGAACGAGAAAATGAGACGAGTCTCTCAGAGTGATTACAGCGATACACAGTGATAACAGTGTGGAGCCACAATGAAAGAACTTCAATTAGCACTCATAGTACACTATATGGACAAAAGTATTAGGACACCCCTGTAATAACTCGGTTATGTGAAGGAAATTATATGCCTCCAACTTTGCTGCAACAGTTTAGGGAGGGACTTTTTCCCTCATTTTTTTTATTCACCTTCACAATTGTATACCCATTAAGACCCTATGTATAGTTATTTATTTTACATATTATTATGATTATTCCAGCACAAACCCAGCTCTATAAAGACATGAAGAAAAGCTCGGTTTAAAGAAACTCTGCACAGAGCCCTGACCTCGGACCCACTGAACAGCTCTGGAATGAACTGGAACATTAACCAAGATTTTCTTGACCAATATCATTGCCCAGTTATGCAAACGCTCGCACAAATTCCCACAGACATACTTAAGACATAAGTATTGTAAAAACCCTTCTTAGAAGAGTGGCTGTTGTTATATCAGTAAAGATCACATTTACCTTGGATGTACAACAAGCTCATGGTCAGGTGTCCAAATACTTTTGGTTATATAGTGTATGTGACACAATGTGAGGCAACAGTGCTACAACAAAACGGCAGTAAATGTCAAAAAAAGCGCCTAGACGTCTATGTAGACGTGATTGGCTATGTCTGAGGGGACGCTGGCTGAAGCCCTGTGATGAAGTGGTGGGCCCACCTCAACCCTGACCAGGATAAAGCAGTTGATGTAAATGAATAAACAAATGCATTGCTGTATGTACACTTTTGACCCAACAGATTTTAGAAGATCCGAAATTAACCTGTTGGACAAATTAAAGAATTATGTTCTAATCAATCAGTCACAGAAAAAGAAACCACTGGTCTCCAACAACAAGGCTGTTTACAAGTGTGTGTAAACTTCTTACTCCAACTCTAAATGTAAATGAACAATAATCCAAGCGGATTGGGTGATTTGTGTGTGTGTGTGGGGGGGGGGTGCTGGTTACCCACCTGAGTGTCTCATCTGCTGGATCTGCTCTAGTGCTGGACTGAAGACGGGTGGAGGAGGACGCGGTGCAGGAGGAGAAAATGACCTCTGAGCGTGGGCACTTCCATTCACCGCCATCTGACCCTATCAACACAAGAGATCTATAAGACAGGGAATTGTGGGTATCGTGGTTCATAGACTGTTTTGTGCTCTGGGACTGTATTGTTAGCACAGAGAAAGAGACCAGACACTGAATCCATAATTAAAATACATTATAAGAAAATGTTACAGTAAACAGGAGATCAGATGAATTGTTAGAAGTTTATTAATGATTGAAGCTCAGAAAAGAATGTATTGAAGATTTGGGGCTCTATTTTCATATTTAAATCTCGGTAGGTAAAGAATGGTAGAAATAACTGGCTGATGGACGTAAGTTAGAACCAGTGCTTTTTTTCTCTCTTTTAGTTTGTAAAGGATGATCGTCATTTTGGCAATATTGGTCTTTAAGAGGCCATTTATGTCCAAAATAAGTCCTGGCTTGTGACAGACGTTCCAATTCATCCCATAACTATTTTGTAGGGTTTGTTGAAGTTTAGTTGAATTGAAAGCAATATATTTTTTATCATTTACCATTTATTTATTTATTTGTAATGATACAGTTAGGCTTTTGTTATTATTATTATTATTATTATTATTATGTATATATTACAATGTATATAGACCTAATACCATACAGGTAAATGGTTTTGGTTATAATTGTCACATTAACCATAGATATATAACTTTTTTTCCCCACAATGCTACTATTTGCATTTGTAGTAGGTGCTACCTGCATTTCGTTGCATTGTACTTGTATTGAAAAATGACAGTAAATCTATCTATCTATCTATCTATCTATCTATCTATCTATCTATCTATCTATCTATCTATCTATCTTTCTATCTGTCTGTCTGTCTGTCCGTCCGTCCGTCCGTCCGTCCGTCCATCCATCCATCCATCCAAACAAACACCCACCCATCCATCAATCCAACCAACAAACTTCATTCTATTTTACAGCCGGTCCCTCTGGTCCAAACCGAAATGTTGCAGCGATCTTTTGGCCACGCTCGCCCATGAGGGAATCTCCCTACATATGTATCCATTGTATCCATAGGCCATTGCTGCTGGCCCATACCGATCAATAATGCAAATGATCGGTTAGATCGAAGTGTGTCCTCACTGTAGCTATTTCTAGACTCTTTTAGTAATTTACTGGGGCAAGCACAACATTTTTATTGGATAAATAAAGATTAATTTTATTGTACACATATTTTTGGTTTATGATTTTACAGAACTAATAGAACTAATACTAATTAGTCCATTTGTTTGTGTTGTCAGTGGAAGTTACTGCTGTTGTGTCGGTGAGTTTCATAACAGTAATTGATGGTATATTACCAGACCACGTTTGTGCCTACACAAAAATAGAACCCCGAGAACGGCTGAAAGTTGGAGAGGTGATGTTAGAAGGATGATTAGTATTGGGATTAGACACAGGATCAGACTGAGCTGGATTAGCTTATCAGGGCTTGAAAGGTCCAAGGCTGGAAGATTTTTCAGACACAAGTACAAATAGATCATTTTAAACAAACCCAAAGTTCAGAACTATACAGACATAAAGACAGCACAAATTAAACACACGTACGAGGACATACAGCACAGATGCTACGTCTATTAAACATCAAACAGTTTGTGACGCAACAAACAATTGTGAGATCGGCGTGAAGGGGGCGTGACCACGTGATAGTTACATAAGTGCCAGCAGCGGTTGTTGAAGCAGTGGGGGTGGGGACGTCATCAGGGGCAACAGAGGCGTGGCTGAGTGTGGGTGAGGGGGTGGGCGTGGCTTCTGGGGAGTCCACGCTGCAGATCTGTAGCTCCTCCAGGACGGCGGTCGATGATGAAAACTGGCTTAGCACGGACAAGGACCGTGACGGAACGTTCGCCCCGGACAGAAAGTCAGGCGACTCCTGCCTCAAACGTTCACAGGATGACCCAAAAGCGGTGCTCCCTCTCGGCGGGGACACATCACGCTGACAGAGGGGAGGAGGGATGAAAGAAAGGATGAAGATTAGCACAACCAATGATCATGCTAGCAGGCAGGAAGTGAAACACCTTGTGAAAACGATGGATTGTACCACATTAGACGATTGCACTAGGGCAGCTGTGGGTCAAAAATGGTTTTTTGGTCAAGCATGTTTACCTGAGGAATCAAGAGCAAATATACACAACACAAATACAACATCTGTTAGAACATCAGGCATGTTTTCACCACAGGAACCTTTTTAAAATCTAGGAACATTTTCAGGAACTCAAGATCTGCTCCTGTCTTGCACCCAGTCCCTCCTAGGCCATAGGTCTAGTCGGAGACCAGGAACTATTGGGAAAACTTCAAAGTTCCTGGATACAATTTCTGTAAAACAGTCTAAAGACATAGTTAGGAACCATGTAGTTCAGTATTTTCCCACCCAGTAGACTAATGCCAAGTTCACACTACACGACTGGATCTCTTGTAATCGGGAGTCTTTCAAGTCGGTGTGTATTTCACACTACACAACTGATCGGTGATAGGAGGTTTCACACTACACCATCTATCACCAACTGGAATCACAGGCGAGCTTCTCTGGTCTCCCAAACTACGTTCTGTCATGAAAACAAATGCTAGAAGTGACGAGGGGTTTAATGATACCACGTCCAGAAATGCACATCAACAAGTAGCAAGCGATCATAGTTTGTGTGCTGATGTGCAGCGTAAAATCAAGTAGGAAAATAGGATTGTTCTATAGTGAGTTGGAGATTAATAAATATTTTTTTGCAATGCAGTGTGGGTATTATGTTTTGTAGAGAACGATAAGGTCAGAAATACTGTAAAACTTGTGTGTGTGCCAATGTATTCTGATATAAACTATATTACACCCCTGTCCCACCTTTTTTACAACTCCTCCCCTGCATTTCCCCTCACCCCGTATCTTGCGTTCTCATTGGCTGTTCGACATAGCACTCATTGCCAGTTGGGCGACTCAGATCCAGATATTTGACAAGCTAGATATCTCTCTTCTCTTCGGCCGTAGTTCACACACAGCAATTGAGAGCCGAGTTTCGATCGCCGAGCGAACGCCGAGTTGCTCCCGAGCCGGCAAATCTAACGCAGACCAGTCGGCGAGCCAAAATCAGGGCAAAAATCGTGTAGTGTGAACTAGGCACTAAGTGGCCAATTTTGTCTGCTGCAGGCACTGCTGATTGTGACTGCTAGGGGTGCACAGACTTGTGGAGTTCAGAATCTGCAGAATATCCTGCTGCACCACCTGGGCGCTCACTTGTATGTCATTCAAATGTTCTATATTTTCTGGTTAGTACAATAGCTCTGGATTGCTAGTTTGGGAGATTTCTATGACCCTTTCATAAGGTACTGGATAGAACCTTCAGAAAAGCTTCAGAATGCTTTTAGTTTCTCTAAAGGTAATTTTCAGACCTTTGTGGTTCCTCAAAAACTTCTAGAATTCCTCCTCATGAGAGTGCTTTAATTATTTAGATTCTTAATTGGTTCTTGATTAGAATTTCAGAACAAGCACTTTAGTTAAAATTCTTCAGTTCATTTCTAGTCCTGAAAAGGTTCCAGAACCTTGGTGGAAACATGCTTATAGCGTGTGATGCCTATTAGTGTGTGTTAAGTATTTCTGGTGCAGATGGTGAAGTCAGAAATGGCTGGATATTCTGTGGATAAGAAATGTCATGAAAAGTGATTACTTATGCCAAATAAATGTTATACCACTGTAATGCCTGCTGGTCTGGGTGGCACCGGGGGGCTTGGCATGAAGGCACCATGGTCCTGTTGTTCAGATCTGGATCCTGGTTGGGCTACAGATTTGGGGTGGTGTTCTGTACCTTTGGGAGCTATGTTGATGGAGAGAGAGGCTGTGTGGGTGGTAATGGAGGATGTTGAGTGGGTACGTGGTGGAGGGGATGGAGGGCTACCAGATACAGCTTTCTCAGTGTTAGCGTTAGCCACATTCTCGCTCGTTATCTTTACGTTAGTCTGGTTAGTGCCAGGGTAGCTAACCGAATTCGAGTCTGATCCTTCGCTAGCAAGTTTGAGAGATGAGACTTTGCGTTCCAGTATTTGACTAATGAAGTTGTTAGCATTAGCGTTAGCCTCTGAGGACAGGTCAGAGGTGGTGAAGGTGCGAGTGGAGTATGAGTGATGGGACGAGGAGCTGGATTTGATGGAATAAGAGTCGGATGGAACAAGGGAGCTGTATGACGGAGGGTTAGGGGTCATGTGATAGCTCTCTCTCCGAGGGGGCGGGAGTGGGACCTGATCGACACACATAAGAGTCAATCAGTAAAAAAGAATACAAGTAGAAAGATTTGTCAAACTGTCCTGCAGAACAGAAATAATGTCATTTATATTATTTACATTAGTAAAAGCACTGAACTCATTTTTAAAGGACAAATAAAAAAAATTTATAGGTATAAAAATTAATGTTTAAATGCTTTTGTATGGTTAAACTTGTTAACAGTATTTAAAATCATCTATTAATTAATAAATCCATTCATTCATTGTAATCTATTGTAATGTACATTATAATCTATTAACAGTATTATCTTTATTTTTATAATATTTACAATATAATCTTACTGTCATATAAATGTCAATAAATAATAAATTAAAGAAAAAAAACATTAAAAAATGTGAGACTTCGCCATGCTACAACAGTGCCACAGCTGACTGTGTCTGAGGGACGACTGATCATACAGGGTTTATCCTCATTCCTGCTGCAACAGCGACTCCTACTGTCTGGTCGAGGAGCCAGCATGGGTAGAAAAGTACACATGAGGCATACCGTGACCCACTGGTCCATTTTATCAGCTCCACTTACCATATAGAAGCACCTTGTAGCTCTACAATTACTGAATGTAGTCCATCTGTTTCTCTGCATGCTTTGTTAGCCCCCTTTCATGCTGTTCTTCAATGGTCAGGACTCTCGCAGAGCAGGTATTATTTGTGTGTTGGATCATTCTCTGCACTGCAGTGACACTGACATGGTGGTGGTGTGTTAGTGTGTGTTGTGCTGGTATGAGTGGATAAGACACAGCAATGCTGATGAAGTTTTTAAACACCTCACTGTCACTGCTGGACTGAAAATAGTCCAACAGCAAACAGCGCCCTGTGGGCAGCATCCTGTGACCACTCATGAAGGTCTAGAAGATGACCGACTCAAACAGCAGCAATAGATGAGCGATCGTCTCTGACTTAACATCTACAAGGTGGACCAACTAGGTAGGAGTGTTTAATAGAGTGGACAGTGAACGGACACGGTATTTAAAAACTCCAGCAGCGCTGCTGTGTCTGATCCACTCATACCAGCACAACACACACTAACACACCACCACCATATCAGTGTCACTGCTGTGCTGAGAATGATCCACCACCTAAATAATACCTGCTCTGTGGTTGTCCTGTGGGGGTCCTGACCATTGAAGAACAGCATGAAAGGGGGCTAACAAAGCATGCAGAGAAACAGATGTACTACAGTCAATAATTGTAGAACTTTAAAGTGCTTCTCTATGATAAGTAGAGCTGATAAAATGGACAGTGAGTGTAGAAACAAGGAGGTGGTCATAATGTTATGGCTGATCAGTGTATATTCTGCAGTGTGCAGTACACTATATCAGGTTCTTACCGCGACAGGACCGCTCTTGTCCTGCAGGGTGGGACGGCTACCCCGGTAACCTCTGGTAAGAGTCGAGCTGATTTCATCACCATTTCTGAATCCTTCTGTAACACTGCGTGACCTCCAACCATCTACACACAAAAACACAGACAATCCAACGTCCATGTACAAGCTAGCTCAGTGTTTCATACATCCATCGCATAAACCATTGGTAACTCTACAGTTAAGGTACTGGACTAGTAATTAGAAGGTAACTGGTTCAAGTGAGAGATAAACGTTAATTTACAGTAGAAGTATTGATACATAATCAATTACTACTTAGAACATGCTTAGGGCATGATTACAGTAGTCATATTCCAATATCTCAAGAATACTGCTACAGTGGAATGTTACTGAATATGTACGTGGTGTACCTGATAACATTTACATCTTCAGCATTTAGCATACACTTTTATTCGAAGCGACTTACAGTTGTGACAGTACACAGTCTAAGCAATTGAGGGTTAAGGGCCTTGCTCAAGGGCCCAACAGTGGCAACCTGGCAGAGTGCCTTAACCACATTCAAAACCCAGTTCTAGCTAATTTAGACCAATTATGTTCTAGCTAAGAGATCTCTGTTAATAGTGGAATCTTCTACTGTCATACAAGGTCACTGATGGGAGTATATAGGGGTGTTTATTTTTTTTCCTGTGTTATCACATTCACACAGTCTCTGTGTAAGACTCTGTTGGTCTGATCCTTCTATGCAGACAAGATTAAAACTCCTTTCTATCTATCTTCACAATCCAGTCTCTGAGCTATTTCATTAAGGGTTTTTCCTACCACTTTGCCACTGTTGGGCCCTTTCTCCTTTCACTACACGTCTCCTAGTTTCCTTTTCTTATACACTTTCCTGGCGACCTCAGAGCAAGGAGCTAAAAACCACAGAAAGGAGCCAAGGGAAGGAAATAGAACACACCCGGAGCATTCCAAACCGGGTACGTCAGTGTGCCACCAACTAGGTGCATATAATAATAAAATAAAACAAATATAATGTATATTTAATTAAGCAGAAACTATTAAACCTACCAGAGTCTGAAGAATGATTTTCACTACCTGAAACACAAAGTGAGAATTTTAAAATCACTTCTGTTTAGTATTTATTTATTTATTTATTTATTATGATTTTAACGTCATGTTTTACACTTTGCTTACATTCATGATAGAACAGGTAGTTACTGGTTACACAAGATTCATCAGTTCAAGCTCCTGGAGAAAACCCACACAGACACGAGGAGAACATGCAAACTCCACACAGAAAGGACCTGGACCGCTTCACCTGGGAATCGAACCCAGGACCTTCTTGCTGTGGGCAACAGTGCTACCCACCGAGCCACTGTGCCGCCCCATTAAGTTATGTATGACACGATGATCAGACATAAAATCCAGACACAACCTTAAATAAAGAACAAAAGTTCATTCATATTGGGGTGGCTCAGTGGGTAGCACTGTCGCCTCACAGCAAGAAGGTCCTGGGTTCGATTCCCAGGTGAAGCAGTCCGTGTCCCTCCTGTGTGGAGTTTGCGTGTTCTCCCTGTGTCCCTCCGGGTGTTCCGATTTTCTTCCCACAGTCCAAAGACGTGCAAGTGAGGTGAACTGGAGTGGTTTTGAACACACAGCAAAACACAGGACGTTCCTAGTTAGGGACACGTTCCCAAAATCAGGAACTGTTTCCAGAAATCAGGGATGTCTGGTCATCTGAGTCCAGTCCTACTTTCCCATCATGTGATCTCGACTGGAATTAAGAGGTTAGTGAAAATAAAGATAAATAACTATATAGTTATAAGTAAGAGGTGCATACCTGCATTCATGGTGATGATATCCTCTTAGCACTGCTAGCAATAAGAACCCACTTTCCTGCAACACACACACACACACATTTTGATAAGTGACACTAGCACAAATAAATATAAGTCAGATTTAATTTTGAGCACTAGCAGGTGTCTTTGGTCGAGAAACGTCAGAGGTTAAATTAAAAGGTTTAGTCTGATCGTATGACCTCACCACAATAGCTCCTTTTAGCTTGCTTTGCTAGCAAACAAGGCTACGGATTTAGATTGTACAGTGAACAGTCTAACTTTAGCGAGCCGGCGCAACGATGTGGCTAGCTACTCAGCTAGGAAACGTTGGAAGTGCTAGTAATGACTATGTGTGACTCGTAGTTGCTATGCATGAATTCAGGTCAATGACTGTGTGTTTATAAACAGTACTGGAACACAGCAGTGGTGCCTGATTGGAGCTGTAATGTGGAGCTAGCTTGGGAACCTCAGACCGGTCAGTAATAGAAGATGGCGTCAGTCTGCTGCGTTTGTGGTTTGTAATGTGTGAGCAGCAGCCTGGCAGGTACCATCCGTTATAGAGACAGAAATATACAGCGTAATATACGGCGTGTGTCTGCTATGTGTGCATTTTATAACGCCGTACACAGACACAACACGGCATGGATCAACAGACTGAACTGTGGTTGCCATGTTGTGTCCGATTTACTGCTCTGCACAGAGCGAGTTCGATGCAGAGATCAATAACTCAATAAATAATTCACTAACAAAAAACTGCAGTGGAGCCTCTGAATAGGCTGAGAATACAAGAAAAAATTATGCACTGTCGCCTCACAGCAAGAAGGTTCTGGGTTCGATTCCCAGGTGGGGCAGTCCGGGTCCTTTCTGTGTGGAGTTTGCATGTTCTCCCCGTACATGTGGGTTTCCTCCGGGAGCTCCACAGTAGAAAGACTGTAAATAGGTGAATTGGAGATACTAAATAGTCCATGACTGTGTTTGATATTAAACTTGAACTGATGAATCTTGTGTAACCAGTAACTACCTGTTTCTGTCATGAATGTAACCAAAGTGTAAAACATGGCATTAAAATCCTAATAAATAAATAAATAAATCATCTAATCCATAGAGTATACCATAAGAGGTATAGGTGATTTCCATTTAAGGAGTATAAGTCGTCTGTCAAGGAGAATGCCCAGACAATTCTTTCTAACCATCTTTTCTTCAACGTGCCCCTTTCTTATCACTACTAAACAAGTTGATACGAGTTATACGAGTTTCAATCTATGTCTGTTTGTGCTCCCTGTTTTAGCAGCAGCTTTGATGCCACTGTCCCGTAATTTAACCCTTGCTGCCAGGGTGTCCCGTCCTGCCGTGCCCCCTGCTAAATCTGTTTTACGAGCATGTCTGAATATTTACGTCTATTTACTGTACATACGGAAGCCAAGAATAAATGTACAGTTGTGGTCTGAAGTTTACGTACAGTTGTAAGAGCCTCTTCTAACAAGCCTACCTGCCATATAGAGGGGCGGCACGGTGGCTCAGTGGGTAGCACTGTCACCTCACGGCAAGAAGGTCCTGGGTTCGATCCCCAGGTGGGGCGGTCCGGGTCCTTTCTGTGTGGAGTTGGCATGTTCTCCCCGTGTCTGTGTGGGTAGAGGGGACTAGCAGACGACAGTCACCTGACAGTTGCCTCATTGAGCACTAATTCACTAATTCAGGTGGAAGTGTTTGTATTTATCACAATTACAAGTACCACTCTTTGGTAGCACTGGCAACCCAACTGGGGCAGTTGTCTGTCAGCTAGGAAGTGTAGAAAGTGTGCAGTTTTACATGTAATCCAAAAATAAATAGAGATGTAGAGGCAGAATCGGATTCCTCTTGGAGATTGGCACTGAAAGGACGGAAGGATATTTTTATGCCACATATTTTGAGGGCTGCCTGACCTGATTGCAGTTTGGAGCATTTGAGGCAACACTGTGATGTGTTAGTCTACACAACGGTGTGGGCTCCATCTCCTGGTATCCAGGACAGACCACAGAAATTCTAGTAAATGAAAGACGGTAGAGGAAAATGCTGCCATTTAGGTGAAGCTAATACATGAAAAAGATCTGAAGTGGCTAAATAAATCAACTTGTTTATCAAATATTATGTCCAGAATTAAGGATGGATTTACAAATACGTTTTCACAGCACTGTATGTAAGCATTCCACACTTCATTATTAAGTTAGTGTTGGAGAGTCAGTGGAGTTTATGGCAGGGTTATGTAAGGCAGACAACAATGAGGCACACACACACACACACACACACACACTCATTAGTGCTCTGTACTAATTGGAAGTAATTATTCTGCATACTCGAGGTCTTTAATGACCACAAAGACAGTCACACACACACACACACACTTGATGACTGAGTGCCCAGGCATAGACGGTAGATATACTGTTGGACTGCCCCTTGTCAATTGTGCCACAGAATTAAAAGTCATTTTTTACTTGAAAAAGATTTTAAAGCAGCCAATCCACCTTCTGCATGCTTTTAGAGACGATAATAAAACACAGTACCTACAGTAAACAGTCTCTAGTCAACAACCCCATCCAAAATGACGCACATGTGTAGAGTACCGCTTAGTCTACAAGTTACCATGACAACAAGCATCACATTTGATGTGTTTGGTTTTTTTATTTGCCTTAAAATTGTGTCTGGCTCACATGTACTTTACAGTACAGTATTAAAGAAAAGATGACTTGCAACATTACGAGGGGCATGAGATGGATGTTAGTCATGCTGCCAGTCACACGAAACATCTGGATGAAAGTGCACAGTAAAGACTGGTATGAACTTCTGCTGCAGGTGCAGGTGTTTACATGGCTATTATTCCTTTTTTGCAGTTTCCCTCATTTTTCTTCCCAATTTAGTCTTACCCAACTACCTGATTGCATTACGCTTCCTCTCCACTGATGCTGACCTTTACTCCTGACCGATGAGAGTCGTGCCTAACACACACCCCCCTCTGACACATGTGCAGTAGCCGACTGAGTCTTTTCACCTGCACAAGGCGAGTTCGTATGGGGCTCAGATTCACATATAGAGAGTCACAAACTGAAATTGCATGTGAAATGGCCTCAGACTGACTAGTGTATTTGGACTGAGGTAAAAACGTAGATGTATTATATTCCAATTGAGGTGTTTGTCGGATTATGTAAACATGGCCAATGAGTTCAGCCTTCTTAGTTCCCAGATCTTAATCCAGTACAGCACCGTTGGAATGTGGTAGAGAGAAAAAAATTGCAGCATGACAAAAACAAGATGCAATTAAGTCAAATTGTCAAATTAATTTTAACGTCTTGTGGAATCTATTCTACAAAGAACGGAGGCTTTTCTGTGAGCAAAGTGTTTAAATGAAGTGACCGTGAAGTTTATGGGTGTCTGTGTGTGTATGCATGACTGATCTGTGTGTGTTGCGTGATTGCATGTGTGAAAACTGGACTGTACAAGTGTGTGTGTGTGTGTGTGCTGAATGTGATTACAGTTTCACATTCCCCAGCCCTAATGAAACCCAATAATGTGTCTGTGTGTGTGTGTGTGTGTGTGTTTGTGTGTTTGTTAGTGTTCCCTTTCAATGCCTTTGTGCAAGTCCTGAACAAAACTGGACACAAACACACAGGAATGAGGAAGAAAAGAAATTGTAAAAACACCCCAACTCTCACACACACACACACACACACACACAGTACAGAAACGTTCATTTATTTACTAAACACTTAACCTGGTTCGGGTTGTTGTGCTGCCAGTTAATCACAGGACCCAATAAACTCGGTCATTTACACACTTATACCAATTTAGAGCAGCCAATTGCCCTACTAGCATGCATTTTAAAAGGTAGGAGATTTGTACCATTCAAATGAAACACATTTTTGCATTTTTTATAAATGTAATAAGGAGAAAACGTAAGGTACAAGCCAAATATTCAAAAATATCTAAATAAAAAAAGTTTAAACCTGTTGTGTAGTAGATTTTAAAGCATTTTTAATGCATCAATCTCACTAAAATCAATATCATTAGTGCATTAGGGGCGGCACGGTGGCTCAGTGGGTAGCACTGATGCCTCACAGCAAGAAGGTCCTTGGTTCGATTCCCAGGTGGAGCAGTCCGTGTCCTTTCTGTGTGGTTTGCATGTTCTCCCCGTGTCTGCGTGGGTTTCCTCCGGGAGCTCCGGTTTCCTCCCACAGTCCAAAGACGTGCAAGTGAGGCAAATTGGAGATACAAAATTGTTCATGACTGTGTTTGATATTGAAATTGAGAACTGATGAATCTTGAGTATTGAGTACCGTTTATGTCATTAATGTAACCAAAGTGTGTAAAACATGATGTTAAAATCCTAATAAACAAACAAACACAAAAACTGCCTAGCACGAGTCACCTTTTTCTTTAATACTAAACAAAGCAAACTCATTACACGTCTCTTAGTAAATACGGTCACGTGTACCTTCTAAAACAGTCAACATAAAAGGCTGAGCAGGGATTTTATAGTGGAGGTTTTGGTTTAGTCAGACGTTTCAGTGACCCAGAGCGTAAAACGCTGAATCTGATTTTTTATTCCTGCATTGTGGGCAACTGCAGTTTATTGTGGCCTGTGTTTGCACACTACTACACTAAAATAAATACTACACTACTATAGTAAATAAATACTACACTACTACAGTAAAATAAATACTACACTACTACAGTAAACTAAATCTAACAAAACAAACAGAGCAGCATCGTGAACTAGCATCATGAGTAAACAACCTGGACATGCATATAAAATGTGCATATAAATTAATGTATACATATAAATCATATAAATTATGGGTTCTTTGGCAAATGTTGTAATGCCTAGTAGAGAAAACAATAGAAACAATAATTTTTAAGAGGAAGAAACTTTAAAAAAAAAAAAAAATCAGAAGAGCCCTCCATCCTCCTTGGGTGGTCCAGGGTTAAAAGATGTGGGGTTTTTTTTGTCATATCTGTAAAGGGTCAAAATACATTATTTAAATGAAATGAAAAATGAATAAACAACAAAACCTAAACTGGTTAAATGAAGAATTTCCTCTCACCACAATGATCTAAAAAACCTGGTTTGATGTGACATTGTGCCAGGAAAAGCTTTTAGACTGGGACACATTATAATGCAGGTGTTGAGTGGTGCTGGACATTATAAGCACGCCGCCGCCTTTTAAAGTACCTGATTAAAAAGGGTCAGGGTCCTCGACGAGCCACGGATGACTGAGTTATCGCTACTAGCTGACAGAGGACATAACAATGCTGACCGATGATGTAATGCCCACATTATATACAGGCAGGAGGGTCGGGGTCACATTGCTTAAGTGTGTGCAGAGTTTATGGATTAGCATTCCGAATTAGTAGATTAATGCATGTAATACTTTCCTGTTTGGGGGAAAAAAGGCTGTCAAATTGTTAAAATCACTGAACATATTAGCTAGAATCTTGTAAGATAACATAATATAAGATAAGAGCCTTTTATTATCCCACAGGGGGAAATTTGCAATGTTACAGCAACGTTTAGAAATAAAGAGATATAAAAGTGTTCATACTGTACATATAAAAAACAATAGAAATCTAAGATATATAAAAAAAGATATAAAAATTACAAAAATGACAAAAAATAACAGAAGTTAACAAATATTGCACTGACAGCTTGTAGCATGTTGTGGTGAACCATACTGTACGATGCAGCATTTATATTATACTTGTGATTTTAATGTAGGATATTTAAATGTGCAGTAACTGAATACTTTGAATCACTTGGAATAGAAATTTAAATGTATAACTGAGCCGAGCTGAAAGTTACTGACATTTTCTGTAGCAAATAGTAACACACAGTGCTATATCACTAAATAGATTTGATAAATAAGGCTGTACCTAATTCACTGCCGTGAAAATCGCGTCACGGACTGTGAAAAAGCTATTTCCCGAGTAAATGTAAGGTTTGTGTTTAGTGATTTAACATTTTTCATTCATGTATCATATGAAATATGAGGTGCAATGTGCAGTATGAGGCGTCCAATCAATCATACGGTAATTAAGTTAATGTAACAGACTTTTCTGTGCTGTATTGTGCTGACAATGTTTGATGTGTGTTTATGTATTGAGTGTATTTTATCCCTCTGGTAATTCCTTAATCAATGGAAAAGTGCGCTTCTCTACACACGTGATCATCTCTGTGCTGCACCTCAAAAGAACAAGCCGGTAAAGTGTTCTGCTTTCGATACTCTGTCTATGTACAGTTTATTTCTTTCTTTATAAACTCAGCAAACTCTAAAGACGCTCGGTTACACCAGCAATCGGTTAGACAAAATGTTTGCCCACCGCTGGTCTAAGATGCCGAAGTCTAAAGCAGCTAAAAACATGACTCAGGTAATTGAGTTTTAAAAACTGCTAATCAATTCTGTAGACAGAGGGGGGGAAGGTGGTCAAAACACGGACGAGAAGTTTCGTATTTAAGACTGATGCCTTCACTGATTCCATCATTCAATTTATGAGTATAATTTAATGACTGCCGTGAAATTTGTCACTTTTCTGTAAAAATCTGTGAGATCTGTGATTTTTGAAAAACAAGGTCCATAAATTAATAACATTTTCCCATGAATTTAGTACGGCCCTATTCACAGGTAATAAACTGCTGTAGCACCTAAGCGGTAGCAAATGCTTTCTTAAGTAATACTTTTTATTTCTTAATTAATACTTTTTACTTCTTAATACCAAATATTTCTCTAAAATGTCTGTTATGTCTGTTAAAGTCTCAATACACACAAGCAGAAAAGGCTACCAGAAGGTGTGTTTATCAGAACTGTTGCCACAGAATTAAAAGCATCTCATTTATTAAATATAATTGATTTTCTACACCTATAAGTGTGTCTGAAATATTTGACCTCAATAAAGACTCGGGCGTCCATCAGCTGTTCCGGACGGCAATCTTCTCATGGCATGCCTCGTAGCTATTTGTGATTTATTATCACAGTACATCATATCATCATACCAATACATCGTCAGATCGCTAATATCATCACGTCTGTCTGGGAGGCGCAAATAGGAATAACAATTAGCCAAATAAGGCTTAACAGCAGCGTAAGTGTCTATTGCTAGAGTGCTTTGGGGTTATTTTTGCCGGCCCCCAACCTCCCTCGACCTCGCCCGCCACCCCTGCGTGCTCATAAATACACACAGGAAGGAAGGTGTCGACATGGTCACTCTAAAATCATCTCAACACCCAATCCATTATGCGGGTAAATATGAGCTAAGCTACGCTGGCTCTGAAAGTGACTGGGTATAAAAAGCTACAGCAGCATGTGTCTGCGCACACACACACACACACACACACATAATAACAACAACAACAATAGACAGCAACTAACAGAGACTAAAATGTGTAAACACAAGGCGCCAAACTATAAATGATTCATGACTCAAATTTCGTGCCAGCAAATATCAGACCTGAACAATTGATACTAGAGTGGCGCAGCAGTCTAATGTGCTACCACCCTGGCCTGGTCGGGCTGTTTCTAAGTAAGGAAAGGCTGACTATGGACATTGTTGACTCCTATTCACGGGTGAAGGAACCAGCGCAAGTGGCAGAAGGATCTAAACAGTGTAGCATGAACTTTCTACCACCAAATAAATAATCAAATTGCTTTGTGTATATTACTTTGTTATAATTTGTGTTCCAGTTTATCACAAAAACAGTATCATTAAATCCCAGAAATGCATCTACCGTATTCATGAAAGTATTACATCTGTATATAGGCTCAAACATCTGTTATATAATCCTAAACAGAACTCATAATTGGACAGTATTACAGCAATTATTACAGTGTGTGCATGTAAGTGTGTGTATGTAAGTTTGTGTATGTGTGTGTGTGTGTATACCCAGTATACAGTGTATCACGAAAGTGAGTACACCCCTCACATTTCTGCAAATATTTCATTATATCTTTTCATGGGACAACACTATAGACATGAAACTTTGATATAACTAAGAGTAGTCAGTGTACAACTTGTATAGCAGTGTAGATTTACTGTCTTCTGAAAATAACTCAACACACAGCCATTAATGTCTAAATAGCTGGCAACATAAGTGAGTACACCCCACAGTGAACATGTCCAAATTGTGCCTAAAGTGTCAATATTTTGTGTGACCACCATTATTATCACTGCCTTAACCCTCCTGGGCATGGAATTCACCAGAGCTGCACAGGTTGCTACTGGAATCCTCTTCCACTCCTCCGTGATGACATCACGGAGCTGGTGGATGTTAGACACCTTAAACTCCTCCACCTTCCACTTGAGGATGCGCCACAGGTGCTCAATTGGGTTTAGTCCATCACCTTTACCTTCAGCTTCCTCAGCAAGGCAGTTGTCATCTTGGAGGTTGTGTTTGGGGTCGTTATCCTGTTGGAAAACTGCCATGAGGCCCAGTTTTCGAAGGGAGGGGATCATGCTCTGTTTCAGAATGTCACAGTACATGTTGGAATTCATGTTTCCCTCAATGAACTGCAGCTCCCCAGTGCCAGCAACACTCATGCAGCCCAAGACCATGATGCTACCACCACCATGCTTGACTGTAGGCAAGATACAGTTGTCTTGGTACTTCTCACCAGGGCGCCGCCACACATGCTGGACACCATCTGAGCCAAACAAGTTTATCTTGGTCTCGTCAGACCACAGGGCATTCCAGTAATCCATGTTCTTGGACTGCTTGTCTTCAGCAAACTGTTTGCGGGCTTTCTTGTGCGTCAGCTTCCTTCTGGGATGACGACCATGCAGACCGAGTTGATGCAGTATGCGGTGTATGGTCTGAGCACTGACAGGCTGACCTCCCACGTCTTCAACCTCTGCAGCAATGCTGGCAGCACTCATGTGTCTATTTTTTAAAGCCAACCTCTGGATATGACGCCGAACACGTGGACTCAACTTCTTTGGTCGACCCTGGCGAAGCCTGTTCCGAGTGGAACCTGTCCTGGAAAACCGCTGTATGACCTTGGCCACCATGCTGTAGCTCAGTTTCAGGGTGTTAGCAATCTTCTTATAGCCCAGGCCATCTTTGTGGAGAGCAACAATTCTATTTCTCACATCCTCAGAGAGTTCTTTGCCATGAGGTGCCATGTTGAATATCCAGTGGCCAGTATGAGAGAATTGTACCCAAAACACCAAATTTAACAGCCCTGCTCCCCATTTACACCTGGGACCTTGACACATGACACCAGGGAGGGACAACGACACATTTGGGCACAATTTGGACATGTTCACTGTGGGGTGTACTCACTTATGTTGCCAGCTATTTAGACATTAATGGCTGTGTGTTGAGTTATTTTCAGAAGACAGTAAATCTACACTGCTATACAAGCTGTACACTGACTACTCTAAGTTATATCCAAGTTTCATGTCTATAGTGTTGTCCCATGAAAAGATATAATGAAATATTTGCAGAAATGTGAGGGGTGTACTCACTTTTGTGATACACTGTATAATGAATCTGCAGTTTGTTGGGAACCATGTAGTAGTGCTAAGCCCAGCTTTTTACTGACCTGGGCCATTAGGAAACTCACACACACACACACACACACACACACACACACAACATGAGCTGTAATACTAACAATGTTATATACAGGTTTAGTAAACATTGTACATATGTGTGCATGGCATACACTAATAATGTATGTGCATTTCATGACAGTCCTGATACACACGCACACACACACACACTCACACATACCATGAGCTGTAATACTAACAGAGTTACATACAGGTTCAGTAAACATTGTACATATTATTATTACGTGCCATACACTAATAAGGTATGTGCATTTCATGACAGTCCTGATACACACACACACACACACACACACACACACACACACGAGCTGTAATACTAACAATAGTATATACAGGTTTAGTAAACACTATAGATATAATTGTTTTTATACTATACATTGTATTGGCACACACACACACACACACACACACACTCTGGGTAGGCAAACATTTCGTCTGCATTCTAGTTCGGTTGACTATGTGTCAGTCCAAGGTCACCATACACTCACTTGAATTGAGTTTGTTCTCTCTCTCTCTCTCTCTCTCTCTCTCTCTCTCTTTCACACACACATACTACAGCACACTCGCCGAGATGTGATAATACCATGATAACTGATGTACAGTGTGTTTCTGTGGCGGGAGAATCGAGAGAAAGAGGCTATTGTCAGCACACACACACACACACCTGATAATGAGTATGTTACAATCAGTACCAGACTAATTCCAGCATTTCCTCCATTACCTCATTCTGAACACAAAGCACTTTACATAAGGGTGAAATCACCTCTCCGGCCTCGTCACAAATCATAACAGAACTGACACTAATTTTTACTAAAGTACAAATATTTTCAGAAACATTAACATAAACATAATTTTTTTCACTTTTTTCATTTTGATGAGGTAAAAGCTCATGAATTTACTCTGATTTCAATGTTGTGGGGCTGAAACTGCATAAATAAATCTTAATGCTCTCTAATCAGACAGGAAATAAAGTAGCAGCACTTTCATAATAAAGCGCTAAAATATTTACCTTAAAATCCAGAATTCAGAAGTAACTGAGAAGGTAGAGACAAATAGATTCAAGAATGTAAAATCAATTACATGCAATAAATGATATGCTTACGACTTGTGGCAACAGTCTGGGGAAGGCTTTTCAATGGTCCATGTGCACAAAGCAAGGTGAAAAGTGTGACAGGTTTGGTGTGAGAAACGACAAAGGCCTGTAAAGAGGCAGTAAATCAACCCCACTGAACACATTTGTGATAAACTGGACCATTGATTGCAAGTCTAGACTAGTAATCAAATCAAAAATCAAAAGGTCGCTGGTTCAAGCCCCATCACTGCCTGGTTGCTGCTGTTGGGCCCTTGAGCAAGGCCCTTAACCCTCAATTGCTCAGACTGTATACTGTCACAGTACTGTAAGTCGCTTTGTATAAAGGTGTCTGCTAAATGCCATAAATGTAAACGTTTAGAGAATTCAGAGGAAACCAGAGGAAACGTGGACATGGGGAGAACATGCCACCTCACAAAGGCTGACCAGTAGAAAGAACAGAACAAAGGTTCCAGGTCCCCAGTTGTTCTGTTCCACTTACCAACAATATCAACTTGTTTAAGTTATTTATAGCTTTTCCATTCATTCATTAAATCCAAGACCTCCCATTTACATTTACGCCATTTAGCAGATGCTTTAACCAAAGCGACTTACAGTTGAGGGTTAAGGGACTTGCTCAAGTGCCCAACAGTGGCAACCTGGCAAAAATCACTGAGGTGTGGCTTGAACCAGCAACCTTCTGATTGCTAGTCCAGTGCCTTAACCGTTAGGCTATAGCTGACCAAAGAATTAGTAGAAGCAGGCTCCAAAGCGACTTACAATTCTGGATACAGTTTGAGCAATTGAGGGTTAAGGGCCCTGCTCAGGGGCCCAACAGCAGCAATGGTGAGGCTTGAACCTGCAACCTTAACCACAGAGCAACCCCTGCCACACATATTATTCAGAAAACTTCCAGTAAGACGCACCAATACCAAAATTAGCCAATCCACCTTCTGCATCTTTTTGGGAGGAACAAAAAGCGAAGTAGACAGAAGGACCCCCAGGATCGAATCTAAGTCCTCTAAACCCAATGTTGTTGTGCGGTACCCACTCAGACGCGCCATTGTGTCGGATTTGGAATAATCCGATACAGAATGGAGACACGTGCATTAGAAACCGAACCCAGGACGCGGTGGGACGGAGCCGACAGAGGGACGCTTACCTGCAGATCTAACCCCAGGAGTCTGCAGGAATAAAGTCCATATAAAGCGGAGAATCCCTGAGTGTTTCGCACGCGCACCTGCTCCACCGTCTCGCGCTCCTCCGCCGCGCGGATCCCGAAATAATGCGGGCCTGAACGCGCGCGCGCGCACACGCAGACGCGGATAATGCACGAGCAATGCGGAGTCCACGCGCGGTCAGCGTCTCGCGCTTACTGAGAGACAAGCGCTGCGGTATTCCGGCCCTCGTTCCCCACCAGAGGAAACGCCTTTCCTGTACAGCGCGAGCTCAGCTTTTAAACGTTTGACGCTCGAGATGCCGGTGCGCGCGCGCGCGTGTGAGATCCGCGCGGGCGGGGGGTGAATGCGGGTGTGCGCGCTTTCTTTACCCAGCACATCAGGGCGCGCGCTTGAGTACAAGGCACATCAGCTTATTTTAACCCTGCGGACAGAGTGGGTGGGCGCCCACGTGCACGACTCCCGGTGACTCTGAGAGGAGGCCTTTGGCATGTTCTCCCCGTATCCGCATGGGTGCAGTCAGGTCAAAAGCAGGTCCTCAGTCAGTTACCATGGCAACACGAATACTTCATTCAGTACAATGTGAGCAGATGCTCATGTTCGTTCGTTTATCCGTTCCCTGGTCAAGATCACGTGCCTATCCTGGAAACATTATACACAAGCCAGGACTACACCTGGATAACTCTGGTCCGTCTATCACTGATGATTATGCATTCAACCATTCACACTCCAGTTTAAAGCAGCCAATCCACCTTCCGCATGTTTTTAAATGCAGGAGGAGACCATTTCACTCCTCACAATCAGTGACCAGAAACGAAGGTCTGGATTTACATTTACATCTTCAGCATTTAGCTGACACTCTTATCCAAAGCGACTTACAGCGACTTGAGGGTTAGGGGCCTTGCTCAAGGGCCCAACAGTGACAACCTGGCAGTGGTGGGGTTTGAACCAGCAACATTTTGATTACCAGTCCAGTACCTTGACCACTAGGCTACAACGAAAACACAGTAGTTGATTCAAGACCACAATCCATCACAGATCCCCCTAGTCTTCTGTATTTATTGGTTTGTGAAGGGTGGTACGGTGGCGAAGTGGTAGTGGGTCACCTTACAACGAGAAGGTCCTGGGTTCGAATCCCAGGTGGAGTGATCCAGGTCCTGTCTGAGGGTTTCTGTGTGGGTTTCCTCCTACAGTACAAAAACCTGAAAGTTGTCCATGACGGTTGACATTTAACTGGTGGGTAGCACTGTCGCCTCACAGCACCCATGCCCTGGGTTCGCTTCCCAGATGTAGCAGTTTGGGTCCTTTCTGTGTGGAGTTTGCATGTTCTCCATGTGTCTGTGTGGGTTTCTTCCAGGAGCATTTATTTCCTCCCACAGTACAAAGACTGTATATGAGGTGAATTGGAGATACAAAATTGGCCGTGATGGTGTTTGACATTAAAAACTTGAACTGATGAATCATGGGTAACCATTCTGGTGTTGAGTTAAAAGTGATTTGGTGCATAATCCAACTGCTGGCTACAAATGTAATTGTAAGCAGCTTTAAACCATGATCCCACCTTCACCATGCTTTACAGTTGGGATGAGGTTTTAGTGTTGGTGTGCAGCTTGTCCTTTCCACAAAGGTTTTCATTTCTGCTTGTATGTTTAACTTTTGTTTCGTCTATCCACACAACACTGTCCCAAAGATGCTAAGGAACATCCAGGAGGTCTTTTCCAAACATTTTTGGACAGCATTGGTTCCTTTGTTTTCCCTCCATTTACACTATTTGTTTACACAGTTTTGTTCCTGTAGTCTACTCATGAACACATGGACAGAGATTTTATCAAGTTCTAGACATTTCTCCAGGGCTTTCTTCACAACCTTTTGAACGTTCCCTGTGGAAGGAATCTGAAGCTTTCAACCTGACTGTGATTACAAGTGCCTGTCTGCCATCATACTCTAGTGGCACCTCTAAAATGGCATCACCTTCTTCTATACACGAGATCAAAGATGACCAAATATAACCCGAGCCCTGATGGCTGACCTTTTTAATGGAACACACCATAGATGTCTGGATGTCTGGTATGCAGGGCGACGATAGCTGAAGGAGCAGGTTAAAGATGACGAGGTGAGTTTCATCCCCTGAGGAAGCCTAAAGATGGACTAATGCTAACATGGACTTCACTTAAGAGATGCCTTTACATCATAGATAACGTTTCACTGAATGAAAGCACCTATATGGTACCTGCAGTGATTAAAAGTGATATCACAGTGCTGTCACAATTCCATGCCAAATTTGGCAAATAGAATTTCTTTACTAATACAACATAGCTTTTAAATAATTTTACTGTTCTTTTATTTAAATAAATTACAAGAAAATTCTTGGAACTGTGACCCTTTATGTTTGACAACACTTTTGGATGCTATGATAGGTGAAAACTGCACACCAACACCAATGCCAAATTCTAACTGTGAAGCATGGTGGAGGGTGCATGGTTTAGGGTAGCCAAGTAGTTCAAGTTCAAGAGTTCAAAAGAAGCTTTATTGTCATATACAAGTTATTATTAAAACAAAACAACGTCCCTCCAGGACCAGGGTGCGACACAGAACACAAGTTCAAAACAATACAATATACACAGTGCAGATAAACAACAGTACAATAAATACAAAGACCTACAATAAACACGCTAAAGGACAGTAAATCCACTATGTCCACTATAAAAGCACTATACAACTTACAATAAAAGTGCTGGTTTGAGTATTTATATGTAATAGATAGATAGATAGATAGATAGATAGATAGATAGATAGATAGATAGATAGATAGATAGATAGATAGATGGATGGATGGATGGATGGATGGATGGATGGATGGATGGATGGATGGATGGATGGATGGACGGACGGACGGACGGACGGATAGACAGACAGGCAGACTAGTTACAATTATTGCTATTACAAATTGGCATGTATAAAACAAATGTAAATTATATTATTTAGTATGTCACAAAAATGATCTAAGCCACCAAAATGTCAATCACAAAGCCAACATGTGTATTAATACAGCATATGCATGTGTGGCATACACCAAGAAAACAGTACAGGACTAAATGCTTGATATAAACAGACAAAAGTAATTGTCCTGCCTTTTGCTGGCAAGGTTTGGGTCCACTTGTTTTCTTAGAGAAAATGGTCACTGCAAGTCAATTCAATGATATTTAGATTAATCAATATCATTGGACATTCCTATCCTTATGAGATTGTTTTTTTCTAGAATGGCATATCTCAACCCAAAGGAGCATTTGTAGACTATTTTAGAGCAGTATGTTAAACAGCATCTCCACCATCATCAAAACACCAGATGAGAGAGGATCTTTTGGAAGAATTGTGTTTATAGTGTTTTATAACTTTACACCACTGTGTTTCAAAGCTACTGGTTCAACACTCCAAAACATTTAGTTTTTTTTCTTTTAATTTGTCACCTAATTAATTATACCCGCTCACAGTACACGGCTACTGTAGGTCACAACCAGACAGTAGTGAAGTCATTCACATGTCTGTAATTTTCTCACACATGACTTCTAAATATAACACCTTAAACTCCATCTGGCTTTTGTTCACACTCACACACACACACACACACACACACACACACACACAGTCACACTGCCAGAAAAAAATAACTCTCTTATCACCGGCTACCGTCCACACACTTGCTACTTCTAGAAAGTCCAGCATGACGCACCAAACAAAGCGCGGCCTTATCAGTGCCTGACTAGCCACCTAGCATTCCAGACAGGACATTCCAGATGAATTCTCAAATCCATTAAAACTCTTTGACCCAGGACCCAGACCACGTCTGTCAGGTTTACACTCTTACATTTATACATACTGTACATTTAAAGTACTGTACATTGCTGAATATTGCTGGAGGGTCTGAGAGATCAGGCCCAGAAAATACTCATACCCCAAGAATTTGTTAAGATGTTATAGTGTTATAGGGTTTTGTACACGCTATACTTAAATTAAACTTTATTAATCATTTGCCTGTTCTGTTAGAGAAAACACACACACACACACACACACCACATACACCTAATATTTGGTTATATATCATTCTTGTTGGTAGCCATCAACAAGTTTGTTTCAGAACTTAATAAGTCTGTCATTAAACCACTCAGAACTGCTACATTTTAAAACACCTGACTTTAACATTTCAGTACGGTCCACATACTTTAGTTTTAAGGACAATCTTTCTGCTAAAGCACCCAACTAAGTCGAGGATTCAGGATTTAAGTGTAATTTCCCTGTTAAATCCCTTTATTTATTCTGTCCACTGGCAGCAAAACAGCCCCAGAGCACAATACCACCACCAGATTTGGGTTTGAATGCCTAGTCTTTTGCCCTTCAAATATATTTTGGTTAGTGTATTTAAATAACTATTTGATGTTGTTTGTTACAAGCATTTTCAACAGAGTGACACAATAGTGCGGCACCAGGGACCAAGATCAAGTCTTCACCTTTAGTTATTGGCTCTGTGACTGTCTGGAGGAACAGATTGGCTACTACACATACAGTATATTAACGTCTGGTGTGAGTAAATGTGAATTTGCAAGTAAATATGTGATTCCTTGTAAGGAATTACCACCTTGTCCAAAGGGTATTACTACTGTGTGCTTAGTGTTTCCAGAATAGCATGTTTCTGGTTACTAAAGATGATTGAATGACTTTTCTACCACATGCCAGCATCTGGGCTTCATCCTATTTCAGAATTCTTTCTACCTTTTATCCTCCATTAAACTAAATCTTGTCCTCCCATCTTTTTATTGAATGCATTATATTGAGCTGACATTTAACCTCTCTGTTCCGAGTTAGCGGTGAGGCTAAAGATGTTACATAATCTCCCCCGGGCCAAGGAGCCTGAAAACAGCTTGTGGAATGTGTGGGCAGGCATTTCCTAGTTAATGTGCTGCATTCTTTTATGCCTCCCTTGTTTTTATATTCAGTTACCCACATTATACAAGCGCTACAGTTAATGTGGGGTTTACCCAGGATGTTGCTTACTTTTGAAAATTGCACAGATGCAACCATACAAGGGAAAACACTTATAGAGGAAATGCATGCCATTTTTGTTAAAGACGGTAAAGTAAAGACGGTGGTTTCCTGCCCAGGTCAGGACAATTTTTTTACAGGATCAAAGAGTAATCCAAAAACCACAAAATAGGTCTGGCATTAATTATAAGATGCTGGAGCACAGGAGTTACTGTCCAGTCATTTAGGCGTTATATCACCGAAGACTAAGAGGCTGCTGTACAATAAAAATGTTGCGTGAAGCTTGTTTTACTGTGACACCTTTGATTTGGTGGATGCTTTTATCCAAAGTGACTTGCAATTCTGACTGAATACAGTCTGAGCAATTGAGGGTTAAGGGTCTTGCTCAGGAGCCCAACAGTGGCAACCTGGCAGTAGTGAGGCTTGAACTTGCAACCTTCTAATTTCTAGTCCAGTACCTTAACAGCTGAGCTACCACTGTTCCTCAACATCTTTTGGGGTGTGTGTTTGGGGTGTTTGTCTCCCTTTTTGCATCTAATTTGTCTCTACAATATGTCCTCTGAGATGGATCAAATTATATCAAATTATAGATGGAGGTGTCTATAACTATTGATTTAGTGAAACGATCATCCAGCTTTACCTTGTTAAGTTTCATTTTAATCAAAATGTCTTTCAAAAGTTGTGGCAAAGCTTAAAATCTGCCTTCTATCTGCTGCTACCAAAGATGTTATTCAAGTTTCCCTTCTGAATTTTTTTTTTTTTTTTAAAGCCCCTGAAACATGAATTTGTTTGTTTACTTCACGTCTGTCTGACTACAGTCAACCAGGGTGAATCTGAATGAATGGATGAATGAATGATAAAAGTAATAATGCCACATACTGTACATTTATGGTTCAGGTATTATTGGAGGCTAAAAGCTCCCTCTAGTGTTTTCTAAAGGAACTGTTTGAGGAAAGTGAACACATTTTAAACGTGACTTCAAACATGTCATTTCTAATTAATTGTTTTAGGTATAAATATGTAAATTATATATTTCATTTAGCTATTCCTTTAATTATGAACTGTGTATGTGTGAAAAGTAGAAGTCAAAAGTTGACATACACTTGTTAACTGCCTTTTTTCTGTCTGTAAATGGCTGGAACACATACTTCTTTGACAAGAAATCATGAATTTAAGTTTATCTGGGGGTAGAAATGCTGTTTTTTTCAGTTGCTTTTGTATTAAGAATTGCCACAGCGAATCATTCTTGTTCACATACATGATTTGGCACAGTGTTTACACCAGATGCACCTGCTGAAGCAAACCACCTTATGTTTTTCCGGGCTGGGGACCAGCACTGAGAGTACACTTACAAGTGAACCTGACAAGTGCTTGTCTGTTTGTCTGTCCCTACTTAGTTTCTTAAAAATTAGTCTGAAAGTACTTTGTGACACTTTCTCCAGTGCACATGTCTGAATTATAACTTTTGAATTATGCAGAAATTAAACCTCTTTATATTGTCAGAGAGAAGTTAATCGTTCTGCAGCTGACTATATATCTACACAAGGTCAAGTGCTTTGTTTTTTTTTAATGTTAAACGTGGCACTGAGCCCAAACACAAATTTCATGCGTCGGTGGAATTAGGGAAATGGCCAAAGAGGAAAAGAAACTCGAAACTAGTCGGAGACTTTCACACATTGACAAAATTAGCAGAAGAATGATGGCAGTGAGGACTTAGACTTATGTAAGCCATTTCATTCACCTTTAACACTGAATCATATTACAGACTTGTGATTACAGACTACTGATTTGACCTATTTAGTTTAGCACATCAGAATCATTTACATTTTCTAATCAGAAATCACTGTATTACCAATGTTTTTATTTCTTAAGGATAATGTTTTGTGATTTGTTAGGACATGAATTTCATGGAAGTCATGGAGATTTTCAGTGTTTTCTGTACATATAATGCATTCAGTATTTCTAAACATCTAGCCACATAACAACCAGTGGTTTTCATGTCTGAACTGTCTGGTGTACCAAATCACATCCTTTCAACTAAGTAGTGCAACAATAGGTAATAACTGAAGGTATTGTAAATTCAGTGTATTTCATTTAGTGGCACTCAAAGTGGGGTCCAGGAACCCTTGGGGATCAGTGACGTGTTGTGAGGGCCTCCGCATTTAGTTACTATTTTGTTCCTCAACGTTGCTTTAAAAGCAAAAAAAAGGATTTACTTATCAAGATGTAAAATATTATTATTTATTAGGATTTTAACGTCATGTTTTACACTTTGGTTACATTAATGACAGGACAGGTAGTTACTGGCTACTTAAGATTCGTCATGTCAAACACAGTCCTGGACAATTTTGTATCTCCAATTCACCAAACTTGCACGTCTTTGTACTATGGGAGATAACACGCAGACACGGGGAGAACATGCAAACTCCACACAGAAATGACCTGGACCTTCTTGCTGTGAGGTGAAAGTGCTACCCACCGAGCCACCATGCCACCCAAGATGTAAAATAAGCCACTTTTGTTTATCATTATTAAAATAATATTTCAGTTTGACTGGTCACTTGAAGGGCAGCACAGTTGTG
Organism: Trichomycterus rosablanca; assembly: GCF_030014385.1. Classification (NCBI taxonomy): domain Eukaryota; kingdom Metazoa; phylum Chordata; class Actinopteri; order Siluriformes; family Trichomycteridae; genus Trichomycterus; species Trichomycterus rosablanca. The sequence goes on along the minus strand of NC_086001.1, from coordinate 4,816,131 downwards.
CAGTGGTTTGATTCCTCAACCGGGTGGCCAGTTTGCTGGTTCTCCTCGTGTCTGCGTGGGTTTCTTCAGGGTGCTCCGGGTTCCTTCAACAAGTCCAAAGATGTGCAGTTAGGCAACCTGGAGCTACTAAAATTGCCGTGTGTGTGTGTGTCTGTCCTATCATGGACTGCCTGGGGTGTTTTTTTTGTTTTAGCTTTTTGCCCAATGAATCAGACCCACCACGACCCTGACCAGGATTAAGTATGAGTTAATGAATGAATGAATGAATGAATGAATGATTGAATCACTTTTTCATTCAATTTAAGGGATTTAACAATAATGCACACCAGCCCCGGTTCTGGACTGCTTTGCTTGGGGGGGCAGTAAAACCTAATGAGGGGGCATGTTGATAGTCATGTTTTTGAAGCCAGAAATATATTCAAGGCTTGATTTGTGCATGAATGATGACAGCCAAGCTATTGATACTGGCTTAAAGTGATGTATGAGGTAAAGAAATAAAAATGCATGTTTTCGAACTTAAACTTAAAACCCAATGATTAAAAAATACATGTTGATTATGTAAATGGAGAAAAAAAGATGATCTAATTGTATTTCATTTTAATACGCCCCCTTAATTAAATTGCCATTAGTTCATTAGCCTAACCGCTAACGGCTAATAAAATAATTTAAGCAACACCTATGTAAGAGGTAAGTAACATTAAAGCAACGAAAAACCACAGTTAAGCAAATATTACCATGTGGAAGTCAGTTTAAACTCAGAAGAGTGTTTACCAGTATACCTGCCTCTCGCTCACACTAACAGAACATATACTGCCGAACTGAACTGTTTGGGGCAGTCTGACGATTTTTATATGACTCAAAGAGCCAATCAGGAATAAGCAAGGAAATATCTTCACACTGTAAAACAAAATGCATTTTTGTGATTGGTTCAGAGATCATTTTAAAAATAGCCGTTGCTTGCATTGTCCTTGGGGGGGCAAAGACACAATTTGGGGGGGCAATGCCCCCCTCAGCCCCCCCCTAGCGCCGGCCCTGATGCACACTGTCATTGATGTGAACTACACTATGCTAACATCTTTTACTACTTTTGCTAAACATGAGAGACTGACAGGAAAATAGTCATATCTGCCAAATGTTCATAACATCCAAAAAGCCAATACCTACTTATTTTAATAAAATAAATCTAAGCTGGATTTAATTTTTTATTACACAAAAGTGTCAATAGCTTTAAAAAGTTTGAGAACAAGTGTTCAAACGGGGCCACTGTACCACAAGGCGGTCATAACTATTAATGAGGTTTACTTATGTAGTGCATAGGGAGAAGAGAGTAGGGTGCGATTTAGAACACAGCCACGGTGCGTCGGTACGTCAGACTGTGCGGCTATGAGCTGATGTGTGGGCAGAATGGAGCGCAAACTGGATTAAGTTCACATTTGCTCTCGGACAGACTGGATTTTATACTAAATAAGTGCAATTTATGGACTGTTTTTAGAATATTGATCACGTTTCAGTGAGTGCATTCAGTGTTTTGCTTTTTAACGAGAGTGCGTTGTTATTATGTTGTCATGTATATTATTGTTATTATGTTGTCATGTACAGTGTATCACAAAAGTGAGTACACCCCTCACATTTCTGCAGATATTTAAGTATATCTTTTCATGGGACAACACTGACAAAATGACACTTTGACACAATGAAAAGTAGTCTGTGTGCAGCTTATATAACAGTGTAAATTTATTCTTCCCTCAAAATAACTCAATATACAGCCATTAATGTCTAAACCATCGGCAACAAAAGTGAGTACACCCCTAAGAGACTACACCCCTAAATGTCCAAATTGAGCACTGCTTGTCATTTTCCCTCCAAAATGTCATGTGACTCGTTAGTGTTACTAGGTCTCAGGTGTGCATAGGGAGCAGGTGTGTTCAATTTAGTAGTACAGCTCTCACACTCTCTCATACTGGTCACTGAAAGTTCCAACATGGCACCTCATGGCAAAGAACTCTCTGAGGATCTTAAAAGACGAATTGTTGCGCTACATGAAGATGGCCAAGGCTACAAGAAGATTGCCAACACCCTGAAACTGAGCTGCAGCACAGTGGCCAAGATCATCCAGCGTTTTAAAAGAGCAGGGTCCACTCAGAACAGACCTCGTGTTGGTCGTCCAAAGAAGCTGAGTGCACGTGCTCAGCGTCACATCCAACTGCTGTCTTTGAAAGATAGGCGCAGGAGTGCTGTCAGCATTGCTGCAGAGATTGAAAAGGTGGGGGGTCAGCCTGTCAGTGCTCAGACCATACGCCGCACACTACATCAAATTGGTCTGCATGGCTGTCACCCCAGAAGGAAGCCTCTTCTGAAGTCTCTACACAAGAAAGCTCGCAAACAGTTTGCTGAAGACATGTCAACAAAGGACATGGATTACTGGAACCATGTCCTATGGTCTGATGAGACCAAGATTAATTTGTTTGGTTCAGATGGTCTCAAGCATGTGTGGCGGCAATCAGGTGAGGAGTACAAAGATAAGTGTGTCATGCCTACAGTCAAGCATGGTGGTGGGAATGCCATGGTCTGGGGCTGCATGAGTGCAGCAGGTGTTGGGGAGTTACATTTCATTGAGGGACACATGAACTCCAATATGTACTGTGAAATACTGAAGCAGAGCATGATCCCCTCCCTCCGGAAACTGGGTCGCAGGGCAGTGTTCCAGCATGATAATGACCCCAAACACACCTCTAAGACGACCACTGCTTTATTGAAGAGGCTGAGGGTAAAGGTGATGGACTGGCCAAGCATGTCTCCAGACCTAAACCCAATAGAACATCTTTGGGGCATCCTCAAGCGGAAGGTGGAGGAACGCAAAGTCTCGAATATCCGCCGGCTCCGTGATGTCGTCATGGAGGAGTGGAAAAGCATTCCAGTGGCAACCTGTGAAGCTCTGGTAAACTCCATGCCCAGGAGAGTTAAGGCAGTTCTGGGAAATAATGGTGGCCACACAAAATATTGACACTTCAGGAACTTTCACTAAGGGGTGTACTCACTTTTGTTGCCGGTGGTTTAGACATTAATGGCTGTATATTGAGTTATTTTGAGGGAAGAATAAATTTACACTGTTATATAAGCTGCACACAGACTACTTTTCATTGTGTCAAAGTGTCATTTTGTCAGTGTTGTCCCATGAAAAGATATACTTAAATATCTGCAAAAATGTGAGGGGTGTACTCACTTTTGTGATACACTGTATATTATTGTTATTACTACAACTACCACTACTAGTATTCTTATTATTAGTAGTAGTACTATTATTATTAGTATTAGTATTAGTAGTAGTATCATTAGTAATAGTATTAGTAGTAGTACTAGTATTAGTATTATTAGTAATAGTATTAGTAATAGTATTAGTAGTAATAATAATAATACATTTTATTTATATAGCGCTTTTCAAGATACTCAAAGACGCTTTACATAAGACAAATAATCAAAACAAATACGTACATACACCATACAAATCATAGTACAAAATCAAAATAGTACATCAACATCAAGAATAATTAAGATAAAAACAAAGAGAGCAGCATAAGACAGTTCATTAAAAATTAGCTAAATTATGAGAGAGAACAACAAATATAGAACAATTTCTTAAAATTAGACAGAAACAGGACAGATTTACATGCAATCAGGAAACTGAAAACTTTACAAGTTTTAGGATCTAGGACTTCACATTTCTGTCGTGATCTAAGTATAAAAACTATTAAAAAGAATAGCAAAAATAAAAGCATTTATTTTGTGTTGTTACAAGTTAAATGCCACTCTGAATAGATGAGTTTTGAGAAGTGACTTGAATTTGGACAGGTCAGGACAATCTCGTAGGTGTTTGGGGAGAGCATTCCATAAAGATGGAGCAGCTATGGAAAAGGCCCTGTCACCCCAGGTCCGGTGCTTGGTCCTAGAGGGTATGGACAGTAGGTTAGCCTCAGAAGAGCGAAGGCTACGGGAGGGAATGTGCTGATGGAGCAGGTCGGTGAGGTAGGATGGGGCCTGATTATGGAGAGCTTTGTGAGTGAATAGAAGAATTTTGAATTGAATGCGTTGAGCAACGGGAAGCCAATGAAGTTTTTGTAGAACAGGTGTAATATGATCACGGGAGCGAGTATGAGTAAGGAGGCGAGCAGCTGAATTCTGGATATACTGAAGTTTTTTTAGGATTTTGTTAGATGTACCATAAAGGATGCTATTGCAATAATCAATTCTGGATGTAATAAAAGCATGAATCAAGGTTTCGGCGGCAGAAAAGGAGAGTGATGGACGTAGACGTGCTATGTTTTTTAGATGAAAGAAAGCAGTTTTGGTGATGTGATTTACATGGCGGTCAAAAGAGAGGTTGCTATCAAAAATTACACCAAGATTTCGGATGTTAGAAGACGGAGACAAAGTGTCATTATCAATATGTTATAGTAGTAGTACTAGTATTAGTAGTAGTATCATTAGTAATACTATTAGTAGTAGTATTAGTACTAGTATTATTAGTAATAGTATTAGTAATACTATTAGTAATACTATTAGTAGTAGTATTAGTAGTATTATTAGTAATAGTATTCGTATTAGTAGTAGCAGTAGTAGAAGCAGAATTATTATTATTATTAGTAGTAGCAGTATTCGTATTATTATTATTATTAGTAGTAGTAGTAGTAGTAGTAGTAGTAGTAGCAGTAGTAGTAGCAGAATTATTATTAGTAGTAGCAGAATTATTATTAGTAGTAGTAGTAGCAGTAGTAGTAGTAGTAGTAGTATTCGTATTATTATTATTATTATTATTATTGTTATTAGTAGTAGCAGTAGCAGTAGTAGTAGTAGCAGTAGTAGTAGTAGTAGTAGTAGCAGTAGTACTATTAGTAGAATAGTAGTATTAGTATAAGTATAAGTATTATTATTATTGTTAGTAGTAGTAGTAGTAATAGTAGTACAAGTACAATAGTAGTACTAGTAGTAGTAGTATTATTAGTAGTATTAGTAGGGACTTTATCCCAATATATAAAATAGCTCAATACAGATAAAGTCAGTTCACACACACACACGTTGTAAGGGACATGAGTACATCCAAATTTTCATTGTGAGCTTTCTAGAAAATATGCCGGTATATGACCGCGGTTACGCCATCTGCACTTTAAAAAAGCTCGGTCGCGCTATCTGCACCTAAAGTTTTACTGCGCGTTTAAACAGTATTTTACGGTAGACGAAGCGTTAAAGACAGTAAAGCTGCTGTTTACAGATTAATAAACATAATTTACCGTATTCTGATACACGAAATCCACTACATTAAACAAGAGCATTTATTCTGTTATTAATGAAATACATTACATATGTTTTTACGGTGAGGAAAGTGTCTATTTGGTTGTGTACAGACCACTTTTTTAAGACTAATAAAATGAACAAATCAAATTGTTATTAAGTGCCACCCATACTGTCACGAAGAACACTTAGTCTAGTACACACAGTGTGGATTTGGGACACCATGAGTACTAGAGTAAGTGTTCTTCATGACAGTATGGGTGGAACTTGATAACAATTTGATTTGTTAATGTTATTGATCTTCAAAAAGTGGTCTGTACACAACCAAATAGACATTTTACTCAAGTTTGTTATCACATTAATTCAAATTTGTACAGTACAATTGACCCAAAATCACACCATGGGTACTACACTAAGTGTTCTTCATGACTGTATGGGTGAAACTTGATGACAATGTTGATAATAATGTTATTGGACTTCAAATGTAGTGTAAACACAACCGAATTGACATTTTACATAAGTTTGCCATGCCATTATTTCAAATTCCCTCAGTAAAAATGTCCCAAAATCACACTATGAGTACTAGAGTCAGTGTTCTTTATGACTGTATGGGTGGCACTTGATAACAATTTGATTTGTTAATTTTATTGGACTTTAAATAGAGTAAACTCAACTGAATTGACATTTTACATAAGTTTGCCATGCCATTATTTCAAATTCCTACAGTACAAATGTCCCAACATCACACTGTGTGTACGAAAGTAAGTGTTCTTTATGACTGTATGGGTGGAACTTGATAACAATTTGATTTGTTAATTTTATTGATTTTTAAAAAGTGGTCTAAACACAACCGAATTGACACTTTACATAAGTTTGCCATGCCATTATTTCAAATTCCTACAGTAAAAATGTCCCAAGATCACACCATGAGTACGAAAGTAAGTGTTCTTCATGACAGTATGGGTGGCACTTGATAACAATTAGATTTTTTTAATTTTATTGGACTTTAAATGTAGTGTAAACACAACCGAATTGACATTTTACATAAGTTTGCCATGCCATTATTTCAAATTCCTACAGTAGAATTGTCCCAAAATCACACCATGAGTACTAGAGTCAGTGTTCATCATGAAAGTATGGGTGGCATTTGATAACAATTTGATTTGTTATGTTTATTAGTCTTCAAAGAGTGATCTGTACACAATTAAATAGACACTTTACTCAAAGTAAAAACATCTGAAATGTATTTCATTAATAACAGAATGAATGCTCGTGTTTAATGTAGTGGATTTCGTGTATCAGAATACAGTAGATTATGTTTATTAATCTGTAAACAGCAGCTTTACTGTCTTTAATGCTTCGGCTACCGTAAAATACGGTTTAGACGAGCAGTAAAACTTTAAGTGCAGATAGCGCGACCGAGCTTTTTCAAAGTGCAGATGGCGTAACCGGTAAAATATGCAGGGACAAAAATACACATACAGACACTTACAGACTCCTAAATCATTTAGTTGTTGGTGTGTAAAGTTTTATAAAGTAATTTAACTTCGTGACATGAACTCATAATTCCTCATTACTGATAATGATTAACTTGTGCCCATCGTGAAGAAAACTTAAACTGTTTGTTTATGCCAAGAGGAAATGTGTTTGGATAACCTGATGTAATCCAGCAATCATCAAGAAAAAGCAGTTGGAATTTGGGTGACACGTGTCCACAGTCAAGCAAGCTTTACATGGCCATAAAATATAGCAATAACAAACAGGACATTCCTATTGACATAAAATCAGGAGCTTTCCTCTTGCACTACAACGTCTAGGCTTATATCAGATACAGTTAGCTTGCTTGGAGTTTGCATGTTCTCCCCGTGTCTGTGTGGGTTTCCCTTGGGAACTCTGGTTTCCTGGCACGGTCTAAACACATGCAAGTGTGGTTAATTGGAGATACAAAATTATCCATGACTGTGTTTGATATTAAACTTGTGAGCTGATGAATCTTGTGTAACCAGTAACTACCTGTCCTGTCATGAATGTAACCAAAGTGTGTAAAACATTATGTTAAAATCTTAACAAATAAATAAATCCTATATCCTACTGTTTGGTCATTATAATTGAAATTTAGATAGAAACATTAATATCTTTTATTTGATTTGATTGTAGAAAGTCACATCTTGTGACTGAGGAAAGGTGAACATGTTGAAGTGGACCGTCTTCGCCCTGTTGCTGTTCTTGTCCGGCGACGTCCTCTCGTCCAGTCCGGCTCACAAAACCAAATGCATAGTCCATCACGGCGTGGCGGACTGCAGCCACATGAGCCTCAACACTGTCCCTCAGGACCTGCCCGTAAACATCACCAGCCTGGACATGTCCCATAATCGACTGTCCACGCTAAATCTCTCATCCCTGATTCGCTACCAACACCTGGCACAACTGGATGTCAGCTATAACAGCTTGAAGGCAGTGCCGGGGGGTCTGTGCCAGGCTGTGCCCACGCTCTGGCACCTCACTATGAGGCGGAATGAGGTTCACCTGCTGCAGGAGGCTGATCTGAGAAACTGCACAGGTCTTACACACCTGGACCTGTCCGACAACAGACTGAGCCTGAAAGGAGAGCCCTTCTCGGGGGTCTCGGTAGGTCACACACTTCACACCCTGTTCATGCAGTTTGTAGCTGTTATGAGATTAGACCACATCACACAGTATTAGTCCTCTTCTAGTCTTTCAGAAGGGTCATTATCTGACCACAGGAAGTTCTTAGTTAAAGATTTTTTGTTGGTGGACAGCTCTGAACTCAACTGTGACACTGATGTGTGTAAAAATCCCACTAATGATGCTACATCTGCTTTAAAAAGAGCAACCGTGTTCACTTTTGCATCTGTTGCAGCTTTTGTTTGCCTACAACACAAAACTAAGTTACAGTAGCATTCAGGCATAGAGCCACAGGTCAGGACTGATCAGATATACAGTTAAGGCCAGTTGTAACAGGATATGAATCCTCACCATCAAGCTGGTAGAACCTGTTACTCAGGTTCTCACCGGCTGGTGAGTAACAGGTTCTATCAGCTTGATGGTGATGATTCAGTATTTGTTTTTGTATTGCTAAATTAATTTTAAATGAGGGCGATACAGTGGTGCAGGGAGTAGCATTGTTGCCTCACAGCTAGGAAGGTCCTGGGGTTGATTCCCAGGTGGAGCGGTCTTGGTGCTTTTTGTGTGGATTTTCTTTCAAATTCTCAGGTTTCCTCCCCCAGTACAAAGATATGCAGTTAGGTTAACTGGAGCTATTATAATTGCCTTTGTGAATGTGTGTGTGTATATACTGTATATACACACATTGATCAGCCATAACATTAAAACCACCTCCTTGTTTCTACACTCCACTGTCCATTTTATCAGCTCCACTTACCATATAGGAGCACTTTGTAGTTCTACAATTACTGACTGTAGTCCATCTGTTTCTCTACATGCATTGTTAGCCCCCTTTCATGCTGTTCTTCAATTGCCAGGACCCCCACAGAGCAGGTATTATTTGGATGGTGGATCATTCTCAGCACTGCAGTGACACTGACATGGTGGTGGTGTGTTAGTGTGTGTTGTGCTGGTATTAGTGGATCAGACACAGCAGCGCTGATGGAGTTTTTAAACACCTCACTGTCACTGCTGGACTGAGAATAGTCCACCAACCAAAAATATCCAGCCAACAGCACCCAATGGGCAGCATCCTGTGACCACTGATGAAGGTCTAGAAGATGACCGACTCAAACAGCAGCAATAGATGAGCGATCGTCTCTGACTTTACATCTACAAGGTGGACCAACTAGGTAGGAGTGTCTAATAGAGTGGACAGTGAGTGGACACGGTATTTAAAAACTCCAGCAGCACTGCTGTGTCTGATCCACTCATAACAGCACAACACACACTAATACACCACCACCATGTCAGTGTCACTGCAGTGCTGAGAATGATCCACCACCACCTTGGGTGTTTCAGGTTCTCTTTGTGTTTTTTTTAATGAACTGAAACTATTCAGTGTGACATGTGCAATAACAGGCAACCCAAAAGAAGGTCATTACTTTAGCATGTGATAGGATAACAGCTTTAGATTCAATCCTAATATGGATCATACTTTTTTTTATTGTAAATGATGACGTATAATGAATAAAAGCAGTTGTAGCCTAGTGGTAAGGGTAATGGACTAGTAAGCAAAAGGTTGCTGGTTTAAGCCCCACGACAGCCAGGCTTAACCCTCAATTGCTTAGACAGTATACTGTCACAGTACTGTAAGTCACTTTGGACAGAAGCGTCTGCTGAATGCCATAAAAGTCAAATAAGTAAATGAGTTATGTGCAGCATGAGCATTAACGTTATTCCATTTCTGTTTTTGATCCATGTAGAATCTGAAATGGCTGGACGTGTCCCGAAACAAGCTGACGACTGTCCAACTAGGGATGCGACCCCAGCTCCAAAGCCTGGAGACCCTCATTCTTAACAGTAATGACATCAAGGACCTGAAGAAGGACGACTTCTCATTTCTCAGTAACTCCACACAGTTTCGGACGCTGGGACTGTCATCTGTGCCACTGAAGAAGGTGAGAACGCAGCTGGGGGCGTTTTTTATCACTTTCACTGTTCCAGTGTAAATAAATGAGGAACAGAGAAGTGACACGTGTGGTGCTCGAGAGATGAGATCAGGAAGAGAAAAAAAGAGAAAACGTCTCATGCTATTTTAGGAAGTGTTATAGCTGCGTGTGGGGCACATTAATGCTTATGAATTAAGAATGGGATGTTCAAGGTCCGGCTATAGATAGGTGTTATGGTCAGGTGTCCACATTGCTCTGACCGTAATTTATTACTTGACTTTACACTGATATTGAGTTTTTAGCCCTTTCACATTTAGTTGGCAGCCCCCAGTACTGAAGGGCTCTGGATGCAGAACAGGACTTACTAGGAGTGAATAACCCTCAGATAAGAGAGATCAAATGTCGTTTTATAGCACTGAATTATTTTTATACCTCATAGTAAACAAATGGGCAGAAATAGAGTCCAAATCGTCCACGCAGACCAGTTAGATTATGTCAATAAATGCTGGTCAGAGTCCAAGTATTGCAATATATAATATATCAAGTATTAAAATCTCTTTCACTTCACATTTTCACTCCCTGTTCATTGTTAGCATCCTTGTTTCTACAATTACTGTCCATTTTATCAGCTCCACTTACCATATAGAAGCACTTTGTAGTTCTACAAGTACTGACTGTAGTCCATCTGTTTCTCTGCATGCTTTGTTAGCCACCTTTCACCTTGTTCTTCAATGTCAGGACCCCCACAGGACCACCACAGAGCAGGTATTATTTAGGTGGTGGATCATTCTAGACCTTCATCAGTGGTCACAGGACGCTGCCCACGGGGCGCTGTTGGCTGGATGTTTTTGGTTGGTGGACTGTTCTCAGTCCAGCAGTGACAGTGAGGTGTTTAAAAACTCCAGCAGCGCTGCTGTGTCTGATCCACTCATACCAGCACAACACACACTAACACACCACCACCATGTCAGTGTCACTGCAGTGCTGAGAATCATCCACCACCTAAATAATACCTGCTGTGTGGTGGTCCTGTGGGGGTCCAGATCATTAAAGAACAGCATGAAAGAGGGCTAACAAAGCATGTAGAGAAACAGATGGACTACAGTCAGTAATTGTAGAACTACAAGTGGTAAATGGAGCTAATCAAATAGACAGTGAGTGTAAAAACAAGGAGGTGGTTTTAATGTTAGGTTATTGTCACTGTACAAACATACAGTGAAATTAGAAGTGCTACTCTTTTATCAGTGCACACTTAAACCAGTTAAGATCAACAAAACTAAATACTGCACATTATTGAACAAGACACAAGACAATCACAATTCTGAAATGGCTATATTATATTATAAATATTATTTATACTAGAGCTGTTGTATTATAAATAATCTCTTGGGGGATTTGGGTGGTGGTATCATTTACTCCTGACTAATTTAACTTCATTGTAGGCAGCACTTCTAACTTTACCTTCATAACTCCAGGTGGAGAGTGGCTGCTTCAAGCCTATCGCTGGATTCCAGGATCTGGTGTTGGATGGCTGTAAGCTCATCAATTTTCTCTCCAGACTGTCTGAAGAGTTGTCGTACACCGCTCTAAGAAACCTCTCGCTTCAAAACACTCAGCAGGGTACTCTCACCAACAGCTCCTTCAAAGGCCTGGCCAAGACCAAACTTACAATTTTGGACCTGTCGAACAACAACATGATTGAAATCGCTGACGGTGCATTTCAGTGGCTTCCTGTCCTAGAAATTCTGATTTTAGAGCACAATAATTTAAAACATTTGACCAACGGTACTTTCATAGGCCTTAATAGTCTGAAGACGCTGAGCTTACGAACAGCACTTACTAAAAGTCATACGTCTGCCTACCCCACGATCAAGGACTTCACTTTCCAAAAGCTAGCCAAGCTTGAATATCTGTGGATGGACCACAATTCGTTCCGAGAGATCAGTGAAAATACCTTTAATGGACTCCGAAGTCTGAGAATATTAGATCTAAGTTGGAGCTCCACAGGGATAAAGACGGTCAACAGCACCACCTTTGCGTCTTTAAAAGGATCCCCTTATTTACAAACTCTTAATCTGACCGGCATGGCCATTACAAGGCTCGGACCGGGAGCATTCTCACATCTGGAGAACCTCACCAGGCTTGTGCTTAGCTACAACTTCATCTCCCAGCAGCTGACTGGAAATGAGTTCCTGGGTCTAAACAGTTTGGAGGAAATTCACCTGTCGGCCAACCAGCAGAAAATCGCCCTGACGTCCGAGTCGTTCGTTAACGTACCCAGGTTAAGGACTCTGATGCTGGGTCGAGCCTTAAACGGCAGTCTAGACATGGAACCGTCTCCATTTAGGATGCTTCTGAACTTGACCTACCTGGATCTTAGCAATAATAACATTGCAAACATTAAAAGTGGCTTCCTGGATGGACTACACCGCCTCAGCATCCTCAAACTGCAGCACAACAACCTAGCCAGATTCTGGAAAAGTGCTAACCCTGGGGGTCCAGTGCTGTTCCTCAGAGATGCTCTGAACCTCACTGTTCTTGAGCTGGACTACAACGGGCTCGACGAGATTCCGGTTATGGCTTTTCAAGGCCTTTCGAAGCTACAGAAACTCAGCCTTAGTGGAAATCTACTGAACTATTTGCACCACTTCATTTTTAATGACTTGCGTTCTTTACGGTTTTTGAGCCTACAAAAGAACCTCCTGACAACGGTGAAGCCAGAGACGTTCCAAGTGCCTCTGCTCAACCTGACCGAGCTTCGGATGGACCACAACCCCTTTGACTGTACCTGCGAGAGCATCTTGTGGTTCTCCACCTGGCTTAATGCCACCAATGCCAGCGTGCCTGGCCATTCAGAAAGCTACACCTGCAACACACCTTCTGCATACTTTAACCGATCTGTCATGAGCTTCGACCCACAATCCTGTAAGAACCTGACTCCCTTCCAGGCTCTTTACATATTCAATAGCACTTTAGTACTCGGCCTAATGTTCGTCGCTTTCCTGGTGCATTTCCAAGGCTGGAGGATTCAGTTATACTGGAATATCATGATCAACCGAATTCTAGCTCTGAACGACTCCAGCTACAGAGACCTGGCGCAGGACAGATACGAATACGCCGCTTATGTCGTCCATGCTCAGGAGGACCAACAGTGGGTGAGACGAAGCTTGCTGTCTCTAGAGGACGATGAAACACACTTCTTCTTGGAGGATCGAGACGCGCTGCCAGGCTGTTCTGCGCTCAATACCATCGTTGACAACATGAGAAGGTCCAGGAAGATCATTTTTGTGGTCACAGAGGCGCTGTTGAATGATAACTGGTGCAGACAGTAAGTGTAAGAATACCACAGGCACCACATGACGTGTAGGAATTGAAAGGGATCAGATCCACTTTCACCACACTACAACATCCACTTCTTCGTTACTCGGGCAGGTTTCTCCAGCGTAACTAAATGAAACTGTTTGAAAACCTAGTGAGCTGCTTTGCTGTCTACTGCCTACATTGGCTGCTGCCTCAGTAAACAGGATTCAAATAAGACTGGGTATTCGGATGCGCTACTTAAACAGCGATTCCATCAGTTTTTGCTTACTAAGCTAACACAGTTAGCCTCAGGCCAGTCAAACCAATGGGATGAGGTGGCACAACACGCTAGCATGTCAACTAACGTCTCTGAAAATGGTTAAATTGTCACAGATGCCCAAATTTGCAAAAAAAAAATTACACTTGTACATGTTTAGGGCAGTTGCCTAGCTGTTAAGGTAGAGGCCTAGTAATCAAAAGGTCACTGGTTGTCACTGCTGGGCCCTTGAGCAAGGCCCTTAACCCTCAACTGCTTAGACAGTATACTGTCACAGTCGCTTTGGATAAAAAGTGTCTACTAAATGCTGAAAATGTAATGAAATCTAATAAAAAAGAAAATAATAACAATTACAAATATACAATGGTTCTGTACTGGACAGTGGTAGCTCAGTGGTTAAGGTACTGGACTAGTAATCAAAAGGTTGCAGGTTCAAGCCTCATTACTGTCAGGTTGCCATTTTTGGACCCTTGAGCAAGGCCAAATTGTATTCAGTCAGAATTGTAAGTTGCTTTGGATAAAAGCGTCTGCTAAATGCTGAAAATTTAAATGCTTATATAAATTAAAAAACCATCAATGATATTTTATTTACATTTGAAAATAACTCGTCCACCATATTTGTAATTTTCTTGTGAGAAAACTTGTGCTGGGATTGCCTTCAGCGCTAAGAAAGCACTCGGATGCTCCCCCGTTATTCATTCAGATTATCACTTTAAAATAAGGCACCCCATAAGGCAGCATTTTAAGGTGTCTAAGAATTTAGACATGCCTTCTTCTCAGAGAGCAAACGTAAAATGTGTCTATGTAGAGAGCTCTAGGCTCAACAACATGAGTCATTGTGGATTTTATTAACAAGTATAGTTCCACATGTTAGGTTTAAAACAAATACATAACATTAACACAGCTTCATACGTTTCTTTTAACATACTGTATAATCCTGAAAGCTTGTTGAATGGTTGTCGTTGGTTATTAAAGTTTAGGGACAGTCTTAAGTGAAGGGTCAGTTCACTTTGCAAACACATTAGCATTCTGTGTACATTTACTGTCTCTACTGTTTGGTTCATCTGTCTTCCTCACTGTCTCTTACTGTCTGTAGGTTTAAAGCCCACCACGCCCTCCATCAGCTCATGGAGGAGAGTCGAGACTCGCTGATTCTGGTGTTTCTGCAAGACGTGGCCGAATACCGCCTGAGCCAGTCGCTCCTGCTACGTAGAGGGATGCTAAAACAACGCTGCCTGGTCGAGTGGCCCCTCCAGAAAGAACGAATCCCTGCATTCCGACAGAACCTACGGCTAGCGCTGTCCTCAAGCAATAGACTCAGTTAAAGCATACTGGTGGACTAGCTACATAGTTTTTAATCTAAAGAGCTTAACAATGCAATTTAACCAGTTGTGTGATGGTGCTGAGGATTGACGTTATTGCAAGCCTTTAGAAAATGGTCAGCAAATGCAGTTTATTTTGTGGTGACAGATTCCTCTTTTTAAAAGGAATTAAAAAAGAATTTGTTAGAAAGGAAGCAAATTTCCTCATTTCTAACTAGCCGACGACTGGAAGCTGTTACTCATCTGTGACGCTGAATGTCTGAGAATGCACTTGTGAAATGAGTATCTGCTAATTTATTCATTTCAGTATTTCCTAACATATGCACTTAAATCAGACTCTATAGGGACACCTATAGGCGTTCACTGTCTCCTTAGCTAATGTTAGCTAGTAAAAGTAATGATGTCAGGTTAGCTATGTTTGATATCTAGTTATCATCCTCGGGAGCAGCCGAGGAAACAGAGATTGACTTTTATGATCTTTAGTTCATCTGTTGTTCTGTACATGTTGTCACTCCTTTGTACCACGTTTATCAGTCGAAAAGAGCCCCCTATGACCATCACTGACCAGATAACATGGTTCTGGTATGAGTGTATAAGTACGGAGAATAGTGATCCAAGCACAAATATAAAGTCAGCAGTTTTATGTGATTAAAAGGTGTCCACTGATAAAAGACTACAGTAGGATTAACACACACTGTGCATGAAAAAACAAATTAGCTCTGGTTTCTAACTGTCCACCTACAACCAGCACTAATAGGGTATGTGATCCTAGCCCAGTAAATTTAAAGAGTATTTACAAGCTCC
Source organism: Trichomycterus rosablanca (assembly GCF_030014385.1). Classification (NCBI taxonomy): domain Eukaryota; kingdom Metazoa; phylum Chordata; class Actinopteri; order Siluriformes; family Trichomycteridae; genus Trichomycterus; species Trichomycterus rosablanca. Next base: position 4,800,565 of record NC_086001.1, on the reverse strand, counting down.
AACAACACTGCTGCACATGATACACTCATACCAGAACAACACACACTACCAGGTCACTGCCATGTTAGTGACAGTGCAATGCTGAGAGTGATCCACCTTCCAAACACTGCCTGGTCAGTGATCCGGATCCTTTTCTACTGATAAATAGGGTTCAGGAGTCCGATGACTCAAGTTTTGTGATATTATGTCTCCATCTAGTGGCCATTTATATAGAACATCTAAAATACAGTATCTGTATAAATAGATTAGAGTGGCTCGGTGGGTAGCACTGTCGCCTCACAGCAAGAAGGCCCTGGGTTTGATTCACTGGTGGAGCGGTCCGGGTCCTTTCTGTGTGGAGTTTGCATGTTCTCCCTGTGTCTTTGTGGGTTTCCTCTGGGAGCTCTGGTTTCCCACAGTACAAAGACATGCAAGTGGTGAATTGGAGACACTAAATTGTCCATGACTGATATTAAAACTTGAACTTGAATTTTGTGTGACCAGTAATTATTGGTTCTCTCATGAATGTAACCAACGTGTGTAAAACATGACGTTAAAATCCTAATAAATAAATAGTAAACCTTAAAATATACCTGTATAATGTCCAAGGGAAAACATTAGAATCTGATGATTGGTTTAACATCTGTATTGTATTCAGGGGGGTGGTGAGGACTTTGTACAGGCCACTGGAGTTCTTTTACACCTAAGTTGTCATGTTGGAACAGGACAGAGCCTTCCCTAAACTCTTGCTGCAAAGTTTGAAACAATTGATTATATGTTTGGCTGAAACTTTGAATGTTTACACACTTTTTGTCATATTGTGTACGTTGGAAGTTAGAATTATACAAAATTCTAATTATAATCCACCCATGACTGTAATTAGTAATCAGATGTTGTAACTAATGCATTTGCAAATTCACCCCCTGTTCTTAGGTAAACATATGGGGTTAGCTGAGTTTTATTTCAGGGCAAAGTTACACTTTTTACCTGTTATTAAACTCCACCTTCACTTTCCTCTGAGGTTACCAGCCTGGTTAATATTTACACAAGATAACCTTTGCTTTTGAACTCGAGTTCTTTTGGAGCTTTTGAGTCGATTCATCACGGTCAGACTGATTCACGGTTTTCAAGTTTTTTATGATTGATTTTGTAAATTGTTAAGCATTTTATTTTTATTTTTATCAGGTCATGTATATTTTAGGTGATATAGTCATGTGCATTACTCTAAATAAATTGTTTTCAATGCATGTAATAGTGATATGAATTGCATTGCCTGGCTTGCATTGTATAAATGGTGCTATATCACTTTGTTCTGGTCAGGGTTACTAGTGACCATTTGCAAGAATTAAACTGGGAATATTTAAGCTGTCAGGCACCAACACCACCTTCTGCATCGTCATAGCATTTAAAGTTTATTTCTTTTACTGGAATTCATCATCTCATTACTATTATTACCAGTAGAAGTAGTATTGATTGTTATTATTATTAGTAGTAGTAGTAGTACTGAGTGTTATTATTATTATTAGTAGTAGTAGTAGTAGTATGTTATTATTATTATTATTATTGATTGTTATTATTATTATTATTATTATTATTATTGATTGTTATTATTAGTAGTAGTAGTAGTAGTATTGAGTGTTATTATTATTAGTAGTAGTAGTATGTTAGTATTATTATTAGTAGTAGTAATATTGATTGTTTTTATTAGTAGTAGTAATATTGATATTATTATTAGTAGTATGTTAGTATTATTATTAGTAGTAGTAATATTGATTGGTAGTAGTAGTAGTAGTAGTAGTATGTTAGTAATATTGATTATTATTATTAGTAGTAGTAGTATTGATTGTTATTATTATTAGTAGTAGTAATAGTAGTAGTAGTATGTTAGTATTATTATTAGTAGTAGTAATATTGATTGGTAGTAGTAGTATGTTAGTAATATTGATTATTATTATTAGTAGTAGTAGTAGTATTGATTGATTGTTATTATTATTATTAGTAGTAGTAGTAGTATGTAAGTATTATTATTATTATTAGTAGTATGTTATTATTTTTTTTATTGATTGTTATTATAATAATTATTTTTATTATGAATTGTTATTATTATTAGCAACATTAGAGATTATGTATCTTTGCTTATTAATTTTCTGCCCTGTGTTAAAGGTTTTGAACTCGACAAAAAGGTTTTTAATTAATCGACACAATCGATTCCTAACAGAATCGGAATCGACTCCCAAACTCCTCAGTCCAGTACAGCAGTGCAGCGCGTGTGTGCGCACAGACTGCTGATAGCGGATGAAGTGTGCGGTGATGGCGCTCTCTCTGGGTCTGACTGCGGTAACTGTGTGTGTGCTGGTGATGTTCATCACCTGCTTCATGTACCGCCCATTAAGAAATTACGTGCGGCTCTGGATCGAATTGACACCAGTACCGAGTATCGGAGTTTCTTACCCGTTCATCGGTAACGCACTGCAGTTCAAAACCAACGCAAGAGGTGAGATTAAACCCGGGCTCCGGGGCACCAAGACCCTGATCCCATGAACATAAAAGCATTTTTGTGATTGCAGAAAAGTGAATAATAAGGTTGCCAGTTTTTGCTCACATATACAGTCTTGCAAAAATGTTGACACTCTCTGGTTAGTTGTTTAAAAATTAAGGTGGGTAGCACTGTCGCCTCACAGCAAGAAGGTCCTGGGTTCGATTCCCAGGTGGAGTGGTCTGTGTCCTTTTTGTGTGGAGTTTGCATGTTCTCCCCGTGTCTCGTTGCAAGTGAGGTGAACTGGAGATACAAAATGTCATAGTCCATGACTTGAACTGATAAATCTTACGTAACCTGTCCTGTCATGAATGTAACAAAGTGTGTAAAACATGATGTTAAAATCCTAAGAAATGAATAACAAACCTCTACATATTTTAATGCACAAATACATACGATGTGACATCTTTATTACTGTTTGTCGAACTGTTCTTAATATGTTTAATTTCATCATGTCTAAATCAGCTTGTTTTTAAGCCTTTACCTGCTGATTTTGACTGATTTTAACAAATTTAAAAAAATGCATTAAACTCAAAAATGAAAACTATGAAAAAATGTCCATAAAGTCTGGTTTCAGATCATGTTCTAGTGTCTATATACTTTTGGCTATTTATTGTATGGTTTTCAGTGAAAGACTTTTCTTACAGCAACTGGACTTCACAAGAAGCTTTGGGCTGAAACTGGTATTTATGGTTTAATGAGACAAAGACAGAGACTTTTTTATGAGGGAAAATTACAACTCAGTGCATAATATTAAGTATAATAAATATATTTTATATTAAATCCTGTAATTATATACTTAATGAAGTATCAGAAGAAGAAGAAACCGTGTATTTAAAGTATCATGAGCATATTTGAATATAATATTAACCCTTTGTGTTTCAGAATTCTTTAATCAGGTGATTGAATTTACGAATGAGTTTCGAAGCACTCCGTTGATTAAGGCGTGGCTCGGACCCATACCCTTTCTCTTCCTCTACCATGCGGAAAACGTTGAGGTACTCACACACCACACACTTCATCATCGACATGAACATAAAACTAATTCTATAGTTTTCTTATTTTTTATTGGATTTAAAGTAACAGTCCAACAAAAAAATCACAATAGAAACTCAGTATAGTATGTACACTACTCTAGGTGTAATAGTGATTTTTTTCATGCACAGTAGTCTTTTAACCATTGACTATATAAAGCTTGTTTGACTGTGGACAGTGTCATTAATGTTCATTCATAAACACACTTTTCTACAAACAAAACCTGATGGGAAGCACAAGCACACTGTCTGTATCAGGGGTACTTTATAAGAATAGACATGGCCATATAGTGTACTTTTTAGCGGACACAGAGAAACCACTATCAGTGTCAATCATAATCTGCAGTGTGAAATTTGGAGCCCAAGCCATGAAGTTAAAGGACATTTTAGAAGTTTCTACCTAAACAAATTAATGTATTTTCTTTCTGGAAAATTATGTATGTGCTGTTTATTCAGTCACAGATAAAGAATCATTAAATAAATCAAGTGTATGTAATGTTTTGACCTCTCCACACAGTTAGCAGGTAAAGATTCTTATGAAACTCTGTAATGTTTTTTTTCTTTCTTTCTGAACTACATTCACACACCCGGTGTGTATTTACTATCTTTCACAAAGGTCGTTCACCTTCTATTCAGTTCAAAGTTTGAGGTACATTCCTGACCCTTGAACATTATGGCAAAATAAGCATACGGCCAAAAGTATTTGAACACTTGACCATGAGCTTGTTGGACGTCCTATTTAAATTTACATTTTTAGCATTTCGCAGACACTTTTATCCAAATCAAATTACAGTACTGTGACAGTATACAGTCTAAGCAATTGAGGGTTAAGGGCCTTACTCAAGGGCCCACTAGTGGCAACCTGGCAGTGGTGGGGCTTGAACCAGCAACCTTAGGATTACTAGTCCAGTATCTTAACCACTAGGCCACAACTGTCCCAAACTGTTTTGAAAACAAATGCGACAACAGCTACTCTTCTGAGAGGCTTTTCACAGAACTTTGAAGTATGTCTGTGGGAACTTGTGACCATTCGGTCAAAAGAGCATTTGTATGTTGAGTCATGATGGAACAGAAAATTACCTTCCCTAAACTGTTGCTGCAAAGCTGGATGCATAAAATTTCCTTTATATAATTGATTTGTTACACCTGTTAGAAATTGTTAATTGACATGTAGTTCATTCTCTTTTTATTTCTGTCCCCCTCAGACGGTACTCAATAACCCCTTGCACATGGATAAGGCTTATGCTTATACGTTTTTGCACCCCTGGCTTGGAACTGGATTGCTGACCAGGTATAAAGACTGAAACCTGTTTTCTGTTATTACATCCAAAATTCTGTTATAGTTCCATTTCTACAGCTTGTATTAGGTGGCATGTTGGCTCGGTGGGTAGCACTGTCGCCTCACAGCAAGAAGGTTTTGAGATTGATCCCCAGATGGAGCAGTCTGGGTCCTTTCTGTGTGGAGTTTGCATGTTCTCCCTGTGTTTGTATGATTTTACCCCAGGAGCTCCAAAGACAAAGTGAATTGGAGATACAAAATTGGTTGTGACTGTGTTTAAGATTGAACTTGAACTGATGAATCATGGGTAACCTGTCATGAATAAAACCAAAGTGTAAAACATCACCATATAATCCTAATAAATAAATAATAAACACAGATTGTATTCAATCAGGCATCATCGTACGTATTCTGCTAGTGTACCAGTGCCGAGATTCTGAACCGAATCTCGGCTCTGCTACCGGTCGGCTGGGCGCCATCTAGCGGGCACAGTTGGCAGTTCCTGCAGCAGACACAAATTGGCCATTGTGTCTGCTGGGTGGGGAAATAATCGGACTAAGTGGGTGGAGTCTTCAAACGCTGTTCAAGGACCCTGGTTAGTGGATAGAAGCACCTGTGCAGAAGCACGGGCGTAAAGAAGGGGTTCGATAGGACTGCGCATGGGTCCGGCATGTGAGCAGCAATATACCTTCCTTGAACCCAATCAGGGATCCACAGCAGCGGAAGACAAATAGACTACACTAAATCGTGAGAAAAGGGGAGGAAATGCATAAATACATAGAAATTAAAATTAAAAATAATTTTAATGTAATCAGAATAAACAATATTAGAATTATATAGATGATTTAATAAATATCTCCCTGTTTATCTCAGTACCGGTGAAAAATGGCGGCACAGAAGGAAGCTCCTCACGCCCACCTTTCACTTCTCCATCCTGACCGACTTTCTGGAGGTGATGAACGAACAGGCCGAGATTCTGGTGGAGAAACTAGATAAACAGGCCGGGAGAGGACCATTCGACTGTTTCAGCCATATTACACTGTGTGCTCTGGACATCATCTGTGGTGCGTACGTGCATGCAAGTGGTGGTAAAACAGCCTGAATGAATGAAATAAATACATGGTAATAAAGTATTTAAAATCTATTAAATGCAGATTATTAATGATCAGTAAATACAACTGGAAAGTACAGCAGACCCTGGAGTTACGAACGGTTTACCATACAAACATTTTGGGTTACGAACGATCTTTTTTAACTTAAAGTACGAACAAATTTCGGATTACGAACCGAAATTCACGAAACACATGACGTCACGAACACGTTCACTCCGACCGTCTCTCTCTATATATATACAGTGAGTGGACAACGGGCGGTGTTTTTTGATGTTTTCTTTATATTTTGTAAAATTCTATATTAAAATGGCCAAAACGAAGGTGCAGAGAAAGCGCAGTGGTGAGAAAATAAAACAATCTATTACTATTTGTTGTACAGTATAATTACTCCTGCCAGTAGCTGTCACTGTGTATCAGACAGAGGGGACAGTGAGTGAGAGAGAAGAAGGAATTCGGCTCAGTAAAGTATTCTTTCTTTCAAGCAATTACACCTACAAAATACAACACTACTGAAATAAAGAAGACGATAATAGAGAAATATGAGAGTTGTTGTTTCTGGTAGATACATTTTATATGAAAAGAAGGAAATGTATCATGGTGTATCATGGTCAGCACACGTACTGTACTGAAATGTGATGTGTGTTTTATGTACAGTACAGTACTACTGTGTATTGTTGTTTATTACAGGAATGGCTATTCTATCATTTAAGATTTAAGGGAAAATATACTTGTATGTATATAAAAAAAGACCATTTAAGACATTAGAAGGGTTGGGGGGGGGGGGGGGGGGTCTGGCACAGATGAAATCTATTTACATTATTTCTTATGGGAAAAAAAGGTTTAACTAACGAACATTTTGACTTAAGAACAGCCTTTTGGAACCAATTAAATTCGTAATTCAAGTGTCTACTGTATGTAATTATGCTGTTGATTGTCCTACAGAAACAGCAATGGGGAAGAAGATCTACGCCCAGAGCAACAGTGACTCCGAGTACGTCCGCAGTGTGTATCGGTGAGTGCTTTTAATGTGTCAATAATATGTTGATAAGAAAATATTCTGTGGGTGACACTGGGACACTATGATGTCTATATACCAGCTAATTCCATTCTCTTAGATAGCCACAGGTGTCCATGATACTTTTTTAACACGGATTCATTTTCAGGATGAGCGACCTTGTCAGTCGGCGACAGCGGATGCCCTGGTACTGGCCTGACTTTTTGTATCGGTGCTTGGGTGAGGGCAAAGAGCACGACCGCTGCCTGAAGATCCTCCACTCCTTCACAGAGAGTGTATGTACTGATGGTTGTGTATCTCAGGGTTCTTTAAACTTTTCCAACATGTTGTTCGTGATTTTTACCGCGACCCAGGCAACACATATAATGCATCAAAGCAAAACACAAAACGAAATATACCTCATTACTAAAAATGGCAGTCTGCTCCCACTGTGGTTTACAAGATGTAACGTAAAGTCTCCACAAGGGGGCGTATGTGTGCAAGTTCATTTTGTGTTCATGTGCCTGTTAAAATTCGTTTAATTAATACTAATTATTATTAAGGGCGGCACAGTGGCTTAGAGGATAGCACTGTCGCCTCACAGCAAGAAGGTCCTGGGTTCGATCCTTTCTGTGCTGAGTTTGCATGTTCTCCTCATGTCTGCGTGGGTTTCCTCCGGGAGCTCCGGTTTTCTCCCACAGTCCAAAAACATGCAGTCAGGTTAATTGGAGACACTGAATTGCCCTATAGGTGAATGTGTGTGTGTGTGTGTGTATGTGTGTCTGCCCTGCTATGGACTGGCATCCCGTCCAGGGTGTTACTGTGTGCCTTGCACCCATTGAAAAGCTGGGATAGGCTTAAATTATTATTATTTTTTAATTATTATTATTATTTTTTGACAGGTCATCCGTGAGCGGGAGGAGAACGCCTGCTACATGGAGTCGGACAGCGAATCAGAACTGGGGACGAAGAAGAGGCAGGCCTTCCTGGACATGCTGCTTAAGACGCTGGACGAAGACGGAAATAAACTTATGCAGAGAGAAATCCAGGAGGAAGTGGACACTTTTATGTTTGAAGTAAAGATGATTAAGATCTTTGGAAAGCTTCCTGGAGCTAACTTTGTGTTAGCTAAGTTTAAACAGCTTTGTGACTTTACTCTGCTAGCTAATAGCTTTTGTCATTGGTTTCATCATAGTGTTAATTTTTACTAGTGGTGCAGCAACGTTTTTTTTTTTTTTACTGATATTAGCACCAAGTTAACAGTGGAGCCACAAGCCAAGTGCTGGAGTAACACAGAGACCCTAGAATACTAACAAATAAACTTAAGCACACAAAGTGATATAAATTATTCACTGACCAGCCTCACAGGACCACCACAGAGCAGGTATTATTTGGGTAGTGGATCATTCTCAGCACTGCAGTGACACTGACATGGTGGTGGTGTTTTAGTGTGTGTTGTGCTGGTATGAGTGGATCAGACACAGCATCGCTGCTGGAGTTTTTAAATAGTGTCCACTCACTGGCCACTCTATTAGACACTCCTACCTAGTTGGTCCTTGTATATGTAAAGTCAGAGATGATCGCTCATCTATTGCTGCTGTTTGAGTTGGTCATCTTCTAGACCTTCATCAGTGGACACAGGATGCTGCCTATGGGCGGCTGTTAGCTGGATATTTTTGGTTAGTGGACTATTCTCAGTCCAGCAGTGACAGTGAGGTGTTTCAAAACTCCAGCAGCGCTGCTGTGTCTGATCCACTAATACCAGCACAACACACACTAACACACCACCACCATGTCAGTGTCACTGCAGTGCTGAGAATCATCCACCACCTAAATAATACCTGTGAGGGTCCAACATGAAAGGGGGCTAACAAAGCATGCAGAGAAACAGATGGACTACAGTCAGTAATTGTAGAACTACAAAGTGATTTTGTATGGTAAGTGGAGCTGATAAAATGGACAGTGAGTGTAGAAACAAGGAGGTGGTTTTAATGTTATGGCTGATCGTTGTATGTGGAACTCATTGTTTGATGGCTTTAGCTAAGGTCGGTAGTGTTTGGAGTGCGCCATCTAGTGGACACAGTTACATGTACAATATTGTTATTATATATATTACTAACAAATATAATAGTATTGTGTTTATATTTGACCCAGCATATTAATCCGAAACCCAAATAAATGTCGTGGGTTTGTTTGTTCTTAACATGACTTTTAAAACAGCTGTTTTTGTCTCCACCTTGTGGCAGGGTCATGATACTACAGCAGCTGCTATGAACTGGGCCATCCATCTACTGGGATCTCACCCAGAGGTACAGAGAAGAGTTCAGCAGGAGCTGTACGAGGTGTTCGGTCAGTACTCAGTGTGGTACAGTCAGGGGGTAAAGGATGGGACAGAAGAAACTTTAAAAATATTGTGGCGCCGGTGTTCTGTCGATTTGTCCTACCCTATCGAAACTTCCTACCGTAGCGCAGATTTATAGATCTATCTGTCGATTTGTCCTACCCTATCGAAACTTCCTACCGTAGCGCAGATTTATAAATCTATCTGTCGATTTGTCCTACCCTATCGAAATGTATTCCTGTAGTAAATATTTAAGTTTTATCGATCTATTCTTATTAAAATTATGTCTATCATATTATAAATTATAGGTATCTTATTATAACTAGTGGTAGCACATCTCGATAGGTATGTATCTTATTATAAACAATAGGTAGGACATCTCGATAGCTCTATATCTTATTATAAACAATAGGTAGGACATCTCGATAGGTATGTATCTTATTATAAACAATAGGTAGGACATCTCGATAGGTATGTATCTTATTATAAACTATAGGTAGCACATCTCGATAGGTATGTATCTTATTATAAACAATAGGTAGGACATCTCGATAGCTCTATATCTTATTATAAACAATAGGTAGGACATCTCGATAGGTATGTATCTTATTATAAACTATAGGTAGGACATCTCGATAGGTCTATATCTTATTATAAACAATAGGTAGGACATCTCGATAGCTCTATATCTTATTATAAACAATAGGTAGGACATCTCGATAGGTATGTATCTTATTATAAACTATAGGTAGGACATCTCGATAGGTATGTATATTATTATAAACAATAGGTAGGACATCTCGATAGGTATGTATCTTATTATAAACAATAGGTAGGACATCTCGATAGGTATGTATCTTATTATAAACTATAGGTAGCACATCTCGATAGCTCTATATCTTATTATAAACAATAGGTAGCACATCTCGATAGGTCTATATCTTATTATAAACAATAGGTAGGACATCTCGATAGGTCTATATCTTATTATAAACAATAGGTAGGACATCTCGATAGCTCTATATCTTATTATAAACAATAGGTAGGACATCTCGATAGGTATGTATCTTATTATAAACTATAGGTAGCACATCTCGATAGGTATGTATATTATTATAAACAATAGGTAGGACATCTCGATAGGTATGTATCTTATTATAAACTATAGGTAGGACATCTCGATAGGTATGTATCTTATTATAAACTATAGGTAGCACATCTCGATAGGTATGTATATTATTATAAACAATAGGTAGGACATCTCGATAGGTATGTATCTTATTATAAACAATAGGTAGGACATCTCGATAGGTATGTATCTTATTATAAACTATAGGTAGGACATCTCGATAGGTATGTATATTATTATAAACTATAGGTAGCACATCTCGATAGGTATGTATATTATTATAAACAATAGGTAGGACATCTCGATAGGTATGTATATTATTATAAACAATAGGTAGGACATCTCGATAGGTATGTATCTTATTATAAACTATAGGTAGGACATCTCGATAGGTATGTATCTTATTATAAACTATAGGTAGCACATCTCGATAGGTATGTATCTTATTATAAACAATAGGTAGGACATCTCGATAGGTATGTATCTTATTATAAACAATAGGTAGGACATCTCGATAGGTATGTATATTATTATAAACAATAGGTAGGACATCTCGATAGGTATGTATATTATTATAAACAATAGACAGCGCATCTCGATAGATCTATGTCTTATTATAAATAGTGTTAGCACATCTCGATGGGCTTATATTTTATTACAAATGATAGGTAGCACACTTGATTTATTGACCTGTCTCTCAGACATTTATCTTAATTTTTAATTTATTTATTAGGATTTTAACATCATGGTTACATTCATGACAGGGCAGGTAGTTACTCATTACACAAGATTTATTAGTTCACACATTTAATATCAAACACAGTCAGAGACAGTTTTGTATCTTCAATTTACCTCACTTGCATGTCTTTGGACTGTGGGAGAAAACTAGAGCACCCGGAAAAAACCCCCCACATACACATGGGGAGAACATGCAAACTCCTCACAGAAAGAATCCACCTGTAAATGGAGCCCAGGACCTTCTTGCTGTGAATCAACAAAGCTACCCACTGAGCCACTATACAGCCCATACATCTCAAATAATTGTGTAATTTTTAAACTAGTTTATTAACAACAACACATCCTGAGTCTCTGGTGGATGTGTCTACATTTTTTACATATGTATTTTGGGTGTGATTTGTTATATTCTGCACATTAAAATGTACCCATCTACTGTCACACTGCACCTGAGTAAAACAGGTAACAATGCTGTACAAATCAGTAAATAATGTTCACAATAACTTTTTAATAATAAAGGTAAAATTAGATAAAATATATCTGTATATCTGTATAATATAGCTGCTCTAAATATCTATCATTTCAATCATGCTCTTGTCAGCTCTGTCTTGCAGCATGGAGCAACTTATGCAGTAATCCTCTGCATTGTCTTAAATCACCACTCAGCCCTGCTGTCATGAAGTTCACTTGGCTTTATAATTCCTATTAATTAATGGAGACAGTGGCAAAATCTGGTTTAGCAAAATTCTAACTAGTTTAAAATGTTCAATAACAATATTACCTCCAGCTATTTATACATGCATATGAACTTGAGTTCATCCTGAAAAACTTATCATGTATAAGCACTCTGTAGTTCTAAAATTACTGACTGTAGTTCATCTGTTTCTCTACATACTTTTTAACCTGCTTTCACCCTGTTCTTCAGTGGTCAGACCCCCCACAGGACCACTACAGAGCAGGTATTATTTGGGTGGTGGATCATTCTCAGCACTGCAGTGACACTGACATGGTGTTAGTGTGTGTTGTGCTGGTATGAATGGATCAGACACAGCAGTGCTGAGTTTTTAAACACCTCACTGCTGGACTGAGATTGGTCCACCAACCAAAAATATCCAGCCTACAGCACCCTGTGGGCAGTGTCCTGTGACCACTGATGAAGGTCTAGAAGATGACCGACTCAAACAGCAGCAATAGATGAGCGATCGTCTCTGACTTTACATCTACAAGGTGGACCAACTAGGTAGGAGTGTCTAATAGAGTGGACAGTGAGTGGACACTGTATTTTAAAACTCCAGCAGCACTGCTGTTTCTGATCCACTCATACCATCACAACACACAATAACACACCACCACCATGGCAGTGTCACTGCAGTGCTGAGAATGATCCACCACCTAAATAATACCTGCTCTGTGGGGGTTCTGACCATTGACGAACAGCATGAAGGGAGCTAACAAAGCATGCAGAGAAACAGATGGACTACAGTCAGTAATTGTAGAACTACAAGCGAGTTCTTTTGGCTATGTAGTGTGTATATGTAGTGTTGGCTATGTAGTGAGTATTATATGTATATACAGTATATGTATGTATATACAGTATGTATATATATATATATATATATATATATGTGTATGTGTGTATGATGTATGTACATTTTGATTTTGTAGTAAATAATATTCTAACCCGAAGAACATCTTAATCTCAAATAATTAGAACTAAACTGACAGGGGAGCAGCAAAAAATAGTTGTACATATACAAATAACTGAGTACATAAAAAACGTAATAAATGCTCAACATATTCATTCAGTAATTCACTTTAAACTCAACTTTAACTTCAAACAACCGTTACTGTACATATTGAACTGCTAATAAAGCACAAAACTGAAAAATAACCTAATACATTTTGTGTTGTCATAATGTTAAGGTCGCAGATGGTTATTTAAAAATGATTGGCTTTTCTAGATGTATGAAAAACGCATCTAAAATTACCAAAGGCATGTATAAACGTGGTTAAATACAACGTTAACACAGCATTATTAAGATACACAGTTATTTAACTGTAATCAATCAAGTACAGCTCATTTAAGCACTTTGAATATTTTTATATAGCTTTTTTTTTTAAAGTCACATAATAACATCATTACATACACTTAAACTTTAAACTTTTTAAAGAATTAAAACGAAACCATACGTTACTAACCGCTAGAACAAATAAATTAGGCAAAGGTAGCACAGAATTATAGGCGTTCCCCGCAACGAGTCAAAACCGATGTGCGCATGCTCAGTAGGACAAATCGATGGGTAGGATAAATCGACAGAACACCGGCGAGCAGGAAGGCGAGCGTCGGGACCTCGAGTGAGCTGCCCTTGGCAGATCTCTCAGTGGTTTAGGACGTACACTCATTCATGCACACATACATCCATACAACAGACAAACATATAAGCTACCTATCCAGCTCTCACCGCAGCCACCCAGTCTCCCACACTGGGATACACGCTGACGGTAAGCCTGGATACCACGGCTCCTCCCACTGACGCTACAATATGTTGGAACTGGACTGAAGTGTGTGTGTGTGTGTGCTAGGTGACTCTGACAGGTCAATCAGTACAGAGGATCTTAAGAAGTTGCGTTACCTGGAGTGTGTGATTAAAGAGTCACTGCGTCTTTTCCCATCAGTACCGTTCTTCGCTCGCAGCATCTGTGAAGATACATACATTAGTAAGTCACACACACACACCGTTAACACGATCGCACAGGGGTAACACACATCAGTAACACGCACATAAGTGATTAACACCTCACACACACACACGTCAGTGAATAACACATCAATAACACACATCATTAACACACACAGGTAACACACATCAGTGTTTAACACCCCCCCCCCCACACACACACACACACACACATCAGTAACACACATCAGCGTTTATTTGTCCCTCCACACACACACACACACTAGTAAATAACACATACAAACACACATCAGTAACACACACACAGGTAACACACATGAGCGTTTAACACCCCCCCCCCCACACACACACACACACACACTAGTGAATAACACATACAAACACACATCAGTAACACACACACACAGGTAACACACATGAGCGTTTAACACCCCCTCCCTCACACACACACACCAGTGAATAACACATACAAACACACATCAGTGTTTAACACCCCCCCCCACACACACACAACAGTGAATAACACATAAAAAACACACATCAGTAACACACACACAGGTAACATACGTCAGTGTTTAACAACCCCATTACACACACACACACACACACACAAGCCATTAACACAAGGCTTGTGTGTGTGTGGGAGGGAGTTGTTAAACACTGATGTGTGTTTGTATGTGTTATTCACTTGTGTGTGTGTGGGGGGGGGTGTTAAACGCTCATGTGTGTTACCTGTGTGTGTGTTACTGATGTGTGTTTGTATGTGTTATTCACTAGTGTGTGTGGGGGGGTTGTTAAACACTGATGTGCATGTTACTGATGTGTGTTACCTGTGTGTGTTTGTGTTAATGGTGTGTGTGTGTGTGTGTTGTACAGATGGGTATAAAGTACCTAAAGGAGTGAATGCCATCATCATGCCCTTCGCTCTTCATCGTGACCCGCGTTTCTTCCCTGAACCTGAGGAGTTTCGACCAGAACGTTTCTTACCCGAGAACACGGGGGGCAGAAACCCTTACTGCTACATCCCCTTCTCTGCTGGACTACGCAACTGTATCGGTTAGACACTCACAAACACACTCAGCGTCATTACTTTAAAATAGCCAATAAATGGTGCATACACTCATTTCCTTTTTACAGGGAGACGCTGCTAAAATTAAAGCAATTAAAGCAATTTAGCAATTAAAGCTGCTAAATGTGTTCAGGAATGATGTGATGAACACCAGGATGAACCTTTTATGCTCTTTAGAATGAAAGATTAATAATAAGACTGTAAAGCAGATCTGAGACATGTTCTTTTTAAAAAATCCTCCACTTACTTACTGTCTTAACAACTTATCCTATTAGGGTTGCTTGCTGGAGCCTATCCCAGCTTTCCAATGGGTGCAAGGCACACAGTAACACCCTGGACGGGGTACCAGTCCATAGCAGGGCAGACAGACACACGCACGCACGCACGCACGCACGCACGCACGCACGCACGCACGCACGCACGCACGCACGCACACACACACACACACACACACAGGGCAATTCACTGTCTCAAATTAACCTGACTGCATGTTTTTGGACTGTGGGAGGAAACCGGAGCTCCCGGAGGAAACCCATGCAGACACGGGGAGAACATGCAAACTCCACACAGAAATGACCCGGACCGCCCTGCCTGGGGATCGAACCCAGGACCTTCTTGCTGTGAGGCAACAGTGCTACTCATCAAGCCACCGTGCCGCCCAAGATCCTCATAATTTTTTATGATTATAATTTTAGTTAAATTGAAAGGTGAAAGATGTTTCCTGTAGTCAGATCACACACACACACACACACACACACACACTCACCTCAAACTCAAACATAGCTTTATTGCCATGATAAAATATGGACATTCATACTGCCAAAGCTTATATAATACAACTCCAAATCAGAAAAAGTTGGGACAGCATGGAAAATGCAAATAATATAAAACAGTGTTTCTTACATTGACTTTGACTTTTATTTGACTGCAGACAGTTGGAACCTGAGATATTTCATGTTTTATCTGCTCAACTTCATTTGATTTATTAATAAACATCCATTCCTGCATTTCAGGCCTGCAACACATTCAAAAGTTGGGACAGTAAAGCATTTATCACTTTGTAATGTTGCCGTTCCTTTTCACCACACTAAAAAGACGTTTTGGCACCGAGAAGACCAAGTGATTTAGTGTTTCAGCTTTTATTTTGTCTCATTCTTCCTGCAAACACGTCTTAAGATGTGCAACAGTACGGGGTCATTGCTGTTGCATTTTTCGGTTAAAAATTCTACACACATTCTCTATTGGGGACAGATCAGGACTGCAGGCAGGCCAGTCCAGTACCTGTACCCTCTTCTTCCACAGCCACGCCTTTGTAATGTGTGCAGCAGGTGGTTTTGCATCGTCTTGTTGAAAAATGCTGAACATCCCTGGACAAGACGATGTCTTGAAGGCAGCACATGTTGATCTCAATGTACTTTTCTGCATTAATGCTGCATCACAGAAGTTTAAAGTGTAAAAATTTAAAATTAAAACACCAATAATAATAATAGTAATAAAAAATAGATAATATACAATACATACAATGACAGAAATACATAAACAAATGTAAGAAAAACAGTGCAAATTGTAATAACAAATTAACAGTGACATGAACTAAATTTAAGCACTAATAAGAACAAAAGTGTGTGTGTGTGTGTGAGAGAGAGAGAGAGAGAGAGAGAGAGAGAGAGAGAGAGAGACAGAGAGAGAGAGACAGGTGTGTGTAGCGTGCTGCTAGTGTGCAGCTCTCTCTGTGCTCCCCCAGTAGATGGGGTAGTTAGTCAGGGTCTGGGAAGAAGTTAAAGTGGGGGATGACACACTCACACACACACACACACACACACACTGATGCACAGGAGCGCAGTCAGGCTTGAACAAAGCTCTTCCCCAAACTGCTGTCACAACTGACATTTGCAAAACAGTATCCAGATGTTCTCCAGAGCTTCTGAAAAACAAACTTCTCATTTATTTACATAAATTACACTGATTAACAAAGTGTTTCATACAAGTTTTCTTTGTATAATATCACAATTCTTTTAGATTCAGTTGCAGAGTTGTGTGTGTGTGTGTGTGTGTGTGTGCAGGACAGAGGTTTGCTCTGATGGAGGAGAAGGTGATCCTGGCATACACACTGCGCTCCTTTAACATCGTGGCGTGTCAGAACAGAGAGGAGCTGAGGCCACTGGGAGAACTGATCCTCCGACCAGAACATGGGATCTGGATCACACTGGAGAGGAGAACATGCTAACACGTACACAAAGACACGCACACACACACACACAGGTACAAACACACGCGCACACACACACACACACACTGATGTACAAACATAAACACACACAGGTACAAACATACACACACACACAACCAGGTGCAAACATACACACACACACACCCAAGTACAAACATAGACATGTACACACACACACACACAGGTACAAACATACACACACACACCGTGGTACAAACACACACACACACACACACACAAGTCAAACCTATAGACACACACAGGTACAAACAAACACAGATAGATAGATAGATAGATAGATAGATAGATAGATAGATAGATAGATAGATAGATAGATAGATAGATAGATGAGAGATAGATACTTTATTGATCCCGAAGGAAATTAAAGAATTTTACACACACACAATACCAATATTTTCCTTTAAATGAATGTAATACAGAGTTTAAAAAAATTTTACATATCGTGTAATTTTTTCTATTTAATTAATTAATCAGTTTTTTGTATATGATTTTTATCATTTTATGTAAAGCAATTTGAAGCAGTTTTGATTTTGCAATTATTATTACTGAACAAATATTAAATTAATAAAATAAATATTGTGATTATAATGCATATTCCACCACAGTGGAGTTTACTTGCTATTTAAAGCAGGGTGCTCATTTCACTGTTAGCAGCTCGGCTAATGTTTCTGTTCTTGTGTTTACAGCCAAAAAAATGACTGTTAGCTTTATAAAAAGAAAACCCCACGCCACGATAAATACATAAACAAACTTTGAAGCCGTGAATTGGAAACTACAAGCACAGGTTTATTACTTTCATCCTGAACAGCTAGGCAGCTAATTAGCCCAAATGTGTGTGTGTGTGTGTGTGTGTGTGTGTGTGTGTGTAGTGAATGCATTTAAATGTAATTTGGTTCAGTAATGAGGTAAAAAGTTCACACCTTAACAAATGTCTCTGCATGGAGACTCGAGGTGAGATTCTAGTCACCGCTAGTATTAAATCTAAAATAATATGTTTCATGTTCTGTGGTACCAAGAGCACTTATATGATTGACTTTTTCTTCTTTTTTTTCATTTATTTGTCCTATATTTATATGTACAGAATTACAGAATTAATACTGTTTTTGGTAAAATACTTGATTTTAAAGCTTTATTTTGGTCAGGGTCATGGCACAAGGAAGGAATACCATGGGCAGGGTGCCAATCCATCACAGGGCTTCAGGCATTCTACTCATCAGACATAACCAACCATGCCTGTACAGATAGCCGAGTGGTTTAAAGTAGTGGTGGTGGACTAGTGTAATAGAACACTTCCACCAAGTGCCACCAGTTTTTACATTAGATTTATTTACAGGTTAAAGCTCAAATTTCAAAGTCCTAGGGGGCGCTGTTTCAGCATTTCAGATTAACACAATAGATACAGTAGATAGATAGATAGATAGATAGATAGATAGATAGATAGATAGACAGATAGACAGACAGACAGACAGACAGACAGACAGACAGACAGACAGACAGACAGATAGATTCATCCCAAAAGAAATTATTTTACTAGATGAGTTGTGAGTGTTCCTAGGGAAGTTCCGCAAGGGCAGATCAGCAAGATATGCTCAGGCCAAATTAATTGAGTCTTTTGTGAAATCTAACAGACTTTCTCTGAAAAACAACATGAAGTGCAGCATCCTGAGCTACACTGCAAGCTACAAAAATTATAATAAATAAATAAATAAATAGAAAAAGTGGTTGATATTTGCTGTGGTTTGATATTCACATTTGTAAGCCCTTTTAAATAACATTTAAAATGATACCAAATAAGCAAAAATAATTTGTAGGGTTTTTAATTTCCAGTTTAGAACACAATCAAAACTAAATGCCAGTGTTACATATGTAAAATACGAGTGTTGCCTATTTAGCAATAACAGAGCCTGATGGAATGATGGAAATAAAATGATCTTGCTAATGAATGATGTTTTTGTTAGTACTGGAAGGTTTCAGAGCAGAATAGAAACGCTCGGTGGCCTCTGAGGAAAACAGCCTGACAGTGTGGAGTTACAGGAAACTTTGCGACTCAAGAGAACTGATGCAATATGAAAAAATAAACTTAATTACATGGATAATTGATCTAAAAAAGAGAGACAGAAAAACATGCAGGTCTGAATTTTGTTCAGGTTTATAATAATTACTATAATTAAATTATTATTATTATTTAATCTGAAGGCTCTCTGTGTGTGAGCCAGGCATGTGGTTGAGATGTAATACCAAACATGAAGTATGAAGCAAGACGATTTAAATAACACACACACGGCGGCCTGAAAAAAACACAAAGCACAAACTTCTCAGTAACTGAGAGGGATCAATGTTACTAACAAAACGTTATCCTCCAGCTTTTACTCTGTGTTGCTTTATCAAACCCTCAAACCCAGCAGAGCTATTAATAACCCTAATCTCATGTCCTGCCTGATATTTTGTAACATCAGTGGTACCTTGAAACTTGACGTCAGTTGGTTCTGGGAGTAGTGTTGAGTTTAAAAGACGTTGAGTTTCAAGGTATTTGTTCCCATAAGGATGTATGTGAAACCTGTTAATGCGTTCCATGGTCCTAGTCTAATGTAAAATAATGGGGTTTTTTTTTTTACGCTTATACACTGAAAATAACACAAATATAATATAAAAACACTGAAATACAATTGGAAAAACAGTTAATAATCAATCAAAAAAACAATAAAAGCTGCACTTTAGCTTTACTTCTTTATTGTTTCCTTATGCTTCTTAATCGTAAAGATGCATGATCTTAAAATACTGTATTCCTTAGTGAGTTCAGTAATTCACATGAGAAGCTGCAAAATAGCTTGACATCAGCTTAATGTTTATGCATTTTTTCCCCTATTTCTCCTGACTTTTTAGCGCGTCTAATTGCCCGATTGCGTCATGCTTCCTCTCCACTAATGACCCCCGCTCTGACACGTGGGCAGCAGCCGTATGCATTTTGTCAGCCACACTAGGCGAGTGCATGTATGCGAATCAGCCTTGCATAAGGAGAGACACACCCTGATAAATGCACTTCTTCCCCGCCTCTATGCAGGCACAATCAATCAGCCAGCAGAGGTCGCAGTCGCATCAGTCACGAGGAACAATCGTTGTTCATGTGGCCGCTTAGTCTAGTCGGATGGCAGAGCTGAGATTCGACACAATGTATTCAAAATCCCATCTCTGGTGCGCTAGCGTGTGTTTTTACCGCTGCGCCACCTGAGCGGCCTTGATTTATAATATTTTATGTATATTAGGAGATCAACAAATATACAAAATATCTGCAATAACAGTGAAAAACTGCAGCGTCACGTGGGAAAAAATATTTTGAATGAACTACAATGAATGGCACAACCTTGAATCTTCCTAGCCAAACTGGGCATTTGATTACTGAGAGCAAATAAATAAAAAAATAACACACACACACACACACACACGAATTAGAACACGATATCAAGGTTCCTTAAACAGAGTCGGTGTACTGAGCAAATGATGCCCGTAGTGAATTTCTGGCTTGCATTTAGTGTTTGCAAATGCAAACTGGCATCATCTTCTTACACTGAAGAGAAACAAAGCTTTGGAGAAATGCCCGTCTTGTGTCTCATCCTCTTTTTAGTACCTCTTCATGGACTCGTAGAAGGTAAACAGAATTTACTGTGAATAATTAAAGATGAGCAGCTCCAAATAGCCACATCAGGGGAAATAGATAAAAAAAAGAGGAAAGTAAGTCACAAACGTGAATCCAGAGCAGGGGGCGTCGATCCGACACTCGAGATACTTTAACTGTACGATCTGATTCAGTAAATTTAGTCAAAACAGGGTTGTGTCCTATTTCTACATACAAGTGAATTATAGCACTTTCTTTCACCAACAAGAAAAACTTTTAGAGAACCGGCCCGCGTTTCCACCAGTTTTTGGGAGCCATGCAAGCGTCATTTTACGAAAGTAAAGAGGAGTAAACAAGGTGACGGAGCGTGTAGATCACCTGCAAGCATTTGTGCTGTTGTTGCAGATGTTCATTTTTATGCAAAAATCATCGATCAACCATTCCTCGCGTTTGTTGTTGTTGATGCTTTGTTTAGTGCATTTACATGAGAAGCGTTTTACACTTCACTCATCGCGGCCCTCAGCCCAAATAGCATCACTAAAGTGTGAAAGAACAATCAAATCCACTCTGAAAGTGTCCACATATATCTGTGTTTAGTCACTTTTAAACTGGTGTTATGCAGCTTGGGGTTCTTAGAATCAGCTTCTCCGGGAGAGTAAAAAAAAAAAAAAAAGCTTAATGTGGATTAATGTACTAAAAGTTGACATAGGAACACTACATTTCTCTCAGTTATTACTGGTTATAAGTGCTCTGTACTGCTGAAATTCAGTGTTAAGCTTTATTTTTCATGTTAAGCGTTGTTCTTACTGACTGGGTCGCTTATACCACGTCATATCAAACAGTTCGTTTCATCGGAGGCGCTTTGAAAATGTCAGCGGCATACTGGGTTAAAATTTAATGAGGTGAATTTTAAAGAAAGGAAATGCAAACGCAAACCTCTACAGCTTGACATGCCCACAGATGACGTCACGGTTCGACCCAAAATCCCTAGTATTTTGGGGGGAAACATGCGTTCTAGGATCTACCTAGTGCTTCAAGTCGGAGGTTCTAAATCCTGGGGTCGAGACCTCACACTGGATGAGGTTGCAAGAGAATTTTATTTATTGCCATCTAATAACTTTATTAGCTTAGAATATGTATTAATAGTCACTTAACTAACAATCTGTGGTGTATGGACGTATTTACTGTGGTTGAAATGCATCTTAAGATTCTGAAAAAGGTACCAAAAAAATTCCAAGATGTTTGTACATATCTGATACAGCTTCTGCAGTAAAAACACGTTTTGTAAGTGGCCATGTGGAGTCAATGTGCCTAAAAATTCTGTTTCTCTAAGCTTTAAATTCCTGATTGTTGTGGTGTTTCAAGTGTCTAAAGTTTTTGGAAAGTTCTGGGGTTTAAAAGTTCCTGCAGTAAATTGGAACTGAAAGATTTATTGGAAAATGCTCGTCCCTGAACAGGCTGATGTGTTTTTGAAACACATCTTGTAGGTGCAGCCTGAAGTTCCTTAAAAACGTAAATGGGTTCTTGAAAATGTTACAGCAGTATACACACTGATCAGCCATAACATTAAAACCACCTCCTTGTTTCTACACTCACTGTCCATTTTATCAGCTCCACTTACCATATAGAAGAACTTTGTAGTTCTACAATTACTGACTGTAGTCCATCTGTTTCTCTACATACCTTTTAACCTGCTTTCACCCTAATCTTCAATGGTCAGGACCCTTACAGGACCACCACAGAGCAGGTATTATTTGGGTGGTGGATGATTCTAAGCAGTGCTGCTGTGTCTGATCCACTCATACCAGCACAACACACACTAACACACCACCACCATGTCAGTGTCACTGCAGTGCTGAGAATGATCCACCACCTAAATAATACCTGCTCTGTAGTGGTCCTGTGAGGGTCCTGACCATTGAACAGGGTGAAAGCAGGCTAAAAAAGGTATGCTGAGAAACAGATGGACTACAGTCAGTAATTGTAGAACTACAAAGTGCTTCTATATGGTAAGTGGAGCTGATAAAATGGACAGTGAGTGTAGAAACAAGGAGGTGGTTTTAATGTTATGGCTGACCAGTGTATATGCAAGTACACTTCTAGAGTTCCTGATAAATTAACTGCATTTTTAAAAAGGTTCTTAGGCACCCAGGATATTCTGCTAGCACACCAGCGCCAAGATTCTGAACTCCTCAGATCGAAACTCGGCTCTGCCACCGGTCAGCTGGGTGCCATCTAGCGAGCACAATTGACTGGGTGGGGTGACCGGACTATAAGTGGGTGGGGTCTTCAAACGCTGTGTAAGGACACTGGTTTGCAGATAGAGGCACCTGTGCAGAAAGCAGGGGGGAAAAGAAGGAGTCTGCTAGGACTGTGCACTGCTCGGAGGAGGCGTGAGCAGAAAATATACCCACCTCGAATGCAATCAGGGATCCACAGCAGCAAAAGCCAAAAAGACTAATTGGCTAAATCGAGAGAAAAAGGGGAGAAAATGCATAAATATGTAGAAAAACCGTTCCTGTGTTAGAAATACACTAGGACTCCTAAGTTTCTAAAACACTTGTGGGTTCATGTAAAATGCACCATATCATTTTTAGGGACAAATCCTTCATGGTTTTGGAATGGGGTGTCCAACAAGCTCATGGTCAGGTGTCCTCATACTTTTGGCTGTTTTGGACATAAAGTTGGTTCAATAATAATATAACTTAATTTAACTACGTATTTTTTAAATTATGGTAGTATAATTACTTTTTGTCCCTCGTGCCTTATGTAGCATTTTATTAACACTTTAAATACAAACAAGAATAAAAACCCTTATTTTGAAGCTAAACAAGTTCTTCCTGGATTAGAGTTCAGGAGGAGAAGCAGCCATTTTTCAGAGCACATGGTGAGTCTATTTATATATTCACTTTAATCTAAGTGCAGTCCAGGTGGTCATATTCATATGAACACAGAGAAGCCACCAGCTATAGTCAATCAGAATAAACAATGAGAACTATGACTTTATTCAGCAAGATGAAATTGTAATACAGAACTTTTAAAACTATTAAGTTGTGTGTATTTTTAACCCAAAAACACTGTAAACGTTCTTAATAATTTTTGGACGATGAATGATGAGTCACAGAACAAGAGCATTTGTAGAAATCATTCAGTTTCCAAGACAAGTGTACATACATTTTTGACCTCACCTGTAACTTTGGATAATTACTAACTGGTGAGATGCTAATAACCAACCAACCAACCAACCAAATCATTACACACACACACACACACACACACCACACACACACACACACACACACACACACACACACACACACACACACACACACACACACACACACACACACACACACACACGATTAGACTGAAGTATGAAAAATGAATGGACTTTGCATCTCTTGGTGTCTCTTTATTATGATTCCTTTTAATTCTGTCCCGAACTTTTTGATTCATTTTTAACAAGCAAACACCTTCCTTTGTTATTCATGTCTATGTCTGTGATGCCTCCAGCCATAATCTGTAAACTCTCTGTATACGACACTACAAAACCCTTAAAAGTTTGTGGGCGTACGACCAACATTGCATTTATTGTTTTGTCTTTTTCTTTGCTGCCTCTGTGTGGCACGGTGGCTCAGTGGGTAGCACTGTCGCCTCACAGCAAGAAGGTCCTGGGTTTGATTCCCTTTCAGTGTGGGGTTTGCATGTTCTCCATGTGGGTGTGGCTGTATGGGTTTCCTCCTACACTACAAAGACGTGCAAGTGAGATGAATTGGAGATACAGAATTGTCCATGACTGTGTTTGACATTAAAGACTTGAACTGATGGATGTTGTGTAATGAGTAAATACCTGTCCTGTCATTAATGTAACCAAAGTGTGTAAAACATGACGTTAAAGCTTTAATTAATAAATAAATAAATACTAGCCTCTATTTTTCTTTCAGCCACTAGAACAAAGGTAAAGTTGGTCACTAATGGTAATGCGTTCTGGGTTACGGTCAGTTTGGATGCTAGGTAGGGTTAAAGGTCTATTTTAAAGATCTATTAAAGATTGCTGCTCTCACAGGAACTAAAGGACACAAACTGCTAAAAACGTCTCCAGGGCATCATTTCATCTCTACCACACCTTACACCTTAGTAAACCTTGTGATTAATTACTCCGGATAATGTTTTTCCACTGCTCCAGAGTCTAATGTAGGTGTACTTTGCATTTCACATGATGATTCTCAGACCCATAAAGCTCCTGATGAAGCTCTTGTTTTGTGCTGATGTATTTTGTGGACAGTTTGGTACTCAAAGTGTTGCAATTAAGAGGCTGACAAATTTACATTATACATGTTTCAGCACTCAGCGATCCTTTTCTTTGAGCTTGTGCGGCTTGTAGATGTTTCCACTTCAATATGTGGCATCCCGAACAGTGCTTGACATGAAAGGCTGTGTGTTTTTACTGCATTAGGACCCATTTTGCTGCTGATGCTTGTCTATGGAGATTGTGCTAGAAATTAATACGAGTAAGGGACTTTTTATAATCATATAATGTATCTTCACATATTTAGTAATCATTAGGTGTAGGAAGTAAAACAAATATTCAGTAAGATGGTTTTTAGAGCACTGCGACCAAGGTCACAGAAGAGAACAGAACAATCAGATAGAATGTGCAAACATAAACATAACAAGGATGTAAAAACAAAGTATATCTAAGAAAGACAAGCTATCACATCACAAGACCAGAATTATTTAGAACATGGCAGACTCTATGGCGATATGGCGTCAATATGTATTTTTTTATTTTTTAATAAGACATATGTATGTTTCATGGCATTTTCCTGATGATTCTCTTGTGTCCGACTCCGAGGAGGAGGGGTTGGCGATGGCACAGCTGTATGCTTCAACAGTTTTAAGAAAAAAAACCCATTGCGACTGTTTTAAGACCTGAACTGTTAGATGGCTTCTGCTTGTTTAAAGTCTATCTGCACTAATCTACCCCGGAGAGCTTGAAGATGGTGGAGTAGAGTTTTCAAGCATATGTGGTTTCAGGCAGAGTGCCAAACTAACCGGACCCCCGTCAAGCTTAGCTGTATTTAACAAATTACAGCAGAGTAGTTTCCAAATTGCTCCATCCAGCACCCGCTGAGAGGCTCCAGCTCAGTTTATAAAGGAAACCAAGTAGCTGAGTTTTTATTCCCACTCACAATCAGAGAAGCTTAGCATGATGGCTGATGTGAGGAGACAACTTGAAAATGGGTTGAACAATGCTAATGCTAACAATGCTTTTATAATGTAGATATTTTGGGACCTAAAACGGATTCATTCATTGTCTATTTACCACTGCATTATTCTATTCAGGGTTGCGGTGGGTCCAGTTCACAACAGAAATACAGTGGTACCTTGAAACTCAATGTCAGTGGATTATATGAGTGGCTTTGAGTTTAAAAGGTGTTTTAAGGAGTTTCAAGGTATTTTTTCCCATAAGGATGTTATATATTTTAGGCTCATGTAAAAATAATGGGTTTGTTCAGTCATCACCAGCATTCAAAGAGAAATTCATATTGATGGGAGTTGTGTGAAGTGCAAACATCCAGCTGTGTTTACATGAGCATCATTTGGAGATTTACTAAAAGGCCAGTGAATAAAAGATGAACTAGTCAAATCTACTGCTGGGGTGAGGGGAATGGGGTGGTAATGACAGTTTTATATTTACCTATATCTATAACCCCAATTAATTGTTCATTGTTTTTAAACATTTCAATCATTTTCTCACACATTTGTTGAGAAACTGGAGATCCTCCGATCATCTCTGCTTATCAAAGCCTTTCCTGGATGCTGCTTTTGTACCAATGATTACAATCATGTGTTCACATCACATCATTATTTAGTTTTTTTACCTCATTACTAGCCCTAAATTGCCCCATCCCAACTTTTTTTGGAATGTGTTACAATTTAATCCCTAACATGGACATATTAAAACTTTCTACATCACCACGTTAAAACTCCTGAAAACTCACAATAAAAGTTTGAATGAATTTTTTCTATGTGGTTCAATTCTTCAGTGTCACAAATTTAATCTTCTGATTTCACCTGTATGCTGTAGTGAACCGTGTTTTACCCTACTGTGGTTTCAGTAAAATTGAAAAACGCACCTTTAATTTATTTTATGTAAAGTTAATCTGCAGTCATTGCTTCCTGAGTCACCTGGATAAAAAAAATCTTGACTTTATTTAAAACAGGAAATTGAGTTTGTCTTCATTAAGAATTTAATTTACGTCGCCTGACCCTCTGACACTCTTGTTGCGTACTTTTAATCATGTTTCTCATTTTCAATTAAATTTCAATGAGGTTTAGTGTGAAATTGTCTAGAAACTCCACAAATAAATCAAGTAAAGATAGAAAGACTCTTTTTATAAAAAAAAAAAAAAATGGTTGTGTAGAGTTCAGTAGCATTTCATACTAGCTTTTATTCCAATACTTTTTTTAAATACGCCAACTGCCCACACGGAAATGTAATAATGACAGATCTGCCCCTATATCAATAATGGTTTTTCCACATATGTTACATGTAATGTATATTGTAATATATGTAGAAATAAGTTTATAACATATATGAAATACCCATAATAAAATGTATATGTACGTACACCAATCAGCCCTAACTTTAAAACCACCTCCTTGTTTCTACACTCACTGTCCATTTTATCAGCTCCACTTACCATATAGAAGCACTTTGTAGTTCTACAATTACTGACTGTAGTCCATCTGTTTCTTTGCATGCTTTGTGTGACACCTTTCATGCTGTTCTTCAATGGTCAGGACCCCCACAGGACCACCACAGAGCAGGTATTATTTGGGTGGTGGATCATTCTCAGCACTGCAGTGACACTGACATGGTGGTGGTGTGTTAGTGTGTGTTGTGCTGGTATGAGTGGATCAGACACAGCAACGCTGCTGGAGTTTTTAAATACTGTGTCCACTCACTGTCCACTCTATTAGACACTCCTACCTAGTTGGTCCACCTTGTAGATGTAAAGTCAGAGACGATCGCTCATCTACTGCTGCTGTTTGCGTTGGTCATATTTGAGACCTTCATCAGTGGTCACAGGACGCTGCCCACGGGGCGCTGTTGGCTGGATATTTTTGGTTGGTGGACTATTCTCAGTCCAGCAGTGACAGTGAGGTATTTAAAAACTCCAGCAGCATTGCTGTGTCTTATCAACTCATACCAGCACAACACACACTAACACACCACCACCATGTCAGTGTCACTGCAGTGCTGAGAATGATCCACCACCCAAATAATACCTGCTCTGTAGTGGTCCTGTGGGGGTCCTGACCATTGAAGAACAGGGTGAAAGGAGGTTAAAAAGTTATGTAGAGAAACAGATGGACTACAGTCAGTAATTGCAGAACTACAAAGTGCTTCTATATGGTAAGTGGAGCTGATAAAATGGACAGTGAGTGTAGAAACAAGGAGGTGGTTTTAATGTTATGGCTGATCGGTGTATACTCTATAGGGCCAAAAGTATGTGGACACCTGACCATGAGCTTGTTGGCTGTTAATATGGAGCTGGCCCATGTTACACTGTAGTTGGATGTCATATGACCTTAACCCTGATACATGTAATGATTTGCTATGTAGGACATTATTTATGGAACATAAACATCTTCTGTCCAGTTTGTAAACATCATTCAGTTTTTCAGTCGTACTGATGATGTTATTAACTCCACCCTGAAATACACAGGTCAGCTTTGATCAACACTGATACAGTAATACGCTCCTCTTTGTGCTGGGTTGTCTTCATCTTTATTAGCATTATTAAGCTAATTATGGGTTACAAAGCGCCTCACTGTGGAGCGTGCTGGCTGCGTTTCATGTAATCATGAGGATTATACACCGTGGTTTTGGGTATCTGGACTTCTAAATAACCCAGAATCCTGAAGCAGTTTAAAGTGGGTTATAAAAACATGAAACATTGTGAATGAGGGAAAGTGGGGCAGTAGTAGCTCAGTGGTTAGCATACTCGACTAATAATCAGAAGGTTGCTGGTTCAAGTGCATCCTTAGTACTTTAATTCTGGCTCCTAGGTACAGACTGAGTACCATGGCCGTTCCTTTAGTGTTGCTGCCCCTTCACTCTGGAACTCTCTTCCTTCCTCTTTTTCTGCGATTCGTTTATTTTCTGTTTATTTCTGTGTGTTTTGTTTATCTTAAATGTAAAGCGACCTTGGGTTTGTGAAAGGCGCTATATAAGTATAACTTATTATTACTATTATTATTATTATTATTATTATTATTATTAATTGCTTAAACCATTTTAGTCATAATTGTAAGTCAGTATGTGGACACTTGATGATGAGCTTGTTGGACACCCCATCCCAAAACCATGGCCATTAATATGGAACAGGTTCTGTTGGCCACTTTTCACCTGATTTTTTAGTGTTATTGGCAATCAAACAAGCGTTCATCAGGTTTGGCACTGATGTTGGCCTCACAATAGACATGATGATGCTGGTCAATAAATCCTCAACTGATGTTCCAGTTCATTCAAAAGCTGTTTGGTGGGGATCAGAAACTCATCTACTCTGTGCTTCTAGACAAGGTCAGTTCTTCTTGTGGGGCTTCCTCCAGAGCATTTGTATGGCTGGGTACTGATGTTGGTCAGTAAAGCCTCAACTGATGTTCCAGTTCATTCTAAAGCTGTTTGGTGGGGCTGAGGTCAGGGCTCTGTGTGTAGACCAGTGAAGCTTTTTCTTCATGTCTTGATAGAGTTGCTTTGTGCACCCTATGAAGGTATCATCAGAAAGTAGGTGCATGTTTGTAAATGGAATACCTCCAGAGGGTAAGGTCCACCCCAGACCTTCTAGACAAGGTCAGTTCTTCTTGTGGGACTTCCTCCAGAGCTTTGTTTGTTGAGCATTTGTATGGCTGGGCACTGAGGTTGGTCAATAAAACCTCAACTGATCCAGAACTGTTCCAGTTCATTCTAAAGCTGTTTGGTGGGGCAGAGGTCAGGGCTCTGTGTGTAGACCACTGGAGCTTTTCTTCATGTCTTGTGCACCCTATCAAGGTATCAACAGAACGTAGGTGCATTTTGTAAATGAATACCTCCAGAGGGTAAGGTCCACCCCAACTGGACTCATGTAGTCTGTGCTTCTAGGCAAGGTCAGTTCTTCTTGTGATTGATTTATGAATCCTGTTTGGGACAGTGGGTGGCTCAGTGGGTAGCACTGTCGCCTCACAGCAAGAAGGTCCTGGGTTCGATTCCCAGGTGGAGAGGTCCAGGTCCTTTCTGTGTGGAGTTTGCATGTTCTCCCTGTATCTGTGTGGGTTTCCTCTAGGAGTTCCGGATTCCTTCCACAGTTCAAAACCATGCAAGTGAACCTGAACTGATGAATCTTGTGTGACCAGTAACTAACTGTCCTGTCATGAATGTGACCAACGTGTGTAAAGCGTGATGTTAGAATTTATTAGTTACAAGGGGTGTCCTAATACTTTTGTCCATGTAGTGTATCATCTTAACAAACTCACTCTCAAGCAAGGAGCCTTGATTGTTGCTCATTCCTGTACTGGACATTCTGTCCTGTCCTGCTGAAGATCCCCATCCTAAATAAGCTGGAATTTTAATATCCAACTGTTTATGTTTAATAAAAAGCATTTGTATTTGCACTAAAAGCATTCCCGTTTCCCTATTTTGAGTGGCTCTAGTTTGGGAATGAATATAATTTTGATTTTCCATGCTATATTTTTACTGTCCGTGTCCTCACATGGGGGCACTGAGAAGGACCATGAGAACGTGTGTGTTTGTGTTTCGTGGCACCGTGCACGACTGCACTTCTCAAACTGCAGGACATTCTTGACTTGACGACTACGGGACTGTCTGCTTGTCATCCATATCCTTTAGCCAATACTTCTGTCCATCACTCCATCGCTCCCACACACTGAACACGGAGGACGGCCTCACTGCCCTGCGGCTGCAGTCTGGTGACCACTTGGTACACAGCAATCTTACATTCATGAGAAGCATCTATCTACGTTCTATCTCATCCAGCAAACACTAGACGATTAAAGAACCAACAGTCATGTTGATAGACGTGGGTCAAGAGTTCTGTTCACCCACTGCTCCCTAAAAACTTTAGGAAATGTTTAAGATGTAATAAATGTCCAAATGTGCCTCTGCTATTGCACACGTCTCACACTTAATGATCATGTTATTAGTAGTAGGATTTTAAGGCAACGTTTTACACACTTTGGTTGCATTCATGACAAAACAAGACCGGTAGTTACAGTTTACCCATGATTCATCAGCTAAAGTTCAATCTCAAACACTATCACAGGCAGTTTTGATCTTCAGTTCACTTCACTTGCACGTCTTTGGACTGTGGGAGGAAACCGGAGCTCCCGGAAGAAATCAGCACAGAAACGGGCATGCAATCTCCACACAGAAGGGACCCGGACCGCCCCGCCTGGGAATCTCTTTTTCTCTCTCCATTTTTCTCCCGATTTAGCATAGTCAGTATGTCTTCCGCTGCTGAGGGATACCCAATTACATCCGGGGAGAGCACGTCGCTGCTCACACCTCTTCTGACACGTGCACAGCCCTCCTCTTCTTACCCTGCATTCTGCACAGGCATCTCTTCCACCAATCAGGATCCTTACACAGCGATCACTTTTTTTTAATCTTTTCAATCATGATGCCCAAAACCTGCTGCATGTTTTTTTGCTACGTGTGATGCAGCCAGTCGAGGTTGTTCAGTTTCCGCACCACCACCACCACCACACACACACACATGTTGAATTATTATTATTATTATTATTATTATTATTATTTATTAGGATTGTGTTTTATGTTATTAAAATCAGGGCATTGTAAATCAGCCGTTCAAGTACTGGACTAAAACTGGAAGGTCGCTGGTTCAAGCCCCACCACTATCATGTTGCAACAGTCGTCCCTTGAGCAAGACCCTTAACCCTCAGTTATTTGTAATGTTTTCAGTCATAACTGTAAATCTTTTTGGATAAAAGGCAGGTGTAGTCTAGTGGTTAAGGTACTGAACTAGTAAGTAGAAGGTTGCTGGTTCAAACCTCACCACTGCCAGGTTGCCACTGTTGGGCCCTTGAGCAAGGCCCTTAACCCTCAATTGCTTAGACTGTATACTGTAAGTCGCTTCGGATAAAAGCATTTTCTAAATACCAAAAATGTATCGATACTTTAATAATGTAACTATTTATGTACTATTTCTTTATTAAATTAATTATATAAATAAAAACACAAATAAAGCAAGTTAACAGAGTCAGGAACTATAAACATAATGATGTATTTCTATATAGATAAATAAAAAAACACAAATTTTAAAGCCACAAACATAATATCAAGCTTGATTTGCATTTTATATACTGTCCCAACTTTTTCAGATTTGCAGTTGTATATTACTATAATCCTAGTAAATATGATTACTGGGATTTAGCATAGTCAGTATGTCTTCCGCTGCTGAGGGATACCCAATTACATCCGGGGAGAGCACGTCGCTGCTCACACCTCTTCTGACACGTGCACAGCCCTCCTCTTCTTACCCTGCATTCTGCACAGGCATCTCTTCCACCAATCAGGATCCTTACACAGCGAGTGAAGATCCCACACACACACAGTCCGGTCCCCACTCTGCAGATACGGTGGCCAATTAGTATCTGCTGCAGGCCATCCAGTGGCAACGCCGAGTTTTGAACCGAGGAGTTCAGAATCTCGGCACTGGTGTGCCAGCGGAATATCCCGCTGCGCCACCTGGGCGCCCACCCAGAGCCTTCTTGCTTTGAGGCAACAGTGCTACCCACCGTGCCACCCAAAATGGGACTAATTTAAATATAAAAACATCAAACATTTTGTAAAACACAAATTATCCAACACCTATATCACCCTTATGATAACACTTTGACAATTATATCAATCACTTACTCAAATCGCTAAGCCAGTTCAGCTAATTAAACACAACTGGACATGTATGTAGCAGCCCAGTCCAATATCGCTTACACATTTTGATTCTTATCATAAATGTAAGCAGTGACCTTCATGTTTTTTCTGAATACACTATGCCCCGATCTAAGAAAGTTCCAAAGCAAATAACAAAAAGTTTAAAAGAAATATACAGTATATCAACCAGAAAATTGTTAGAAAGACTTGTGTAAGGCTCTTGGGACGGCACCAAGAGCCTTACACAAGTCTTCCTAACAATTTTCTGGTTGGGGGTCGGGGTTTTGGAGCCTATACCAGCTTTTCAATGGGTACAAGGCACACAGTAACACCCTGGATGGGGCGCCAGTCCATCCAGGGCAGACACGCATCTCAGTGTCTACAATTAACTTGACTGCATGTTTTTGGACTGTGGGAGGAAACCTGAGCTCCCGGAGGAAACCCACGCAGACACGGGGAGAACATGCAAAGTCCACACAGAAAGGACCCGGACTGCCCTGCCTGGGGATCGAACCCAGGACCTTGCTGTGAGGTGACAGTGCTATCCACCAAGCCACTGTGTCGCCCGGTAGAAGTTCAGACTTCTTTAAATTAAAGCAAAAAAAGACTAATATTAAATTATAGCAGGTTTAGGATGGTGCAGTAAGTTTAAAAGATTCAGCATTTTAACTCCAGGATTCTACACACACCATAACAAATCTGTTCATGCAGTTATAGATAAAAAATGTTAAAGCATGTGGGAAGCGTGAATGCACAAAGCAGTACAAATAATAAAAACGTTGATTCCTTGCTAGAATAAGCAGTCGGTGTAACGTTTGTAAAATGACATCCAGTCTCTATAACAGCGGGTGCAGCATCCTCATCCTTCAGGATTTTGTTAGTGACTTAATCTGACAGCTGAAGCCAACAAGCTTCTTCTTTAATCTTTCTGTTTCAGGACACAGACAAACAAACAGGACAGAATAAACCTGAATGAACAAAAAAATCTGAATCTGTTATGGAAGCAAACACACGCACGCACGCACGCACGCACGCACGCACGCACGCACGCACACACACACACACACACACACACACACACACACTAACCTACATTCATTCATTCTCTCACATCACACCACTAAGCTGTTCTCTAATCCTCCCTCCCTCGATGACTCACTGGGACATCAAATTAATCCTGACCTGCACCACCAGCACACCAGCAGTCCATCCACCGATTTCATGTAAAAAACCCTTATGGAATCGGCTGAGGAAATATGATTATACAGCTGCAAATGTTTACACATCTGTTCAAATAACATATTTTCTTATTTTTTTCAAGTTTCTTATTTTTCTCATTTTTTTTAATATAACAGCAACTTATGCACCGTCTAATCTAAGGATTGAACATGAAGACGACTTGTTTATTTGCTTAAATTAAACATTAAAAATACTGAGGCAGAATTTGCAGCCTTTATTTGCTGTAGCATTATTATATGTAGGATTTAACAATAAAGCAGATCATTTTAAATTCAGTACGCTTCTTTTAAGAGAGAGAGATCACTTTTTTTTTATCTTTTCAATCATGATGCCCAAAACCTGCTGCATGTTTTTTTGCTACATGTGATGCAGCCAGTCGAGGTTGTTCAGTTTCTGCACCACCACCACCACCACACACACACACATGTTGAATTATTATTATTATTATTATTATTATTATTATTTATTAGGATGGTGTTTTATGTTATTAAAATCAGGGCATTGTAAATCAGCCGTTCAAGTACTGGACTAAAACTGGAAGGTCGCTGGTTCAAGCCCCACCACTATCATGTTGCAACAGTCGTCCCTTGAGCAAGACCCTTAACCCTCAGTTATTTGTAATGTTTTCAGTCATAACTGTAAATCTTTTTGGATAAAAGGCAGGTGTAGTCTAGTGTTTAAGGTACTGAACTAGTAAGTAGAAGGTTGCTGGTTCAAACCTCACCACTGCCAGGTTGCCACTGTTGGGCCCTTGAGCAAGGCCCTTAACCCTCAATTGCTTAGACTGTATACTGTAAGTCGCTTCGGATAAAAGCATTTTCTAAATACCAAAAATGTATCGATACTTTAATAATGTAACTATTTATGTACTATTTCTTTATTAAATTAATTATATCAATAAAAACACAAATAAAGCAAGTTAACAGTCAGGAACTATAAACATAATGATGTATTTCTATATAGATAAATAAAAAAACACAAATTTTAAAGCCACAAACATAATATCAAGCTTGATTTGCATTTTATATACTGTCCCAACTTTTTCAGATTTGCAGTTGTATATTACTATAATCCTAGTAAATATGATTACTGGGATTTGCATTGGCAGCCTTACCCATGAGAAAATGTGCATTAAAATACCCAGATTCTGGAAACTCATCGGAAAGAATGAAATCAAACAGTAAGCCTATTTCTAAAACATTTATTAAGTAAAATTTAGGGTGTGTTATTTATTTATTTAATTAGATTTCATGTTTTACACACTTTGGTTACATCCATGACAAACGGTAGTTACTCATCACACAAGATTCATCAGTTCAAGTTTAATGTCAAAAACAGTCATGGACAATTTTGTATCTTCAATTCACCTCACTCGCACGTCTTTGGACTGTGGGAGGAAACTGGAGCTCCCAGAGGAAACCCTCACAGACACAGGGAGAACATGCAAACTCCTCACAGAAGCTTCAATTGTACAAGGTCATTTCTACACTAGCCTGATGCTAGACTTTCACCTAATTAAATATAAAATGATTTCCACTTTTTCTGATGTGAAAAACTTCCCGCACTGACCGACAGTAAACAACCAAGACCCACTTTTCACCCAAGAACATACGAAAAAAGAGAGTACAGAGAACCGCTGCTCATAAACACTTCACACCTCAATACAAACTCTGGAGATTCATTCACAACGAGTCACATCATTGTCACCATTCAAGCGAACCTTGAATCGTCCATTTCTTTAAAGAAACCGTAATGACGTGCGTCCAGACGGTGGTCAGGGTTTAATGCGCTACGGCTCAAGTGGCGGCTGCTTTTGTAGTTTCTTAGCCGTTTCTTTTGTCATTTCTTTTTTCTTATTCTGTCCACAGGAGACCATCTGAATGGTACAAAATTGCTTTTTTTCAAACGTCCACATCTTTTCTAGTGCAGGACACACACACACACATTTGTTTACCATCAGAACCAATTATATTGATCAGTCAACTTTAGAATTATTAGCCTTTAGAAAATATGGGTCAACAAACATCACAAAAATATGTTTTTATTATTTTTACATTGTAATTAATTGTTAAACCTTTGACTAAATGACAAAACGACAAGTTTATATGTGATTTAAAGGTTGGATTATGCGGAGCGGCATAGGTTTTGGGGATCTGGAATGAAATCCTTGCCAGCGGTCACAGTCATTAAAAAGTTTTGCATGTTTTATTGGCAACTACAGCTTTAAATTGTCTGTGGTAAGAGATCATTTATTTTTTGCAACTTAATACCATAAAACCCACCCACAATGGATGCACAGTTTTCAGTTTCTCCCCTTTTTCTCCCAAATTTAGCGTATCCAATCACCTGACTGCAATACGCTTCCTCTCTACTGATGTTAACCTCCACCCTGATTGAGGAGAGCAAGATGGACGCTTGCCCCCTCCGACACGTGTGCAGTACCAACTGCGTCTTTTCACCTGCACGATATGGATCAGCTTTGTGTACAGAGAGCCACACCCTGATCCTCATTATCCCTCAACTCTGTGCAGGCGCCATCAATCAGGCAGCAGAGGTCGTAAATGCATCAGTTATGAGGTCCCTGTCTGACTCCTTCCCTGGATGAACAACAGCCAAACAGCCAACCGTTATTCCTTTAGCCAGCCAGCCCAGTCGGATGGCAGAGCTGAGATTTTAACACGATGTATTTGAAATCCCAGGTCTGGTGTGCTAGCGTGTTTTAACGCCTCTTTTTATTTTTGTTAGCATTTTACCTACTGTTACAGTTTCTTTAGAAATGTAAAGTTGCTTTAAGACCATGTCTATTGTAAAAAGCTCTAAACAAATAAAATTGACTTTGGCTTGGCTAACAGTAGTTCACAGGCTTGCTGACCCAGTGATGTATGTCATGGTGCACAACACAGAATTGTCCCATTTAAGATAATAAGGTATATAGAATCTACATCTACAAAGCTAAAAAAATGCTAATTCTATCCTTGGATGCCTCTAACTCGTGTTCTTGGCTGTTTAGATGAAATGGAAAGTCGCTAATACCCCAGAGAACCCCTGCCAACCCATATAATCTCTGTTATCTCAACACATTCATTTATCATGCTGTTTATCCCAAAATAAACCTCACCCAGAGCTAATCATCCTTAATACTGTGTGATTATCTGTAAATAAATGACTGGACTAGCAGTGATAATACCTGTAATACAGTCACACAGTCATTTCTTGACTTGTTAGAGATTAAATATGCATTTTTATAAAAGAAACTTCAAAAATCTCTACAATTACAGATATTTTTAGATTATGAAGTGCTGCACATCAGCACTTTATAGCTAAAGGTGCTTCGGTGAGGGATGCAAAGCAGATGGCTGACATGAACCCTGCATTTTCCTGGCAGGCAGGTGCGACCTGGGAAGTCAGCGCTACCGTTTCTGACGACAGAACTGCTGCAGAGTGGAGAACGACTATACAGCAAACGCTCATGCAGATCAGTGTCATTAGGATAAAGGTAAACCGGTCTACAGTAATAAGTGTTCCGCCACACCCATTGAGAGGTCTGTAAAGACGCGGTTTGTTGTGAAGGGAACTTCACAATTTGTCCAGTAGCCCTGACCACAACCCCAATAAACGACTTCAGGGTGAATATAAGCGTCGATTGCAAGTCAGGCCGTTCTGTCCTACATCAGTGTGTGACCTTACAAACAACTTTAGATTGAACGTGTGAAAACCTTTGTCATAGCGGAGGCTGTTAGAGCTGCAGAGAGGGGTCTGCTTTATTTTAATGCACCTCATGGTGGGTGTCTTTTAAATAAAATGTTTCCTAATTTGTTTAAATGATGCATTTTGATCAATCAGCATCCAATTAGGATCATATAATGTTGGAATTGAGTGAATGTAATTAATAATTTAGGTTTTATTATGTATAATCAC
Organism: Trichomycterus rosablanca; assembly: GCF_030014385.1. Lineage (NCBI taxonomy): Eukaryota > Metazoa > Chordata > Actinopteri > Siluriformes > Trichomycteridae > Trichomycterus > Trichomycterus rosablanca. The sequence goes on along the minus strand of NC_086001.1, from coordinate 4,762,678 downwards.
ATTGATATTCTGGGTGTAACACAATGAAGTGTGTGTGTGTGTGTGTGTATGAGAGAGAGAGGTGAAGAGAATGGGGTGTCCAATAACAACACCTAGTGTGTGTGTGTGTGTGTGTGTGTGTGTGTGTGTGTGTGAGTGTGAGTGTGAGTGTGAGTGTGAGTGTGAGTGTGAGTGTGAGTGTGAGTGTGAGTGTGAGTGTGAGTGTGAGTGTGAGTGTGAGTGTGAGTGTGACAGATACTGTATGTACACTACATAGCCAGAAGTATCTGGACACCTTCTTGATAACAGATGTAAAAATCGGTTGTATAAAATACACATTTGCTTTCGACATTCTAGCAACAGTTTGGGGAAAGCCCTTTTCTGTTATAGCATAACTGTGCCCCTGTGCACAAAGCACTCGATTTAATAAATGGAGGATTCTAATTTGGGGTGGAGGAACTTCAAGGGTCTGCAGATCTCAGATGAAAATCTCTCCAGTCCAGTTGATGACAGTTGGGTGCATTCTCATGAGAAGCGGCAAAACCGCGAGCCTGGACACAAACCGTCGCTTTGTTCAGTGCTTGGCTTGAGCTGTGCGAATCTGCATTTGTGTGAAATAAACATCAAATCCAGTCTAAAAGCTCCACATGTATCTGAGTTTATCTGGATTTTCCTCCTGTTTCACTTTTGAACTTGTGTTACAGCTCGAGGTTCTGAGAAATTGTGAGAATCCATTTCTCAGAGTCTAAAATGCTTATTGTTTAAATAAAGCTTAACGTGGTTTAATGTACTAAAAGAAGGAGACAGGAGCACTAAACTTCTCTTAATTATTACTGCTCATAAATTCTATCCACTCATTAAATTTCTCACTCGTCATTTTAATACAATAAGTCACGTTAAGCTTTGTTCATGTTAAGCGTTGTTCGTACGGTTTCTTTCATATCAAACAGTTCGTCTCATTGAAGGCGTTTTGAAAAGGTCAGCTGCAAACTGGGTCAAAGTTCAATCAGGTGAACTTTGAGCATTGCAGCAAGTGCAAAAATCCCAAGCCCAAACAACAGCACAGCACTGCAAAAATGGTTTTGCCGCTTCTCATGTGAATACGCCCTTAAAGAACAGTACCATGTGGTAACAGGGCAAGGCTTGTCAGGTGAAGTCCCGACACCTGTGAGATCGTAAGATATAAACCCAATTGCAGGATGCTTAACCAAGGTAAAACAATACTGTACCTAAAGAGCCACACAAAAATGGAAAAAATTGTAGTGAAAATAACCAGTAGACAAAATAACGTAACTAGAAACAAAGCAAAACCAAATAAAATCTGCTGCCTGAAGCGGAGAGGTGAAAGAACAGATACACGAGCACATCAGTCGTTCGTAGTAGAGGACATCACACTCCGAGCACTCCAGAGGTGCCACCATCCAATTAGGATCATGAAATGGGAGATAAAAGATTGTAATGATGCTCATGTGGCTGGCAGGATGGACTTTATAGTTTATGACGTTTATCTGCAGCCCGTCCTCATTTGTTTATATGAGCCTTTGTTCTTATGGAAATTAGTCTGAGAGGAATGTGATATGGAGATCAGTAACACGTGTGAGTGGGTTGTTTATGAGGAATGAGAAGGTCGGTGTCTAGATTCAGAGCAATGATGTATTTTCTCTCTATTATATACAGTATACAGGTGCTCATTTACTTATGGTGGGGTACCATTTCAATACACTAGAGGACAGTACTACGGTAGCTTAACCTAAGCCTAGCCTACCCAGCCTAAAGTCTCGGAACGGTGATTGATTATTTGTCCAATGCCCCAATATCTTAACGTTAAACATGTAGGTCTGTAAATAATGGAGACGCTTAATGGTATTAATAGCAGTTTATAATAATTATTAAAACAAGTATCAAGTAAACAAAGATTTCTGATGCATAACCCATGTGCAGTAAAATACATCCTGTGTGTCGTTACTGTACTCACCAATAAATATCTGTGTAGCATGTACACTTATATGGCTTTTGATAACAAACACAGTGGTCAATTGGTTATGAGAGTCAAGTTTAAAAGACTCTTGATGCATGCTCAATAATCCAGGTACACAAATTTACAAAGTTGAATCAGTTCATCTGGACACAAGTTTGTTGTAGAGATACGTTGCAGATCCTTGACAAGGAGGAACGCTGGTTTGAACGGGGAGTCAAAGAGGCCATCTATGTGAAGAGGGAACGACCTGAGAGGGGGGCCTGAGAGTACATCTCTCACCATCTTACAACGCCGTAATAGGAACTATACCCCAATCATATGTGAAAGGCACACATGGGCATTATAATTAATGGTCATTGTGATTTGCATATGGACCTGATCACATATGGATATGCATATGGACCTGATGAAATGTATCTCTACAGTATAACAAACTTGTGTCCAGATGAACTGATTCAACTTTGTGGATGTAGGGAGTGAGTTTCAAAGATTTTGAGTTTAGGGGACATTGAGTTGCAAGGTACCACGGTATTACAAAAAAATGCTCGCTGTTACCACAACGATGCTAACCGTGCTGATCACTCGCAAGACTGAATCTTCAGCATGTCATCTCAGTGTGGGCAACTACAGGAGCATCTGTATTGTGTATTCTAATAACATTTAGTTAAGGGATTTCTGTGCATTAAAAGAAGTGAACGTAGAGGAACCTGCGCTCAGTACAGGACGTGAGCTGATGAGAGACAGATTTATTAATCTGAGACTGATTAAGTGGATGTGCGAGGCACAGAATTATTATTGAGGTTATTGGCTGGAAAATAGAGTAGAAAAGCAAAGCAACAGCGCCATTCTATTGTCTAATGAATTGAACTATTTATATTCCATGACTTTATGCTCACAGGTTTAATTTTAGGAATGTCCCCGGGTAGAATTTTTCTTTTATTTTACAAGCCGGAACAAAGAGACAGATATAAAAATAAGTAGCAATTTAGCAACACAACAGCATTTTACCTCACAGTATGAGTCCTGGGTCTCGTCTTGTCTTTTAGACGTCACCTAAGTGCTGAATGTTATGGCTGATCAGTGTATGTTTTAAATAAATGTATTTAATACTCTTAGCAACTGTAGCTGTAACACCTGAATGTAATAATTGGGGAGTTTAGTCATATAGAGTAAGATTGATTAGCATTTAAAACAGAACCTGCGATGGGAAGTTACTGGAGTAGGAACATACACAATCTGTTTCCACCAGTGCTTCCAAGAATTTTAACAGAACTGTAAACAAACCAGACTGGAGATGGAGATAAAAGGATTAGGCTGATTTGCAATACAGGAACAACACCTGTCTGCTGGATTTCCATCAGTCAGCGGTAAATTCAGGTATGAAATTTCATCATTTCATTCAGGGATTTCTCATCTAGCTGAGGTGCGATGCTGGGCCCGATTTGTTCTGCTGATTTTATCCAGTGTGACGATTCGACTCAGCGTGAGGCTGAAATTACAGTCACAATTCTGTCTTCTGTTCCAAAACCAGACATTTTCTCCATCATATAAATCAGTTACTGAAAGAATATTCAGGGTAGGGCATGTCTGAGGTGTCAGATTTTGTTTTAAAAAAAAGTGTCAACTTTTGAGGTGAAAAAATATACATAAATGTATAAAGAACATGTCATGTCAGTTCATCAGGAACTCTAATTACCTTAAAGTCAACACGCTCAGGAATTTTAGCTGCCTCAAGTATGCTGCCTAAATTAAACACACAGCTACACCTTCATCTAGTTCAAGTTTTGATAGTCGCTAAGAAGCTTCTTTTACAACTCTGGTTGCTTTGTCCACTCCAAGGAATTAAGCAAAGACTTTTTAGTACAGTCCATTGATTTTTGATAGGGGTGGTATAGGGATCTGTGAGAACCATTTCAAAAGTCCAATTTTAGCCTGATACAGACATTCCAGCACCAGTTCTGATGTTTTATTCGGCTCACTGTCCTGCTGGAACACATTTAAGTCCAAGGTTTTTATTGCTTTCTACCATCGTTCTACTGTGCACTGGTTCTACTGGCAGCAAAACAGCTCCAGCATGTTGGTGACATAATACTACCAACACCACCAACATGCTTTGCAGTAGGTGCAGTCCTGTTGGATTTAAATGCCTAACCCAAGGGGATGAGGGGTGGGAAGGGATCCGCTGTGGTGCCTTTTATATACAGGAGCAGCTTGTTAGAACATCAAGAGATCTTAAAGAAATTTCGCTCAAGAGACTCATCACACACGTTTTACTGTATAAAGAATTGAGCTTATATACAGTGTATCACAAAAGTGAGTACACCCCTCACATTTCTGCAAATATTTTATTATATCTTTTCATGGGACAACACTATAGAAATAAAACTTGGATATAACTTAGAGTAGTCAGTGTACAACTTGTATAGCAGTGTAGATTTACTGTCTTCTGAAAATAACTCAACACACAGCCATTAATGTCTAAATGGCTGGCAACATAAGTGAGTACACCCCACAGTGAACATGTCCAAATTGTGCCCAAAGTGTCATTATTTTGTGTGACCACCATTATTATCCAGCACTGCCTTAACCCTCCTGGGCATGGAATTCACCAGAGCTGCACAGGTTGCTACTGGAATCCTCTTCCACTCCTCCATGATGACATCACGGAGCTGGTGGATGTTAGACACCTTGAACTCCTCCACCTTCCACTTGAGGATGCGCCACAGGTGCTCAATTGGGTTTAGTCCATCACCTTTACCTTCAGCTTCCTCAGCAAGGCAGTTGTCATCTTGGAGGTTGTGTTTGGGGTCGTTATCCTGTTGGAAAACTGCCATGAGGCCCAGTTTTCGAAGGGAGGGGATCATGCTCTGTTTCAGAATGTCACAGTACATGTTGGAATTCATGTTTCCCTCAATGAACTGCAGCTCCCCAGTGCCAGCAACACTCATGCAGCCCAAGACCATGATGCTACCACCACCATGCTTGACTGTAGGCAAGATACAGTTGTCTTGGTACTTCTCACCAGGGCGCCGCCACACATGCTGGACACCATCTGAGCCAAACAAGTTTATCTTGGTCTCGTCAGACCACAGGGCATTCCAGTAATCCATGTTCTTGGACTGCTTGTCTTCAGCAAACTGTTTGCGGGCTTTCTTGTGCGTCAGCTTCCTTCTGGGATGACGACCATGCAGACCGAGTTGATGCAGTGTGCGGCGTATGGTCTGAGCACTGACAGGCTGACCTCCCACGTCTTCAACCTCTGCAGCAATGCTGGCAGCACTCGTGTGTCTATTTTTTAAAGCCAACCTCTGGATATGACGCCGAACACGTGGACTCGACTTCTTTGGTCGATCCTGGCGAAGCCTGTTCCGAGTGGAACCTGTCCTGGAAAACCGCTGTATGACCTTGGCCACCATGCTGTAGCTCAGTTTCAGGGTGTTAGCAATCTTCTTATAGCCCAGGCCATCTTTGTGGAGAGCAACAATTCTATTTCTCACATCCTCAGAGAGTTCTTTGCCATGAGGTGCCATGTTGAATATCCAGTGGCCAGTATGAGAGAATTGTACCCAAAACACCAAATTTAACAGCCCTGCTCCCCATTTACACCTGGGACCTTGACACATGACACCAGGGAGGGACAACGACACATTTGGGCACAATTTGGACATGTTCACTGTGGGGTGTACTTACTTATGTTGCCAGCTATTTAGACATTAATGGCTGTGTGTTGAGTTATTTTCAGAAGACAGTAAATCTACACTGCTATACAAGCTGTACACTGACTACTCTAAGTTATATCCAAGTTTCATGTCTATAGTGTTGTCCCATGAAAAGATATAATGAAATATTTGCAGAAATGTGAGGGGTGTACTCACTTTTGTGATACACTGTAGCTGATGTGTATGTGAGAATGTGAGTTTATGTCCAAGCCTAGTGGGATTTTACTGGGTGAGGGCAGAGGGTGAATAAAACCTGTTTAAACCTCTGACCATCTAAAATGAACACAGAGGTCAGAATAGAAAGACATGTTACCAGAAGTTTATGGACACCTTGATTGATTACTTTATTGATCTCCAAAGAAGAATTGCAGTGTTACAGCAGCAAGTCACAAACATCACAAACACATCAGTATAAAAGCAAAATGGGCTAAATGTACTTCATATTAAATTAAATAAAAATAAAACATAAAATGAATATGGAATAAAAAAATTAAAATTTACTGTAAATGTTTAGAAAACATAACTAAAAAACATGAATAAAACACTAAAGTACTAAAGATTAAATGGTGCAGATCAAACACAGTAGTACCATGTGCATTTCTTGTATCCTAAATGTAATAAAACTACTTTTAGTCTTTATTTTTAGTTTTCTGCACATGCTTTAGAACTCACGTTTATAATTGACTGTGCTTCACCACGCCGAGCTATTTCTGCATACATGCCAGGCTTTTTATTCCTGAAATATTAATGCAGGTTCCTGAAATAACCCACCAACGTTTCTAAAAATAGTAGCAGCCTGAAAGTGCTGACACTGTGCATAAATGATATAAAGGTATTTTCTAGAGCTGTGGTTTTGTAGTAGCATGGTGATCTAAGAGCTGGAGACTCTCAGATTGTAGTGTGGTGTTTATATGATATTTTATTGTCTCACATGTTAGAGATGAATTGTGTGAGATTTATGAAGATGGTTCCATTATGGTTTAAGTACCAAAACTTATGGCCGTTTTATATTGATTTAAATACAAAATATGGCCAAAACTGTGTGAACATCCATCCTTATTAAAATATTCTGTTTTTCTTGCCATACCCATTGCTAACAAGACAGGTAGTTACTGGTTACAAACACAGTCATGAACAATTTTGTATCTCTCATTCACCTCACTTGCACGTCTTTGGACTGTGGGAGGAAACCTACAAAGACACAAGGAGAACATGCCCAGGACCTTCTTGCTGTGAGGCGACAGTGCTACCCACCGAGCCACTGCGCCACCCAGCAATTATAAAAAATACAGTAAAAATGAGGTTTTGCTCTGTCCCAACTTTTTAAGTCTATTCCAGGGATTAAATGTAATATACTGTATGTTTATTTTCACAAAAAGTGAAACCATTGGAATTTTTTCTTTGTATGTTTGTCATTTAAATAGAATTTTCTGGAAATTTGTAAATGAAATAGAATGGAAGATGAAAGGAGCAGGTGGGTCTATAGAGGAGATCTGAGAGTTTGGAGAACTGAGTAACCTTGGTCCTTAAATCTATGGAATGAGATGTACGAAATGAAGCGTATTTTTAATTAAGTCCTCTTTATGATCGCCTAGTGAAACCATTCACTGTGACAAATATGCAGTAACAAAGGCAGCTGGAATGAGGCTGATATTTTTCTGGTGTCCTTTAAAGCTACATTGTTTTATTCATATATTTCAAAGAGCATTAAAGCAGTTACGTGTTTGGTGAGAAACCCTAATGAAGATGTCAGCGACAGTTCAGACTAACACTGGGAAGCCAGGCTTTATGTAGGCTCTAGTAGGAGTCCTGATCTTAACCCATGTGTATGTGTGCTGGCATGTGATGAACTGGCAACCTGTCTGTGGTGTTTGCTGCCTTTTCTTCCAATGAATCTGACCAATCACGACCCTTTATAGCAGGGGTGTCAAACTCACGGCCCACGGGCCAGATCCGGCCCGCCACGTCATTTTATGTGGCCCACGAGAGGTTAAACGACTGTACGATTGTTGTGATGGTTCGAGTCGTTACAGAGACGCATGTATAATTTAATGGGACACCTGCGCCTTTAAGAGACAACCGTGACATCGTACTCATGGCAACTAACTTTGACCTTCGCTGAGAAGCCATGTGACTTTTTTACGGCAAAAGAACGCGGGTAGTAATGTAAACAATAATAATAAATATAGATAATTATCTTGCAGTATAATACCAAAGCATCGTCTGTAAGTAGTGGCGTTTATATTCTCAGTTGTTAGTAAATGTTTAGTGAGTATATCACAGCGTTTTAGTTACAAATTTACCGTAATTAAATACAATTGTTACCGTTACTATAGCAATTAGTATCTTTACACTAAATGCTAACTCGTTAGCGCTATTTTACGTTTGGTTAAATCTCATATTGTACCAGATGTAACACTTGACTACAGCTGTGTGCTTGTACTGTATTAAGTTCTTTATTGTTTTTATTGTTTTTATTTTTACTTCATTCTGGTGCACACAGTGTATCACACAGCTGGGAAGCAAATAAAACCGACTGTATTTTAAAGAGAACTGTCTGTCTGTCTGTCTGTCTGTCTGTCTGTCTAGCTGAGCAAGGGGGATAAACTATTAGTGAGGGCAAAACAATTGTCTTAAAATACACTGTAAAATCCTACATTAACTGCATCTCTCAAAATGCATGCTGATTTTGTGACCTGCACAGTGACACATCCCGCCAGTAGATGATGTTAAGAAATATTTACACATGATCCTAAAATGTACAAGAAGATAATTAAGAAAATTAAGCAGAAGGAGGAAATTTAATGAAAATGAAAACAAGTTTGTGCTTCAGGAAGAGAAACCGGTGCGTCTCTTGTGTTATGAGGCCGTGTCTGTGGTAAAGGAGGACAATATAAATGCAGAATTTAGCCTCCAAGAAAAACAACAGACTGCAATCACAGCAGAATACGTTACAATCGGCCCTTTGAGGGCCACCATAATGCTGATGTTGCCCTAGGTGAAAATGAGTTTGACACCCCTGCTTTATAGGATAAAACTGTGGTAAAACAGACAATAAATAAATAAATGCACACATCCTGGTTAATGGACTACTTTTGGTTCAGGAAATGTGCATTTTATTTATTTTGTAACTTGACCCCAAATGTTCATGCATTTTTACTGTTGCTTCAAAGATGAGCCACCAAGCCACAGTTCACAGCTTTAAAGATCAAGAAATGAAAAAGACAGTAAGAATTTGAAAGGATTGAGTTAAGAAAAACAGATGCTATCAGACCTGCTGCCATTTCACTGAGTCCTCAGCATCATGCTTCTAATTATTCATAGACTTCTATATTCATATCTTCTCTGGGTGCGTCTGTTCTCTCAGCTCAGTCAGTCTCTATATGAAAGCTCCGGCGTCAGATAAGTGGCTTCGCAGGCACCTTTGTTGTCTTTCTATTCGTGATCAGGAACAGCTGATGACCTTGTGCAGAGTCACGGAAATCAGGAGACGCAATCGTACTCTGGAAATGAAAGCAGGATGAGCTGAACTTTCAAACCTTTAAACAGCACAAGGGAAGGAATGAAATGTGAATGTAAACATAAACATGCACACAGAGTAATAAAGGGCTTATACATTTTTGGACTGAATTTTATTACATGGATTACAAAAGTCAAAACAAAGACATACCAAGCATTTCTAAAATAAATGAATAAATAAAGGAAGCTTTCATTTTAATAGTGATTTTACTGTGAAAGGTCCATAATTTTAATTCAATCACATCCATCCATCCATTATCTTCCGCTTATCCGGGGTTCGGATCGCGGGGGCAGCAACCTAAGTAGAGAAACCCAGACCTCTCTCTCCCCAGCCACCTCTTCCAGCTCAACTGGGGGGATTCCGAGGCGTTCCCAGGCCAGCTGGGAGATATAATCTTTCCAGCGTGTCCTGGGTCTTCCCCGTGGTCTCCTCCCAGCTGGACTTGCCTGAAACACCTTCCTAGGGAGGCGCTCAGGAGGCATCCTTACCAGGTGTCCGAACCACCTCAACTGGCTCCTTTCCACGCGCTGGAGTAGCGGCTCGACTCCGAGTCCCTCCCGGATGACCGAGCTTCTCACCCTATCTCTAAGGGAGAGCCCAGACACCCTGCGGAGAAAACCCATTTCGGCCGCTTGTACTCGCGATCTCGTTCTTTCGGTCATTACCCAAATCTCATGACCATAGGTGAGGGTAGGAACATAGACCGGTAAATCGAGAGCTTTACCTTATGACTCAGCTCTTTCTTCACCACCACAGACCGGTAGAGAGTCCGCATCACTGCTGACCCTGCACCGATCCGCCCGTCAATCTCCCGTTCCATCTTACCATCACTCGAGAACAAGACCCCGAGATACTTAAACTCCTCCACTTGAGGCAAGAACACGTCCCTGACCCAGAGAGGACAATCCACCGTTTTCCGGCTGAGAACCATGGCCTCAGATTTGGAGGTGCTGATTCTCATCCCAGCCGCTTCACACTCGGCTGCAAACCGATCCATCAAGAGCTGGAGTTCACAGTTCGATGACGCTAACAGGACCACATCATCTGCAAACAGCAGTGACGTGACTGTGAGGTCACCAAACCGGACCCCCTCCATCCCCTGGCTGCGCCTAGAAATTCTGTCCATATATATTATGAACAGAATCGGTGACAAAGGGCAGCCCTGACGGAGTCCAACTCTGACTGTAAACCAGTCTGACTTACTGCCGGCCATGCGAACCAAACTCCTACTCCGCTTGTACAGGGACTGAATGGCCCGTAATAAGGAGCCATGTACCCCGTATTCGCGAAGCACCCTCCACAAAATACCTCGAGGAACACAGTCGAATGCCTTCTCCAAGTCCACAAAACACATGTAGACTGGTTGGGCAAACTCCCATGAACCCTCGAGGATCCTGCAGAGAGTAAAGAGTTGATCCAGTGTTCCACGGCCAGGACGAAATCCGCATTGTTCCTCCTGAATCTGGGGTTCGACTATCAGCCGGACTCTCTTCTCCAGTACCCCTGCGTAGACCTTACCAGGGAGGCTGAGGAGTGTGATTCCTCTGTAATTGGAACACACCCTCCGGTCCCCTTTCTTAAAAAGGGGCACCACCACCCCAGTCTGCCAGTCCAGAGGCACTGCCCCCGATGACCACGCAATGTTGAAAAGGCGTGTCAGCCAAGACCGCCCTACAACATCCAGAGCTTTAAGGAACTCTGGGCGGATCTCATCCACCCCTGAAGCCCTGCCACCAAGGAGCTTCTTAACTTCCCTAGCAACTTCAGCCCCAGTGATGGGAAACTCCTCTCCCGAGTCCTCTGGCTCTGCCTCCTCTGTGGAGGGCCTGTTGGTGGGATCACATCCAATTTTCAAATAATTAAATAATGGAGAGGATAATAATAAGTTCTTTAATTGGGTCCTTTCTGTGTGGAGTTTGCATGTTCTCCCTGTGTCTGCGTGGGTTTCCTCCGGGTGCTCCAGTTTCCTCCCACAGTCCAAATACGTGCAACTGAACTGGAGATACAAAATTGTCCATGACTGTGTTTGATATTAAACTTGAACTGATGAATCTTGTGTAATGAGTAACTACCTGTCCTATCATGAATGTAACCAAAGAGTAAAACATGACATTAAAATCCAAATAAATATATAAAATATACACTGACCAGCCATAACATTAAAACCACACTCACTGTCCAAGCTCCACTTTCCATATAGAAGCACGTTGTAGTTCTACAATTCCTTACTATAGTCCATCTGTTTCTCTGCATGCTTTGTTGACCTGCTTTCACCCTGTTCTTCAATAGTCAGGATCCCCACAGGACCACCACAGAGCAGCTATTATTTAGGTGGTGGATCATTCTCAGCACTGCAGTGACACTGACATGGTGGTGGTGTGTTAGTGTGTGTTGTGCTGGTATGAGTGGATCAGACACAGCAGCACTGATGGAGTTTTGAAACACCTCACTGTCACTGCTGGACTGAGAATTCTCTAATTTCCTTCGGGATCAATAAAGTATCTATCCATCCATCCATCCATCCATCCATCCATCCATCCATCCATCCATCCATCCATCCATCCATCCATCCATCCATCCATCCATCCATCCATCCATCCATCCATCCATCCATCCATCCATCCATCCATCCATCCATCCATCCATCCATCCATCCATCCATCCATCCATCCATCCATCCATCCATCCATCCATCCATCCATCCATCCATCCATCCATCCATCCATCCATCCATCCATCCATCCATCCATCCATCCATCCATCCATCCATCCATCCATCCATCCATCCATCCATCCATCCATCCATCCATCCATCCATCCATCCATCCATCCATCCATCCATCCATCCATCCATCCATCCATCCATCCATCCATCCATCCATCCATCCATCCATCCATCTATCTATCTATCCATCTATCTATCTATCTTTCTATCTAGTCCACCAACCAAAAAAATATCCAGCCAACAGCGCCCCGTGGGCAGCGTCCTGTGACCACTGATGAAGGTCTAGAAGATGATCAACTCAAACAGCAGCAATAGATGAGCGATCGTCTCTGACTTTACATCTACAAGGTGGACCAACTAGGTAGGAGTGTCTAATGGAGTGGACAGTGAGTGGACACGGGATTTAAAAACTCCAGCAGCGCTGCTGTGTCTGATCCATTCATACCAGCACAACACACACTAACACACCACCACCATGTCAGTGTCACTGCAGTGCTGAGAATGATCCACCACCTAAATAATACCTGCTCTGTGGTGGTGCTGTGGGGGTCCTGACCATTGAAGAACAGCATGAAAGGGGGCTAACAAAGCATTTAGAGAACGTGATCTGTTACTCTTCCTTCTGCTTTCAGTCAAAAATAAAAATCTGAGACCTGAAAAATAATAAAAATAAGTTTCATTGTATTATTTGTTTTAGTAAACAAAACAGTTCTTGGTAACAATAAGCAGCGGTTGATTGAACTGAGCTCATGTATAAACTGATCTTTGGTCTCTGTAATGTAAAATGTACATTTCACTGCAGATGTGGACACAGCAGGTATTCAGCACCTTCACATTCAGCCACGCTGGAGATCATTAAGTGAAGGTCAGAGGGTCAGAAAGGTTAATCAGTCAATTCTTCACACTGATGAATCCATTAACCGGCTTCGTGACTAAATTATTGGAACAGTCAGTTTTTAATCTGTGATTTTCTCTGTGATCATATAAAAATGCTAGTTTGCATGTGTACAAGGAACAGTGGTCTCCTGTCAAGGTGGAAAAGAAAACCAAACAAAATGTCCTTTCAGGAGCTTGTTAGACATCCAATTTCAAAACCGTTACTGCCAATTGCCATAAATTGCCAATTTTGTCTGCTGCAGGCACTGCCAATTGTGCCCGCTAGGGGGCGCCCAGCTGTCCAGTAGCAGAGCTAAGATTCGAATTCGGAGGGTTTAGAATCCCAGCTCTGGTGTGCTAGCGAAATATCCCGCTGCGCCCCCCCAGTGGCCAATCATCGCAAAAGCCGCTTTTCGCTTGTTACCGGCCTGCATTTGTTGTATTTTCATACTGGTTATGCTGGTTATTCCCTTTATATCAATGCTGGTTATGCTAGTTTTGCCTTATGCCCAGGACCTTCTTGCTGTGAGGTGACAGTGCTACCCACCGTGCCGCCCAGTATTTTAATTCAAACCAGAAAACAATACAACACATTCTGAAGGACGGTTATCAAGCAGTTGGGGCTGCACAGCTTTTTTCGGCAGGGTTTGGATCTACAAAGGTCATGTCATTTAATTTCAGAGGTGCCCCTAAATCAGGTCTGATTTTGTTTATATTTGAGATGGTGCTGTCTGATGTTGTTTGGCTTGTTGTTTGCATTAAATATTTAGTGGGTTCCCAAAGCAACGGGTGCATCCAAGAAACGAGGAGCTTAACATAGCGCTCACGTTTTCGTGCAAAGGGTTCAGTAAGCCTGAAGGAATTTCAGATACCTCGGCAGCCGCCTGTCTCGCGCTGATACAGCCGTGACAACCGACACTTCACATTGATGTTTGATTTCCCAGGAGCCACACGGCAGCAAACTCAAACTGTTGTCCTTTTTTCATGAGTGACAGTCTAACGAGACCCAGAGGACAGACCTGGTCCTCATCTCTACTTGCCCCTCTTTTAATTTGTAGTTTCACCTGCAAAAGGTTCAGTATTTATGAAAGATGGATCATTAAGATATGGTCAGGGTCATGGTGTGGTCGGTGCCATCTGAAAATGAACAAGCAACAAACTGCAGACAGATTGTTGGGCGGCCAAGACTCACTACTGTCATGAAGGCTAATGTGGTCTGGTAAGAACCAACAGAAAAGCCACTGTGGCTCAAATTGCAGGTAATTTTAATGATTTGATGTTTGGCGCCAAGGTGGCATCTTGCTGCTGGTCAGCTGGGCGCCCCCTGCAGCAGACAAAATTGGCCACTACAGTGGGTGGGAAAGACCGGACTTAGTGCCTAGTGGGCACAATTGGCAGTGCCTGAAGCAGACAAAATTGGCCACTACAGTGGGTGGGAAAGACCGGACTTGTCTGCTGCAGGCACTGCCAATTGTGCCCTCTAGGGGGTGCCCAGCTGACCAGTAGCAAAGCTAAGATTCTAATTCATAGGGTTTAGAATTCCAGCTCATGTGTGCTAGTGGAATATCCCTTGCGCCACCCGGGCGCCAAACATCGCCTGAACTGAACTCCAATCTGAGCCACAGTGGCTTATCTGTTGGTTCTTACCAGACCAGCCTTCATGACAGTAGTGAGTCTTGGCCACCCACCACTCTGTCTTTTGGGTATGGGGCTTATTTAGGGACAGTGGTAGCCTAGTGAGTAGAGCTTTGGGTTATTAGACAGAAGACTCTCAGTTCAAATCCAGGCCCTTGAGCAAGGCCCTTAACCCTGTCTGCGCCGGGGCGCCGTACAATGGCTGACCCTGCACTCTGACCCCAGCGTCCAAACAAGCAGGGATATGCGGGGAAAAAAATACAGACACACCTGTTTTCAAACCCACCATCATCTTCTACACACTACGTGCCCTTGAATGAGATGGTCATACATCTTAATCATGGACTCCAATAAACGCTGGCAAAGCCTTTCATGTTTGTACTAATTAGTGTATTTAATTACATTCTACACCTGTTCTGATTTGTCACACTTGTGCTTCTCAGCATCTGTTTCCCCTACAAGTCCTGAAACTTCTTTTTGACTTTCCTCTGTGTTATAGTAACTGTCCAAATTGACTTACCTTTTGGCTTCTGTCCCCAGCGTGTCCTTGGCCAGGAGCCCAGCGTCCACTGCTTGTCCTCTGCTTGAGTACCAACCAACACTGGTGTACACACCTGCTCCATACAGCCTGTGAGGGGTACACAAATACGGTAAGAATATAAAATCACTATATACAGTATATACACTATATACACATACCTCAACATGACCTGCATTTCAACCACTGCAACTGTTCTTTATCTATGACTGAATGAAGTCTGAAAGTCTGCTGGGTCATAAACTTGCAAACAGCAGCTTATATTATCAGTTTGGGCGGCACAGTGGATCGTGGGTAGCACCGTCACCTCACAGCAAGAAGGTCCTGGGTTCGATCCCTAGGTGGAGCGGTCCGGGTCCTTTCTGTATGGAGTTTGCATGTTCTCCCTGTGTCTGCGTGGGTTTTCCCCCAAGAGCTCCGGTTTCCTCCCGCGGTCCAAAGATGTACAAGTGAGGTAAATTGGAGATACAAAATTGTCCTTGACTGTGTTTGATATTAAACTTGTGATTATAATAAAACAAACAAACATTAGAGAAAAAAATTATTTCTTTTAGTTCAGGGGTCTAAAAAAACCAGGTGAGCTACAAAAAGACCAGGCATATATATACACTGATCAGCCATAACATTAAAACCACCTCCTTGTTTCTACACACACTGTCCACACCTGTCGTTGGTCAGAACCCCCCCCACAGGACCACCACAGAGCAGGTATTATTTAGGTGGTGGATGATTCTCAGCACTGCAGTGACACTGACATGGTGCTGGTGTGTTAGTGTGTGTTGTGCTGGTATGAGTGAATTAGACACAGCAGCTCTGATGGAGTTTTTAAATACCGTGTCCACTCACTGTCCACTCTATTAGACACTCCTACCTAGTTGGTCCACCTTGTAGATGTAAAGTCAGAGACGATCGCTCACCTATTGCTGCTGTTTGAGTTGGTCATCTTCTAGACCTTCATCAGTGGTCACAGGATGCTGCCCACAGGGCGCTGTTGGCTGGTTATTTTGGATTGGTGGACTATTCTCAGTCCAGCAGTGACAGTGAGGTGTTGTGTCTGATCCACTCATACCAGCACAACACACACTAACACACCACCACCATGTCAGTGTCACTGCAGTGCTGAAAATGATCCACCACCTAAATAATACCTGCTCTGTGGTGGTCCTGGGAGA
Source organism: Trichomycterus rosablanca (assembly GCF_030014385.1). Classification (NCBI taxonomy): domain Eukaryota; kingdom Metazoa; phylum Chordata; class Actinopteri; order Siluriformes; family Trichomycteridae; genus Trichomycterus; species Trichomycterus rosablanca. The sequence goes on along the minus strand of NC_086001.1, from coordinate 4,746,536 downwards.
GTGAAAGGGTGAAAGCAGGCCTACAAAGCATGCAGAGAAACAGATGGACTACAGTCAGTAATTGTAGAACTACAAAGTGCTTCTATATGGTAAGTGGAGCTGATAAAATGGACAGTGAGTGTAGAAACAAGGAGGTGGTTTTAATGTTATGGCTGATTGGTGTATAGATACAGTGGTGTTAAAAAAAATAGCAGTCCAACATCATTAACCTGATAAATCACTGTTTTTAGTAGAAGTGATATTTCTACATAACAAAAAATTTAATTGAAAGTGTAGTAGAGTATTGAAAACAAACCCAACAATTAGGACATGCATGCCGCTCATTCTGAGTAATCGAAGCATTGATTGAAAGGGGGTTGTTCAAAATAATAGCAGTGAGGAGTTCAATTGGTGAAGTCATTTATTCTGCAGAAGAACGGGTGTCAATTTTGGTCCTTATTTAATTTAGGAGGGGGGCAAATGTTGCACAGGTTGGTCATAGCGCATTTCCTTCTGAAATACTGGGTAAAATGGGTTGTTCCAGACATTGTTCTGATGAACAGCGTACTTTGATTAAAAAGTTGATTGTAGAGGGAAAAAACCTACAGAGAAGTGCAGCAAATTATAGACTGCTCAGCTAAAATGATCTCAAATGCCTTGAAGTGAAAACCAAAACCTGAAAGACACGGAAGAAAGCGTGGAACTACTGTTTGATTGGATCAAAGAATAGCCAGAATGGCAAATACTCAGCCAGTGATCACCTCCAGAAAGATCAAGGAACATCTGAAGTTACCAGTGAGTACAGAAGATGATTAAGTGAAGCCAATTTACCAGCAAGAACTCCTGCAAAGTCCCATTGTTAAGAAAAAAACGTCCTGAATGGGTTAACATTTGCCAAGGAACTCATTGACTGGTCCAAAGAGAAATGGCTCAACATTTTGTGGACTGGTGAAAGCAAAATTGTTCTATTTGGGTCTAGTAGTCGTAGTATGTCAGACAACCCCCGATCACTGAATTCAAGCCAAAGTACACTGTGAAGACAGTAAAGCATGGTGGTACAAAATGATGATATGGGGATGTTTCTCATACCACGGTGTTACGTCTATTAATCACATACGAGGGATCATGGATCAGTTTAAATATATCAGAATACTTGAGGAGATCATGTTGCCCCATGTTGAAGAAGAAATGTCCTTAAAATGGGTGTTTCAACATGACAATGACCCAAAACATCTTGATTACAGACAAACAAGATTGAGGTAATAGAGTGGCCAGCCCAATCCCCAGACTTCAATCTTATAGAGAACTTGTGTTATGACGTCTGAAACACGTTTTTTTTAGGCAAAACCCAAAATTGCAGAAGAACTGTGGAATGTAGTGTAATCATCCTGAACTGGAGTACCTGTTCAGAGGTGCCAGAAGTTGGTCGACTCCATGCAACACAGATCTCGGAAACAATTGTTTTGCCACTAAATATTAGTTCAGTAATTCAAACTAAAGTGAAACCTTAAACACTTTTTCATGTTATAGATAAATGTTTTGAGTTTTTAAAGAAAATTGCTGGCACTGCTATTATTTTGAACAGCCTAATATTTATTTTTCTTAATTTTCTGTAAAGGATGAACACAGACTGGCTAAATTGTGTTAATGTTTTGATTTAGAATTGAAAGTGTAGTATTTTCATTGCATTTGCATTTTGCATTTGCTATTTTTTTTTAACACCACTGTATATATATGGATATGGATAAGGAGGAACATGGCACCCCTGTCAACCTCTGTACCACTTATAAAACAGCTCTTCAGGGTCCTTCCAATCATGTTTCCAAAGTGTTTTTCCCACTGGAGGCAGAAAACGTTCTTTTTAAAAGCACATCCACTGTACCTGGGTTTCACTTTGTCCCCGATCACTTAACCGGAAGAAACGTACATCCTCAGGGATCCGTACTGGAAAGCCTACAAGATCTACATTATTTTTGAACCTGGTTTTAATTTGCGTGCTTGAATTCTGCATGGCCAGAAAACCCATCAGATTAGCAAACACGAATGCTTCCAGCACCAGATGAACTGGCTCGTCTGGTAGACGTGACCCAATTAAAATGTGTTGGCCAGTGTTGTTCCCTCTGAGGGAAATGAAGCCACAGATACGATGCATTTACATTTACATTACAGAACTGTGACAGTATACAGTCTAAGCAAGTGAGGGTTAAGGGCCTGGCTCAAGAGTCCAACAGTGGAAACCTGGCAGTGGTGGGGCTTGAACCAGCGACCTTTCCATTACTAGTCCAGTAACTGTTAGACTACAACTGCAACTGTATTTTTATCTTTAAGTGCTGCAGAGTTCAATAAGTTTAATGCATTTATATTCACCAATATACAAACCTTAACTTCAAAAAAGTTGGAACTGGTTGTGATAAGCAAATAAAATGAGTTGCAAATCACTGCTCTTTGTTTTTATTTGCTTATCACATCCAGTCCCAACTATTCTGACATGCAAGACAAATTCATAAGAGGTGTCCATATACTTTTGGCTTCATATTAAATAAACCCATTTCTTGAATTTGGGTATGAATGCCACTCCATCTTGACCCGAAAACAGCCTTCATTTCATTCTGAAACCTGAACAAAAGACCTGCATTCAAGCTTTCTCCTGAGAGACAATCAGAGTAAAGTCAGCTTGCTGAGAGGAACCCTATCATGAGAATGCTTTTAATTATACGGACTCTCATTTCCATTAAAAACGCTCTCGTCACTCCGGTCTTTTTGGCCCCTTTTTCTTTGATGTGTCAGCTCTGGCGCCGGTGCTGACCAGGTAAAATTAACAAAAAGGATGAAAGAGCAAAGAATACAAATGATAAGAGGCTGGAATAATGAGCGAGAAGTGGAAACTAATAAAGCTCAGCAGCAAGTGCGTGTGTGTGTGTATGGGAGGGGGGGGAGGGGGGGGCGGTTGGTTGTTAGGAAGAAGGTATGGTGTGTGAAAAATGTGCATTATTTAATTTTTTATCCATTAGTAGGGACCAAATGACCGTATAGTGAAGAAAATACTCTACTATTCCGATTTTGTGAATATATGTATATATACGTATAATCCCTTTGGGGTATATATAATGAAGGTCCTCAATTTAACAGACCTCCATTTAATGGATTTCAGATTTAACGGACAAAATCTGGAAATCGAATGTCTGGTCCGATTGTTTAAAATTCCTGCGAGAAGCATATCAAGACCAGTAGTCGCACAGGCTTTATTTTGTCAGGAGTCTCGCTTTGTTCTCGCCTTTTTCTCAGTGGTTTATGCTTAATTCTTGAAAGTTCTAGCACTTAGTTATGCACCATCTCCTCTGGTGTTGGTGTGGGTTTTTCCCCAGATGCCAAATCTCATTGAGAGAATGGTCAGCTGACCCTACACGATCAGACCAGAGTTAGACATGGATGTGCAGTGTTAGCACAAGGTTTAGCACCTTGGTGGCTCGGGGGTTTTCTGTTGCCTCGGAGCAAGAAGGTCCTGGGTTTGAGTCCCAGGTGAAACTGATGGGTCATTTCTATGTGGAGTTCGCATGTGCTCCCCATGTCTGTGTGGGTTTCCTCAGACAATAAATGAGCAGAATTTGCAGAAATTTACACCGACCAGGCATAACATTATGACCTCTGAGAGCTGAAGTGAATAACACTGATTATCTCTTCATCACGGCACCTGTTAGTGGGGGGATATATTGGGCAGCAAGTGAACATTTTATCCTCAAAGTTAATCTTGTGTGGTGTTCCCGGTCTGCAGTGGTCAGTATCTGTCAAAAGTGGTCCAAGGAAGGAACAGTGGTAAACCGGCGACAGGGTCATGGGCAGCCAAGGCTCAGTGATGCACGTGGGGGGCGAAGGCTGGCCGGTGTGGTCCAATCCAACAGACGAGCTACTGTAGCTGAAATTACTGACAAAGTTAATGCTGGTTCTGATAGAAAGCTGTCAGAATACACAGAGCATCACAGTTGCAGGGCTGTTTTGACAGCAAAAGGGGGACCAACACAATATTAGGAAGGTGGTCATAATGTTATGCCTAATCAGTGTATTTGTGGATGTGATTTTTTTTTTTAAATGTCAAATATTTATAATATAATAAAATGTCATTTGTCCAAATGTATACATATAGCATTAATCTCTCTCTCTCTCTCTCTCTCTCTCTCTCTCTCTCTTTCCTCTCTCTGAATTTTTGGCAGATAGACAAAGTCACGCACGTGTACATGTTTACACACACACACACACACACACACACACACACACACACACACACACTGGATCACCATAATCTGTTCTGTACACTCACGTGTCCGACTGCACAACCAAAAATAGCAGTCCAAAAAAACGCTCACGTTTCAGAACCTTCATAATACATTCATGCTTCTGCCTGTATCTCCAGAAATAGCAACACACACACACACACACACACACACACACACACACACACAGAGTGCACTCTGATTCTGATTCCCTTTGCCCAACCTCATATAGCAGCATAGACCCACAAACACGAAATGTCATGCATCTGAAATGCATGAAGAATCATTGGAACATGCAATTCTTCATCTAAGGAAACACATTCACGAACATAACTTATAAATAATAAATAAATAATACATTTAACAACCTCGGCTGAGTCAAATATAGTCATAAGCATTGCAACCAGAAAGCTCTGTACAGATCTCAGATCCTCACAGATGGGGCGGCACGATGGTTCAGAGGGTAGCACTTTCACCTCACAGCAAGAAGGTCCTGTATTCGATTCCCAGGTGGGGCGGTCCAGTTCCTTTCTGTGTGGAGTTTGCATGTTCTCCCCGTGTCTGTGTAGGTTTCCTGTGGGAGCTGCGGTTTCCTCCCACAGTCCAAAGACATTCAAGTGAGGTGAACTGGAGATACAAAATTGTCCATGACTGTGTTTGATGTTAAACGTGTAATGAGTAACTACCGTTTCTGTCATAAATGTAACCAAAGTGTAAAACATGACATTAAAATCCTAATAAATAAAGCAACTTTATTTGTCCAATATTGCCTGTACAAGGTAATAGTAAATGGTAAATGGAACAGTGGGCCCAAATTTGAGAAGAAAACCCGCTTAGACACCTTATGCAGAGAGGAACTGTGTCCAGTTCTCAGATCCAATCCAAGAACCAGTAAAAAAAAACAGGTCTGCCATGAATTAGAAGCAACTGGAACACAGGTGTGACTTTTCCTGGCCATCACGTGCACTGAGGCTGACGTGCAGGAGAGGAAACCTCCACTCCAAAAACCTTCAGCTTAACTAAATTATGATGCTGATCACATGGACGAATAGAAGAACCTTCTGGAGAAAAGTTCTGTAAATAAAACAAAGAATACGATATTTAGCCACAATATTCTAAAGTCTGTTTGAAGGAAACTGACCCACAACAAACATCAAAGCTGCCTTTGGAACGAATCTGAATCTGAATCTGGCTAAAGCTGAGCTTTTGAAACAGCCTTCAAAAAGCTTCTGACCGACAGTCTATCGCAATTATGTGGACTGAAATGCAAAGACTGTTTTAGAAATCCAACAAATCTGGTGAAAGATTCAAACAGAGTTGCACCAGAAGCTCAGACGGCTGTTTAATTACTCATTCATAGATAATGAACCATCGGAATTCAGTCTGATTGAAGTACAAGGCTGCCGTGACACGTTCCTTACATCCTTACCTGTGTATGTAAATGTCTGACTTCAACTGTAGGCTCCATTCAAACAGAAATGTGTTTATAATAATAATAAAATTTTATTTGAAAAGTGCCTTTCAAGACACCCAATAGCAAATGGTGAAACGAGCTTCCCTTATGCCAAGTTCACACTACACGACTTTCCAAGTCATCAGGTCGCTGTACAGTTCACACTACACGACTGGATCTCTAGTAATCGGGAGTCTTTCAAGTCGGTGTGGCTTTCACCATAGGGGGTCACACACTACACCATCTATCACCAACTGGTATCACAGACGAGCTTCTCTGGTCTCCCAAATTACGTTTTGTCACGAAAACAAACGTGAGAAGTGACGAGGGGTTTAATGATACCACGTCCAAAAATGCACGTCGACAAGTAGCGAGCGGTCAAAGTTTGAGCGCTGATGTGCAGCGTAAAATCAAGTAGTAAAAATAGGAACAGCAGGGATTGTTCTGTAGTGAGTTGGAGGTTAATAAATATTTTTTTGCAATGCAGCATTGGTGTTCTGTTTTGTAGAGAACAATAAGGTCAGAAATACTGTAAAACTTGTGTGTGTTGATGTATTCTGATATAAACTAAATTACGCCCCTGTCCCACAACTTCTCCTCTGCATTTGCCCTCACCCCGTATCTTGCGTTCTCATTGGCTGTTTGACATAGCACTCATTGCCAGTCTAAACTCCCTGCTGGTTGCGTAGCCCAATCCACTCAGATTTATTTTAGTTTGTTTTTTATACCCAGCTACAAATCCTAAAACACAGTCTAATACTGAATCTACTGTGGATGAGTCACGAATCACACCCTATTCACCACAGAGTACAGAGCTTATAAATAGAGATGGGACGATCGATCGGCTATGAATCGGTATCGGCCGATTTTTAATCAAAATATGCTATCGGCGATCGGCGATATTTCCTAAAAGTAGCCGATCCGATCGTGTGATATATAAAGATCATGTTAAGTTAACAGCTCACTGGATTGATCCAGACTTTGAGCTACGACGCGCCAACCATCACATCACCATTCATCAACCATCGTCCAGAAACCACAGTGAAAGCTCTTCATGACCTAAAATAACATCATTAACGTTGTGCATCATACATACGATGTAATTTTGCTGATTGTAATATTTACTTTAAAAAGATAATTCAACCCGGTCACATCTGAGTCGATTCTATCAGCACGTTATATAAACTCCTGGTTCACTTTGGTAAATCGTAAGCGGTTCTTACTTGTGATGTAGATGAGAACAGAAAACGTTACAGAGCCAATCAGAGGCAAAAGTTTATTCATTACCAAATTCGTTAGTTCAGGATCATCTGCTGAACTTTTAGCTCCTTAGACGGAACGAGTCTGACTCGGTTACAGATCTGTGGTAATAGCAGTTTAATGAAGCTTTTTAATGTAAGAGAGTCACACAAAATGTTCTGTAGTAGCTGGTGTTTATTTAAAACCACGACATTTAATTAATAACAGTAAACACGGAGAGATAACCGAGAAGAGAAACTTACGCTTCGCGAAAAATGACTTGTGAATCAATGAATCACTTATAGCGATACAGTGAACAAAGCGTCTCTTCTAAAGGCGCACACACACACACACACACACGCGCGCGCTGCTCCGGTTTATCTTCACTGTGAGGCTCTTTTTAAGTTTATTTATTTTATTTACTGCTAACCCAACACCCTCCCACCCCCCCCCGATCGCAATCGGCTATCGGCCGATGTCCCTGAAAGGAGATCGGAGATCGGAATCGGTGCCAAAAACCCCGATCGTCCCATCTCTACTTATAAACACCATTATTATTATTAGACATGTTCCTATTCACACCTAATGCTCTATAATAATCACAGACATTACACTATTTTAACCATACCATGGGGTGGTTGTGTCCTAAATCACACACCTTGTTTTCTACTTTTGTCATGTGTCGTCCTCTAATATTTCTAGAGTACAGCATGTTACAGCCAGACAGTAAAAAAAAATTTCGTGATAAAATGTGAAATGAAATGAAAAATGAAAAGTCTTTGTTGTGGAACACGTTTATGTGGCACAAAAACTTCCCATCACATTTCCACGTCATGTTCACTCGTAAGGAATCTTCATCCTTCTTAGTGATTAAGCTGCCTTCAAACGAGCCATCGCGTCTGGTTAATCAGTGAGCGCTGATTTCATTTCCACACTGATGGATGGTCAATAGCTCTACCACGCGGCTGTATTTTCTTTTTAAATGACTGGGATTTTCCTGGAAAGCTGGAGGCCAAACCCAGCGAGGAGTCCATTAGATTGGATTATCTCCTCCCCTCGCAATATTACTGCATGTGTGTTAAGGCAGATCTGTGTTCAGTCATGTGCACCTCGCATGCAGCATGGCATTCTGGGTCAGATCTGCAGGATTAATGAATATTTAAATATTTACTGAATGAATTAAAGCCTGGAACTGGAGTATGAGTGGTGTATATCCATTAGAGAGGGTGTTGTGAATGACGGATAGTGTGGACAGTGTTTGCATTGCTTTATAATACTGTACTTGAAGCTTTATAACTACTTGAACGACCCTTCTTTAATCAAGTCAAGTCAAATTTATTTGTATAGCGGTTTTTACAATAGACATTGTCTCAAAGCAGCTTTACAGATTCCAGGACCGACAGACCAAAAACCCTTGTTGAGCAAAGGGACATGGTATATTGTCAAATCAGCTATATAAAAGTACATATTTCATCCACAAACCCTGTTTACACATGTGTGACGTAATCTGTGACATAAAATGAATAATATGCTTCTATATTTGTTAGGGAAGGCACTTTACTATTCCAGCATGATTGTGTGTTTGTACAAAGCAGGGTCCCTGACCTCTACCCCACTGAACACACTTGGGATCATGTGGAAACATAACTGCATGGCAGATCTTTTTGTCACTGTAAAAATGTAATTTTTTTTACTCAATAGGCACAAATATAAACAGTCACACTGGAAAACATGAATGGATGGGCGACTCTATTAATGCTTATGGCTTTGGAATGTCCATCAAGCTTGTGGGGTGGAAGGGCTACTGACCTTGACTGTTCTTGTTGGGGGCCAGATAGAGTAAAAAACATGCAAACATGGGTCACAGAAAATATAACAGAGCTACCTGATTACTGACAATTCAACTTTCTTTTTATTTGAGAGACTAATGATCTATCGTCCACAGATTTCACTCACCAGTTTATAATCCTAATAGGAAGATTGCTATACTTTAAATGAAACATACCCACTTCCCTCTGAAGTCAGTGAAAAAAAAATTTTTTGGCGCCTGACATTTTCTGCATTTTCTGTGAAGTCTTCGTTCCTTTGAAGCCACCACGTTTATTCGGTGTAACGTTATTGTTCTGAGTTGGGGGTTTAAGGTTTTATTTATGTGAGAGCGACACCCAAAGTTCAAGCACTTTTTTTAAACCTGCTTAATAGTGGCTCGACTTTAATTTTATTTCTTTATTTCTTTGAAAATGCTTATGGCCCGCAAATAGCCAGCGGGTCGTAGTGTGAATATCCCCAGTCTAATGCAATACTCTATCTACTCTTTTAATTTTAGCACAATAAAAAAAGCCTTGCCGCAGGCCAGTCAAGCACACACACTCTATGTGTCTGTGGCTCCCTCTTTGCATAAAAGAGTGACAGTAGTTTCCCGAAGTAAGCTCATTTGGCTATATTTTAAGAAAAAAGGGCTGCATATGTGTATGATTTCAAAAACACCAAACCCACAGTTAAGTACAGAGGTGGGAGCATCATAATACCAAGCCAATATGAAGGTGTTTTCAAAATAACACAAAAATAACTCAATACTGGTTAAAAAATAAGTGTGTAAGTGTGCTTGAATGGCCGAGCAAGTCTACTGACCTGAATCCCTCTGTTAATTCGTAACTGCTTTGTAACTGCTAAGTACTTTGTTATAATTTTGTCATGAAAAAAAAAAACAATCAAAGATTTTAAACCATTTTTATTAGTTGTTTTTTTTAAACAACATTGTTTCTTTTCATTAATACACAGTATTTTAGGACGTTATGACATCAAGTGTCATACAAAGTGAATTTGTAGTGAAGGAAAGAATATTTGTACTGAAAGTAAAATATCTGAACATATTAAAGTACTTATTCATCAACAATATCAAATATTTCACACATCAAATTATAAACAACCAAAACACAAACGCATGAATATAAAAAGACGACACATTTTCCCTGTGCAACTTTTTTTTATTTTTTTGGTTTGCCTTTGTGTTGTCCCAGTTTGGGTATATCTGATCCCCTTGTGCAATACGGTCACCCTGGCTGCTTCATTACACCAGAAAAGGTGGTGGAGAATTCTTACAGCTAGCTTTAACATGTGTAGAGGATCACGCTATGTCCTCTGTATTCTTTCACCACTCGTTTTAGCACCTTAACCAGACAGTAGGAGTCACTGTTTTAGTGACAGGACGGTACATGCTGGTTCTTTGGAGTCTCTTCTTGCATGAGGCAGATGCACTGAAGTTTCCTTTATTATTTTCCAATACAGTGGTCCCTTGTAACTCAACGTCCCTTAAACTCAAAATCTTTGAAACTCGACGCCCTTAGTGGAGAAATTTGTATCCTTAAACTCGACGTTTCCCTTAGGTTTGACATGTTCAGCCTTAAAAAAAAATATTTATCTCATTTCAAATTAACAATAAACTGTTGCTTTGCTCAGCGCTCGGCTTGAGCAATGCAGTAAAACATCATCAAAGTGCGAATATGAGACGAATCTGCATTATAGCTCTGGGTTCAATCACTTCATTATTACTGCTCACTAATGAAGCTCCTCACTCGTTTTAGTACAATAAGTCTACGTATATAAAATACAATTGAAAACAGTTAAAAATAAATAATAATACACTAAAAGCTGCACTTTACCTTTACTGCTTTATTGTTTCCTTATGCTTCTTAATCATGGAGCTTAAAATATATGCAGTTCCCCGAGACTATGAAACACACTAAAAGGTTTCCCAAACATCCTTATGGAAAAAAACCCCCTTAAAACTCAACATCTTTTAAACTCAACACCACTCCCGGAACCAACTGACGTCGAGTTTCACTGTAAATGGTTTGTGGATAAACAATGTAGGTGTTAGAAATGTCCAAATATGATTAAGTTCCCTTTAAACTCGTTTGTAACTTTACATACAAATGAAATTAATGAGAGTGACGCGACAAAATAAAATTTTATCTGTGCATTAAAATTTGAACAAAGTAAGTAATGGTTTTAGCACATCAAATACGCCCGGACTTATTTACCAATTTGCAGTTGTTAAAATTTGGCTAACAGGCGCTCAGGTGGCGCAGTGGTAAAACACGCTACGTCAGTTCAAAACTTGGTTCTGCCATCTGTTTGGGCTGGGCGGCTACATGAACAACAATTGACTGATGTTCATACAGGGTGGGAATAAAGCCGGTCGGGGATTTCTCATAACTGATGTAATTACGACCTCTGCTGGCTGGTTGGTGGCGCCTGTACAGAGTCGAGGAATAATGTGTTGATCAGGGAGTGACTCTTCGTACACAAAGATGATCCGCATATGAACTCGCCTCGTGCAGATGAAAAGGTGCAGTCGGCTACTGCACACATGTCGGAGGGGGTGTGTGTTAGACTCACTCTCCTCAATCAAGGTGAGGATCAGCATCAGTGGAGAGGAAGCGTAATGCAATCGGGTAATTGGATATGCTAAAAGTTGGGATAAAAGGGGAGAAAATGAATAAACTAAATTTTAAAAAATAATAACATTTGGCTAACAAACACTTTTGAGGTCCCTTTTTTCATTTAGTTTTGGCCATATAATGTTTTATTTAATACTTTTGGGACAAATCTTCTCCCAAACATGCTTTAATGGCTTGAAGTTGCTTAGTTGCGTTTGGTTCCACGTTTTTGATCAAGTTGTAGTTTGTTCTTTATTCACTTTAAAGTTTGAGCACCTGTAGTATTATTGTGAAGTCATACACACACCTCACACTGAGTCCACTTTGACCTGGTTGTTGTTGGTGATGGGTGGCGAAGCTTTGCTACGTAGCCTCTCCTGCATGTCATTCGAGTTTTCCGTAAATAAAGTGCTAGCTGTGCACACGGCTACCACGATACGCTTGTATTCCCGGCGAAAGTTCTGGTTGAGCGCACCGTAAATGATGGCATTGAGGCAGCTGTTGAAGTACGCCAGAAAGTAACTGGATACAAAAAGCCATTCAGGTACAACACGCTCGGGCGCTAGCGCAACTGCTAACCCAATAGCGTTAAGCGGTGCCCAGCATACGGCGAAGAGAACGAACACGGCGAACATTGTAACAAAGTTGCGTATGTCCTGCGGCGTCATGCCGGCCGGTCGACTCTCGGGTCTGGCTCGCCTCCGCGCCCGGATCACCAGCGCCCAGATGCGCAGGTAGCAGTACGCCACCACCAGGATGGGCAGCAGGAAGTGGAAGAAAACGACGGCCAGCGTATAAGCAGCGCTCGCCGACTGCATGAATGTACAGGAGTAGATACGTGCGTCGTAGCGCAGCGACCCGACAAACACGTTTGGCACCACAGCCAGCATGCTAAGCGCCCAGATTAGCGCCACATAGCATGCAGAGTTGCGCTCGCTGAATAGCTGCTCGTATCGCAGACTGTGGCAGATGTAGCAGTAACGGTTCACAGCGATTCCAGCGATGTTGAAGATGGAGCCGACCACGCTGACGCCCATCAGGAAGCCGCTGACCTGACACTGCGCTGCGCCTGCTCGCCACCCACCGCCGAAGATGGCTGCCAGAACCAGAGGGTATGGGTACAGGGCAACCACCAGGTCGGCTACGGCCAAGCTCACCACAAAGATGTTACCTAAAAAAGAAACGGAGAGAGGCGATAAATCTGAGAATATGTTAAATACTGGATGAACAATGAATGGCATTGGTCCTGGCATTCATGTGATTGTCACTTTGACACATGGATGGATGGATGGATGGATGGATGGAAGGATAATTAGATTGATGGAAGGATGTATGATTTGTTGGATGGATGGATAGATAGATGTATGGATAATTAGAACGATGTATAAATGGATGTATGATTTGTTGGATGGATGGATGGACCGACAGAAGGAAGGATGGATGGATAATCTGATGGATGGATGATTGGATAAATGAGTGGATGGATGGATGAATCATTGGATAACTGGATGGATGATTGGATAATTGGATGGATGGATGGATAATTGGATGGATAATTGGATGGATGGATGGATGGATATTTGGATGGATAATTGGATGGATGGATGGATGGATAATTGGATGGATGGATGGATGGATATTTGGATGGATGGATGGATAATTGGATGGATGGATGGATGGGTGGATGGATATTTGGATGGATAATTGGATGGATGGATGGATGGATAATTGGATGGATGGATGGATGGATATTTGGATGGATGGATGGATAATTGGATGGATGGATGGATGGGTGGATGGATGGATAATTGGATGGATGGATGGATGGATAATTGGATGGATGGATGGATGGATATTTGGATGGATGGATGGATAATTGGATGGATGGATGGATGGGTGGATGGATGGATAATTGGATGGATGGATGGATGGATAATTGGATGGATGGATGGATAATTGGATGGATGGATGGATGGAAGAATGGATGGATGGACGGATGGGGTGGGTGGAAGGGTGGGTGGGTTTATGGATGGAAGGATGGGTGGGTGGGTGGATAATTGAATGGAAGGATAATTTGATGGATGAATAATTAAATGAATGGATGAACGGATGGATGGATGCATATTCAGACCAAAAGAAAATCCCCTAGCATTTCTGTGTGTTTAATGTGTTGCTTTTGTTGAAGGGTTTATTCCTGCCCTGCACCCAGTGTTCCCACATCACACTGGGTCAACTGTGTCACTGGCAAAAATGAAGCTGTTAATAAAATTGGGTAAATGAATAAAGAAAAGTGTCAGTGGTGTGAAAAGCCCCGCTACATTCCTGCAATTTGTTGAAGAGAGCTGAAGGCTAATTTCTCCAGCGGAGACGCCTCGTCTCGTTAATTATCCACACCAAAGCTGTCAATCACGTTCAGCCTTAAGTCTATTTTACACTCACACACTCACATTCCAGCCATTGTATAAAAGAAATAACCTTGGCTGGTTTTAATTTCTGCTCATTAGTACAAATCCTACAGCATTGTGTCTCTGCAGGAAGGATAATTAGCAGCTGCTGTTGTCAACTGCTGATCAGAGGCAGCGCAGATTTACTGAGGGTTTTGATCCAGCACATAAAATTATAGGTCATGTTAGAAATCTATGTACAGACACGTGTAAGGAATCCGAATTTCCTAGAATCTTCTAGAATTTCTTTTTTATTATTATTTGTGAGTTTTATGTCTAATTCCATCTGTTTTCCTCAGAGTGAGGGAGGATTTCAATCAGTTCCGTTTATTTATTGCTTTTAGTATTCTTAAAATCATTTTGGTATCAAACTAATTAGACTCAGTCCCATCCTCACAACGCTTTCCTAGACATTTTATCTGGATGGATGGATTATTGAATGGATGAATGGATGGATGGATAATTGGATGGATGGATGGATGGATGGATGGATAATTGGATGGATAATTGGATGGTTGGATATTTTTTTATCTGCAGAAATTAGCCTGGATGGATGGATGGATTGATGGATTATTAAATGGATGAATGGTTGAATAATTTAATGGATGGATGGTTGGATGGATGGATAGTTGAATAATTTAATGGATGGATGGTTGGATGGATGGATAGTTGAATAATTTAATGGATGGATGGTTGGATGGATGGATAGTTGAATAATTTGATGGATAGATGGTTGGATGGATGGATGGTTGAATAATTTAATGGATGGATGGTTGGATGGATGGATAGTTGAATAATTTAATGGATGGATGGTTGGATGGATGGATAGTTGAATAATTTGATGGATAGATGGTTGGATGGATGGATAGTTGAATAATTTGATGGATAGATTATTAAATGAATGGATGGTTGAATAATTTAATGGATGGTTGGATGGATGGATAGTTGAATAATTTGATGGATGGATGGATGGATGGATGGATAGTTGAATAATTTAATGGATGGATGGTTGGATGGATGGATAGTTGAATAATTTAATGGATGGATGGTTGGATGGATGGATAGTTGAATAATTTAATGGATGGATGGTTGGATGGATGGATAGTTGAATAATTTTTTGGATGGATGGTTGGATGGATGGATAGTTGAATAATTTGATGGATGGATGGATGGATTATTGAATGGATGGATAGATGGATAATTTGATGGTTGGATAATTTTTTATCTGAAGAAATTAGCCTGGATGGATTGATGGATTATGAAATGGATGGATGGTTGAATAATTTAATGGATGGATGGATAGATGGATGGATGGATTATGAAATGGATGGATGGTTGAATAATTTGATGAATGGATGGTTGGATGGATGGATGGATATACTTGTTGCGGACGGAACAAGTTTTTTTATCTGCTTGTCCACAGTCCTGTACACAATGCCTGTACAAACATGTATTTGTCCACCTCTGGAAGCTAACCAGATGCTTTTAATAATCATAATTAATTTGCCCATCATCGGCTTACAAACATGTCACAAGAAATGACTTGTATTGTATCGGTTTAAAGCCGCCACTGTCTGTGAGGATGTCTACTGCTTTATTGAGTATCGCCTGACCCTAAAATGCTCGTTAATTATTACGTTTTAATAAACGTTCGCGCTGTCAACATGCCAAAAATAAAATGCTAAAGATTTGGCGATAATTGATTAGCAAATAGCTATTATCCTTCTTTTTATCTGTCTTCTCATACTTTGTGTGACATACTGTGTAACTGTAACATTGTTAGAGTAATAGTCAGACATACTATTCAGTTTCTGTTTCATGTTCCTTATTTGAGCTCCTCCTTTAGTAGCCATGGATTGGCTAACTGAATTCAAACAGCTCTCTGTGTCACACCACGTCCCTACAGGTTTTTAAAGACTGTATTTTATTAGAGATCAAATCTAGCCCGACGACAGAAACCTCTTGAGGATGGACTCTATGGAGAAAAGCTTCTACCTTGTATAGTAATTGAGATGGAAGGAAAACTATATTCTGCCCTAGATGGGGCAGCTGTGGGCTACATAGGCTGGAGCTACACTTGGTGTTTCCTGTCAGTCATCCTGCTCAGAGTGAATGTGGTTTACTCACTTTCTTAACTGCTTATCCAATCAGGGTCACGAGGGTGCTGGAGCCTATTCCAGCTTTTCAATGGGCGCAAGGCACACTGTAACACGCTGGACGGGGCATCAGTCCAACCCAGGCCAGACACACACACACACACACACAGCTATTCACCTTTAGGGCAATTTAGTGTCTCCAATTAACCTGACTGCATGTTTTTGGACTATGGGAGGAAACCGGAGCACCAGAAGGAAACCCACGCAGACACGGGGAGAACATGCAAACCTTCTTGCTGTGAGGTGACAGTGCTACCCACCAAGCCACCGTGCTGCCCAAATGTGGTTTATACACACATTATTTTAAGACTGCTAGCAGATCTCCAGAATGGGATTTTATCTCAGGGGCGCTAACAGGCTAGCACGTGCGTGTGTATGTGTAATACACAAAAGCACTTGTAATGCATGAAACAATCCCTAAACTTTTTAAAAAATCACCTTGAGTCACTTCAGAAATAAACACTGACGAGCATGCTAACTACTAAACAGATTGTAATTAGCTCCACTAAAACGGTAGCATCTGCATGTTAGCATGTTCCTGTACACCGTATGGTCTATTTTCACTCGATTGCTGTGGTAATGTGCGGACATATCATCCAACATATCATCCAGAATGACATCAGACAAAGCAAAACAAGGGAGACCATTTGTCCTCTTTTTCCCGGACATGTCCTCTTTTTTGGAGCTAAAAATGCATCCGGCTGGATTTCTATATCTTGTATTTTCTTGTACTGACATTCTGATTGCGATTGATTTACTACATGAAAATGCATCTACTATATATCACTTGTCTTTCGTGCACTCATCTTCTGTAAATAAATCTTTCTCTCTTAGTTCTATTGACACCTTAAACTTCACTTGTCAGTGACAAGTTGACACTTTTTTCTAAGTGGAATCTTCATCATGGGGGCGGCACAGTGGCTCGGTGGGTACCACCGTCGCCTCACAGCAAGAAGGTCCTGGGTTCGATCCCCAGGTGGGGTGGTCCGGGTCCTTTCTGTGTGGAGTTTGCATGTTCTCCCCGTGTCTGCGCGGGTTTCCTCCGGGTGCTCCGGTTTCCTCCCACAGTCCAAAAACATGCAAGTGAGGTAAATTGGAGACACTAAATTGTCCATGACTGTGTTTGATATAACCTTGTGAACTGATGTACCTTAAACTACCGTTTCCTGTCATGAATGTAACCAAAGTGTAAAACATAATGTTAAAATCCTAATAAACAAACAATCTTGATCATGGAGGAGAGGGGGTGGACTCACCTACCAATCAGATGGGTATATTAATGGATCAAGGGTTCAAGGGGGATGGTCAACAGCAAATTGCCATGGTAACTTGACCCAGTCAGGCAGCCACAGTGGCACCAAAAGAAACAGTCAATAAATTACCATGGGGGAAGGGCTGTACAACTCCTTAAGTTGTGCAGTCCTAAAGTAGCCTGTAAGCATTTGCATTTTAATAATAATATAACTATATTTTGTTGTTGTTTTGCTTAGAAGAAAATATACTGCATTACTAATCTATACCACCACTACTGATAATAATAATAATAATAATAGCATGTGCATAAAATCAGCCACATAACAGTATAAACATTTATAAACAATATAAACATTTACTAATGCGCGTACTAAGACAGAGGTTATTGTTAACGCTGTGATAACGCCACATTCTGTCAAAATTGCTCTACTGATGAACCATTATATTTGTTTATTATATTTATTTTATGAATACATTTATTAGTCATCCTACATAGTGGCATTATTGATGCATTTGTCAAATTAAAAAAACTTGGTGGCAAAATATTTAAAATTTGATGGCAAATTACTTTGCCAACCCCCAGACCCCCCTTCCATCCTGGACCGACCTTTCAACCCAGTGCAGGTGTCCGCCTGGCCCATGCTGCCATCCTGCCAAGTGTCCTCTTTTTTTGAAAACCAAAATAAGGTCACCCTAGCTAGACTTCACTTTTTTAGCATTAGCAAAGCAGTTCTAAAGTCAAAAGGCTATTTGACTGTGTTACACAGCTGTGGGATGAGCTGCATTAGCCTGCATATATTACTGTATTAGTGTGGTGGGTGATTAGCACACCCAGCCTTGTTGCCTTGCTGTCTTGTTCAGCATTTATCAGACGCTTTTATCCAAAGCGACTTGCAGTACTGTGGCAGTTTATTGTCTAAGCAATTGAGGGTTGAGGCCCTTGCTCAAGCACCCAACAGTGGCAACCTGGCAATGGTGGGGTTTGAACCAGCAACCTTTCGATTACTACTCCTTTACCTTAACCACTAGGCTACAACTGCCCCAGCGCCATCCTGCAGTGGACAAACATTAAGATAAACGTCAGCATAAACTTAATGGACATCCCATTCTCAACCAAGGAACATTAATATGGACTGCCCTTGACTAATTGCTGCTGTAACAGCCTCCACTCTTTTAGGAAGACCTTCCCCAGATGATGGACCTGAAAGCCTGGCTCACAATCAATTGGGTTGAAGACAGGCACGCGTATCAATTGCCTCTAGTCAACTGTGAGGGTGTTAAAAAGATGTCACTGTCCCATCAGGCTTCCACCTCAAGTGGGTGTTACCATGTTGTCTCTAGGCTTGCATTGCTATTTTCCTTCCTGTTTTTCAAGTGAGTCTTCAAGGACCACCTCTCTTCATCTGATGTCAGTGACCATCTGGATCCACTGACCTCCTGGTTCCTGTGTCTTCCTTGCTGAGCTCCCCAGTCACGTCATCTTCCTCTCTGGGTCCCCCAAGCCTGTCGTCTGCCTTTCATCTGACATTATAGATTCTCTTGGACCTCCATCTAATTTTGCTTGCCTCCTAGGACCACTGTAAGACAACTTGTCCATCTATGAAGTCCTTGAAAAACAAAGCCTTCCTCTGTTTAAACTTTTTACAGTTGTTGGGAACTGTGATTTAAAGATCAGGGGTTTGATTGCAATACCTCTTCAGGCCACCAGTAGTCAGTCTGGCCTGTTCCTTAATTTAAACTGGCACAAAGAGGTCACCCTGTCTAGTCAGTAATAATAACTAATGAGAAATTAGTGACACAGTTTAACTAATTATACCTTCTCTTCTAAACTTTCTATAACCCCCCATACAAACCACCCAATTATTTGTACAATGGTGTCCAGACTGGATGAGACTCCAAATGACAGTCCGTGTATGTCACGGCTATTGTTAATATTTAATTCATAACAAAGCTTTGATGAAACATCCACTGATCCATTGTTCTTAGCTGTCGGTCCACATCCTTTATTGTCTGTTCACACTTCAGTGCACTGATATTTCAACTACTGGCGGCTCCAGAATTCTAGTTTTAAACAACACAATGTGCTTCCATGAGCCACCAATCAGGACATGAATCCAACAGCTAATATTTAATAATTTATGCCATCGGCGAGCCCGAAATCTTCTATCTAATGAGTAGTGGTGTGACTGAATGTCCGAGTGTGGTCACTGGATTTAAAATGAGCTCAGCCTTAATTACAAACACAATAGGCCTATCACCGCCTGCTTTTTCATCTTTTTATGTCTTTGAGAGGTTTGCTAGAAGGAATGAACAATAATAGAGAATGAACCCTGAGGTTCTGGAGGCTAACGATGCTACACGCTCATGAAGCAGCCATCGGTCCATCCTATCTTAACTTCATTTTTAAACATCAGACGTTTGTCCTCTTAAGAAAGATTTGGTGATGTGAACCAGGTTTAATCAAACTTATGAGGAGCATATGAGGAAATCTGGAGGAGACTAACAAGCATCTATTAAAACCTGATATTCATTGAAAGTCTGTTTCAGATTTCACCACAAGCATGAATTGTAATCTAAAAGCAAAACCAAAAAACATACATTAGACGACCAGAATGGTTTAATTTTATTCATTTACATTTTCCAGACGCTTTTATCCAAAGCGACTTACACAGTGAGCGGAACACAATGAGCAATTGAGGGTTAAGGGTCTTGCTCAGGGACCCAACAGTGGCACTTGGTGGTGGCTTGAACCGGGCTTGAACCGGCAACATTCTGTTTACTAGTCCAGCACCTTAACCACTGAGCTATCACTGGCCCATGATATTCAATGGTTTATTTTAAAAGTAGATTTGGACCTTAACCCAGGTAAAAAGATCTAGTGCTGGTCTGTTTTGGTGTAATGCTGGTCTATCTAGGTCTAATGCTGTTGTAATGCTGGTCTGCTTAGGTCTAATGCTGGTCTGTTTTGGTCTACTGCTGGTCTATTTAGGTCTAATGCTGGTCTGGCTGGTCTATTTTGGTCTATTGTTGATCTATCTGGTCTGTTTGGGTCTAATGCATGGTCTAGCTGGTCTGTTTTGGTCTAATGCTGATTGTTTTGGTTTAATACTAGGTATATATGTTCTGGTACTGGTGTCAGTGGATGGATGGATGGATGGATGGATGGGTGGCTGAATGGATGGATGAGTGAATGTGCCAAAATGTCTTCTACAGTCCACTAGTGTTCAACACCAAAATGAGTTTAATCAAGAACACCAGCAAAATAACATAAACAGACCATAAAAAGTAGAAATAGGCTTATAATTTAATTGTCTTTTTTATAGTTACAGCAATGCGCTGGTGTACATTTTACATTTTTTCTCATGAGTTCCAGACTCTTTAAAATGAACTATTTTATCTTATTATCTACAGAAGCGTTTGATTGTGTTTATGTCTTTCAGTAAAGAGTTTCTCTCTGATTCTCAGTGCTGATTTACCCCAGGTTTAAGACTGTGTAATTAAAACCCTGGAGTTTCTGATGTTCGTTCCAGCTAATCTTACTTCATCGTGTTATCTTGGAACTGTTTTCCAAGGGGGAAAAATTCTGGCTTCAATCTAGTTTGTCGTCCCTCCAGGGAATGTGATGAGCTTCACCTCGCTCACGTCCAAACTTACCTTTTAATCTGATTATTAAACATTCCTTCAACTTTAACCCCACAATCAAATTAACTGTTGTTCCACATACTGCGCTCTTACATTTCATCTGAATTATTTAAACTGATGCTGATAATAGATGAAATGAAATTAAAAGAGTTTAATTAAACACGGGGCTTTTATTAACTGAACAGAAAAATATTTGCTGCTCTCAAGACTGCAGTGGAAAAATACCAAAAAATGACATTTGTTACATGTTTGTCATGTCATGTCAGTCTAGGTTTTGTCGTGATTTGGGTCACAGTCTGGCTTCAACACAAACATCCCAGATTTAAGACATCTGAAGCTATGTTCTTTATTATTATATCCACATTTTGCAATACACCAGTTTTACTAACAGCAAAATGAAGTTGCTTAGAAACTGCTTCAAGTGGTGTTTGTGACTTATAATAATCTATGATCCACCTTCAGAGATCTGTACAGTTTCCTTCAAAATAGTCTTATATTAATACTGTAATGATATCAATACTTTTAATTAATACTATTATTAATACTGTTCATACATTTGATTATCTGCAACATAACAGGAGAAGACACCTTACATGGCCAATAGTTCATGTTTTAATATATAAACCACCAAATCATAATCATGGAACCAAAAGAAATCAACCTGAATCTGCATGTACATACAAAATCAATTCAGCCAGAAAATGTAGGACCCAGCAACCAAACCCAGACTGTGGATTATTTACATCTGTTTTTGAGTCAAGCAAACTTAACCAGGATCTCTACATGACTAAAAAAAGCCTCTGCTCTTAAATTAGCATCTATAAGCTCGATGAAAGGTTGTTGCAGATCACATGGACAAAGCAAATGCAGGAACGGGGACTTGGTAACAACATGGCTGCAGTTATTTTCTCTTGGATTTGGGAGACTAAAGAAATAATGCAAAAGTTTGCATAATTTTTTTGCCTGAACCATGAACAATTATCCAGTCTGTTAAAAAAGAAATGGGAACTACACTTGGTTGTGAGTTCCTATATAGAGCAGAATGTGTTTGTTTGTTTATTGGGATTTTAACATCATGTTTTAAACTTTGGTTACATTCGTGACAGGAACGGTAGTTACTCATTACACAAGATTCATCAGTTCACAAGTTTAATATCAAACAGTCCTGGACAATCTAGCATCTCCAATTCACCTCACTTGCACGTCTTTGGACTGTGGGAGGAAACTGGAGCACCTGGAGTAAACCCCCACACACAGAGAAAGGACCCAGACCGGCCCACCTGGGGATCAAACCCAGGACCTTCTTGCTGTGAGGCGACAGTGCTACCCACTTGGCCACCGTGCCACCCGAATGTGTTTGTAGATTATGAGGTCTTGAAATAAGGTTGGTACCACATTTTATGGAACGTTTTTGTAAGAATGTTTTTGGCAGACTAAAGAATTAACGCTTTTAATGAAAACGTTTTAGGTGTAAGAACATATTTATTAAGCTGCATACAGTATTAGTGATGAGGAAAAGGGTCTGTTTGCTTTAGCTGATGTTTAAGCTTGTAACACATTCATAGATGCACATTTTTGTGCAGAAGATGAGTTCATGACACTGTACATTAATCCTATTTATTTATGTTTAAAACTGATCCAGGTAAAAAAGGGACTGAGGCTTATCTAGGGTAAATGACTACCTTTGTGTGGAAGAGGAACCATTGAAAAGAGACAAATCCAGCAGTGGAAAGTAAATAGACTCTCCTTGCTGTGAAGTGGCATTTCTATTTAAAGCCTTTACAGCCCAGATAATCATCCTTCAATCTGCTGAAAACATGAGTACCAGGTATCCTGACCACAGGGTCTCCGGGAAAAGAAAACCCTCACAACAGGGTGGACACCTCTGAGATTACATGATTTGAAATCAATGTTGATTGTAAGACAGACAAGCCGTAGCCATGGGGTTAAGATACTGGACTAGCAATTAGAACGTCGCTGGTTCAAGCCCCACCACTCGCAGGTTGCTGCTGTTGGGCCCTTGAACAAGGCCATTAACCCTCAATAGCTCAGATGCTGTCACTTTGGATAAAGGCATCTACTAAATGCTGAAAATGTAAGACCTGTTCCTCAAACATCAGTGCCTGACATACCAAATACCCCTAAATGACTATATGGACACAAATTCTCACAGACGCCATGCAAAATCTTGTGAAAAGCCTTTCTTAGAAAAGTAAAGGCAGTTCTAGTCACAAGGGAGGTAAAGGATTCCATATTAATGCTCATTGTCTTAGAATGGGATTTACAACAAGATCATCATCAACTGTCCACATACTTTTTGCCATATAGTATACTACTACACACAGACCAGACATAACATTATGAGCACTGACAGGTGAAGTGAATAACACTGATTATCTCTTCATCACGGCACCTGTTAGTGGGGGGGATATATTAGGCAGCAAGTGAACATTTTATCCTCAAAGTTGATGTTAGAAGCAGGAAAAATGAACAAGCGTGAGGATTTGAGCGAGTTTGACGAGGGCCAAATTGTGGCTGGATGACTGGGTCAGAGCATCTCCAAAACTGCAGCTCTTGTGGGGTGTTCCTGGTCTGCAGTGGTCAGTATCTATCAAAAGTGGTCCAAGGAAGGAACAGTGGAAACCTGGTGACAGGGTCATGGGCGGCCAAGGCTCATTGATGCATGTGGGGAGCGAAGGCTGGCCCGTGTGGTCCGATCCAACAGACGAGCTACTGTAGCTCAAACTGCTGAAGAAGTTAATGCTGGTTCTGATAGAAAGGTGTCAGAATACACAGTGCAGCACAGTTTGTTGCATATGGCGCAGCAAAAGGGGGACCAAGACAATATTAGGAAGGTGGTCATAATGTTATGCCAGATCGGTGTATACGGTGTATATTCAAATTTCTAAAATGATTTTCTGATTACTAGTCCAGTACCTTAACCTATGCTACCACTGCTAATCTAGCATTAGTCACTCTCACCCCATTTGGGCCACAACAGGCTGCACCAGTGCAATAATGTAGAGTAAAAACAGTCCTGAAGTATAAAAGTGCATAAGTTTGAATCTCGGCTGAGCAATACGTAAAGAATAGTGTGATCCTCTGAATGTGCTAGGAGTCTGTAAGCCTGGATTCCTACTTAGCCAGTGAGGGGGTCTTGTCACCCACAGAAGTTGCCAAAATGCACAGGAAATCGTGTATATCCAAACGGGGATAATAAAAAGTGCAGACCAAAAAAAACATGTGTCGCTGACCACGAACAGCCTGCAGGCTGTAGAATGAGCAGCCGACAGTTCAGAAGTCTTAAATGTGTAAAGCGGTTCCAAACTGGCGTGTGAAGAGTTCAGTCCTTCATCACTTCACACTGGGCACGCTCTGTCGTATGAGAAGAGGTTACTGTCACAAGGCCATGAGACGCAATTAAAATCCAGACTTGTCTGAGAGCTTGATTTTTGCAGTACTTTATGTAACCTACATGCCTAAGTTTGGTTATGGAAAGATTAGATTTTATGCTTAATATAATTTAAATATTAGTATTATGCCATTTTGTGCATTGAAGGCTTAAAGCTTTACAGGTGCTTGAGGTGTCTATTTCCTCATCTGCTCCCGTTAGGGGTCGCCGGCGGATCGTGATCTGCATTATTGATCTGGCACAGTTTTAAACCGGATGCCACTGGTTTACGCATCCTAGCGGCCAGTTACCTATAGGACAATTCGGTGTCTCCAGTTAGCCTGACTGCATGTTTTTGGACTGTGGGAGGAAACCGCAGCACCCGGAAGAAACCCACTCAGACACGGGGAGAACATGCAAACTCCGCACAGAAAGGACCCGGACCGCCCCACCTGGGGGTCGAACCCAGGACCTACTTGCTGTAAGGCGACTGTGCTACCCATTTAGCCACCGTGTCACCCAGGCGCTTGAGGTGTGGCCGGGAGATGAGCAACATGTCTGTCATTAAGCTGTTATAAAATGTTATAAGCAGATAAGGAACAATTAACACAGAATGGAGATTCCAAAGTCCAGCACCCAAGTGTTGAAACCATAACATGACTAGAACAGTGTAAAAAGATGTACACGAGTAGGTTTACATTTAGGTGGCTAAATTCAACAGAATTAGATTTTTGGAGTGGCTCAATTGGAGTCCAAACATTTACCCAGTAGTAATGCTGTAGTGAGACCTAAGAAAAAAGCAACCCTTGTCAAAAAAGCCAGAAAAAGTGAGCTAAAATTCCCTCACAGTGATGTAAAAGATTTTATAATAGAAAGTTTTGTAGGAGGAAGGTTATGAGAATAAAAAGATAAAGGTTTATTTATTATCTGTAGGAAACCTTCTGATCCCCTTCTGTTCTTGTTCTCTTTTACACGAATGGGAGGAGGTTAAAAATAATAGGAAGTGAGGGAGTGATTAGTGCATGAATGAATATTTTTTTTAATATAATTAGAGGGTCATTATTTCTAATTCTAGTCTCACTTGACCCTGCTGGAGGATTTGATGACTTGTTTTTGGAGTGATTGGAAATTAATTGAAGTTGACGGTAGACAAACCTAGTAAAATAATAAACACGGGTCAGAAAATGAAGATAACTGTGTCATGCTGTATGTGTAAAATGGGAAAATAGAGAAACGACTATTCTATTCTGTGAGTGAATACTTGAAACACATACACAAAGCTTCCAGAAATGTTAGTTCTTTGTTTGTGGGTTTTCTATAAATAGATTGGTGGTGTGGACAGTTGTACTATGTTATATAACTTTGGGCCACGGCTTTCTATCAGTACAGCTGGTGACTTACTTCTGTGTCCTAAATAAACATTATTACATACAATCTCTATGTCCTCGGCTGCTCCCGTTAGGGGTCGCTGGCGGATCGTGATCCGCATTACTGATTTGGTACAGTTTTAACGCCGGATGCCCTTCCTGACACAACCCTCCCTATTTATCCGGACTTGGGACCGGCACTACAATGCACTGGTTTATGCATCCTAGCGGCCGGGTACCTATAGGACAATTCAGTGTCTCCAGTTAGCCTGGCTGCATGTTTTTAAACTGTGGGAGGAAACCGGAGCTCCCGGAGGAAACCCACGCGGACACGGGGAGAACATGCAAACTCCACACAGAAAGGACCTGGATTTACAAATTTACATTAAAGCTCAAGTTTACTTGCTACCTACTATGAAACATGGTGGTGGCAGTATTATAGCCAGTTAAACTGGTGCTTATCTGAAAGAAGGTGGGATAATAAAGCTTACCTCAGTGAGGTTTATCTCAAAATGTTGGAATCTTGGCTACAATTGCAAACTGCAATTCATGACCTCATACCTATTGAGACAACTCCACAAACTCATTAATCGTAATCCCATAAAGCACATCTCTCACAAGTGTGTGTAAACTATTAGACAGATAGATAGACAGACAGATTGGTTGATTGTTTAATTGATTGAGTCAGGTATTACTGCAGCTCAGGGTATGTTAAAGTAAAACAAAAATAATAATAAACTATCATGAAAGTGTCGTTTACAGTAAATAATACCAGATGAGACGTGCAAATACACAGACAAAGAGGCAGATCATGTCCATCCTCTGTCCTGATGGTCCTGATAGCGGCTCAGTGTACCATGATGTCCTGGCACATTACGACATGGAAAAGGTTAAAAAGCTCTGATGTCCACTAAGTATAATGTTTACCGATCACCTGGGTGTGTTTCGCTAATGCTACCATTAAAAAAAAGAACAGCAAATGAATGATCTAATTTATGACCCCTTTCTGGTTCCATTATCACACTCACTATCTAATACTTTGTTCTAGTAGAGTGGAAAATAATACATACTATGTGGCTAAAAGTAATGGACACCCTGTATATTTTTCTTTTATGCATTTTCTCCCCTTTTTTCTCCCAAATTGTAGCATGTCCAATTGCCCGAGCTGCGGACCAGCCCTGCGTACGGAGAGACACACCCTGATCCGCACTCTCTGTGCAGGTGGCATCAATCAGCCAGCAGAGGTCGTAGTTGCATCAGACATGAGCGAGTCCCTATCCGGCTCAATATCCCACACCGATATGAACAACAGGCTAATCGGCAGGCACAGCCAAGACTCAATATGATGTATTCGAAATCCCAGCTCTAGTGTGCTAGTGTGTGTTTTTACCGCTGCACCAACTAAGCGACCGGCTTTTGTATTGCACTCTTGTATTAGCCACATCAAGTGTAAAAAAAATTCTGAAAGACCCAGCATGACCGAGCTCCCAGCACAAAGCAAGCACATTGTTTTGGTGTTGACGAACACAGTGTTCTGACCTCCACCCTGGTAAACACTGGGAGGAACTGGAACGTGCAAGCTAGGGCTTCTTGTCCAACATCAGTGCCTGACCTCACAAATGCTCTTTTGACTGAATGAGCACAAATTCCCACAGGCATATAAGAATATTGTAAAACGTGGGGACATATTAGTGGAATTGGATGTCCATCAAACTCAAGGACAGGTTTCCTAATATTTTTGGTCATATAATGTGTCTGTCCTACATGTGCACACTGCAAGTAATATTCCACCCCAATCCCTCTTTATTTTTAAGCAGATTATATCTGAGCCCATCTGCTTTATAAAGATAGAGAAAATGAAAGCACTTCACCAATCGACCAATTAGAGAGCAGATGCCATGTATGTGATCTGACTAGAAGACTCACGTTTACTGAACGTGAGCGCTGTCCATATAACACTGGATGAACTGGATTACAGTGAAACTATTACTGTAGATTATTACTGAAAACTGTTTAGATAAATTACATGGCTCAAAATATGTGGACACGTGACAATGAGCCTGTTCTACGTTTGACTCCAAGACCATGGGCATTATTAGGGCACTAATATGAAATAACTTCTCTCTGCTCCCAACTGTGCCAGGCTCCATGCTCAAAAGGTTTTTTGTAAGATTTGTGAGTAAACCAGGAGCTTCTGCCCATTCAATTCAAAGAACATTTGTACAGCCAGGTACCGATGAACAAGAAGGTCTGTTTAGCAATCAACGTTTCAGTTCATCCATACTGTGTTTAGTATGGTCGGGGTTTAGGGCGGTATACAGGCCAGGAGTTTCTCCACACCAAACTGAACAAATCATGTCTTTATGGACTTTGCTTTGTGCAGAAGTGTCTTCTGAAACATATCAACAAATAGTTTGTTAAATAATATTGATCTGATGCTCCTATTTGCAAGTGAAAGGGGGGGCAAAGGTGTGGGGGGCAACTCTGTACTAACGCCAATGGGTTTGTAGTCAGGTGTCCACATACTTTTAGCCAAATACTGTAGGTTGCATTTAAAGTTAAAACAAACAATTTAAGTAAATAAAACTCTGTGTGTGTGTACTCTCTATCTCTCAGTGTGTGTGATTTAAGCCCAGGGTTGCGTGCTAGCAAGCAGATGTGTCTGCTGAGTTGAAATACCATTGGCAGACCTTTTTTTACAGGTGTGTGTGTGTGTGTGTGTGTGTGTGTGTGTGTGTGTGTGTGTGTGTGTGTGTACAAGCTGTGTATGTGTGTGTCTAGGCCAACAGCAGGAGGCATAGTCTGAATGATACACACAGACAGCCACGTCACATAGAATAAGACCACCAGGCCCTAAACGAATAAAGGAAAGAACAAAAGAAAAAAAATTTATGAAAGAAGGTAAATCGTATGTCGACTCCCCTTCCAACTGATTCATTCATCTGTTTATACAACATTCATTGCATTTAGGTGCAAAACAATGAAGCTGACATATGACGTAGCTGGACATTGGCAGTAGGAGGGTCTATGTGCTCAAAGTCAATGTGCTGAAGCAGTTTTGCTGCCCCATTAATACTGAAGCTTTGCCAGCCATGCTACACTAACACTGTCTGTATAGGTAGCATGTCTAAAAATTTATATGGTAAATGTTAAAATGGTAATAGTGTCACAACCTAAAACCCCCAAAGCTTTTGAGAATTTGGGACGACTCTTTAATAAAATTGTCTTATGTATTGTTTACATGCAGTATGACATTTAGCATTTATTAGATCTACTAGTGTATGGGTAAAAATTAATAAACTTAATAAAAAAGTACTTTACTACTAAAGTAACAAATAATATAGTTAATGTGATATATTAATATATTAATACAGACATTATTAATTTAAAATGCCTATACAGTCAGTAGAAGTGAGTCAGAATGGGGATTAGCTTAGCTTTCTGGAAGCGAAATAGATAAACAAGGCAGGCTGCCAACAAACAACCAATTTATAAAACTTTGTGTGAATATGAAGGACCTGATTTGGTCCCATTTATTAATTTAGGGGGATAAATTGCATCTAGGTAGGTGCAAAACCAGAAATGACAAGCCTGGTGTAGCTAAAATGCTAAAAGTCATGGCTCAGATGCAAACCAAAACACAGAAGCAGAGACTCCAGCACACCTGACCTCAGCAGGGGTCTGAGATTCAGAAGCACACAAAATAACCAGCTGACCTCAAAATTCACTCTGTTAAACTGTTCATGTCGATAAAGTGAGGAGAAAAAAAACATGTAGGTGTTCAAGTGCACATCAGTGACCTCTATTATGGTGGTAAATATCTGTCAGCCCCAGAACTGAAGAAATGTTAAAACAGGAAACGAGATCGAGCAGCATTATAAACTTTCTGTAATTACTGACCACGTCCTGCCATAGCTTATTAACATCAGGAACAGATCTATCAGATGAGTCTGAGTATGTGAGATCAGACCTGATATCAGCACTAAACATAATCTAATAATGAGTGACGTTAATATCTGGGGGAGCAAACCTGGCTAAAGTGCCGCGCTGCATCTCCTTGTGGTTTTCTGGTCACACATCTGATCCTGTGATCTCATGTCTGACTGTTTTTACCCTCGAGCCCTTTTCTCCTGCAGAGCCGTAACCACACCGACTGTATAAATATAATAAATAGGATGTGTTTATTCCAGATGTGTATTTCATGTAGGACTCAATTCTGTAATACAGGCAGAACTAATTGTACATACTGTACATGTCACTGTGTAACTATTACAACATTTAATGCCGTTTAAATAGCGTTCTGCTGCATGCACTTTTTAGATGCTTCCTTTTTTTTTAATCGCAGATGAACCTTGCATTAAAGAAACAGCTTTAACTAAAAAATTTACGAAATAACTTTTTGAAATAAATTTGATTGTTGTTTGCTCCTTGTTTACTGCAGAGTTCAATCGTAAGAAATAAATGACGTCTCAGATGTCAGACGATCATCCAGTATAAAACTAACATCATGACCACGGCGGTGTACAGCTTCTCTATAGTGTTTAATTTTTTGCAGATAGAGCAAATATATAAAAATACATACACAAAAGTCAGAACAACAGGAGACGCGTCGTTACGTTATTATTACTTTTTCAACACTTGTGCTTGATTTACAGTAATGTCAGCACATGCACGCACTTGCGTGTTTATTTCCGGATGAACTGATAGAAAATGTTGATTTCGGGAAAATTAAAATACAACCCGTTTTTCAATTTCATTAGTTCGTTATTTAAAACGAAACTTAAAACTGAAACTTTTTTCAATTTCGGGATTTGAATTAAAAAACGAATAACCAAAAGTACACAAACCCCTTTGCTTGCATTGCGCTTGGGGGCCAGTGAGAAATTCTGGGGGGGGCAATGCCCACCCCAGCCCCCCCCTAGCGCCGGCCCTGGGATGCAAGAAGGTACTTTACTACTAAAGTAACAAGTAAAATAGTTAATGTGATATATTAATATATTAATACAGACATTGTTAATTTAAAATGCCTATACAGTCAGTAGAAGTGAGTCAGAAGGGGGATTAGCTTAGCTTTCTGGAAGCGAAATAGATAAACAAGGCAGGCTGCCAACAAACAACCAATTTACAAAACTTTGAGTGAATATGAAGGACCTGATTTGGTCCCATATATTAATTAAAGGGGGATAAATTGCATCTAGGAAGGTGCAAAACCAAAAATTACAAGCCTGCTATAGCTACAGTGCTAAAAGTCATGGCTCAGATGCAAACTAAAACACAACAGCTGACTATTTCTAGCTAAAGTTTTTTAAAATGTGGATTTTTAAACTATTCGCAAATAAAAATACTAACTATTGAGAACCTAAAAAGCAGAGACCCCAGCACACCTGACCTTAGCAGGGGTCTGAGATTCAGAAGCACACAATATAACCAGCTGACCTCACTTTGTTAAACTGTTCATGTCGATAAAGTGAGGAGAAAATAACGTGTAGACCGGTGTTAAAGTGCACACCGGTGACCTCTGTTATGGTGGAAAATATCTTTCAGCCCCAAAACTGAAGGGTCAAATCAGACGAGAAACACGACTGTTGCCTAAAAGTTGAAAGCATATGATTGATTTTTTTCACCAGTTATTAATAGCTGTGGTCGAAACCCTTGTTATTGCTAAGAGATGGGGGGTCCACATACAGCATGTTTGGCCCTGTAGTGTACCCGTCATCTCTCCTACAAGTGGACACAAACTTTTGACTCAAGCTGAATGTTTGGGACCGAGCTTAACATTTTTTACTTAGCTTAAATACAAACGAGATACAAATATGGACACAGATGGTGCAAAAACAACATATTACGGGATAACGGCCAAGTCGGAAAGACCAGCAGGAGGCCAATAAAAACAGTCACGTTCCTCAGAAAACAAATCATATTTGATTAAATGATGGGAATACTTATGGTCTCAGAATCCAGAGGGACACACAAATGAACTCATCTGCTGTTACATTTAATTACCTCGTTTATTGTCCCTCAGAACTTCAATGACAAAAATATTCGCTCAACTTCAGAATTGTTATCCATCCTAAAAATTCTAATAAAGAAAATGTAATTAGAGCATGCTACTGATTTTATGTTTCTTTTTAAGGGTATGAGGTGAAAGTAGGGCCAAATTAGAAAGTACAGCAATAAAAATCAAGTCTAGTATGTTCTAGTATGTTAGCACTGATGAAACTAAAGGAAGATGAACTTTTAACATTTATGTAGTTAAAAGTAATTACCTTTCTCAGTATCTGTTTATTTAATCTTATTCTAATTAATCCGGTTATTCTCTGGGCCACCCAAGAACAACGGAGGTCTCTGTTGCGTCTGGTTCCTCTCAAGGTTTCTTCCTTGTAATATTTCGTGAGTTTTACACCGACTAGGCATAACATTATGAGCACTGACAGGTGAAGTGAATAACATTGATTATCTCTTCATCACGGCACCTGTTAGTGGGGGGGATTTATTAGGCAGAAAGTGAACATTTTATCCTCAAGGATGATGTTAGAAGCAGGAAAAATGGACGAGCGTGAGTTTGACAAGGGCCAAATCGTGATGGCTAGACAACTGAGTCAGAGAATCTCCCAAACTGCAGCTCTTGTGGGGCGTTCCCGATCTGCAGTGGTCAGTATCTGTCAAAAGTCGTCCAAGGAAGGAACAGTGGTAAACCAGCGACAGGGTCATGGGCGACCAAGGCTCATCAATGCACGTGGGAAGCGAAGACTGGCCCGTGTGGTCCGATCCAACAGACGAGCTACTGTAGCTCAAACTGCTGAAGTTGTTCATGCTGGTTTTGATAGAAATGTGTCAGAATACACAGAGCATCACAGTTTGTTGTGTATGGGGCAGAAAAAGGGGGACCAACACAATATTAAGAAGGTGGTCATAATGTTATGCCTGATCAGTGTATTTTGCCACTGTTGCACAACACTCGGACAGTGCAGTGGTAAAGTACGCTAAACCGCTACTGCTGAGATCTGTGGACCAGGGTTCGAATCTTAGTGGTGCTATCAGCTGGTCGGGCATCTGCATAGACATGATCGCCTAATGTCTGAGTGTGGTGGGTGGTGGGCGAAACAGCCTGACCATTGGGTAATTGCACTTGTCAGCCTGCTCTCAGTTCCAGTCCCAGGCCTAAACTGGCACTGAATGATTTGAAAAAATTACATTATAAATGTTCTATGTTTGAGCAACAGTAAGTGGACACCCCCTAATATTAATAAGTTCAGGTGTTTCAGCCACTTTTCCACCTATTTATGGAAATATTTGTGGACCGGACTGGTTCTTAGTGCCTGAAATCAATATTATTAAGGAGTGTCCACTTACTTTTGGTCAAACATCAAACAATTATAACGTATTTTTTAAATCATTCAAAAATCTTTATAATACATCTGATCATCCTGGTGATTTTAGTAATTAAAACCCCAACTAAATATGCACTGTACATTGTACCATAACTCCATAACAAGCCTCATCATCATCATCATTATCTGCTTTGTGACCTAAATATGACGCGCCTGGACGACTGGACCAGAGAAAAAAAAAAAGACAGCCTCACTGATATGCTCACACACACACACACACACATACACACACACAGCCTTTACGCAGGTCCAGCTGCACTACTGATGGCTGCATTAAAACAATACACTAAAGCATGGCCTGTGTAATTGTCAAGGCATAAGATGATGACATAATCACACACACACACACACACACACACACACACACTTTATTCAGGGTAACTGGGGACATATTTTCTCTTAGCATTAGGTGGCAGTTTGGATTTTATTTCTGACCTTGGCAACCAGTCCACTGTTCCATGTATTCTTTTACTGGGTGCAGTCAGGCAGGTCTTTTATATGGACACAGAAAAGTCAGCAGCTGTAGTCAAACATAATCACCGTGAAGGAGTTCGTAGGTCATGTTACAAAGTTACATTGATCAGGCATAACATTATGACTTTCCTAATATTGTGTTGGTTCCCTTTTCTTGCCCCATGCGCAACAAACTGTGATGCACTGTGTATTCTGACACCTTTCTATCAGAACCAGCATGAACTTCTTCAGCAGTTTGAGCTACAGTAGCTCGTCTGTTGGATCGGACCACACGGGCCAGCCTTCGCCCCCCACGTGCATCAATGAGCCTTGGCCGCCCATGACCCTGTCGCCGGTTTATCACTGTTCCTTTCTTGGACCACTTTCCTTGGACCACACCACAAGAGCTGCAGTTTTGGAGATGCTCTGACCCAGTCGTCTTGCCATCACAATTTGGCCCTCGTCAAACTTGCTCAAATCTTCACGCTCGCCCATTTTTCCTGCTTCTAACATCAACTTTAAGGATAAAATGTTCACTTGCTGCCTTATATATCCCCCCCACTAACAGGTGCCGTGATCAAGAGATAATCAGTGTTATTCACTTCACCTGTCGGTGCTCATAATGTTATGCCTCGTTGGTGTAGATGATACTAAAAACTTTCTATACCAACCAATGATTCCTCAATAATTTCACAATTAGAAATAAAGAAGCATGTTTTAATCACTTTGGCACCAGAATTCATACGACTGATGAGCACGTCTGTAAACACAGTAAATCGGAGTCAGTGTAAGATCTCAATCTACTCATCCAGTCATCACAGCTGTGTGTCCTTATTTCTGATTGTGTGGCATTAAGATGTGGCATTAAGAGATTTACAGCTCTCAAAACTTTCATTCATCCATCTGATTTGTGTACCAGCCACTTCCCACCCCCACTCCACCCAGTTAGAATATTGTTTCTGCTCCATTTCTCCCATTACATCATTAGAATTCCTTTTTAAAAGACATTACTTATATAGCAGATGGTCCACATTCAGTTTCTTATTCATTCAGTGCAAATATTCACTTCACATTTACACACATGATGTCTTTCAACTGTGTACAATATTATAAAAACCTATTTATAGGTAAAGTTCTGGGTGGCATGGTGGCTAAGTGGGTAGCACTGTCACCTCACAGCAAGAAGGTCCTGTTTTCGATCCCCAGGCGGGGTGGTCCGGGTCCTTTCTGTGCAGAGTTTGCATGTTCTCCCCATGTCTGTGTGGGTTTCTTCCGGGAGCGCCGGTTTCCTCCCACAGTTCAAAAACACGCAGTCAGGTTAATTGGAGACACTGAATTGCCCTATAATAATGTGTGTGTGTATGTGTGTCTGCCCTGTGATGGACTGGCGCCCCGTCCAGGGTGTTACTGTGTGCCTTGCACCCATTGAAAAGCTGGGATAGGCACAACCCGTGACCCTCATTGGATAAGCAGTTAAGAAAGTGAGTGAGGTAAAGTTCTTCATATCAGTGCTGCAAGTAAAAAGAAATACTCTAAAGCAAGTCACATCTGGTTTCATTATTAAATGGGACAGCAGTAGCCTAGTGGGCAGAGCGGTGGGTTACCCACTCTGCCATGCAGCCACTGTTGGGCACAACAGCAAGGCCGAAGTGGGCACCTGTAGCCCAGTCGTTAAGGTACCGGACACATTAAACTCATTATCAGGTGATCATTATCACTAATAAAAAATAAGAAGGTCGTGTCCCAAAGTGAAACAACTTTATAAAACTTTCTACACCAACTATTTTGAGGTAACTTCAATTCCTAAAATTAAAACCAGCCACTTAATGATGATTTTCTGAGGGATCTTTTTGACTTTGACCCACTTTGCAGACACTGATGGTTCTAGATCTCATTAAACATGTTTTATTTAAGAAGAGTTTTGACATGGACAGGTTTTTTAAGAGATTGTTTTTGTTCCATTTATTTATAAAGATTTATAATATATCTAAAGATTTTACTTATTTATCCAAAGAAACTTGCTGAGATAAATATATATATATATATGGTTCTAAAGTGTCATTTAAATTTAAATTAAAACTGACTGTAGCTGGCAACTTCTCTGTGTTCATATAAACAGGGCTAGTTTTGAGTGTGTCTATTAGACCAAGGCACAATCATTACAGTATGAACGCCTGTACAGATTTCAGAAAGCTGCTCATTGATATTTACAAGTCAGGAATGTTCTTAGAGCCTTTATTACTTGATACAGGTCCCACAATCATCTGTCGAGAAGTGCAATGTACAACCTGTCACCTTTTTGTCCTGATGTAATTCAAAAACCCCAAAAACATCAAACATCTTTCATCAATAAAAAGCTGTCGGAACACAGAAGTTACTGTCCGCAGTCAAGCAAGCATTACAGTACCATTGGTTTATAAGCTTTGGTACAGAAAAGACGTCTCAGCAACTTAAAGCTTGTCTAAAGTTTCATGCTGATCTCATAAAGAAAACACAGTTTTGTGGTCAGATAAAACAAATATTGGATTCTTTGACCACAGTAATCAGAAGTATGTTTGGAGGTGAAAAGTGCATCCCAGGTGGAGCGGTCCAGGTCCGGGTTTTTTCTGTGTGTTTGCATGTTCTCACCGTGTCTGTGTGGGTTTCCTCCAGGAGCTCCGGTTTCCTCCCACAGTACAAAGACGTGCAAGTGAGGTGAATTAGAGATATAAAATTGTCCATGACTGTGTTTGATATTAAAAGCTTGAACTGATGAATCTTGAGTAACGAGTAATCACCTGTCCTGTCATGAATGTAACCAAAGTGTGTAAAACATGACGTTAAAATCCTAATAAATCAATAAACCCAACAATACTGTACCTACTGCCAGGCATGGCGGTAGTATTTTGTTCTGGGGCTGATTTGCTGCCAGTGAATGCAAGTCTTGGAGCCAATGGGACTTTCCAGAGGGTAAACAGAAAACACACATTAGCACTGGTATTCCCAAAGTCCTGACCTAAACTGTATGGAAAATTTTTGTGGAGTTGTGGAAAATTGTGGAAAACTGGTCAGTGTTTGTGTGGAATTTGGTATGTTCTTTTCATGGCTTTAAAATGCGCAAAAGTTACATCCTGCAGATTTAAAGCCATACAGTATGTTTCAATTTACTAAATGGATCACAAGTAGCAATAAGCTGCAAAAAGTAAACAACGAAAAGACTATTTTTCCCAAAGGAAATTATTCAGGAGATTTGAAACGCACAAAGAGGACATCAGACATAAGCGCAAACAAAAATACGCGCAGAACAACATGCGGAGTCCTTTTTTACTTATTTTTATACTGCGCGTCTTTTACTCACCAGCATTACGAAGTTTCTTATTCCTATAAACAGAGAAAATGACCAGCAGATTCCCCAGTATATCCACCACGATGGTGAAGATGAGGAAGCAGCCGAGTGTGGTGCTGACCCAGGGCGGCCGGTTCAGCGCGTCCTCCTCCGCCACCACCGCGGTGCTGTTTCCCTGAGTCTCGTTCACAAACATCGCGCTCTTCACTTTTTTCATTCAGCCACATGTAAGCTAAGTGCTTAAATTCATCCTCTACGAGTCCTCTGCGGTGCGCTTTTTGCGCATCTCCATCATGCGCACGGTGTGAAATGCGCGCTCCGGCCGCAGAAGTAAAGTTTCTTCATCTCCCGCCAGTGCTCTTATTTTACAGGTTGCCAGATTTTACGCAGTCAAGTTCGAAATCCTTCACTTATTACAGTCAAATGATTTTCTTGAAGAATTTAAGTGTTCATTTGAAATCGCTGAATCTGGCAACGCTGGTCGTAGATTTGAGTTTGGTGCGTCATCTAGCGAGCACGCTGAGGAGTTTACCAATCAAATAACAGGTGAAAGCAGATGAGTCGAGTGTGTTAACTCTTTATTGCAGATTGTTCCTATTTCTAAAATGTTAATGGGGTGTCTTGGATGTACAGCGGGATTTAGACGTAGCCACAAATTTTCAGATTTGACAGGTTACTTTTAGGGCCATTCCAAAAACCCCGGGTGCTCGGAATCACTTTTCCTCTTTCCTGACTGACTGGGTTACCTTTGCTTACAGATTTTGCCCATTTTAGTCAAATCCATTATTTCATGTTCCACTGAAATGTCACACAACCCAAAACATTATCAAAACCTCAGGCAGCTGTTTAGAAAAGCCCGTTGTTATTTAGTATAAGAACAGGGTTTGAAGAGTCAGATTCCTTATTCCACTTTGAATCGATCATATCTATATTAATATCATCAAGGCTGTTCTCTGTTCTAGCGCCGAAGTGGTGGAATGAACTTTCTCTGTCTGTCCGAACATCTGAGTCTCTTGCTGTCTTTAAAAACCTTTATCACCTTTTTACTGAGCACTTAAGCTGACTTGTACTTACTTACTAACATTTTGTTCCATTCTTTTCCATTTCAAAAATTTCCTAAACTTGAGAAATGAAATGTTCACTATAGAAGCACTTCTGTAAGTCGCTCTGGATAAGAGCGTCTGCTAAATGCTGAAAATGTAAATGCAATATAAAGTAATATAGACTTAATATTTGAGCACTCTGCACTGCGATGAGATCTGGGGATCCAGGGTTGAAATGATCAGAAATGCATCTACATGGACATGATTGGTTAAATGTCTGGGGAGGAAGGGAGTGACCGAAATAGCCAAGCCATTAGAAGACGTACTTGTCAGTGCGCTCTCCGTGCAGGTCCCAAGCTTAGATAGAAATAGGAGGGTCGAACTGTCAGAAAGGGCATTTGGCATAATAACTATGCGAAGTCTAATATGACCAGATCTGCTGTGGCCTAATGTACATACTGGAGCAGCTGAAAGAAAATACAACAACAAACATCTGATCAACTTCCATAAAATGACTGTTTGAATGTTGTGGAGATACACCATTCATATCATCGCCAGGGGTTGGAATTATATAAATTTGGATATAAATACGCAGGTATGAGTGCTGCACAGCAAAAGACCGTAAGGATTTTTTCTCCTCCTGGTACTCTGGTTACCTTAACCTCACAAAAACATGCAGAAGGTGGATTGGCTGTATCTTGTCCTGCACAACTGGTTCCCATCCAAGCTGTATAACTGCCATCCATGTTCCAGGGCTGTACTTACTGGTCAGTGAAAATGGACATAAGAAATGGATTCATCATTCTTGTTCATCTGATTCTATTATGTAGCCCCCCTTTAATCTGATTAAGTGATGATTAAAAGTATTATGAGTGTTAAACAGAGGATAAACACTGATTTAGAATGCAGCTCTGGTTTAATATCTAGAGGGTTAACGGGACTACTTGCTCAGAAGGTTAGATATTAGTCTCCATCTAGTGGAAATATACAAACTTTACAGACAAGAATTAAGAAGCTCCTGGACGTTAGCAGAGAGAGGTAACTGTATCGACACATAAAAAAAAAATTAAAGAATAAACTCTTAGCCTCTTAATAAAAAATATTATGGCAGAATGTTCTATATTGTGTCAAATTAAACAGTAAAAGAAAATGTATTTGCATTATTAATCAGCACTTTACTTTCTTATTCTGGCAGCAGTGTCACATCACAATAAGCAGGAAACAGATGAGGGAATCATGACTGGGTATAAAAGAAAGATCCACCAAAACCTCAGTCTGTAAACACAATGATAAATCATGGCTCAAAATTTAGTGCAAATTGTGAAAGAATTGTCAAACCGTTCAGAGTTTCTCAAATGCAAGAGTTTTTCCTTTTACCACGTACGATACATAATGCACTATATAAATATATAAACTATATAAACTAGACACATACATTATATTATAATAAAGTTTTCAGTTGTTACCTCCAACTGCAAAACAAAATACGAGTTTCACTCTCATTTCCCACGCCAATGCAAACTTAATGTTGGATTTAGGGATCAATTTGGGATTCAGCCAGGTTGTGAAGGAAGTGTTGAAAACTTGAGGTAAATGTCAAATTTGCCCTTTTGTTAAGATGTCTTAATTGTCTGATTAATTTTGGTTTCAAATCTAGGGTTTATGTTATTAAAGTTTGTTATGAATGTTGCTGTACAATACCAGTAGCTGATGTAAATGTAGTTGTAAATAAGGACATTCACACCTTTGTGTTGTCTTAAGGTTAAAAAATGACCCACTACAATCCCCTCGTATTTACACCTGAGAATTGACTTTTCCTAGATTGACACCAGAGATTCAGTTTGTGATGAAAAATGACAGGTTTGTTCTATATGCAAATTAAATTTTGGCTGCTTTATTTTAGGTCCAGTGAAGGCAGGTAATTTTTTACCCTTAAGTCACGGAGAGTA
Source organism: Trichomycterus rosablanca (assembly GCF_030014385.1). Taxonomy (NCBI): domain Eukaryota; kingdom Metazoa; phylum Chordata; class Actinopteri; order Siluriformes; family Trichomycteridae; genus Trichomycterus; species Trichomycterus rosablanca. The sequence goes on along the minus strand of NC_086001.1, from coordinate 4,706,740 downwards.
TAAAGAATGTTAAGAGTACACAAGGATTAACATTAATGCAATGTTTGGACCAAAATCACACTTCACTAACTGCATTAATAAGACTAGTTGTACATCAATCATGCTTTAAAAAAGTAATTAGTCAGTGTGTTAGAGAAAAATCACCACCTTAAAGAAAAATAACCCACTGCTACACTTTGAGCTGCAGATAAACAACAAGTTTATTAAGTAGTTTGCAAACAAAACAAACATGATCCCAAAAGTGAGACTTTTTATGTGACTTTTTATGATTCTGTTACATTCTCATGCTCCACCACAGACTCTAGATTTCAGCATTATTTTCTAAACATATTGATTCTAAATATTGCTCACCTTAGTAAATTTCAGTTTTCACACTGATTCCACTGAGACAAGCCTTTGATTACACTGACTACTTCTAATAAGTTTTATTTGATTATATCCAGTAATCTTTACTAAGTAAAACCACGTATATTGTTAATAATTAATGCAATAGATTGACTAAAAGATAACAAAAAGCCTATTCACTCAGCTGTTGTTAATATAATTAATATTATGTAACTATTACATGCTACATGCATGAATCACTTTTTGATACAGATTGATACTTTTTAATAACATTTATTTTGATCACATTTATTAAACTGTATAGTATAGTGTAGTGTAGTGTAGTGTAGTATATAGTTCAGTATAAGTAAAATATAAATATAGTATAGTATATAGCTTAGTATCAGTATAGTAAATACACTATATTGCCAAAAGTATTAACTCGTCTGCCTTCACACGCATATAAACTTGAGTGACTCCCATTCTTAATCCATAGGGTTTAATATGATGTCGCCACCCTTTGCAGCTGTAACAGCTTCAACTCTTCTGGGAAGGCTTTCCACAGGGTTTAGGAGTGTGTTTATGGGAATTTTTGACCATTCTTCCAGAAGCGCATTTGTGAGGTCAGACACTGATGTTGGACAAGAAGGCCTGGCTCACAGTCTCCGCTCTAATTCATCCCAAAGGTGTTCAATCGGGTTGAGGTCAGGACCAGTCAAACTCGCTCCTCCATGTCTGGCGGGGCCATCCCCAAACTGTTTTCACAAAGTTGGGAGCATGTAATTGTCCAAAATCTCTTGGTATGCTGAAGCAGCAAAAGTTCCTTTCACTGGAACTAAGGTGCCGAGCCCAGCTCCTGAAAAACAACCCCACACCATAATCCCCCCTCCACCAAACTTTGCACTTGGCACAATGCAGTCAGACGGGTACCGTTCTCCAAACCCAGACTCGTCCATCGGATTGCCAGACGGAGAAGCGTGATTTTTAAATCCAGAGAACACTGCTCTGAACACTGCACCCCAATCTTCACTGCTCTAGAGTCCAGTGGCGGCTTGCTTTACACCACTGTATCTGACACTTTGCATTGTGTTTGGTGATGTAAGGCTTGGATGCAGCTGCTCGGCCATGGAAACCCATTCCCTGAAGCTCTACACACTGTTCTTGAGCTAATCTGAAGGCCACATGAAGTTTGGAGGTCTGTAGCGATTGACTCTGCAGAAAGTCAGCGACCTCTGCTCAGGACGTGCCTCAGTATTCGCTGACCCGCTCTGTAATTTTACGTGGCCTGCTGCTGTCGTTTCCAACCACTTCCACTTTGTTATAATACCACTGACGGTCGACTGTGGAATATTTAGTAGTGAGGAAATTTAACGACTGGACTTGTTGCACAGGTGGCATCCTATCATGGTACCACGCTGGAATTCACTGGGCTCCTGAGAGCGACTCATTCTTTCACTAATGTTTGTAGAAGCCGTCTGTATACCTAGGTGCTTGGTTTTATACACCTGTGGCCATGGAAATTACTGCAACACCTGAATTCAATGATTTGGATGGGAGAGTGAATACTTTTGGCAACATATAATTAATATTTAATTAGTGAATGTATGAATTCGACTGGTGACTACATGGAACAGTGGTCTCTTTGCCATGGTTGGGAAGAAAGCCCAAAAATGTCACCTTATGCTGATATGAAGTTTGTCTGGATAATCAGATCCAAGAACCACCAAAACCAGGTCTGCCATTAATCATAAGTAACACTGTCCACAGTTACGCACTTTCATTGGACAATGGTAGTCTAGTGGGTGGAGATTTGGTTTATCAATCAAAAGGTTTTGGGTCCAGATCCTGGCTCTGCCATGCAACCACTGCTGGGCCCTTGTGAAAGGCCCTTAACCCTTTCAGCTCCAGGCACGCCATACAGTGGCCTACACTCAGACCCCAGCCTCCAAACAGGCTGGTGTACGTGAAAAATCATTTCTAGGATTAGAGTTAGTCCACAAACTACAGGTGAAAACAGTGCAACTAGTTCTATAGCTACAATAGAAGCAGCCCTAGAATCCTAGAAATCCCTAGAAATGATAGACATAAACCCCCTTTAGCCTTTGATATAAAAAAGCTTCAGCAATGCAGACTTCTATCAAAGCTAATCACCAGATCTCAAAGCGCAGGTCTGAGAAGAAGAGCGATGTGTCAGTAATTCTGTTGTTGAAGAGACTGTTAGGATAACACACACACACAAACACACACACATTTAAATACAAATGTATATGAATTGGAATACAGCTTATGACTACATGGAACAGTGGTCTATTTGCTATGGTTGGGAAGAAAACCCAAAATGTCACCTTATGCTGATATGAAATTTGTCTGCATAATGAGATGTAATTCAAGAAGCACTGAGACCAGGTCTACCATTAATTAGAAGCTGCTGGAGCTTGGGTAACCAAGAGTAAATCGTGGCTTTCTGTACATGATAAGGCTCTCTGTGAGAATCCACTGCTTTCAGGTGAAAAGAAGCTTCTGGCAACTAAATGCGTGTGCCAGTCTGCGTCTCTCCTTGGGCAGTGCAGCAGTGTGTGACATTGCCACATAAAAAGTGTTGTTTAAAAAAAAATAAAAAATAAAAATAAAATTTTTAGCCTATTTTAGCACATTAAAACTAGGAAAAGATTAAAAAAATAACTCCTTGTAAGGGTAAACTTTTCTGTGTGCATTCATTTAAAGTATAGGAGTTTTGCCATTTGGTCAAGCAAGAAAAAACAAAAAAAAACAAAAGGGCCATAATGAATTCTTGTGAACCATTATCACTGTTCCTTTAAGAAGGCTGGGGGCGGAGCTACTGAGGAGGACTACATAAGGAGGGAAAAAGGCAGGAAAAAGAGGGGGGGACAAAGGAAAGTTTGGTGTGTTTTGGGTTATTCTGGGGATAAATGCCCAAAAGCCTCCAACTGTTATTTTGGGACACCATAATGGCACAAGGAATAAGCAGCGTGGAGAACATTTAAAGCCTGGAGCTTGGAGCACTTTGTGGAATACGCCGGTGAGATCCAGCTGTTTTTTGTGTGTATTTTTTGTATTTTTGGCAATGCATTGTTAAGGACTGTTTTTCCAGAATTTTTTACTTTTGGGACAAGATTTTTTTTTTTTTTTGACAATTGTTGTATTGGTGAACACTTTGGCTTGTTGGGATTTTGGAGGAGCTGGGAAGGGGGAAATACATGTGTTGTTTAAAGTAGAAAATAAAATAATTATATTGTGAGAATGAGGTAATTTTGTCAAACTGCAGTGTATATTTCGAACAAATAAATGTAACACCTAGAATTGAAAAAATATCAAGTTAATTGTTACAAGTGGTACAAGCTGTAGAGGAAATACAATAGGGAACTAAAAGTAGATCAGAAGGAGACGGTTGGAAAAAATCAAGGAAAAGATTTGTACCCATTTATCCAGAAGAGCATTTATGAGGTCAGAAAGTAATATTGGACGAGAGGGGCAGGCTCTGTTCTAGTTCATCCCAAAAGTGTTTGATGGGACTGAATTCAGTGCTCGGTGCGTGCAGGTCAAGCTCTTTCACAACAAACTCACCCAACCATGCCTTAATGGACTTTGCTTTAAGCACTGGGGTAGGCTGCCAGTCCATCACAGAGCAAACACACACACACACATACACACACATGCCAAGGGCAATTGTAGTAGCTCCAATTAATCTGACTGCATGTCTTTGGACACAGACATGAGGAGAACATGCAAACTTCCCAGAATAAAGGACCCAGCCTGCTCCACCTGGAAATTGATTGATTTTTCTTTATTTCATCCATACCCTGAAGTAGATATTACAAAAACACACTTACCAGACAGACTTTACATTGTTGTTACCAGAGACTCTCTCATAGATTTTTCTGGCTGAGACATCAGTAATATCATTGTAACTGAGGCTGAAATCAAATAAAAAGATAAAAGATCATTTGCTTTTTATCATGTGTGTAATATTGTTAATACTGTAAATACTTTGTTTGCCTATTGGCTGTTTTTAATCGTTATGGTGGAGACGGTGTATAGAACAAATCATCTATCTTAAACCGTTTTATCTTGATCAGCGTCACTGAACGCAAAGCCAGGACAATTTCAATATTATTATAATTATATCCTATATTATTTATGCATTTTCTCCTCTTTTTTCCCAGTTAAACATAGCCAATTTATCTTTCCCTGATGGCATTCGAGGAGTGAAAATTTGCTTGACACGTGTCCCGCCAACCTGTGTGCAGTCCACGGACCCCTTTTTATTCGCCTATACTACTAAACAGGATCTCCAGTCTGGTCTTTTCCCACCCAGCAGACTTTAGTAGCCAATATTGTCTGCTACAGGCACTGCTGATTGTGCCCGCTAGGGAGGTGCCCAGTCGACTAGTAGCAGAGCTGAGATTCGAATTTTGGGAGCTCAAAATCCCAGCACTGGTGTACTACCTGGGCACCCATTACAATATTTTTGTATTTCCAGTCATGCAAATGTTTACTGAAAATTCTACAATATTAAAATTTACATTTGAAGTTACATTGCATAACCCAAAGCTGCTGAGAAAATTACTCAACTGATCTCTAATCTACTTACTCTAGGACGCTGGTTTTGTGCAGGTAAGGGAGCAGCTGCTCCAGACCATCATCGGTGAGCTGGCAGTGGCTGAGATCCAGTTCTGAAAGGCCTTCGGTCTGATCCAAAACCAGTGCCAGTGATCTACAGGACTGCAGTTTCAAATGAGTCTGACTGAGGTCCACCTCATCTCCCAAAACCTTTGAAAGAATCACAGCACGCCTGACATTCTGCTCCTCAGGTCCAGCATGTACAAGATCCAGGAACTGAAGCGTCAAAGCATTACTGCAGCTGAAACAGAACATCCACCAATCAAGAAATTATTCACCTACAGTAGGTCAAACATTTACATATACTTGTAAGTACTTTGGGACTTTCAGTACATGGAAGGAGATGTAAACTGGCATGCTAGCTGGAATGTGTCACCTCAGTCTATTGTTTTAAATGGCCTGAGATAAATGTGTTAGCTTAGTTAACTAAAACTGTGGCAGTGGGTATGGGCAGCTGAAGATGTAATTGTTTTCTAACTAGAGCGTCTCAATAGTCTGCCTTCTAAAGTTCGATATGAGTTAGAATCCTCTCTATTGGACAGCAAGGCAGCTCATTAGGTTTTGAGACAGACCCTAAATAACAAAACAAGGTTAGGCACCAATGTCTATGATGTTGCGTACCGTAGTTTAACTTTGTGGAAAATGCTGAAAAGCTGTTCCACTCCAGTCTTCTCTATCTCACAGTCCTGGAGAATGAGGAGTGTTTGTGTTTTAGCTCTCTGGATGGTGGTGGTGATGACTCTACAGTCTTCTTTGCTCAGGAACAGAGCAGAAGTCTCCTCCGTGTCCTCCGTCAGGTCCAGAGTAGAGGAGGAAAAGTCCAGCTGATGCTGTAGAGCCGAGAACAGAAACTCTGTTTCCTGATGGACCTCTGAAACACTGCAGCAGTGGAGCAGCCTCAGCAGCAGCAACCTGTCAACACTGAGTACACACACAAATGATTACAGGCTGACCAACTTGATAGTATAGTATTTTGGGATTATAAAGAATTTTAGAATTTAATGCTTGCAACACACTCAGTAAAAGATGTGACGGGGGTGAGCCTGAGAGAACTGTCAATCAGTCTAAAAAGAACATTTCTTAAAGTAAGATTGCAAATAACCCTAACCAGCTCACCTGGCACCAAACACATGCCACAGTTAAAAACTTAGATGACATTTTACCCCATTATGTTGTTAGGGTTGTTGTGGTCAAGAGATTAGGGTACAGGACTAGTAATAGAAAAGTCGCTGGTTCAAGCCCCACCACTTCTTGGATGCCAATGTTGGGCCCCTGAGCAAGGCCATTTATGTGAAGTTAAACTAACATTCTCAATCCTTGTCTGTATAATTCCAAGCATTGCACTATTCCCACATGCCTGGGTGATTTATTAATTACATAAATTAGTAAGTGTCGCCGTTAGGTGGCGCGGCAGTAAAACACACTAGTACGGCCATCCGGCTGGGCTGGGTGGCGGCATGAACAACGTTTGGCTGTTGTTCATAGGGTAGGATAAAGCCGAATAGGGACTCCTCATAACTGAGCGAATTACGACCTCTGCTGGCTGGTTAATGGCGTCTGCACAGAGTGGAGGAATAATGCTGATCACGGTGTGACTCTCCGTACACAAAGCTGATCCTCATATAAACTCGCCTCGTGCATAAATAAATAAATAAATTAGTAGGTGTCCAGGCTTTTGTGATAAAGTGGCCAGAAAGTGTAGAGACTAAAATGTGGCTTGGAATTTTACATTATTTTGGTACAACTGACTAGCTGGCAAAAAACCTAACCTGAGATGGGAGACATGCTTAAGCAAAGGCACGATGCTCTTTAGCTCCTCCTCTGGTATGGAGGTCCACTGCAAGCTAAGAGAGATGGCCGTGCAGTGCTGAAGGACGTAGCGCAGGGCAGCACAGTGGACAGAGTCCAGGTCTCTGCTGTTCAGCTTGATGCAGTTCTCTAATGAATTCAGCAAACTGGACACTGACTGAGAGGAACCAGTCTCATAGATTTCTTTGATGATGGGCAGCAAGAAGCTGGACTTTAACCTGTGAATAAAACCCGCAAAATGTTGTTGTAAGATGCTGGAAATGCTTGATTTAAAAAAAGTTGACACTGGTCACACAAACTATCACTGATACTGAGGTAAAAGCTGAGGCCTGTTCAGTGCCTTTGAGAATGAACCCAACATACCTTCTGAACTGAACTTTGTCAAGCACTGGTAGAAGGTCTTGGATATTTTTCTGACTGATGTTAATCTTTCTGAAGTCCACAGTGATCATGTGACACTTTGAGAAATAGTTAACCACTTCCCAATTTAGAGAGCATGATGTTAGGTCTCCACCCACTTTCTGCAGGAAACGGCAAGCAAGTTCCTCATCCTGAGCTTTATAAACCACTGCAGCCAGCTGCTGAAGAGTCTCTTCAGATAATCTGTAGACAAGCAGATTGGAGTGGAGACAACCAATTCATCAAAGTGTATTTAAAATGCACACTGCATGATGTTCATATAAATAAATGGGTACCTGATTTTTGGCAGGCTTCGGTTGGCTACTAGGTCTGTTAGCAGCTCAGCATCTATCTCGAACTCAGTCAAGTTCAGACACTTTACATTCCAGAGTCTCAGGAGGAATGACAAGTTGCTCAGGACCTTAAAAAAAGTCTCCTCTCTTTTCTGGGTGCTGCTTAGGACTAGTGTAAGTTCCTCAATGGACACTGAAGCAGGAGCTCGTAATCTATTTGCTTTCGCCATTTTCAGCAATGCATCACTGTACAGTCTAGAATTAACATTAAAAAATGCATTAGGAAATTTATTAGAAACAGTTGGTGACCATTTTTACTCTTATCCTTAATTTTTTTTTTTTTTTTTGTGATTAACCAACTTTTTTTCCACAACAAGTCTGATTTACTCAAACTAACATTACTGTGTGATCCTGGGCAAAAGCAGCAATAAGTGGTTGCAACATGGAGCCCAATTATAAGGGTGTCCAGTCGAGCACATTCCGCAGATATTTGATTAGATTAAGATATGGGGATTTTAGAGACCAGGTCAACAAAATGAACTTTTTGTCATGCTTCTCAAATTCCTGAACAGTTTTTGCAGTGTTTGCACCTGTGAGGCGACAGTGCTACCCACTGAGCCACTGTGCTGCCCCCAAATAGACCATGCTGTTTACTCAACAGTGGCTTCTGTCTTGCCACTCTGCCACAAAGAAGTGATTTATGGAATAATTGAGTTCTTCCATCTCTACACATGAGTTTTATAGTGACTGTTGGGTTATTTATTTACCCTGACTAAGGCTCTTCATGCCAGGATGATCAAATTCTCTCGAATCTAAGAAAATTTCCAGTTTGTGCCAAGCTTCTGAGGTGCTGAGAACAAATGTTTCATGTAGTTTTACATTGTTTCCCTGATCTATGCCTTTGCCACAATTTAAAGATCCACAGAAAGTTTGTTTTATTTTGGTTCGTCGAGTAGTTAAGTGTAGATTAATGGTAAATGATAAATGTCAAATATATCCATTCTAAATTCGATACTAATACAATAATATGAACAAGAAGATAAACTGTATATAAAAACAATGTGACCACAAATGGGCTAAAATAATAAAGACAAACCTCAAGTGGGAGATGAAGGGCAAACACTGAAGGAAGCTCCTCACTTTCCTTTTTGCATTTGACCAGCCAGTCAAGTCCAAATGTTTCTTCACTGTTTGAAGTTTAAGCACTTCTAGGAAGAGTAAGGCCTTTTTTTCTAGGAGGTCTGTGGTCCAAACTTCCATAACTGATTGGAATATTTCCAGTAAAGCAGGAAGGACATTCTTGCCAGTATCAATCTCATACTTATTCACACTCGAGTAAAGATCCAGCATAATCATACACTGATCAGTATTGTCATACTGCTTATCATTTGCCATAAATGAGAAAGTTGTGAAACTGCACACAGATGCCAGAATCTTCGAGAAACTCTGTCCTGTTGGGGTATCACACTCTGCTGCTGCTGCAACAATCAGCTTCACCAAAAACTCAACAATTGTTAATTTCTTTCTTCTTCCATGTAGAAGCAAATCAACCCTGAGAAAATAAATATAAAGTAATTTACTAATTAATAAACACTTAATATTCACAAAGAATTGTCAAAAGGATATACAATACCCAAAACCTGAACATTAGTATGATGTTGATCAGTGTGTCTGACTCTGACAGCAGTTGTGTAAGGAAGAGTGATTGACTCAAATCAAACTGAAGATATTGTTTAACTGCACTAATTACTGCTAAAGCCGCTGCAACTAGTTATTGACTTACTATGACAATTAGTGAGCAATGTGGGTGTTGGTTAAATTTCTCCCTTAAATTGACCCTTGCGATGATTTCAGTCATCTCAATGGACTGTGGTTTTTAAACACTGTATAAAATGTTTATTAGATTTTATAATATTTATTAGAATTTATTACCTCAGCTCAGAGATGTAAGGCAAACACTGAAGCAGGCTCCTTATTTCACTCTCTTCATCTGTCAGCCTGCTTAGCTTTAAGGGTTTCTTCTGTGTTTGCAGCTTCAGCAATTCCAGAAGGTCCGAGGCCCTTGTCTCTGAGAGGTTTATGCACCAGACTGAAGGAAATAGCTGGTAAAATTTTGGTAAGAATTTAAGAACACTCTCACTGGTTTTTGTCTCGTACTCTTTTAAACTGGAGTACAGATTCAGCAGGAAAGCAGATTTTCCTTTATCTGTTTTCAAACAGGGTAGAACTGCAGTCTCCACAGCTGTCTCAATCATCTCGTTCTGATAAAGAGCTGCTTGCAGACAGAGATTAAACAGGACTGGTCTTACACTCTTTTGGTTTTTTTGACCGTATTCTCTCACATTCTGTTGTGGAATGAACCTATAAAAAACAATAAAAAAAACATATGACAAAGTCAACATACTCAAATTTGTAAATACAAACGCCAATGCAAGGTCAATGTGGTGGACAGTTCTTTTTAAATGATATACAAAAAATGAAATTCTGGCAGGTGTAAAGTTCTGGACACTAAGTTAAGTCTCAAAACTTTTTTTACTTACTAGGCCTTATTTACTTTGAACTCATTATGTGGGTAAGAACTGTCACTACGAATAACTAATGACAATTCTAAAGCATGTTAAAGTAATTTAACATTTAATAACCATGTGCTTTTCTTAGTGATTCCAGTTTGCGCTATGTCATGGCAGTTGTGGGAAGTTGTGGAAGTCAAAGCAAGACCAAAAACACTTGTTTGTAGCTAATTGGTCACCACAATTAGGGCTGTTGCGCTAACCGCAATTTTGAAATATCGCGGTATAGACCAGCCAACCGCAGGGCATGCCAAGCAACCGCAACACCGCGATATTCACGTTTTTTCTTTCTTTCTTCTCTTTTTTTTTTATTGTTGCAGGGTCCATCTTGTTTTATACGCTTACATTCGTGCGTAATAAATGTTAAATAAATTCATAATGAAAATTAGCTAAGAGCGACATTTTCCCGCAACCTGTTCTCATGCGTTGCTGCTGAGTGTCAGGCTTTGTGTTTTAAAATGTAAACAATCGCAACAGGAATTATAGGCAAGTTTATTAATGATTAAATTGAGTTCACACTCAATAATATACTTGTAATTTAGACGACATTTAAACAGCCTTGGCGTACTAAAACACTTAATTGACGGTTAATATGGCATTGCAGCCTGCAGATTCTCTCTTGCTGGCTTGCTGGAATTATTTAAATGCATTTTTTCGTTGAATAAAAATTTATTGAAACGAATAATAACTTGAAATGTAGTATATATTGTTATATTAATTATACCTACTAAATAGATGGTTAATAGTGGCGCGATAACCAGGCTAGACTTTCTCTGATCTCTAAAGTCGCATGCAGGTACAGGAGATCTACAGTGTATTAATGCAACGAGCACCATCAGAGAGGGTTTTAGTGCCGAGGGGAACATCACTACCCCACTCAGATCCTCTCTAAAACACATCAGGTGAACATGTTGGTTCGTCTAGTGCGCATGATAACGCAGGTTTAAACTCTTACAGACTTTATTCTTTATTCTATTTTTTTACCATATTTTGATTAGATGTGCATTTAAAATATTTAGCCTAAACACTTTTTTTTTGTTTCACAGTGTATATCTAGCCTAAGCTAGAAGCTTATTTAAACCTTTTTTTTATAGAGAAAAGACGCGCATCCCTGCTCTGTTCTGTATTTAACAATATACACGCATTTCATTTGTCTTAAAGCTGTCCCATCTTTGTCATTATAAAGCAATAATATACCGAATCATAGCCTAACAATAAAGCTTGTTTATATAGCTCTAAAATCTAGATAAATTAAGTAATAAAAAAAAAATATATAAAAAAAATGGCGATATAACCGCATACCGCGATATTGAGACAGGCTGAACACCGCAAGGGGAAATTCTGTCACCGCGACAGCCCTAACCACAATCCAAGTAAAACTGGTTATTAATTTAATTTTTGATCATTCTTTTCTTTTATTCTTTTAAGTAAATGTCTTGTATAGTTTCACAGCTAAAGTTGCACATTTTACAAGCCGCATGTTTCATTTAAGTTACCGACTCATTTGGTGGCCTCTGGTTTAATGATTGGCGGCTAGCTAGCCAGAGCCAGGCTAGCAATAGCTAATTTGTGGCGAGTCACTGGAGTTGGCTTGCTGAGATGTTATTAAACAATTTTACAAGGATCACATGATTACTTTTATTTAGTTGGATAGGTAAATCATCCAGCATGGATAGATGGCTCTGGAGTCCCTAAAAATTGGATGGATGCTTTATTCTTTCTTAAAATTAAACCATTATACCATTAAACACCCATTATAAATACCCTATTTTGAAAAATCAAGAGTTTTGTTGTTGCCCAACCAAATAATTAAATTGACCACACAATGCAGTTTGTGTTGCATTGTACAATGTGCTGATATTTTTTTAATGCAACAATGCGTGAAATCAATCCTGCTTAGCTGAAAGTGTTTGTGTTTATACAAAGAATGTTTCTAATTGAAGGAAGTTATGGAAAGTGTCAAACAGTTACCTCAGCTGAGAGATGTAAGGCAGACACTGTAGAAGAATTCTAATTTCACTTTCTTCATCTGTCCAGCCTTTCAGTTCTACAGGTTTCTTCTTTCTTTGGAGCTTCAGCACTTTTAAAAAAGAAGAAGCTCTTGGTTCTGAGAAGTTGATGGACCAGACTGCAGGAAGTGACTGGAAAACTGGCCCTAAAGCTGGAAGTAAGTTCCTGCCTTTTTGAGCCTCATAGTCCTCAGCATGTGAGTACAGATCGAGCAGAAAGCCAGACAGCTCTTCGTTTGTCTTCAAATAACATAAAGGCAGTTTGAGAGTGTCCAGAATTCTCTCCTTCTGATGAAGGGCTGCCTGCAGACACAGATTCAACAGGAACGATCTCACTCTCTGTCTCCATTCTTTATGAGAGTCGGTCAAATTGTGAGGTGGATCAAATCTGTAAAATAAAAATCCAATGCATTCAAATACAAGATCGGACAGGTTTGGAAATGCAATGACGCAACAATAATCTGTGAATTGTTCATTCTATTAAACATTTATTTAACTGACAAAAGTACAAAAAAGATTTCAAATTTCTTTGTAAAACTAATTTTGTGTATATATTTACAAAATACAATCAGATTGGTGTGACAAAAAACGTATTTTTTCTACTTTTGTTAGCTACAGTTGCACTTTTTTATCCTAACCTATAGATATTTAATCAAAGCACCGCTGAGATTTGAAGCCAGATTGCAGCAGTAGTGGGCCACCATAACAAACAGCTGCACCATCTAAGCACCTGAAGTTTAAACTTACAAGAATACATGTATGACGACTCACCTCAGGTGTGAGATGTAAGGTAGAGCCTGAAGGAAACATTTCACTTCATTCTCATCATCTACACAGTCTCTAATTTTTATAGATTTAGGTCTTGCTTGGACTTTTAACACATCTAGGAAGATGGAGGCCTTTCTTTTTGAGAGATCTATAGACCAAACTGAAGCAGAAAAAAATAAATAGATTTACTCGCAATGAATAGTTAATATTTAGAGCCATTAATATATGCATATTAATTTAAACTAAACATAAACATATACAGTGTATCACAAAAGTGAGTACACCCCTCACATTTCTGCAAATATTTCATTATATCTTTTCATGGGACAACACTATAGACATGAAACTTGGATATAAGTTAGAGTAGTCAGTGTACAGCTTGTATAGCAGTGTAGATTTACTGTCTTCTGAAAATAACTCAACACACAGCCATTAATGTCTAAATAGCTGGCAACATAAGTGAGTACACCCCACAGTGAACATGTCCAAATTGTGTCCAAATGTGTCGTTGTCCCTCCATGGTGTCATGTGTCAAGGTCCCAGGTGTAAATGGGGAGCAGGGCTGTTAAATTTGGTGTTTTGGGTACAATTCTCTCATACTGGCCACTGGATATTCAACATGGCACCTCATGGCAAAGAACTCTCTGAGGATGTGAGAAATAGAATTGTTGCTCTCCACAAAGATGGCCTGGGCTATAAGAAGATTGCTAACACCCTGAAACTGAGCTACAGCATGGTGGCCAAGGTCATACAGCGGTTTTCCAGGACAGGTTCCACTCGAAACAGGCTTCGCCAGGGTCGACCAAAGAAGTTGAGTCCACGTGTTCGGCGTCATATCCAGGGGTTGGCTTTAAAAAATAGACACATGAGTGCTGCCAGCATTGCTGCAGAGGTTGAAGACGTGGGAGGTCAGCCTGTCAGTGCTCAGACCATACGCCGCACACTGCATCAACTCGGTCTGCATGGTCGTCATCCCAGAAGGAAGCTGACGCACAAGAAAGCCAGCAAACAGTTTGCTGAAGACAAGCAGTCCAAGAACATGGATTACTGGAATGCCCTGTGGTCTGACGAGACCAAGATAAACTTGTTTGGCTCAGATGGTGTCCAGCATGTGTGGCGGCGCCCTGGTGAGAGGTACCAAGACAACTGTATCTTGCCTACAGTCAAGCATGGTGGTGGTATCATCATGGTCTTGGGCTGCATGAGTGTTGCTGGCACTGGGGAGCTGCGGTTCATTGAGGGAAACATGAATTCCAACATGTACTGTGACATTCTGAAACAGAGCATGATCCCCTCCCTTCGAAAACTGGGCCTCATGGCAGTTTTCCAACAGGATAACGACCCCAAACACAACCTCCAAGATGACAACTGCCTTGCTGAGGAAGCTGAAGGTAAAGGTGATGGACTAAACCCAATTGAGCACCTGTGGCACATCCTCAAGTGGAAGGTGGAGGAGTTCAAGGTGTCTAACATCCACCAGCTACGTGATGTCATCATGGAGGAGTGGTAGAGGATTCCAGTAGCAACCTGTGCAGCTCTGGTGAATTCCATGCCCAGGAGGGTTAAGGCAGTGCTGGATAATAATGGTGGTCACACAAAATATTGACACTTTGGGCACAATTTGGACATGTTCACTGTGGGGTGTACTCACTTATGTTGCCAGCTATTTAGACATTAATGGCTGTGTGTTGAGTTATTTTCAGAAGACAGTAAATCTACACTGCTATACAAGTTGTACACTGACTACTCTAAGTTATATCCAAGTTTTAGTTCTATAGTGTTGTCCCATGAAAAGATATAATGAAATATTTGCAGAAATGTGAGGGGTGTACTCACTTTTGTGATACACTGTACATGCAGTTCATAGCAGTCTTGCAATTTAACAGCTTCAGCAACTTGATAACCATCAAGACAAATTTCACCCTAGAAAAAGGTGATGGTTTGGGGTTTTTTTTTTTTGTTCCTTAGCAAAAGATCCCTGTTCCATGTTTGTTTTAATGGGAGCGTTCAAACTATATCTGTTTATATGGGTGCAAAAAGTCACAAGCTGAAGTAAATCATAATAATGAAGAATTATTAGGTTACTGTCAGTACATTTAATGCATGTATATTTTTGAGCCATGCCAAAATAAATGCATGTGTAACTGGGTGGTTCCTTCAAACTGGGGCAGCAGATGTTTTCCCACAATGAAATAACCAGAGAAAATAATAACTAGTGCATTAAATAATAAAACAAAAGAGAACCCATGGAAATGAATTCCAAATACATAATGCGACTTTACGTTCTAAAGGAACTGCTATGAAATACATTTATATTGACTTGGATTTAGACACCAACTATCAATGCTTTACCACGAACAGGAGCCTTTGTTTCTTCACTAGGGCTGCTGATGTCCTTATCTCCATAGACAGCAGAGATTCTGGCTTTGTAACAGGTGCTAGAAGGAAGGGAAATGGTACATTCACACTCTGGACCATCTGTTTGAATGGACTGCCAGCCCTTCAGACCAGGCTCCATGTATTCCACCTCGTAGCAGATCACAGGGGAGTCTTCATCAGTTTCAGGCCTCTGCCAGGCAATGAGGTAAGATTCTTCATTTTGTTTAAGAATGGTAGGAGCTCCAGGTCTGGCTTTAGCGGGTGTGTAGAACTCTGTGATCCTGCTGTAGTCACTCATGCTGTCATTGTCTATTACTGCATATCTGAGCTGGTAGTTAAACTCTGGTACAAGATCAGAAATCACACAGTTCTCTTCAAAACAGTCAGTGGCTCTCCACTTCAAATGCTTATCTGCTTTGTACTCCACTCTGTATTGTTTAGTGCTGTGGGTCTCTATATTTGGTAGTTTCACGGTTGCCCTTGTCTGTTGTACTGCAATTATTTCTGCTGGTTCTGGCTTTATATCAAGCTTTACATTGCAGCTCACCAGACTTCCAGACTGGTAAAGATGTATGGAGGACCCCGAGCATTGTGGATCAGGTACAGAGGCAGCTAGGAACATGGTTTGCTGGGCATTATAGTAAGACTCTTTATAGAAAAGAAATCTCTGAAGGTCCGAGATAATTTTCTGACTTGTATCAGGCAGTCTGAACGGTTGCTGTGCCTCGTGTTCTGTGTTTGTGGTGTTTACTAAATCGAGGTGTTGCCTTAGACGTGAAACGAATGCATCTTCAGCCTCCACTGAAGTCAAAGCGAAACACATCACGTCTGTTTGGGAATTTTGTATGATGCTCTGTAACTCATTCTTGGATTTTACAATAATGACATTAGCAGATCTGCAGTGGTTCAAGGCCCTCATCTCAGCAACTTGGTTTTTTAGCCATTGTTTTATAGTCAGTGGACTGAATGGTGACTCGTCATGTCTTTTCATAAGGTCTTGTAGGTTCTTTTCTATTTCTGCTCCTTTTTCTCGTATGGCCTTAATGCTGGAGGCCAGTCTTCTTTGAAACACAGACTGGTACTGCTGTAGAAGTAAGGAACCCTCAGCAAAACAGTCATTTAATCTCAGCAGTGATTTAAATTCCTCATGACGTTTATCATTAGATATTTGCTGACAAATCTCAATGTCACTCTTCAGGTATTCCAGACGTTTCTCTGCTTCTAACAACTGATCTTCACTCATTTCTTTAACAACATGAGCAGATGTTGCATCCAGACACTTAAGAGGAAGAAGCCAGGCTTTAAGAGGGACTGCTTTTAAATGTTGAGGGTCCCGTGTATTTTTAAGACTCCTGTAGTGATTTACTGCTGTGTAACATTTTTCAGAACTTTGCAAGACATTTCCATCAATGTAAAGATTGCCGTCACCGAGACTGGACAGCTGTTCTGTTTCACCGGAGGATGTCATCATCTTCTTGATTTCCTCTCTCAGTTCAGTGTCTTTCTTGCTTCCTATACGATTCCTGTCAAGGACACAAAATGCCTGGGCTCCATACAGAACTGCCACGACTACGTGTGTTGCTGTGTTTGAACTGGTCTGTGGCAGAGGAGGTCCATCATGCAGCAGTTTGTGACTGAGCATGTCCAGTCTGGTGGAAGTCCTGAAGTGCAGAGTGACTCTCTCCTGTAGTTGTAATTGATTTGGGTGCTTCAGAAATGCAGCAGCTCCAGACACTTCAGCCAGCCCTGATATTACACTCGCTCTTAAAGGAACGGTTAGTTCCAAAGCACTTAATCTGTCATGTAAAGTGTCTCCCTCTAAAATCCTTTCATCTGAATAGAACTGAGGAATTGACAACTTCACAGAGGTTACTGTGTCATTATCCCACAAAAAGTCATCTGAAAATATAAAATGTCACACATTATTAAACTATAAATATAATAATAAACAACACACTAGGATTATAGCAAGTATTTATAGAGAAGTATTCTCATTGTTGAGGTTAAATGTACTTTTTTACATTAACTTTTACATTTCCAGACCTGTCTATTTTAAATAATTAAGCTACCATCTGTAAACAGCTGATAACAACTACCAAAGCTGATCAGTCCCAAAGCTTTTCTTGGTTTTGCTTACCTAGTCCTGAAATCTGGACATTTGTAGTATGGACAGTCTTACCTGACAGATAAGGGGTCACTACAAGTTTTCCATCATTACCAGCCTCAGACTGACATCTTCCATGTCAACATTTCAGATTCCATTCTGTTTAAAAGGGCAGTCAGTGGTAGATACTGGTATGGCAATCCTCTGGCCTTCCCTTAATTACATTTTCAATTGTTTTTATTGGGGATTGTTGAGGATGGAAGTATAATATTCATTTTATAAACTGGATTTATTAACCTAGTTGGAAGACCTACATTTAAAAGTATATGTGTATACATACATTTGGCCATATGTCTCATATTACTTATGTTGCATAAAGAAATCTGACTAACATAAAACAACAGGTCATGCCATATAACCATGTTTTTTTGTGAAAGAATAATAGGGTAAAAAAATGTTAAGCGTGTTAAGTAAAAAATAGGGAAAAATGTTGTGTACCTACTTAGCAATCATAGATTTGTCAAAAGCTGAACGATGCTGAAGATTCAGTACAAAAAGCAGTATGCTGTCATACAGTGTCATACCAATTCTTCAAAAACAGTGGTTATACCATATTAAACGCAGTCTTGTACATAACGTATACAGTCTCTTACCTGGGCTGAAAGAATCACTGCGGCAGTCATACAGTATCCCAAGGTCTAACTGCCGACCAAGAGCTGCAACTTCAACAAGGTCTGAGGTAAAATCTGAAATTGGTGGTGCAGAGACAAACAGATTAACTGTGGTCATGTTTATAAAATAGAAACATTTTATAGAAATATCACAAATGATAATAACTAATAATATAATAAATTATAAGTATTAGAACCCACCATTAGCAGCTCCAATTCCTCTGTAAAAATGTTTTGTGAAGAAGGACAACTCTGACTCAACTTTCTAAAGGATTTTAAATTGAGAACAAAGCAGTAACTTTTTTATTGTATGTTTCATTTGTAAAAGAAACTAGAATAAAGTGGAAAACTTTAAGATTTAGGTACAACAAGCTTACCTGATTTTGTGCTCTCAACTCGCCAATTGTTTTTAGAAGTTGTTGTACCAAGATGTCTTTTTGCTTTGATTTGACATCGAGCTGAAAAAGAAAAGACATCACATGAAAAAGAAACAAAGGTAACACTCACTTAAACTCTTCAATGTTAAGGCAGAGATCTGGCAATCAGAAGACAACATGTAGATCACATCATCCAAAAATGCAAGAAACCCTGTAATGGCTCTGGATAACCAGGTATCGTTTTGGCTCCTATAGCTAACCTGACACAATCCTGGATCAGAAGAGTACGAAAATTTCACTGGCTTTCTACAGCTGAATGAATCTGATTTAAAACAAAAAGCTTAGCTTCAATTACATTTGCAACTAATCCAAAGCAACTAACAAGTGTGACGGAATACACTTCAAGCAATTGGGGGTTAAGGGCTTTGCTCAGATGCCCAACAGTGGCATCTTGGCGATGGTGAGGCATGAACCGGCAACCTTCTGATAACTAGTGCCTACCATTTGTAGCTGGTCGTTTCTTGGCTTCAGATCTTCTGTTGCATCAAGCAGAGTGTGTCTCTGCAGGGCTTTTACTGTGTAGTGTTGTCTCACATGGACTTCACAGTAGAAGACATCACAGGTCATACACAACTTTACTGCTTGTTTCTGCTCGCAGATATCACAAGACCTATTTCTAGGTCCAGCATTGCTGTGAGAAAAACGGTAAGAGGAAAAGTTGTGTATTGTGTTTGCTTGTGGTCAGCTAACAAGCTGTTTTATTAAACAGTGACTAGTTAGCTCTTAACTGTTGTAAATTAAAACTGTTTCAGCATTGTCAGAAGAACACTTAGCAAGCTGTACAGAAATGCCCATTACTTAAACACCTAAACATAGTACACAGTACTGAAACAGTAAATCTGTGTACTTTTAGTTTGTACCTGGGTAAAAAGATTTTCTTTTCTTTGAATCTCATGGGTTCATACATAGACTGGTCACTTCGATAAGACACACACGGTGATGGAATCTCCTCAGATCTAAAATTACACATAAAATGAGTCATGTATGAACTTAAATTTTATAAACTTAACTTTTAAACTTTAATTTGGCACTTCAAAGTCAGAAGTGTACATACATTTGTATGTACTGTATTTCATTGCAGTCTTTGGATTTTAAAGTTTCTTTTAAAGTTTTGTGATCAAATCATTGAAACATAGTTCTTAATCTAAAACAAATTCAGGGATTTGATTTGTACTGTTACTTTTATGGCGAAAAAAGTCTTAAAATGGAAGGTATTTGTGGCATGGCCTCCTAATTCCTCATTAGTAATTATTATTGCCACAGCAGGTCACTTCAATTTGCCTATTGACTGCACCCATTAGACTGAGCCACAGAGGGTCTAAAGTCCAGACAGTTATTTGTTGGTCTGCATGTGTTTCCTTGCCAGTCCTTAGTCCCAGTAGCAGTAAAAACAGTAATAAACTAAGAAGTACAACATAAACAAACCTTCTTTTAAATGCAAAAGGACGATCCATTGACTGGTTGGATGCAAGAGAAATAGATGATGGAGCTGGAGACACTGTATCATGCATGTATCTTTGTGAAAACAGAAGTACAGAATAAAACATTATTTTAACAATTGTTTAGATTCAAAAGAAATTACCACACAAGGCCATACAATGAAACAGGTCTGTTCAATGATTGAGTAAAATTTTTATACAACAGAAAAAAATTAGGAACTACAGTATCATATAGATAAATGTTGTCTGTGTACAATTATTGACTGTTGCCCATTTGTTGCTCTGTACACTTTCAGCTTCCTCGACTACATCAAAACAGTAAATCCATGTACTTTTAGCTTGTACCTGGGTAAAAAGATTTCTCTTTTGTCTTTGAATCTCATGGGTTCATACATAGACTGGTCACTTCGATAAGACACACACGGTGATGGAATCTCCTCAGATCTAAAAATACACATAAAAAGAGTCATGTATGAACTTAAATTTTATATACAGTGTATCACAAAAGTGAGTACACCCCTCACATTTCTGCAGATATTTAAGTATATCTTTTCATGGGACAACACTGACAAAATGACACTTTGACACAATGAAAAGTAGTCTGTGTGCAGCTTATATAACAGTGTAAATTTATTTTTCCCTCAAAATAACTCAATATACAGCCATTAATGTCTAAACCACCGGCAACAAAAGTGAGTACACCCCTTACTGAAAGTTCCTGAAGTGTCAATATTTTGTGTGGCCACCATTATTTCCCAGAACTGCCTTAACTCTCCTGGGCATGGAGTTTACCAGAGCTTCACAGGTTGCCACTGGAATGCTTTTCCACTCCTCCATGACGACATCACGGAGCTGGCGGATATTCGAGACTTTGCGCTCCTCCACCTTCCGCTTGAGGATGCCCCAAAGATGTTCTATTGGGTTTAGGTCTGGAGACATGCTTGGCCAGTCCATCACCTTTACCCTCAGCCTCTTCAATAAAGCAGTGGTCGTCTTAGAGGTGTGTTTGGGGTCATTATCATGCTGGAACACTGCCCTGCGACCCAGTTTCCGGAGGGAGGGGATCATGCTCTGCTCAGTATTTCACAGTACATATTGGAGTTCATGTGTCCCTCAATGAAATGTAACTCCCCAACACCTGCTGCACTCATGCAGCCCCAGACCATGGCATTCCCACCACCATGCTTGACTGTAGGCATGACACACTTATCTTTGTACTCCTCACCTGATTGCCGCCACACATGCTTGAGACCATCTGAACCAAACAAATTAATCTTGGTCTCATCAGACCATAGGACATGGTTCCAGTAATCCATGTCCTTTGTTGACATGTCTTCAGCAAACTGTTTGCGGGCTTTCTTGTGTAGAGACTTCAGAAGAGGCTTCCTTCTGGGGTGACAGCCATGCAGACCAATTTGATGTAGTGTGCGGCGTATGGTCTGAGCACTGACAGGCTGACCCCTCACCTTTTCAATCTCTGCAGCAATGCTGACAGCACTCCTGCGCCTATCTTTCAAAGACAGCAGTTGGATGTGACGCTGAGCACGTGCACTCAGCTTCTTTGGACGACCAACGCGAGGTCTGTTCTGAGTGGACCCTGCTCTTTTAAAACGCTGGATGATCTTGGCCACTGTGCTGCAGCTCAGTTTCAGGGTTTTGGCCATCTTCATGTAGCCTTGGCCATCTTCATGTAGCGCAACAATTCGTCTTTTAAGATCCTCAGAGAGTTCTTTGCCATGAGGTGCCATGTTGGAAATTTCAGTGACCAGTATGAGAGAGTGTGAGAGCTGTACTACTAAATTGAACACACCTGCTCCCTATGCACACCTGAGACCTAGTAACACTAACAAATCACATGACATTTTGGAGGGAAAATGACAAGCAGTGCTCAATTTGGACATTTAGGGGTGTAGTCTCTTAGGGGTGTACTCACTTTTGTTGCCGGTGGTTTAGACATTAATGGCTGTATATTGAGTTATTTTGAGGGAAGAATAAATTTACACTGTTATATAAGCTGCACACAGACTACTTTTCATTGTGTCAAAGTGTCATTTTGTCAGTGTTGTACCATGAAAAGATATACTTAAATATCTGCAGAAATGTGAGGGGTGTACTCACTTTTGTGATACACTGTACACTTAAGTCAAAAGTGTCCATACATTTGTATGCATTTCATTACAGTCTTTGGGTTTTATTGAGTCCTGCGACTGTTCCTTTTCTGTGACCAAATGATTGAAACGCAGTTCTTAATCTAAAACTAATTCAGGGATTTGATTTGTACTATTAATTTTATGGTGAAAAAAGTCTTAAAATGGAAGGTATTTGTGGCATGGCCTCCTAATTCCTCATTAGTAATTATTATTGCCACAGCAGATCACTTCAATTTGCCTATTGACTGCACCCATTAGACTGAGCCACAGAGGGTCTAAAGTCCAGACAGTTATTTGTTGGTCTGCAAGTGTTTCCTTGTCAGTCCTTAGTCCCAGTAGCAGTAAAAACAGTAATAAACTAAAAAGTACAACATAAACAAACCTTCTTTTAAATGCAAAAGGACGATCCATTGACTGGTTGGATGCAAGAGAAATAGATGATGGAGCTGGAGACACTGTATCATGCATGTATCTTTGTAAAAACAGAAGTACAGAATAAAACATTATTTTAACAATTGTTTAGATTCAAAAGAAATTACCACACAAGGCCATACAATGAAACAGGTCTGTTCAATGATTGAGTAAAATTTTTATACAACAGAAAAAAATTAGGAACTACAGTTATCATATAGATAAATGTTGTCTGTGTACAATTATTGACTGTTGCCCATTTGTTGCTCTGTACACTTTCAGCTTCCTCGACTACATCAAAATTGTAAATCCATGTACTTTTAGCTTGTACCTGGGTAAAAAGATTTCTCTTTTGTCTTTGAATCTCATGGGTTCATACATAGACTGGTCACTTCGATAAGACACACACGGTGATGGAATCTCCTCAGATCTAAAAATACACATAAAAAGAGTCATGTATGAACTTAAATTTTATATACACTTCAAAGTCAAAAGTGTCCATACATTTGTATGCATTTCATTACAGTCTTTGGGTTTTATTGAGTCCTGCGACTGTTCCTTTTCTGTGACCAAATGATTGAAACGCAGTTCTTAATCTAAAACTAATTCAGGGATTTGATTTGTACTATTAATTTTATGGTGAAAAAAGTCTTAAAATGGAAGGTATTTGTGGCATGGCCTCCTAATTCCTCATTAGTAATTATTATTGCCACAGCTGGTAACTTCTCTTTGCTTACTGACTGCACCCATTAGACTGAGCCACAGAGCATCTAAAGTCCAAGCAGCTGTTTATTGGTCTGCATATGTGCCAAACTTAATCCCAGTATCAGTAAAAACATTAATAAACTAAGAAGTACAAAATAAACAAACCTTCTTTTAAACACAAAAGGGCAATCCATTGTCTGGTTGGATGCAAGTGATAAAGGTGATGGAACTGGAGACACTGAATCATACCAGCTTCATTGTGAAAACAAAAGCACATAATAACACATTATTATTTTGACAATTGTATACATTCAAAAGAAATTACCACACAAGGCCATACAGTGAAACAGGTCTGTTCAATGATTGAGTAAAATTTTTATACAGCAGCAATCCCTGGGTGGGGCGGTCCGGGTCCTTTCTGTGCGGAGTTTGCATGTTCTCCCCGTGTCTGTGTGGGTTTCCTCCGAGTGCTCCAGTTTCCTCCCACAGCCCAAAAACATGCAGTCAGGCTAATTAAGACACTGAATTGTCCTATAGGTACCTAGCCGCTAGGATGCCACCAGTGCATTGTAGTGCTGGTCCCAAGCCCGGATAAATAGGGAGGGTTGTGTCAGGAAGGCGTAAAAACTGTGTCAAATATAATGGGAGAAGCCGAGGAAATAGAGAGATCTGCAGTAATATTTATTGAACAATTTAGGAACCACAGTTATCATATAGATAAATGTTGTCCTCTACTACATCCATCAGTGGAGAGGGACCCCTATTGACCATTTATTTGGGATTTGTACAATTCTCAGCACTGCAATGACACAAACATGGTGTTTGTTGTACTCGGATAAGCGTATCAGATCCAGCAGAAGAACACATTTTGGGCAAATAAATGGGCCAAACCCAAAATTTTAAGAAAAAAAGCCAGAAGATACTTTTGAAAATTGTGAACACCCAAACATGTTAGTTTGAGTTTTACATTAAACATATATAAAGCTTTTATGAATTTATCTTTGTGAACAAGGAGACTATACGTGAATTTCTTCTGCTTTCAACAGTTCACAGCAGCAACAAGCAATGTCATGCAATTGGTGGCACAGGTCTCAGGAGGGCATTTTCTGACCAATGATTTGTAGTTGGGAACATTATTAGAAATGTAGGGTTAGGCCCAAGAGTTTAGTTGGGATTTTTAAACACATTATCAATGCTGGAAGCAGAATAGCACTTCAAACTAAAAATAAGGTAACTTAAGCACCAGACTAGCACTGGCACTAAAGACAATCATAATAGACCCTGGGGGTAATTCATTTACTTACATAAAAGTAAACCAAAAATGTAAAGGTAAGATAATATCATATAATAACATTTTACAGAACTCAAGTTTCATATAGATTGTAAAAACAGGACACTGTGTTTTATTAAAAGTACCAGTAAACTAAACAATAGTGCACATGATCAAAATATTCTCAAGTTTAAAACCAGTTTTTTACTGAGAATCAGTGTTAAACTGTTTATACATTTAGACACCAATATAACACAAGGAGAAAGAAGATTATACCTGTAGGTACCCAGTTGATCCACTAACTGGTCAGAAAAAAAAGCCTGTGCTGCTTCTAGCTTTGCACTGTGACAATAAAAAAAGCTTTAAAACATTAACCAAACATAATGACAAACTAGATGGTAAGAGTATATCTGAAATCAAACTCAGAGTTATACCGCTTCACTCCACAGTTCATTTCACTGAATGTGATGGGTAGATTCACTGACAGTTCACTTTTCACAGAGATGGGTGACACACGTCTGTTTTGTACATAAAATAACAGTTAAAAGACTACACAAAGCAGAAGCCATATATCTACAATGTTATAAAATGCTGACTTAAAGTGGAAGCATATTCTGTGGTGTGACGACATACACCAAATTGTTCTGGGCATAATGGACATCATGTCAGGGCCAACAGTAAAAAGATCATTTTTTTTAAATGTTCTTGATGATTTGTTGATAAGCCAGAAACATTTTGACTAGTATATAACTAGTATTTTGGACTAATGACCAAGGTAAAAAACTAACAGAATTAATTGGTGACTGTAAATGTTTGCAAAATTAACCATATCGTAGGTACCATCATCATCTGTGGGTGTTTGGTTGCCATGGTTTAACTGACACCATTCTTTTCACATCACACAAACAACAGTAAAATATGTAACATTGCAGTTTTATGATTGTATGTAACTATGCAGTCATAAAGTCAGTATATGTAAGCCTTCCCTAATTCTAATTTAATTAATTTATTTATTTTAAATAAAAGAAAAATGCCAAAATTAACTCACCTTAGGTTCTCCACTGTGTGATGTTCATCAAGGAAACCATCCAATAACATGTATGAATACCTGTCAGCCCAGACTGAGTTAGGCATTTTGTTTTCATTTTTAAAACACCTGTGATATCAAAGTACATGTTAGATAAATCTGGATTTTTAACAGAGAAGTAAAGTACTGTATGTACTAACATTGTACTAAATGGACTTACCAGTGTTAACTGCACTATCAATAGTGTTAAGTGTACTTTTACTGGTGTTAACTGTACTATCAAAAATGTTAACTGTACTTTTACTGGTGGTAACTGTACTTTTAGAACTTTAAAACTCATGGGGAATCATCATCTACATGGAATATATGTAAATATATATATATATATATATATATATATATATATATATATATATATATATTCTACCGTTTTGTGTAACACTGTGTAACCTTTTTTTGCTAAACATACTGGAAAAATAAAACAAAATTCACATGCAAATTTTTATTTAAAATATGGCACAGCAATTTAATTCAACTTACCCTGTGAAATATGTTGATTTCCACACCGCTCACACGGCTTGGACCTAAAGTAAAAACAAGCAAAATACAGTGTAAAGCTGAAGTGACATAGATTAAGTAACAGAGGAAGAGAAGAGATTATTTAGTTCCTTTAGTTTTCACTAACAATAGACATTTACAACCCCATATCAGAAAAAAGTTGGGACAGTATGGAAAATTCAAATAAAAAAAACCACAGTATTCCACACCTCCATTCCTGCATTTACGGCCTGCAACACATTCCAAAAAAAGTTGGGACGGGGCAATTTAGGGCTAGAAATAAGGTGGAAAAACTAAATAATGATGTGATTCTCTGCAGGTGATTGTAATCATGGTTTGGTACATAAGCAGGCTGAGTCTTTGATAAGCAAAGATGATCAGAGGATCTCCAGTTTGTCAACAAATACTTGAGAAACTGAAAGTGATCACAGTGATCACTGAAAGTGGGTAAGCTACTGCAATAGGAAGAGAATTAACTACCACTGAGCCTTTAGAATGTAGAGCGGCTCCCTCAATAGAGAGAACTGCACTGACAGCAGTGACAGTTGAAACAGTGGTGGACACATAGACGCCAGTCCACAGACGACCAATGCAAGTAAACTGTCTGCATGGGAGTTAAGTATGGAGCTAATTTAGTGCCAAAACTTCGCAAATAAACAACGTATTCTGTAAATATGATTCGATTTGCAAACAAACACAACACGATCTACAAATAAAAAACACGACTATTTAACGCACACAATGTGATTTACAAATGCAAAACGCCACTGTTGCAAATGCATATGTGACTTTCAAATAAATGCACAGCTGTTTTCTAATACACTGCACTTCACAAACAAATAGAACACGTTTTACAAATACAAACGCTGTTCCGCAAATGCCGTTCGTGAATCACGTGACTTTTGGCACTGTTCTGGCGCTTGTGTCACTTGTCAGATTTTCTCACAAATACATCCCGACTCGTACAAATGCATCGCACCTGAGCAGTAGAGGGCGCTGTGGGTCCACGTTACAACATGTGAATGAGCGAGAAGAAGCCACTCCAGCCGGCTTGTGAGTCTATTTGGATGCAGCGCTTTGCCTTTTTGAATGAATTATTATTTTATACTATAGGTCGCGCATCTCGATA
Source organism: Trichomycterus rosablanca (assembly GCF_030014385.1). Classification (NCBI taxonomy): domain Eukaryota; kingdom Metazoa; phylum Chordata; class Actinopteri; order Siluriformes; family Trichomycteridae; genus Trichomycterus; species Trichomycterus rosablanca. The sequence continues at coordinate 4,679,647 of NC_086001.1, read as the reverse complement.
GAGCCACTGATCTGTATCTCAGTCATATATCTCAAGGTTATTTATTTATTAGGATTTTACCGTCATGTTTTAAACTTTGGTTACATTAATGACAGGAACGGTAGTTACTCATTACACGAGGTTTAACAGTTTACAAGTTTAATATCAAACACAGTCATGGACAATTTAGTGTCTCCAATTCACCTCGCTTTCATGTCTTTGGACTGTAGGAGGAAGCTCCAGGAGGAAACCCACGCATGTCAATACATTCCCGTCCATTTACTGATTTATTAACAACAACACATCCTGAGTCTCTGGAGGACGTGTCTACATTTTAACATATGTAGTTTGGGTGTACATTCTGCACATTAAAATGTACCCATCTACTGCAGAGGTCACACGGGTAACACTTTTTTTAAAAATCAGTAAATAATGTCCACAATAACGTTATAATAATAAAGTTACAATGAGATTAAATTCTCTGCATTGTCCTAAATGACCACTCAGCCCTGCTGTCATAAGGTTCCCTTGTCTTTACAAAAATTCATATTAATTCATGAACACATAGGCATAGTTTAACAACTATAATTTAGCACATAGTTTAGCAAAATTCTAGCTTTTTTTCGCTTGTTATGTTCTTCATTCCTGACTGGGTCAACAAGTGTTACTGTTTTTTCAACATCATGATAATCTTAAACATATTTTATAGTAAATTAGACTTAAATAAGACCATAAACACAGCTAAAATATTTGGCCACACTGTCAGTTTCAATGTGGACATAATAACTTAAACTATATATATACAGTATATATATATATATATATATATACATAGAGAGAGAGAGAGAGACAGACAGACAGACACACACACACACACACGGATGGATGGATGGATGGATGGATAGATATAAGGAAAAATAATTAGAACAGAACTGGCAAGGGAGCAGCAACAAAAATTGTTTTACTTATAAAAACAGTTAAGTACAAGATAACATTACAAATGCTCAACACATTTTGTCAGTAATGAACTTTATTAGACCCAACCTTCTACTTAACTGCAATGTTCCGTAATGTTAAGGTCACAGATAGCTATTTAAAAACGGTTGGCTTCCCTAGTTGTATGAAAAATGCTCTAATATAACCATAAAAATTAAAACTAACTAACCGCTAGCAGAAATAAAGCAGGCAAAAGTAGCACAGAATTATAGACAAATGATAAATTAACAGTGGCTTCTTCTCGCTCATTCACATGTTGTAACGTGGACCCACAGCGCCCTCTACTGCTCAGGTGCGATGCATTTGTACGAGTCGGGATGTATTTGTGAGAAAATCTGACAAGTGACACAAGCGCCAGAACAGTGCCAAAAGTCACGTGATTCACGAACGGCATTTGCGGAACAGCGTTTGTATTTGTAAAACGTGTTCTATTTGTTTGTGAAGTGCAGTGTATTAGAAAACAGCTGTGCATTTATTTGAAAGTCACATATGCATTTGCAACAGTGGCATTTTGCATTTGTAAATCACATTGTGTGCGTTAAATAGTCGTGTTTTTTATTTGTAGATCGTGTTGTGTTTGTTTGCAAATCGAATCATATTTACAGAATACGTTGTTTATTTGCGAAGTTTTGGCACTAAATTAGCTCCATAGTTAAGGACCTTTTGGCCAATCCAAGCTATAATTTAATTATGTTTTTTACAAAAAAAATAAGACATGACTTGGGATGTGCCAATATAAATTTTCAGATTTAATACCAATACTTTATTCTGAAGAACTGATCAATACTGAGTACCTACACCAATTTTATCTGACATAAAATTTGCACAGTTAATATAAAAAAAATCCAGTTTTTGTCTGTCAAAGTTGCTTTATCTTCAAACTAAATGTATTGATTAGACAAAAACCACTTGACCAACTGGCCTTGTTTCAAAAAATAAGTGCTCCATTAGTCACACAATCAACCAATTAACCACGTTTGATTAAAATCTAGATAGTTTAGAATAGACACATTTAGCATTGATTGCTTCAGTTGTGTCATATGTAAACATCATTTTAATAAATCCCTTTCAGCCATGTCAGAAATTAGTTTTGTACATCTGTTAATCAGGACAGTTTTTCTCTTAGCATAAGAGTTGGTCTTAAACTGAACAACTTTTTGGATGACTTGGTTTATAAGTGGGTGGGAACAAAGACTTTAGAAAAGGTAACAAACTCTTGAAATTTTATAAGCAAACTAAAGACAGAGCTCAAAGTTCAGCTCAAAGACAGCTCAAACTCGCTGTGAAAACAATACAGTAAAAATATGAGTGTAATTATTATTATCAGTAGTTATTATATTATATTATAATTAGTAGAAGTAGTTGTTGTAGTATTAGTAGTAGTAGCAGAATAGTTGTTGATATAATATAATTTAATAATAATTGAAAAATATACATTATTATTGATGTTATTATTATTATGGTGTTTGTATTATTGTTGTTGCTGTTGTTCTTGTTATTGTTATCATTACTGGTGATGTAAAAATGATTATTACTATTGGTATTATTATTGTTGATGTTGTTATTATTGGTATTTTAATTATTGTTTTCGATGGTTATTATCATTGTGGCGAGACGGACAGTCTGCTGATATGAACAAGACGCCATGACTAAACAGCAGTGTCGTCTCTCTTTATATGCACTGCCCTTTCTATCCACCATTTTGTTATAACCTTGACGCTGCGTTATTTATTCGACTATTTCACAACTATAAAAGCACATTTAGGCCTCTTAAGGTGTTTTATTAACCGAGATATTTATTTCTAATTTAAAAGATTCCAAATAAAAATGACACTTACACTGCCAAGGCACGATGCGGCGGTTCTTTTCAGTAAAACTTTCGGTTTCGATTTCTCTGAAGGTAGCAGACGTTATTAACTGGGTCAAATTTCAAATACCATCCTGCACACTACAACTAGTGCCCTAAGTAGGGCTAGAAATAACGACTTCCACACACTGTTTCAAAATATCTAGCATGTGAGTGCGCTGATAGGATTGGAACGGTTGCCACTCGGCTGTTTACAAGTTTCATGATTTGCACTGATGGCGCTTTGTGTTCACGTGACACAGCTTCCTAATAATTCAACTGTAAGATTTGTAACGATTACTGATTTGTAACGAAAAAGACTTTTAAGGCTCTTTTTTTTTTTTATAATTTAGCGCGTCCAATTTCATCCCATCAATCATCCTCTTACGGAGAATTCAGTTCCCCCTGTTTCCCCTTTAACGCGCATGTGCAAAAATCATGACTTTTTTTCAGTCGCTTCGTTGAGCGTCGGTTTATTTGGAATATGTATTTATAGCGGTATGTTCTTTTTACATTTCATGTTGTATGTTAGGTAGTTTGTGATTAAATACATACTTTAAAGTATTGAATGAACTACTGTCAGAGGTTTTATTGCTCCACCGCAAGTCAGAGGTTTTCACACTGCTGTCTTCAGCCTTGCTGTCAACAACTAGAATTACCGTGTCAGATTTATTTGTAAATACTGTATATCCTAATACAGGACATGCTCTTATTCACACACTAGTTTGTTTCTTCTCGTTTTGTCACACAAGATAAAGTTTTGGTGCAGATACAAATAAACTATATCGTACAGGACAATAAGCAGTCAGTGTTATTATTTAAGGTTATTCATCTCAGCTGCACTACCATTTACTTTCAATAATAGTTTCATTTATGGTGATCTCTCTTGTTCATTTAAACTTCACAAACTGCATCCATGTGATTTTAAAATTAACAAACAGTATGTAGAACAAGTTTAACCTATAGATCAGTCCATTATACTAACAACACAGGGGGGAACAGATTTACCTGGAGACCTGGGGAATATGGTTCCCCACATGTATATCACTGTGTGATGATTCTTTTTTTAAATTGCAAACTACAGGCATACACACATTTTAAGAACAAAATATCTGTATTAGAAATTAGTGTCAAACTAAATTATGCATATATTACAATTATGCAAATATATAATAAAGAAATCCACCTCAATGCAAAGTAAAACTTAAATACTTGAAAAACTAACATATTTATAGCTTAATAAAAATATATATTTTTAAAAACTAAATAAAATAAAATCTGACATGTGCAAATTTATTTGGGGATGGTGCCCTGGGATTGACTAGCATCACATCCATAGTGCACTCCTGCCGTACGTCCAGTTTCCCCAGGAACAGTTCTGGATCCTCCACGGCCATGACCAGGATAAAGCAGTTACTAAACAGAAATGAATGATTAATTTACTATCTACTTTTTAAATAAACTAAAAGAGCAACATAAAATACAGCAACAAGCAAACATTTTAGAAATAACGTCCCAGTTAACCTTGGTCTAATCTTCAGTACATGCCGGACAATGAAGATCTTCCTTTACTGGTGGGTTGCCAACACATGACTGGTGGTACCAAAGAAATAGTAATAATGCCTTAATTTTATTGGCTTTTTCATTGCACCATGCTATTATTTATGTCCTTGACTTTCCCTCTGGGATTAATAAAGTGATCTATCTATTATAGCTACACTTGTAATTGAGAAGTCTAATGTAACCATAAAACTATTGTGTGACTTTTTATTGATCAATTGAAGGACTGTGTGATCATTGAGATTGCCTGTGATGGATGTGACAGATGGTACCACCAGTCATGTGTTGGCAACCCACCAGTAAAGGAAGATCTTCATTGTCCGGCATGTACTGAAGATTAGACCAAGGTTAACTGGGACGTTATTTCTAAAAAGTTTGCTTCGAAATTTCGAAATCCAGCTCTGGTTGCAGCGCGTGTCTTTTACCGCTGCGCCACCTGAGCGGCAAGGCTCGTTTTTAATAAAAAAGAAAAAGCGTGTTTCTTTTCATCAAATATTTAGGTTTATGGTGGATTTGAAGGTGTTGAGATCTCCACTCTCCAACATGGAAAAAGGACAAAACTTTACTCACCTGTACATCATCATCTCTGTAACTCATGGTGTAAATATGAAGATAATCAGAGAACATCAACATTTTACTCTAAATTCTAAGTAATACTAATATAAAATACTAAGTGGTACCCCTTTGTGTTTTTTGGGGTAAAATTATCGACCTCTTTTGATCTTTGTTATATTTGTAACATAAGTTACTGAGATCAGGATGTAGACAGCGGTGCTGTTTTATGTTTCTGTCTTGTTCCAAAACTAAAATCTGAGCATCATATTTCTGATTTATACGGTCACCAAATATTCAGGTTTATGGTGGATCTGAAGGTGTTCACTTTCCAACATGAAAAAACTTTACTCACCTGTACATCATCATCTCTGTAACTCATGGTGTAAATATGAAGATAATCAGAGAACGTCAACATTTTACCAAAAAATAAAAAAATAGTAAGTGGTACCCCCCTTTGTGTTTTTTGGGGTAAAATTATCGACCTTTTCTGATCTTCCCAATAATCACACCCCTTATTATTGAGATCAAGCTGTCGACACTGGTGCAGTTTTTATATTTAAAATCAGAATCTGAAGCTGAAATCTGGGCTTCACATTTCCACTCTATTATATTCATCAAATTTTCATATTTAAGACACATTTTCTTTTAAATTCTCGAGACTTTGAAGTGGAAAAAATGGAACTTATATCCTTACTTTCTTTATAAAGAATAAAGAAAAAAGCAAACAAACACACCCACACACACACATTTACTGTAACTTACAGTGCTAATGAATATCGTCTCTTTCTCATCAAGTGTGACAGGACCACCAGTATAAAACACACATGTAGAATTGACTTGAAATGACAAACAGAAAAGAGATGAAGAGCAAATTATAACAGAAGAAGGCAGCAGTGTTGTAAACATTATGGGTACAGGGGCGTCACCCTCCATCAAATACTCCTAATACAGGAAAATGATGAACATATGAAGCAATAAATGATCTTAATTTACTAAGAAATACACTTACATGTTGTGTAAAACAATCATTGTTAAATAACTTGATAACAACCAGGCACAATTTACATTTACAGCATTTAGCAGAAGCTTTTATTCAAAACAACTTACAACTGAACACAAGTCAAGACATTTTGGAGTTAAGGGCCTTGCTCAAGGGCCCAACAGTGGCAGCTTAGCAGTGGTGGTGCTTGAACCAGCGACTTTCAGATATCCGCTGAGCCACCACTGCCCCTACAACAATGCCAAGCTATGACTGTGAGGTGTACAGCACAGTAATATGATTTTGGACTCTGGTGCCGTGAAAACACGTTCCGATGAACACATTTTATTTTGTGTATATAATAGAAACAACAATTTAGTTTCCAGTAAAGGAAAAACTTAAGGCTAGAGCAAACAATGACATTCTTAATAACTGTGTCCTGTTGTATATTGGGCAATGCCAGTTCCTGTTTCAATGTTGGGTCCATGGAAAAATAAACAAGCTTTTGCACAGAGTTCTGAACTTAATTAAATCCTAAAGCTTTGAGATAGACTTAAATCATAATGTTTACTGTGAGCCAGAGCAAGTCACTTAACCTCAGTGCCAGATTAGAAGTAAATCCTTACAGTCCAGTTCCAAAATCAGGTGTAAGAACTTTCCAGGGACCAGCATAGGCGCTCAGGTGGCACAGTGGGATAATCCGCTAGCTCACCAGCGCCGAGATTCTGAAACCCCTGGTTCGAGTCTCGGCTCTGCTATCGGTCGGCTGGACGCCCTCTAGCAGGCATAAATGGTTAATGCAGCAGGAATAATTGGCTTCCAGTCTGGGAAAGATCAGACTAATGGGTGTGGTTATCATCGTTGTGTAAGGACCCTGGTCGCCCAGGGTGCCTGTACAGAAAGTGGAGGAGTGCAGAGATCGGGGCGTGGCTCTCCATGCATGAAGCTGACACCACGCTTGGTAGGACTGTGGAGGGAGTGTGTATCAGGCTCCTCCTTGGATGCAGTCAGAATTCCCAGTAGCGGATTGGCTACACTGAATTAGGAGAAAGAGAGGGTAAAATGCATTTAAAAAGGAGGGACCAGCGTCAAACTGATGTTCAGGTGTCCACATACTATTGTTAGACTAATTACAGGAACAGATCGATGTAGTAAAAAATAGATTCCATGAGCAGTGAAGCACATGGATCAGTGGTTTAACTGAACTGACTGAATTTACTGTGTCAAAGTGCCAGACACTTATGAAAACACTTGACTCATGAGACTCGTTTCTCACCCTGAAATGAACTTGGTAATGAGTGTGTGGTTACACCGTAGCCTGGTGGTTTCATGAACATGTCATACTGGAGTAATGGTTCTTCTTTTAGATCCTCTGAAGACCGTCTGGATCTGAATCGTTAGTGTATGTCGATCTGCATGTTCGTATTGTTCCACTCTCTTCTTCCACACCCTGTTAAAGGGCTACAGAGTTACAGGACAAGAAACACTGGAGTCTGTTTGTAAGGAAGTCGTCACAGCTTGACGGACACAACGCAGGCTCCAGCTCGGCCCAAACACAACGGCGCCACCTATAAAGAACATTCACACAAAACAAAATAAATTACAGATCAAATATATAGATTTATAGATCAGCCCTGCAGCTTTTTAATGCTCATATTTGTAGCTCTTAACCTCCTGGACAAATTGTCAATGAATGTTTATATAACATAAAGCCTCCACAAGGGGGGTGCTTTTGTAAAAGTTCAGGTACCTGTTAAAATTACGTTTATTTGATCATTGTTTTTTTTTTCTCTGTGACCCTTTTTTAGCTTGCGACCCACCCAAAGAACTACAAGTATTTGACTTCAACTTTGTTCTGTCAGACAGACCTGAGTCCACTCGTTGGTTTGGGGGTCGTAGGCCTCTACTGTGTTCAGGTAGACCTGGCCGTCGTATCCACCCACGGCGTACAGACGGTCTCCGAGTAAACACACACCCACCGCGTCCCTGCTCACACTCACGGGAGCCACGGCCGTCCACGTGTCTGTCTTCGGGTCGTACCTGGAGAAACAGAGGAAGGTTTTTATATAAACCGCTTTTATTTACATGAACAGCTTTGTTACTTGGCAGACACTTTTATCTAAAGTGACTTACAATTAATACAGGGAACAATTCAATTCAAAAGGGCCTTGCTCAAGGGCCCAACAGTGGCGTGGCTTAAACCCTTGAGCTTTAATAAATAATCCAGAACCTTTTCAGATGAGCCCCCAATGACCACTAGTTTAGAGTTTATATTAGCATTTAGCAATAACTCATCATGAAAAAAATTATGATAAGCATTAATGATAAACCAATAAACCTAAAGCCATTAAATCATAATCTCTCGATTAATGAGAATTAATAAGTCAGGGGTGACCAAACTGACTACCTAAATGTATTTTAGAAATAAAATGAAATCTGCAGAAGCTATTTGTAGCTATTTTTTGACGTTTGCTAAAGCCGAAATGCTAAGATTGGCACCAGATGTCACATAGATAATTCTCATACAGGTACATCACTGTTTCAAGTTTTCTTCATTGACAGAATGCTTGACCTTTGACCCATTACCTCTCAACGCAGTCGGAGAGTCGTGAGGCGAGGCTGGAGGCGGGGGCATCGTGGCCACCGATGGCGTACAGATAGTCGTTCCAGGTGGCTACGCCGACTCCACCTCTGCGCTTAGCCATGGGCGCGCAGGCGCTCCATTTGTTAGTGTGAGGATCGAAACATTCGACCGACTTCAAACAGGAACTGCCGTCTCGTCCTCCCACAGCAAACAGCCTACAGAGAGAGAGTCTTTAATCTTTATGGTTACGATCGGTGCTGCTCAACCTGCAGCTCATCTTTTATACTATAACTTTATTATTCTGGAACAAATAAAGCCTCTGTGCAGCTGGGAGCTGGAAATAAAAAGGTTGAGGACCAGTAATATACAGCTCCCTTCACAACTCGCCTGAAAATACATGAATAACAAGCTGTTTAAAGATTTTTTTATCGTTTAATCTTTTAAACTTTCCTCTAAAATATTAGCAAAACATCCCTTTATTACAAGTGCAATAAATGAAAATAAATTAATAAATAAATGGCCTGCAAGTGCTGTTACTTTGGTCACACTGAGGGCAGAGTTATGAATAGACTTGTGAAAGGACTGTGGATTGACAACATCACCATGTGAATTGTATTAAAGCTGACATATCAGTGGAGCCAACCATCACAAAGCGATGACAACATAGTGACGTGATGTGGCACGATCATAAAAAAAACATTTTTACTTCAATCTGTGTCACAATTGTTGGAACCCCTAAAAATTCCCATTAATCATTTACATTCACCTGAATGTTTATTTATTTATTAGGGTTTTACCGTCATGTTTTACACTCTTTGGTTACATTCATGACAGGAACGGTAGTTACTGGTTACACTGGACAATTTTGTATCTCCAGTTTACCTCACTGCATGTTTTTTGGACTCTGGGAGGAAACCAGAGTGTCTGGAGGAAACCCACACAGACACGAAGAGAACATGCAAACTCCACACAAATACGGACCCAGACCGCCCCACCTGGTATCGAACGCAGGACCTTCTTGCTGTGAGGCAACAGTGCTACCCACCGAGCCACAGTGCCGCCCACCTGAGTGTTTAAAAACACTGTATTGGTCAGCCAAGACTGAGACCCTGTTTCACTGTAAAAATATAGTTACATTTTCGGCATTTAGCAGACGCTTTTATCCAAAGCGATCTACAGTATATAGTCTAAGCAATTCAGGGTTAAGGGCCTTGCTCAAGGGCCCAACAGTGGCAACCTAGCAGTGGTAGGGTTTGAACCAGCAACCTTCTGCTTACTAGTCCAGTACCTTAACCACTAGGCTACAACTGCCTGTATATAAGGTGTAAAGGTTCATGCAGTGCGAATACTGACTTCCCGTTAAGGACCGCGACTCCCACGGTGCTGCGGGGCGTCGCCATGGAAGCGACAAAGCTCCACTGTCGAGCCTGAGGATCCCATCGCTCCACTGTGCTCAGATAACTCCAGCCGTCGTGTCCTCCTACTGCATACATGGGTCCCTCTAATACCGCTACACCTACACACAAACACACGCAGACGTTATTTACTACTACAAATACTAAAGTGCACTGATTGTTCAAGCTGCAGTTTGATCCTGGGTTGCCAAGAGTTCCGTGTGAGCCGGAACTTCTCTTATTTTAGGTATTTTAGGTCCCATCTTTTTTGATCTATTCAGCTAAAATCCAAACGTTAAAACAGAAGCGGTTTTGCAGCCTTTAAAATCACCACTAGAGGGCGCCAAGATGTAGATTATTGGATATTAAACCAGAGTTCACATCGTCTGTGTTAGAGAAGGACGGACGGACAGACAGGCAAACAGATTGACTGACAAATAGGTCGGTAGGTAGGTAGGTGGATGGATGGATAGATGGATGAATAGATAGATTTTGTACACTTCTGCAACACCCCTAGAGTGAAAGGTCAGGACGGTGGCGCTGAGGTCTTACCAAGTCCGTGGCGGTGTGTAGCCATGGGAGGCATGACGCTCCAGCTGTTACTGCGCGGGTTGTAACACTCCACGGTGTTGAGGGTCTTGAGTCCGTCACGGCCGCCCACCACGTAGAGCCGCTGATCGATGACGGCTACGCCGAACTGCAACCGCCGGCCGCTCAGCACACCCACCTGCCGCCATGCATCCCTCCTGACACAGTACTGCTCCATACTGGTGGCTCCTGGGGGAAAAGTAAACGAATACCAGTGTTCCACTATATATGACAGTAGACTATTTATACTGGTAATGTCGAGACAAATTGAGCGATTCTGTTTATATTCACTTACATTTTATCTATTACACTGTTTCACAGGGGTTTAAAAAATTAAAAATTTATAAACAAAATCAGACAAAAGCATGTTGACCTTTACAAATTCTGCTACAAAGGCTACAAAAATATACTATTTGGCCAAAAGTATGTGGACACCTGATTTTGTCCATGTTGGACATCCCCTTCCAAAAACATGGGAATTAATATCAAGTTGGCACCCATTTTTTAAAACGCATTTTTCCCCTTTTTCTCCCAATTTAGCGAAGCCAATCCGCCACCGAGGACCCCGATAGCACCCAGGAGGGTGTATATTTGCCTGTGTGTGCTCAGTCCACCAATCCCTTCTTATTCTCCCATACTTTGGTGGATTTGCGTGTGAGGTCAGCTTCGCGTACAGAACGCCACACCCCGATCTCTGCGCTCCTCCACTATCTGTACAGGTGCCCTGGGCAACCAAGGTCCTTACACAGCGTTGATAACCCCACCCTTATTAGTCCAGTCTTTCCCACCCAGCAGAATGGAGGCCAATTTTTTCTACTACAGGCAATTAGCCAATTGTGCCTGCTAGGGGGCGCCCAGCCGACAGGTAGCAGAGCAGAGCTGAGATTCAAACCCTGAAGCTCAGAATCTCAGAGCTGGTGTGCTAGCAGACCCCCCCACCCCCAGGGTCAGATGTCCAGTCAATGTCCCATTTCATCCCACCAGTCACAGGTCATCATTGGGGTTGGGTTCAGGGCTCCATGCACGTTACTGGAGTTTCTATACACCAAACTTCTCAAACTATGTCTTTCCAGACCCTGAAATGTCCTAACAGCGTACCTTTTCCCCTGTTAGCAATGGGTGTGGCTAAAACACCCAACTCGATCATTAAAATGGGTGTCCACATACTTTGGCCACACTGTCTGCATTTGCAACACACCTCCTTTATTACCTTTGGTGGCGTCCATGCCCCCAACGGCAAAAAGCGTCCCTACTGTGGCTTTGCGGGGTCGAGTCCTGGGGCTCTGCAGCAGGGATCGGCGCTCGGGCAGCAGGTGGTACTTCATGGCCTCCATCACTAACCGCTGGCACTCCACGCTGTCCCTTAGCAAGGGGTTAGCCTCCATGTCTGCTAAAAACTACAGAAACAACAAGCTACATTACCCACAAGGTAAAGTTAGGTCTAGTTAGCACATGTTAATGTAACATGTAATGTGAAGGGTCTGTCTGAAAACCTACTGATCTCTCTACATAGACGCATTTTACATCATCCTACCCTCCCGAGAAGAGGGCGTGTCTAAATTCTTAGATTCCTTAAAATGCTCCTACTGAGGTGCCTTATTTTGAAGCGATAATCTGACTGAATAACGAGGGAGCATACGATGCTTCCTCAGCGCTGAAGGCAATCCCAGCATTCAGTGCGGCACAACTTTTCTCAAAAAATGACAAATATGCTGGACAAATGTGGAGCAACCAACGGAGTTCTTTTTAAATGTATATATTTGATATGATTTTTGTGTATGTGTCTGTGTATTTATTTGCAAATTCAGGCTCATCAGGGACAGTTTAACCGTTCGGTACACAACGGAAGACGTTAGCTAGTGTTAGAGTTTTTAGGATAAAATGTACCCCATTCTGTACCTCGTTCTGTGTGTCCTTAGAGACGCACTCATTGCCCGAAGGCCATACTGTGTGCATCACATTCTGCACGTACACAGAAAACATAAGCATAAGAAAGCAGAAGATGGAACTGCACAAACAAGAGATGAAAGCTGATTAGGCTCAAGTAGGGTGACGACCCCCCTTTCTGAGGTCAGCAATCGGCCTGGGTGTTAAACAACAATCTAAACAAAGCATGCAAAATAGGAAGTGTATGCAAAGCTAAGCCTTGGTTAGAGTAAACTAGTTTGAACTGGTTCTGCAGAACCTAAAGAGACGAAGATTTTAAGTTGGGGCTCTCTGCTATAAAAAGGAAATTCAGCATGGAGGAGAGAGAGTTCCTCTTGATCTGGTGGCATACACAGGCTGAGAGAAACTTGCAGGCGAGCGCTCAACTGCAGAGCTCAGAGATTTCCTTTCTTCTTTTCTAAATAAACAATTATATTTTAGTAGCTCATTTTGAGGTTCCTGGTCCTCATTCAATAAAAGATTCCTAACACTAGCATGCTAGCGGGTTGTGCTGCCTCAGCCCGTTGGTTTGAACAGTAAGCTAAAACTATGGTGACGTAATTACGGTAATCTCTGTCTAAGTAGTGCGTCTAATAATCTGCCTCATGAGTCTGACATGTTATTAGAATCCTCTTTACTGAGGCAGCTGCCCAGGTAGGCAGTAGGCAGCAAGGCAGCTCACTAGAATTTTGAACAGACCCATAGTGGGTGGTTAAGCCCCAGTGATGACAGAAAATGAACAGACAGACTGGTTCCACATTAGCAAGTCTGCATTCTGTCACCGTTTCTGTTCTACCAGTAAACTGAACATAGAATGAGAGAAGCAGGACTGGAGGAAAATGATCAAGCAATCAAAATTGGTGCAAAGGAAGGAAAAAAGGGGGGCAGATACTTTTGTCACAGCACTGTATTGTTCCACCGCATTCATGCTTGTGCTTCATATATATTTATTGCCGTGTATCTGTACCGGTTATAGAATCTGTCAGCTGAGGCAGCAGTAGGAGACGCACAGATTTCATAACCCAGCTTATACTTTCATTAGGCTACGCTGTCTGAATCTGCTCGCCCTCCATCCATCTCTCCTTTCATTTCCATCTGCTCCTTCATTCATCACCACCATGGCCCGCTCCCGCCTTCACCCCTCCCTCCTTTCCATCCTGTTAAAAAGCCAACACAAACCACTTCAGCATAAAGTCACAGCAGCGACTTGGTGACAGCAGTGAAGGGATGTGTCTAATATTTTATCATTTATCTCCGTGCTCGTGGAAGAGGTGAGGAGATGGAACAGGCTAGCGGCTGGATGAAAGAAGCCATGATTTCCATTTAGATTGAACAGAACGGACACGCCTGAATCAATCCCTCACGCAAGACTTATTAGAATATTCTTTCAGATGTTTTTTCCTTCATTATCAGATTCAGTAGTGACGGTGAGGACAGCTTAATTCTTCTGATGTACTGAAGGTTTAATTTATTTATTTATTATGATTTTAATGTCATGTTTTACACACTTTTGGTTACATTCATGACAGGACAGGACAGGTAATTACTTTAAGTTTAATGTCAAAGCACCAGCACCGAGTTTCTGAACTCCTCGGTTCGAAACTCGGTGTTGCCTCCGGTGGCAATGCCTGCAGCAGATACTAATTGCCCACCATATCTGCAGGGTGGGGGCTGTATAAGGACCCTGATTGGCGGAAGAGACGCCTGTGCAGAAAGCAGGGGTGAGAAGAGGAGGGCTGTACACGTGTCAGAAGAGGCGTGTACAGCGACATGCTCTCCTCAGATGCAATCGGGTATCCCTCAGCAGCGGAAGACAAAATTGGGTGTGCTAAATCGGAAGGAAAATGGGGAGAACATGCAAACTCCACACAGAAAGTACCCAGACTGCTCCACTTGGGAATCGAATCCAGGACGTTCTTGCTGTAAGGCGACAGTGCTACCCACCGGGTCACATGATTTGCTACCCGTGTCATCTGATGTAATCAGAAGTAAAAAAACTACTATATAGCCAAACTTATGTTGACTTCCCTATCTATTGCGTTCAAGTGTTTCAGCCACACCCTTCACATTTAAATATAGGTGTTTAAAATCAACTTTGTAGCAACAGTTTGGGAACGGCCTCTGTGGACCAAGAAAATCCATGAAGACATGGTTTGATGAGCTTAACCTTTCAGCATGAGGAAAGTCCAGTGAGCTACGCAGAGCCCTGACTTCAACCCCAACAACCAATTTTGTGATGAACTGACACGTTGACTGTGAGCCAGGCCTTTTTGTCCAGTATCAGAGTTCCAGACCTTTCAAATGCTCTTTTGACTAAATTGGCATAGATTAACAAAACCTCAATGATCTTATAAAAAGCTTTCAGAGAAGAGTGGAGGCTGTTTTAGTAGCAAGGGGAAAATTCTGTATAAATGCCCCTGGTTTTGAAATAGGAAGTCCAACAAACTTTGGTTCCAGTGCCCTTCTACTATCAGCCATCTGTGATCTGTGTGTATCTGTGGATCTGACTGGTAGCAGGTTTTCAGGCCCAGTAGTAAATAATGTATAGTAATTGTTTGCTCCTGTAGAGCTTTTCTACTTTTAGTGCCGGTAGTTTATACACAGCGGGCAGTTCAGTGAAAGGTAGAGTTCTGTAAACAAAAAAACGTTTTTATAGCTTTTACAGCACAGAACGTCTCAAAGCAGCTTTACACACTTCAGTGCCTGAACCACCGGTGAACACACACAAACAGCAAGAGTGGCAAAAAATAACTGCCCAGAACAAAACCTGAGTGTTAAGTGAGTAAGGGAGTGAGTGAGTGACATCTATGAATGGATGGATGGGTGGATGGATGGATGGGTGGATGGGTGGATGGGTGGGCAGGTGAATGGATGGATGGATGGGTGGCTTAATGGATGGATGGATGGCTTAATGGATGGATGGATGGATGGATGCGTGGCTTAATGGATGGATGGATGGATGGATGGGTGGCTTAATGGATGGATGGATGGGTGGCTTAATGGATGGATGGGTGGCTTAATGGATGGATGGATGGCTTAATGGATGGATGGATGGATGGATGGGTGGCTTAATGGATGGATGGATGGATGGATGGGTGGCTTAATGGATGGATGGGTGGCTTAATGGATGGATGGGTGGCTTAATGGATGGATGGATGGCTTAATGGATGGATGGATGGATGGCTTAATGGATGGATGGATGGCTTAATGGATGGATGGATGGATGGATGGGTGGCTTGATGGATGGATGGATGGATGGATGGATGTGTGGGCAGGTGAATGATGGGTAGATGGATGGATGGATGGATGGATGGATGGATGGGTGGATTTGGTGGATGGATAATTGGATGGATGGATAAATAGATGGATGGATAGATAATTAGGTGGATGGATGGATGGACAGATAAATAGATGGATGGATAGATAATTAGGTGGATGGATGGATGGACAGATAAATAGATGGATGGATAGATAATTAGGTGGATGGATGGATGATTTGATATTAAATGGATGGACGGGTGGATGGATAAACAAATGGATGGATAGATAATTGAAATGAGAGAGTTGTAATAAAAGATAAAGGATGAAAGATGGATACATGAAGGGATGAATGAATATGATTGGTAGTTGCATTGGTCGACAGACTGGTCTGTGACTTATAATTAGTAAATGAATAAATGAAGAGCGATATGTAAAAGAACTGATGACAGCTGACAGTCAGTCTGACCTGTGGTTTGATCAGCGGTAGACGGATATGTTCCAGCAGCGAGGAGAGCTGTGATTGCCGGTTGACGGGGTCATAGCGCACCCAGCTTAATAGAGCCGACACCACCGTCTCTTCATCAGGAACGTTCATGTCATCCGAAACCAAAAGCTTCTCCACTTCACACGCTGGGAGCAACAGGAACTCCTGGTTCTTCATCACACCCAGAAAATGCTCCTGAGGAACCAAATCAACAAGAAAGACAGATCGGTTATGTGAGGTGTGTCAGATTAAATAAAGACACGGTTGATCTCAGTATGGATTCTGTCCTGATTCACTGACCACCTGCTTCATTCTTTAAAAAACATATTTTATTATGAACAGCATCTATGGATGATGGGGATCAAGCAAAACTGAATCCTTAAATTTCGCTTTGGATAAAAGTGTCTGCTTAATGCCGAAAATGTAAATGGGTGAGAAAGGGGGTGAATAGAAGCGGCTAGCGATGTGGTGCACGATGGTCAGAGATAGTGCAAGCGACAGCAGAGTTACAATCTGGAATTGGAGAGGACTAGACTGAGAGACAAACAGGGAATTCAAAGCACAAGCTGTCAGTTTAATCCCTGATGATGCCAGAACTACAGTACCATGATGATTTAGAATGAAACTGAGGTGTTAATTATCTATCAGAAATAAAGATGATACGAGTAGAAAATAATTTAAGAGGAAATGACAGTGACATTTTAAGACAGTAATAAAAGAAGGTACAGAGGAAATGTAAGTGTGTTCCTCATCCGGTCTCCATGACAACCACCGTCTGGTAACTGCAGACTTGGTTATAGGATGAATTTTGTGATGGAGCTTCTCTTGGGAGCGGGACGACTGGAGATGAGAGAGCCTGGAGTTTCTCAAGGGGAGCCAATTAAAACCATCACACACACACACACACACCCACACACACACACACACACATGCTAACACACAAGCCCAAACTTGTTTGTCTGTGTGTCTGTGTGCACACTTGCGTGTGTGTGTGTGTGTCTGTGTGTGTACTTGTGTGTGTACACGTGTTTGTGTGTGTGTCCGTGTGTGTACTTGTGTGTGTACACTCGTCTGCGTCTGTGTGTGTACACTTGTGTGTGTGTGTGTATGTGGCTGTGTACACTCGTCTGTGTCTGTACACGAGTGTGTACACTTGTGTGTGTACACATGTCTGTGTGTCTGTGTGTACACTTGTCTGTCTATGTACACTAGTCTGTGTGTGTACACTTGACTGTGTGTGTACACTTATCTGTGTGTGTGTCTGTGTGTACACTTGTCTGTGTGTGTGTGTGTACACTTATCTGTGTGTGTATACTTGCCTGTGTGTGTGTGTGTACACTTGTGTGTGGCTGTGTGTGTACACGTGTGTGTGGCTGTGTGTGTACACGGGTGTGTGTCTGTGTGTTTGTGTGTGTGTGTATGTATGTGTGTACACTTGTGTGTGTGTGTGTGTGTGTGTGTGCGCGTGTTCATACCATGGTGTAGTTGTGAGCCACTTTGTGCAGGTCCTGGCAGCCCTGAGCGTCGGCGAATGAGCGGATACCCAGGCAGTTGGAAGGGTGCAGCTGCTTCATCAGGTAACTACAGCAGGCCTGAACCACGGCCGAGAGCTGCAGCAAACACGCGGCCGACAGCAGAGCCTCGATCGTGTCCTCCCTCAACTCCATCCTTCCTGCACACACACAAACATCACTGCTGACATCACTGTCTAATCAGAGAATTAAATCATTTGTGTAATTTTATATTGAACCTGATCAGGGACGCAGTGGGTCCGGCTTTTCTGAAATCACAGGGTACAATCCAGTTTCCCCCCTTACAGGATGCCAATCCAACACCACCCACCCTCCCCCAAACTTGACTTGATGGAACCAAGCCATCATTCACAGTTTGGTACAAAGATCACTCACCAGTGTATGCGTACTGTACCAGGACCCACAATGCATCTGGGTCGACTCCCTCCATTTTCACCTCCTCTTGCTTGGCCTCGCGGACATCGCTGGTGAACATGGCTGCGAAGTAATCCGACACGGAGGACAAGACCAGCCTGAAAAAGAGCAAGACAGACTAATACGTCATATGAGCAAATGTATGTGAACCCCCCTTCTAATTCTTTAGTCCAAGTGTATCAGCCACACCCACTGATAACAGGTGTATAAAATCAGTTATGTCACCAACTTCATAGACCTCGCTTAGTGCACAGGGACACAGTCATGCTGGAAAACGAAAGTACCTTCATCAAACTGGTTGGACAAGATTGGTGTGACTGGACAGAGCCCTGACCTCAGTCTTTTTATGATGTTTGTGTGTGTGTGCAGGAAGGTTGGAGTTGAGGGAGGACACGATCGAGGCTCTGCTGTCGGCCGTGTGTTTGCTGCAGCTCTCGGCCGTGGTTCAGGCCTGCTGTAGTTACCTGATGAAGCAGTTTCACCTGTAATTTCCCTTCAGGGATTAATAAAGTCTCTTCTGATCTCTTCCCGAGATCCTGGGTTTAATCCTCACTTCCATTTACTGTCTGTTAGGACTTTTAAATGCTCAGTGTGAGTCAAAGAGAGTTTCCTCCAGGTTCTTTGGTGTCCTCCCACCTTTTAAAAAGTGTGAAATGGCTGCACTTGTATGTGTTATTGTTCCTGCAGTGGAGTCCCTGAAGTGCTTCCATCTCACACCTAGTGTCTGTGGATGCCACCGAGTCCAGTGCAAACCTGACCATTTACATTTTACATTTTTACCATTTAGCAGACGCTTTTATCCAAAGCGACATACAGTTGTGACAGTATACAATCTGAGCAATTGAGGGTGTGGTGGAAATACCCTTGTTTGTTTGTTTGTTTACTTCTTAACGCCATGTCAGCTGCATGTATGTAATGTATGTAATGTAAATGTAAATAATCGCTAACTAATAGATTGTGTAAACATCAAGGTGTTGGGTTAAGAGTGTTTGTGTGACTATGAGACTCTGTGAATGCGATAACACAGGAAAAAATAAACATCCTTATATACTCTTGTTGGTGACCTTTTAGATCAGTGGAAGATTCCAACGTTAACTGATATTTCTTAGCTAGAACAGGAACTGGTCTAAATCAGCTAGAACTGGGTTTTGGACGTCATACAATGCAATAGACACACCACATACACCATGTACACATCCAGTAACATTCTATTGTAGCAGCATTCTTGGAATATTGGAATATGACTACTGGCAATCATGCCCTAGACATATCTACATTTTCTAACTAGTAATTGATTATGTATTAATACTTAGTGTAAATTAACATTTGTCTCTCACAAAGGGGTTAGGGGCCTCACTTAGTGTTAGTGCAACCTGGCAGTGGTGGGTCTTGAACCGGCAACCAACTGATTACTAATCCAGTACCTACAGCTGCCCAAAGAACCTCACATGAACAAAGGAAAAACGTTTTCATTTTCATTTTCGACAGTAAGCAGATAAGTAAGCTTTTTATCCAATGCAACTTACAGTACTGTGACTATACTGTCTGAGCAATGGAGGGTTAAGAGCTTTGCTGAAGGGCCCAACAGTGACAACATAGCAGTGGTCAGTCTTGAACCGACAACCTTCTGATTACTAGTCCAGTGCCCAAAGAACCTCATGAAAACACAGGAAATATGTTTACATTTTCATGTTTAACATTTCGCAGACGCCTTTAATTCAAAGCAACATACAGGACTGTGACAGTATACTGTCTGAGCAATGGAGGGTTAAGGGCCTTGCTGCCAGGTTGCAGTGGTGGGGCTTGAACCAGCAACCTTTTTAATGACTAGTCCAGTACCTTAACCAATAGGCTACAGCTACCCTGGATAAAGCAGTAAGTAAAAATAATGGATGATGCCAACTGGATTGAGCTGAAAACTGCAGCCCTAATAAGGTGTTAATGAGAAGCACTCAAAGAAGATGAGGAGAATGTGAGCCAGAGCGAGTTCCTCAGAGATCTGACCTGAACCACATTCACTTACATCCACTCCGCCACTGAAGCGCCTCTGAATCAAGAGGAAAATAGAGCAGAGACGGAGCTGCTGAGGAAAGAAGAGAGACGGATGGATGCACTGATGAATGGGGACAGACAGAGGCAGACAGGTGGAGGTCTGATGAGAGAAAAATCTTGCAGTGTGAAGTGGAAGAAACGGCAGAAACCCTGAAAGAGATAAATGTGACCTAATGAGAGGAGGACATTAGCATGCATCCCCGTGTTTGTGCTTCAGTATTAATTAACATCATCAAATCTCGTCATTTTCAGGTAGCACTCCAATTAAACTGTTTAAACGAGGGAATTAAAGAGAAAAAAGAGACAGAATGAAGAAACGATGATGCAGGAGAAACTGTAGAGCTGCTGAAATGCCTCGTCATTCTTAAAGGTAAACTCAACAAAGCACAAGCCGCTCAGTGTGAGTGTGAGTGTATGTGTGTGTGTGTGTGTGTGTGTGTGTGTGTGAGTGTGTGTGTGTGTGTGAGTTCTCACACTCATTTTTTGACGGTATAACAAATTTATTACACACAGCTGATTTATTATTATTCAGCTTCAGTGTCATTTCATTGTAACAGTGATTGATTAAGTAGGTGACACAGTGATGCACCTAACAGTGAGTGCAGCAAAGCAACACAGATCCTGGGGACCTGGGTTTGAGCCACTGGGTTCTCTGGTCACTCTTTTTAAAGAGTTTTACATGTTCTCCCCGTGCCCCAACAGACTGAGTGCAGCAAAGCAACACAGATCCTGGGGACTGGGGTTCGAGCTATTGCGTTCTCTGATCACTCTTTTTGACGATTTTCACATGTTCTCCTCGTGTCCTTGAACCCAGGTCCCCTAAACTGGAACTGTCAGGTACACAGACCACAGTCCGCTAAACTGGAACTGACAGGTACACAGACCACAGTCCGCTAAACTGGAACTGACAGGTACACAGACCACAGTCCGCTAAACTGGAACTGACAGGTACACAGACCACAGTCCGCTAAACTGGAACTGAGAGGTACACAGACCACAGTCCGCTAAACTGGAACTGACAGGTACACAGACCACATCTCCTTCACTGGAACTGACAGGTACACAGACGACACTCCTCTAAACTGGAACTGACAGGTACACAGACCACAGTCCGCTAAACTGGAACTGACAGGTACACAGACCACTCTTCCCTCACTGGACCTGGCTGGTAGGTTCCCCTAACTCTTTTTGGGTTTACCCAAACCTACAACCTCAAAGATTTATTTACAGTTTACTACACCAAAATTTCTAACAGTGAAGACCCCCCCCCCCCCCCACACACACACACACACAATCTCTTAATATTGTATGTGAGTGCATGTGTTCTGACCCCCCTAAAAATGCTTTTATTTCATGTCAGCAGAACATGCTGCTTATAAAGGAATGAAGGTGTGTTTGTTTATGTTTGTGTATGTGTTTTACCTGTGTGCAGGTATTTTGCGATCACCCACCACCAACACCACGTCACACAGCTTGCGCGTCCTGAGGTAGGTCTCCATGCGCTGGAAGGTGTGTTCTGCGTGACTGTGCGACTGGAACAGTTCATCAGGCACACAAGGCTCCATGGACACGCATGAGGACAAAGTCACGCTGCTGTTCGATGCCCTACAACACACACACACACACACACACACACGGTTAAAGAAACTTGCACAGCCGTACACAAGCCCAGCGGCCATACAAGAACTAGATCAGCCCAGATGAAGGGATGTAGCTCAGAGGTACATCACATGCTTTGCATATGTAAGATCCAATCCCCTGAGGTTTAGTCCCCTGTGTCTTCAGGTAGTTGTTTCAGACCTAAACACAAGCTTGTTTTAAACTTCCAGCCTCTGACTCTCTGAGCAAAGTTACAAGAGTTTGCTGAACTTTGGCACAGTCCTTTTTAATCTGCTTACTTGACATGGTGAAGCTAGTTACTAGCTATCTTAACCAGTCTGATTATAAGGCATACATGCATGACGTAGTGACATGTCGAGAAGTTTAAGATACTATCAAAGCATAGCATATAAACATAACAAATCATTGTTACAGAGTTATGGCTCCTTCATCTACATTACACTAGTTTTCTGTTCCCAGCTAACCATTTTACCACACAGATGCACAAAGCACCCATTGGCCTACTAACCCTTTCACTACTCATATTAAATGGGTCCGTCAGATGCACGAGCAGTATAGAACAGTATCCTAGGCCTGCCAGACTGACCTAGTAGCCACACCAGAATGTAGTTTTGAATCCATGAACTACATAAGTCGTATATGATCCCTAAGCCTCATCCAACCCTTAACAACACAAGCAGGCTGGTGACCTTTAAAGTCGTACCCACCCTCTAAACACCACAATCTACCGAGGCCTCTAAACGTCAATACCCAAGCTGTATAAAGTACCCCCAGCTTGCCCACCAAACCATTTTTAATTTACATTTTTGGCATTTAGCAGACACTCTTATCTAAAGTGACTTACAGTTGTGACAATATACAATCTAAGCAATTCAGGGTTAAGGGCCCAACAGTAGCAACCTTGCAGTGGTGGGCCTTAAACAGGCAACCTTCTGATTACTAGTCCAGTGCCTTGACCACTAGGCTACAGGTGTTTCGAATTGCCTAGGCCCTCAAGTGTTAATCTAACTTCGCTTGCTTATATGATTGTGTAGCTAGTTAATTCATAGTTCACACATAGCAGCCACCCTGATGACTGGCACTAATTCACCTGAATTAAAACGGATATAAAATGTAACTGATAGTCTGCAACTAGTATCTTTGATTGCAATAAATAAACATAATTTTTTGTATATATAACCTGCCATTCTTTTAGCATGAGCTTTAGCACGTCCACGCTAATGGCAGGCTAAATACAATGGCTGGTAATTAGCACTGATGGAGACCTGACCATGGAATACACAAAGCAATTACTTCCTCCCAGATGGCTCATTACTCGCCCTCTTTCCTTCACCCCAACTTCCTGTTTGTGTCTCGCTAACATCTATTCACCTTTCACTGTTTTTACTTCTTACTCATCTTACTTCCTGTCAAAGAAGTACCAGCCATGATGGGCTTCATAAATTCCATCATTATTATTACTCCCCTCTCTGCTCTTAACTTCAAATGGCCTCCAGACATCAGAAAAGCTTTTAGAAAATGAGTCTCGCTCACAGCAATAATTAATCTCGGGCCTCAAGCTGCTGATTCATTATACAGCCCATACTAAACTGGATCACTGAGTGTCTGATTGGGCAACATTAGCAGCAACCTGGAAATTTAAAGGATGGGAACAACGACAATTAAAAACCTGAAAACTGTATAATGTATAATAAAATAACTTTGTTAAATCAGAATGAATGTTTATATTACCGTAAAGTGTTTTACCACTCTTCTATTAAATACAGTGTTTGATGTACTAATATATTTCTTATTTTTTGTACACTACCAATTTTAATTAGCTTTGAAATGTCTATGGTCAGAAATAATTCACTTTTTTCTACCAAGACAACAACCTCAAACATAAAGCCAAAAATAAATTAAGATCGGCATTGTGTTATCAGTTTAAAATGTGATTCTCTAATGGCATTGTTTTTGTGAATAATTGTAAAAATACGTTATATATTTCTTCACAAATTTGTCATTTTCAGTTACTTGAAATTTTTAGTACAATCTTGTGGTTTTTGTGGCAAGATGGAGAGTGACAACACTGAGTACAGGTCCTCCACAGGTCACCCCAAAGTTCAATTCGTGGCTCTGGGCTTGCTCCACGTACACCAATCAACCATAACATTAAAACCACCTCCTTGTTTCTACACTCACTGTCCATTTTATCAGCTCCACTTACCATATAGAAGCACTTTGTAGTTCTACAATTACTGACTGTAGTCCATCTGTTTCTCTGCATGATTTGTTAACCCCCTTTCATGCTGTACTTCAATGGTCAGGACCCCCACAGGACCACCACAGAGCAGGTATTATTTAGGTGGTGGATCATTCTCAGCACTGCAGTGACACTGACATGGTGGTGGTGTGTTAGTGTGTGTTGTGCTGGTATGAGTAGATCAGACACAGCAGCGCTGCTGGAGTTTTTAAACACCTCACTGTCACTGCTGGATTGAGAATAGTCCACCAACCAAAAATATTCCTTAGGGCAGCGTCATGTGACCACTGATGAAGGTCTAGAAGATGACCGACTCAAACAGCAGCAATAGATGAGCGATCGTCTCTGACTTTACAACTATAAGGTGGACCAACTAGGTAGGAGTGTCTAATAGAGTGGACACTGTATTTAAAAACTCATCAGCACAACACACACTAACACACCACCACCATGTCAGTGTCACTGCAGTGCTGAGAATGATCCACCACCTAAATAATACCTGCTCTGTGGGGGTCCTGACCATTGAAGAACAGGGTGAAAGCAGGGTAAAAAAGTACGTAGAGAAACAGATGGACTACAGTCAGTAATTGTAGCACTACAAAGTGCTTCTATATGGTAAGTGGAGCTGATAAAATGGACAGTGAGTGTAGAAACAAGGAGGTGGTTTTAATGTTATGGCTAATCAGTGTATCAGACTAAAAACATTGTGTATTGACTGTGACGGTTAAGCTAGCAACTAAACAGGTAACATAAGCCAAATAAAAATTGTTTAGTTAATGTAGAATTTTGTTTTCACCCAAGTCTTGTTTACTTATTATTTTCATGTTTTTAGATTATCCTCTCTCTCTCCTTGCCTTCACCATTGATGATCCATGGCGACACGGTGGATAGTAGCTCTGTACATCCTTCTGTCTTCAGCCATTTTGATTAACGTTGATATTGCAGTGTTCATTGTCTCGGTGATGTTGTCGATCCATCGTGTTGCAGGTCTTCCACGTCCACGTTTTCCACTAACTTTGCCGAGCATGATATCTTTCTCCAGGGATTGGAGTCTAGCAATATGACCAAAGTACGATAGTCGTATCTTTGCTACTTTTGCTCGTAATCTAATTTCGGGTTTGATTTCGTCCAGTATCGATTGGTTAGTTCTCCTGGCTGCCCATGGCACTCGGAGAATCCTTCTCCAACGCCACATCTCAAAACTGTCTATCTTCTTCCAATCAGTCTTCTTGATTGTCCAGCTTTCACATCCATACATCATAGTTGGGAGCACCAGACAGTTTACCATTCGTACCTTGGTTCTAAGTCCGAGCCACTAGTCTTGCTCGACTTGATCCTCCACCCAGGACTAGAGGAAGACGAGCATCAAGGCTCTTCTCTGTACCTGCACCCAAATGGTGGAACGAACTTCCTCTGTCTGTCCGAACATCTGAGTCTCTTGCTATCTTTAAAAAATGATTAAAAACCCACCTTTTTACTAAGCACTTCAGCTGACATGTACTTACTTACTAACACACTTCTATTTCTTACAGGTTTTAGCAGATTTGTGTTCTTGGACTGTTGTTTACTTAAACTAGAGTAATTAAATGTTCACTATGGAAGCACTTCTGTAAGTCGCTCTGGATAAGAGCGTCTGCCAAATGCCGAAAATGTAAATGTAAGTCTGATGTCTTTGCATTTCCATACTTTGTCCATATCCTTCAGTGCTGTCTTGCCTATAGCGATTCTTCGTCTGATTTCTTCTGTACTTGAGGCCTTGTTGTTTACGATTGATCCACGTTTAGATTATTACCGAATTATATTTCGACAAACAGTCCCTGAAAAGGCGTTAGACTGTTTCTCTGTAAGCTAGTAAAGCCAGACAGTTATGCACACTTCCATCCTACACAGTAAATCCCTCCCTGACAGCAGTGCACTCTTTATGCACACTTGTTAGTACGCTAGTGTGTAGTATGAATGCAGGACGAAGTGAGCAATGGTCGCCACGTAGTAACATAATTCAGTCAGAAACTAGAACAAAGTTCACAAACGCGCCAGTCTTGTTTATTTCCTTCACATTATTAAAGCGTTAAACTTCATTCTGCTGTGAATTATGGCTCAAACGTGTCGTTTAGGAAAGCACGAACACCCCCTCTGTTGTTTTGAAATGGAAAACATCTGGTGAACAGCTGCAGATTTGCGTCTAAAGTAACTTTGCGCAGTTTGCGCACTGAATGAGAGCGCAGTTAGTGAGTGTGCGATGTACCTGCTGCACGAGCTGCTCTCGGACTCCGCGATAACGGCGCTCGTGTTGTTGTTCTGTTCGTCCTCGCCGCGCGCTCCGACGCTCGCGCATATGACCACGTTCCCGTTACTCTTGCCGTGTCTCGCGGCGCCGGGCTCCGCGTTCTCCTCGCGCGTCACGTCCGAGGCGGAGCGCGAGTGTGCGGGAGACCTGATCGGTGTGCGCGCGGGGCTCGAGCACTGCTGCTGGCTCGAGGAGCGTGGAGGAGGGCACGCGGAGGGCACCGGCTTTCTGTTATCAGGGATGCACGAGGAGACGGGTCCGCTGCCGCTGCTGCTGCTATTGCTGCACGCGCCGCTCACCGTGGCGGAGCTCGAGCCCAGGATCGCATGCTGCTGCTGCTGCTGCTGGTGGTGGTGATGATGGTGCTGGAGGTCTCCGGTGGTACCGAACAGATCTTCCAGAGGTGGAGAAGCCGAAGGCGGGCAGGGCGCGTTACCGAACCAGCGCCACCGGATCCGCAACATCTGCTTCACATCGAAGTCCTTCCTCGGGGCCGACATTACTGACAGCACGAGACCGAGAGGAGGGGAACCGGAGAGAGAAGACGCGCGCGCCTACTGTAACACGAGAGCTCGACCGGCTCGTGCAGATGGAGAGAAAGAGAGACAGAGCGCGCGCTGCACTCTCTCTCTCTCTCTCTCTCTCTCTCTCTCTCCATGCCCCCACACACACATATACATACATACATACATACACTGATCAACCATAACATTAAAACAACCTCCTTGTTTCTACACTCACTGTCCATTTTATCAGCTCCACTTACCATATAGAAGAACTTTGTAGCTCTACAATTACTGACTGTAATCCATCTGTTTCTCTGCATGCTTTGTTAGCCCCCTTTCACCCTCTTCTTCAATGGTCAGGACCCCCACAGGACCACCACAGAACAGGTATTATTTAGGTGGTGGATCATTCTCAGCACTGCAGTGACACTGACATGGTGGTGGTGTGTTAGTGTGTGTTGTGCTGGTACGAGTGGATCAGACACAGCAGCGCTGCTGGAGTTTTTAAATACCGTGTCCACTCACTGTCCACTCTATTAGACACTCCTACCTAGTTGGTCCACCTTGTAGATGTAGTCAGAGACGATCGCTCATCTATTGCTGCTGTTTGAGTCGGTCATCTTCTAGACCTTCATCATTGGTCACAGGCCGCTGCCCACGGGGCGCTGTTGGCTGGATGTTTTTTTTGGTTAGTGGACTATTCTCAGTCCAGCAGTGACAGTGAGGTGTTTAAAAACTCCAGGAGCACTGCTGTGTCTGATCCACTCATACCAGCACAACACACACTAACACACCACCACCATGTCAGTGTCACTGCAGTGCTGAGAATGATCCACCACCTAAATAATACCTGCTCTGTGATGAAAGGAGCTAGCAAAGTATGCAGAGAAACAGATGGACTACAGTCAGTAATTGTAGAACTACAAAGTGCTTCTATATGGTAAGTAGAGCTGATACTGATTGACAGGAGATGGTTTTAATGTTATGGCCAATCGGTGTATATACACATAAAAAGATAAAGGGCTTTGCTTCGGAGTCCTACAGCGGCAGCTTGGTGGTGGTATGGGTGACCACACATCACCATCACATCACCAACTATCAACAAAAATATGGAGGTGTCTCCCCCTTTGTGACTATAACAGCCTCCACTCTTCTGGGAAGTGTGTGGATTGTGTTTGTGGGAATTGGTCCCCATTTAGTAAAAATAGCCTTTTTGTGGTCAGGCACTGATGTAGGATGGGACGGCTCACAATCAATGTTCTGATGTATCCCGAAGGGGTTCAGTGACGCTGAGGTCTTAGCTCTGTGCAAGCCAATGGAATTACTCCACGGTAAAGTGGTCAAACCACTGGGCACCATTGTGGGCCTTCCTAAGCTTTTGTCTCAGTTGGAAGTGATGGGATTGATTTCGGGTCTGTTCGATAACCTAGTGAGCTGCCTACTGCCTACCTGGGAAGTTGCCTCAGTAGAGAGGATTCTAATAAGACATCAGACTCATAAGGCAGATTATTCAGACGCACTACTCAGAGATTACTGTGATTATGTTACCGCAGTTTTCGCTTACTAAGCTAACACATTTAGCCTCAGGCCATTCAAACCATTGGGCTGAGGTGGCACAACTCACTGGCATGCCAGCTAACGTCTCCCTTCGTGTCCCGAAAATGGTTAATTTGTCACAGACAAGCCTGAATTTGCAAATGATAAATAAATTATGATTTATTTACATTTGAAAAGAACTCCGTTGGTTGCTCCACATTCATCCAGCATGTTTGTCATTTTTTGCGAGTCAAGTTGTGCCGCACTGAATGCTGGGATTGCCTTTACCGCCAAGGAAGCATCGGATGCTCCCTTATCAAAATAAGGCACCTTAGTAGGCAGCATTTTAAGGTATCTTAGAATTTAGACATGCCTTCTTCTCTTGAGCATATAGGATGACATAAAATGCGTCTATGTAGAGACCTGTTAGCCATGGGTGTGGCTAAAGCACTTGAACCTAACAATTATAAGTGGTGTACACATAATTTTGACCATAATGTCCATCTGACAGATAATATGTGGTTAACTTTGACCTCTCAACCTCATATTTGTCCATATTTACTGAAGGACAAACTCTCTCCAGATCTGCAATGCAGCACCTGCTATAACTAATAATCATTGTTCTGTATATGAGTTTACACACACACAGGGCTGGACTGGGAACAAAATTCAGCCCTGGACTTTTTTCTTGACCAGCCCACTACAAGCAAATCTCACCACACATATCACCCCCTAATCAAATGTTAGATTATTGATATTGATAGTTTTCATCTATCTTACCACTAAAGTTAATAACGCACTATAATAAAAATTAAAATAATAAAAAAAATAACTACAAACAAATTTTCTTAAAATTTACAGTTTCTTAAATGGTTCTATTGGATTTCCCCATCCTGTCTCATTAAACTACAAGAAATAAAATCAGTCTTTAAACCTTTAAATATGCTTTTTTCGCACTTTTATTCACACGTGATTCACGTTTGTTCCAAATGAGCGCATTGCTCCGATGAGCAAATAAATAAATCGCATGTGTAAATACTTTAATATGTTGACAAGGGAAATGAACCATGTGAGCTCTGCACATAATCACTCTAAAATGTCCTGAACAACTGCATTTTCCTTTCTGTATTATAGAGGACAAGATAGTGTTTACTTTTACTGAGGAGCAGAGACTAATGCTACCATCTCAAATTATATCCACCGCCCTATGTAGTGCACTATGTTGGACATGACATAATAGAACTATTTACAAAAATAGTCCTTAAAAAGGTGGTTTTAAGCCCCCGCTATCAAACAGTAGCTTAGATAACTACTTATTAATCATTCAGTGACTGTTAAAAAAATGTTTTTTACTGTTAGGAAGTTAGGAACCCTAAGTAGGGCATAGGCGACATTTGAGATGGGCCCACATTCTCTTTTTAAACGGCGTTACTGACGAAGCAGAGGCTCTGAACACTAACTTTTCCTTTTGCTCTTTGGCTGTGCTGTAGTTCCTCACTGCCAAACAGGTTGTCCAGTTTCCTGAACTTTCCTGCATCTGCTTGCAGCTTCTTCTTTTTTTTTATCACAGGCTTTTTCTGCGCCTCCTTTACGCTTTTTCGACCCTTTCTCCATCTCGCACTCATTCACTATGTATTTTTTGAACTTTTGGTTGTGATTATGGTTTATCCTGGGGGAGGGACATTTCTGTGATTGGCCAATGCACACTTCAGGATTATTATTGAATGTTTAAAACAGAATTTATTTTTCACTCTCTCAGCGGCCCACATACAGAGCAGCCCACCGGGAAAACTCCCGACTCTCTCGATGACCAGTCCATCCCTGCACACACACACACAAAACACACACACACACACACACACACAAAGTGGTGTTTGATTGTGTGACCTTTCTCCTTAACAACTCAACACTCTCTCAGTAAAGAGACAGAAGGCGGAGCTTCAATATCTCGACCAATCAATAAACCCTATTCATTACACGCAGCAGCCGTTACACTAATCAATACAACAGTGAAAAGGAGATGAAGAGCAGAAGAAGTTGTTTAAGACACTGTGGGGGGTTTAATAAGATCTGACAAGCCTGTTCGTTTCACGTTTCAGTAACGCTCTCATGTTGGTACTTCGTCCATCCTGAAGTAGCCTAGCAGGGACAGATTACTTTCTTTGGCAAGAATTAAAGGCTGAAGAATCTGGTGGGAGTTTTTGGACTAAAGGTGAGTCTGAACAAAGACCTATTAGGGTGAGAACAAATGATTTAAATTTACAGCCCAATCATGTTTCACAAAGCTTAAATTAAGGCTATTTTATGATCTGTGTGGCATTCTTAATACAACCGACAGTCATAAAATATAGATACACCTTACCATAAGCTTGCTAGACATCTGTGTTTTTACCACATTTCTGTATTCCTGTTGTCTTGATGAAATCTTTTATTGAATGACCTCAAAATTAGCTGCTAAAATATAATTGTTTATTTAGAAAAGAAGAAAGGAAATCTCTGAGCTCTGCAATGAGCACTCTCTGCAGGTTTCTCTTTTCCTGTGTATGCCACCAGATCAAGAGGAATTCTCTCTCCTCAGAGCTGAGTTCTCTTTGTATAGCAGAGACCCCCAACTTAAAATCTTCGTCTCTTTAGGTTCTGCAGAACCAGTTCAAACTAGTTTACTCTAACCAAGTCTTAGCTTGCATACACTTCCTATTTTGCATGCTTTGTTTAGACTGTTGTTTAACACCCAGGCCGGTTGCTGACCTCAGAAAGGGGGGTTGTCACCCTACTTGAGCCTAATCAGCTTTCATCTCTTGTTTGTGCAGTTCCATAATCTGCTTTCTTATGCTTATGTTTCTTATGCACAGTATGGCCTTCAGGCAATGAGTGCGTCTCTAAGGACACACAGAAAGGGGTACAGAACGGGGTACATTTTATCCTAAAAATTCTAACACTGTCCATGTTTTAGATGTTGTATGTAGTTCTGTATGGTGAGCACAGTGTTGTGTATTAAATAAAATAATTAGCATATAGCATGAGTCAGCACTTCCTAAAAAAAATGGCATACACGCATACACACACACACACACACACACTTTTGTAGATCATACTGCTTTTAATTTGTATGGCATTTCGGTGGCTCTGTGGGTAGCACAGTCGCTTCACAGCAAGAAGGTCCTGGGTTCGACCCCCAGGTGGGGTGGGCCGGGTCCTTTCTGTGTGGAGTTTGCATGTTCTCCCCATGTACGCGTGGGTTTCCATCGGGTGCTTCGGTTTCCTCCCACAGTCCAAAGACGTGCAAGTGAGATGAATTGGAGATACTGAATTGTCCAAGACTGTGTTTGACATTACCTGTGAACTGATGAAGCTTGTGTAATGAGTGACTACCGTTCCTGTCATGAATGTGACCAAAGTGTGTAAAACATGATGTTAAAATCCTAATAAACAAACAATGTACTGTCTATTCGTGTATTATAAACTTAATTGATCCAAGTCATCAAGGATGATAAAGAAGGACAATTCTTGGTCCTCTCCAGGTTTCTTGTTTTAATAATAATTGCTTGATTTTTTCTTGCCACTGTCGGCCTAAGCTAGGGCGCATGAGCAGCAATATACCCTCCTCGAACATACATTTGACAATGTGTTGTATTTAATATGCTCTTTTCACATTGCAGACATATGTTTTCTTCATCGCTCTCTCCTCTCTGGTGCGATTAAGGTCTAAGTGTGTAATATTTAACTGCTGGCCTGTGGGCAGAATCGGCTCGCGTGTAAAATTGAATGCTAATTATGTCATTTCTAAAGCTTTTAATTAACTTTTTTTAAATGAACCTACATTAGAGAGATTTCATTTCTCATGTAGGAATCGGCAAGAATGCAAATTAGTGCCCTTTATGACTCTCTTTTAATTATGTTCTGTAATAATAATAAAAGTACTCGGAATGGTTCCTGTTTTGGGAGAGCGGATGATTTTCTCTTAATGAACACACAAATAGAATCATCTTCATGTCCTGCTATCCACTTTTTCCATTTCCATTTGACATTTAGCAGACGCCTTTATCCAAAGTGACTTACATTACAGTTACAGTATACAATCTGAGCATTTAAGGGTAAAGGGCCTTTGCTCAAAGGCCCAACATCAGCGACCTGGCATTGGTGGGATTACTAGTCCACTACCTTAACCTACAGGCTACGGCTTGCCCTATCCAATATCAACAACCAACTGAAGTGCTTGAAAAATAAACTACAACATATAACTGCAAGCACATGTTCACTACATAGCAAAAAGTATGTTGACACCTTGATATGGCGTTGCCCCTATTTTGCAGCTATAACAGCCTGCTCTCTGAATAAAAGCTTTTCTACAAGATGTTAGAGTGTGTCTGTGAGACTTTGCCTGACCACACAAATGCTCATGTCAGAGTTAGTGACCGTGTCTCCTCGATCAGGAGTGAAAGGTCAGCCACAGTAGAGGAAGCAAAATGTAATCAGTAATTGGATATGACTAGATTGGGATAAAAATGTAATTTAAAAACAATACAGTTCGCTGCAGAGGTTGTGTTTACATTTCCCACCACTTCAATCAACTGCATGTGTCTTTTGGTCAGGGGTGCACAAACTTTTGCATACAAAGCTTTGCTCTTGTGTAGAATAAAGACTGAACAGCTTGTTCTGTTTGGATGAGACATGGAACAGAATAATAAATGATAATGCAAAATTGATTTGCATCTCAAAGCTACTCAGGTGTGTGTGTGTGTGTGTGTGTGTGTGTGTGTGTGTGTGCCTCTGCATCAGCTGTGTATGAATAACCTCTCCAGCTGCTATAAATAAACACACACACACACACACACACACATTTTAGCAGTGTCATCACTGAAATGAATGGGTGTGGATGCAATAAAATAACATATTCTGGTCAGGAAGATGAGGTCTGTTTTCCTCACCAAAACAAAACCAGTGGTTTGTTGTGATCCCAAACAAGATTTGACATCTAATTAAAAGTCGTTATAAAAATTGGCTATTAATAATTGGCACTGCGGCACAACACAGTGGCACTGTGGTACAACACGGTGGCACACCAGCGCTGATATGTTGAGCTTTAAGTTTAATGTCAAACACAGCTCGTGGAGGAAACCCACGCAGACACGGGGAGAACATACTAACTCCACACAGAAAGGACCCGGACCGCTCCACCTGGGAATCAAACCCAGGACCTTCTTGCTGTGAGGTGACGGTGCTACCCACCGAGCCACCGTGCTGCCCCGCCCACGGTACAAAAATTTACAAACGTTTCTATTCATTTTACTGCACTTGTTTTACATTCAAGACAAACACTATATGGCCACAAGTATACGGACACCCCTTCTAAGTATCGAGTTAAGATGTTTTAGTTTCATAACAGTTGTTAAAATCAATTATAAATGCATGGTATGATGAGCCCTGATCTCAATCACATTAAACAACTTTGGGATGAATTGGAACTGTAACTGAAACCCACACCATGTCGTACAACAGAAGCGTCTGACCTCATCTGAGAGCATTTACAGGGCACATATTTGTTAAAATCGTATGGAAAGCATATGGAAAGCCAAAGCTGTTATAGCTACAAGCAGGGTAGGGGTGGCTGAGGGCAACTCCAGATTAATGCTTATGACTTGTCAAAAGGTCAGGCGTCCACGATCCATTGGCTATAAAGTGTAATTCCATTATTTTGGTAATGCCAGTTTAATCACAAACCCAGACGGTGATTTCTTAGTTGCATCCCAAACTGCACTGCATGTGCTACACAGTGTGTAACTAAACCATCAGTAGTGTAGCAATTACACTTTCTAATAAACAGATGCTAATAAAGCTTATTAAAAAAATTTATTCGAGTTTGTTTCCTTAGATTTTACTCGCAACCACCTTTAAGTACACCTACCAGTATGCCACTGTGTGTGTGTGTACTGATCTTTACTGATGAAAGCCAAAGAGTTTAATTCACCCATTATGTTTTATAGTGTCATTAAACTCCACACATACGAAAGGACACACACACACACACACACACCTCTAGAGAGCACTTGTAGTGTTAAGTGCCTTTCTGGGCTGTCAGGAAGGAGATAAAAGACAGAGAGGGTCGTCGTCACGCCCCCATGCAGCGATAAAAGAAATAAATAAATAAAAACAAAGTAAAGATGTGATGAATCGGATCTGCATTTCACCACAACGCTGAATTATTAATAAAAGCTGCTCCATCCGGCACTGACCACACACAATAATAAATATATACACACTAACCACACACACCACCCACACACAATAATAAATATATACACACTGACCACACACACCACCCACACACTGACCACACACACCACCCACACCACCCACACACAATAATAAATATATACACACTGACCACACACACACACATTCATAAATATACACACACACACAATAATACACACACACACACCCACAATAATAAACACACACTGACCACACACAATAATAAATATATACACACTGACCACACACACCCACCCACACACAATAATAAATATTTACACACTGACCACACACACACACATTCATAAATATACACACACACACAATAATACACACACACACACCCACAATAATAAACACACACTGACCACACACAATAATAAATATATACACACTGACCACACACACCCACCCACACACAATAATAAATATTTACACACTGACCACACACACACACATTCATAAATATACACACACACAATAATACACACACACACCCACAATAATACACACACTGACCACACACAATAATAAATATATACACACTAACCACACACACCCACCCACACACAATAATAAATATATACACACTGACCACACACACCACCCACACACAATAATAAATATATACACACTGACCACACACACACACACACACATTCATAAATATACACACACACACAATAATACACACACACACACCCACAATAATAAACACACTGACCACACACAATAATAAATATATACACACTGACCAAACACACCCACCCACACACAATAATAAATATATACACACTGACCACACACACACACACATTCATAAATATACACACACACACAATAACACACACACACAATAATACACACACACACAATAATAAACACACACACTGACCTCACACAATAATAAATATACACACACATTAATAAATATACACACACACATTAATAAATATACACACACACATTAATATATATATATATATATATATATATATATATATATATATATATATATATATATATATATATATATACACTGTGTATATATATATATATATATACACATACACACACCTACACACACATTAATAAATATACCCACACACATTAATAAATATATACACACACACACATTAATAAATATATACACACACCCAAACAAATATATACCCACACACATTAATAAATATACACACACACACACATTAATAAATATACACACACACATTAATAAATATACACACACACATTAATATATATATATATATATATATATATTTATTAATGTGTGTGGGTATATATTTGTTTGGGTGTGTGTATATATTTATTAATGTGTGTGGGTATATTTATTAATGTGTGTGTAGGTGTGTGTATGTGTATATATATATATATATATATATATATATATATATATATATATATATATATATATATATATATATATATACACACATACACACACCTACACACACATTAATAAATATACCCACACACATTAATAAATATATACACACACACATTAATAAATATATACACACACCCAAACAAATATATACCCACACACATTAATAAATATACACACACACACATTAATTAAAATATACACACACCCAAACAAATATATACACACACACTGCCCAAGTTCCAACCGCCCCCCCCACACACACACAATTAATATATACATTCACTCTGGCCAGGTTCCACACACACACACACACACACACACACACACACACACACACACACACACAGAGTGCTAAAGTATAAATATTACACGGCTGCTCCAAACAGACAGTGACAGAGGTGAGGATCGAACCCGAGTCCATTCAGCACCTCAGTTTCATTTTCCAAACCTACATTGCATCATTCTCTCTAACACACACAGTTTAAAATGCACTACACTGCACATTGCAAAGAAACAGCTTACCTGATAAAAGTGTGTGTACACTGATGCAGGTGAAGGTAGAGCGTGTTCAGTCTTCTCCTTTAACTCCTTTTAGTTTCTTCTGGAACAAAGTGAAGAAAAGACAAACGGTAATCGGTCAGCTGCACATCGGCCTGATGGCTGAGATGATCAGTTTAAAACCAAATCAGAAGCAATTCAGGTAAATTGGGATGTAGAGGACTTCACTATCATCTGACTACACACTAGGGCCTGACCGATATACAGATCAACCCATATTACAAGCTGACACAGCAACTACGTGTCTTTAAAAGAAAAAACATTATTAACTGTAAGACTTATTTAACACCAAAAGGTGATAAGGCGTGATCATTAGTCATGTAGACTGTTCTGAGCCACATAGGGTGCATTCCAAAACCCTGATGCTTCTCAGTCTCCATCTCCTAAATCTTTTATTCACCCTGTGACCCTGAAATCGATTAAAGTCGCACATCATGAGGACGTGGCAGTTATACAAATGCGCTCCCAGGACTTAAGAAATAATAAGGACGAATGATCCTGGAG
Source organism: Trichomycterus rosablanca (assembly GCF_030014385.1). Classification (NCBI taxonomy): domain Eukaryota; kingdom Metazoa; phylum Chordata; class Actinopteri; order Siluriformes; family Trichomycteridae; genus Trichomycterus; species Trichomycterus rosablanca. The sequence goes on along the minus strand of NC_086001.1, from coordinate 4,642,581 downwards.
TGAGGAAACATCAGTGTATCAAACCCAGAGATCTTTTCTATGTACATTATAATTTAGGCCATAAAGTGTACACACACACACAAAAACACACACACACCAATAAATATATATACACACACATATATAAATATATACACAGTCTGGCCAGGTTACTTACACACACACACACACACACACACACACACGTTAATATATACACACTCTGCCCAGGTTCAACAGACACACATATTAAGAAATATATACACACTGACCAGATTCAACACACACACACACACACACACACACACATTAAGTAATATATACACAGTGACCAGGTTCAACACACAAACACACACACCCACACACCCACACACACACACAGAAGGGCAGGTATCAGACGAGCGATTACAGCTGTAAAGATCTGCCATCCATTATTAATCTCACCCTGCAGAGAGAATCATCCCCATGATCACCCAGCAGGTGGAGGGAGGATGACGGGCATAAATTTCAATTGAACATCCTGTCTCAGACAGTGTGTGTGTGTGTGTGTGTGTGTGTGTGTGTGTGTGCGCATGTATAAAAAGCACATCTGCTAATATAAATCCACATTAATCGAGCTCGTGTCTGGTTCCAGTGAAACTGAAACTGTACTTTTAAACAAGTCAACAACAAATATTAAGAGCATCTGGGTTTAATTATGATTGTTACTGCCTGTGAGGAGTTTAGCATGTTCCTCCTTTGTTAGCTTTGCTCTTTTCTTTTTCCCCCCTATCTTTTTATTGATGACTCAACAGCAGAAACACATCATACATATCAAGTAGTCATACAAGTCATCTATTTGAAACACAAACACATACATATGAATATATATACAATAAAATTAAAAAAAAATTTAATTAATAAAAATTAATAAAAATAAACGGAAAAATAAATAAATAAAAATTAAAATTAAAAATAAAATAAAAAATTAAATAAAAATTAAATAAATAAATAAATGAAAAAAAAAGTTACCCCTCATCCTCCCCACTCCCCTCAATCGTTAATCGGGAAGATTTCTAAAGTAAGTAATGAACGGCTGCCAAATCTCATAAAATTTATTTGCAGAACTCCAAAAAATCACATCCTTTAACCACAGCGAGTGTGAAGGTGGGGCTGCTGACTTCCAGCTCATGAGAATTCTTTATCTGGCTAATAATAATGTAAAGGCTATAGCCTCACGGTCGCCGGCTGCACATGTGGGGATGACCTCAGGCTCACCAAAGATTGCCCACAGGGGGTCTGGGTCCAATTTATAATTAAACGCTCTCTATAAAGTGATGAAAATGTCTGCCCAGAACTTTTCTATTAAACAAAGATTAATCTTTAATCTGACTGTAAACTGGTGGGACATTTTATTGAGTAACTGGTTGTTGTGTGGTCATATTGTATTATATATTATTCTGTACACGGCAACAGTAGGTGCTTTCTTCATTGTTAATCAAATGTATTAAAAGAAAAAGCAGCCTCAAAGACTCAAATGTAAACTCTTAAATTTCATTCGTCATTTTGCATGCATGGCATTTCCCATCCAAAATCCTACAGTGACCAGACCTTTAGGCTGCATCAGCTGGATTGCAGCCAACACGGTGTTTGTACACCACCTCTCGAGTCCTGTTCATCAGGAGCTGTCGCCTGGGCCATAATTGCTCCACATCTGTCCACTGGCAGTGAAAGCAGGACTAGAAGAACTGGGACAATCTGCAGGAGTTATTAGCCAATACGGACCAATTCAGTCGTGACGGTAGAAGTTCAATTTAGTTTTACAATTATGTCTCGGCTGCTGTGGCCCTGGCTCACCAATCCAACGTCAAAAAATAAGTGGCAAACAAAGCTGACCAAGGATCACCTGCTTTAACCTTGGTGTTGCCTCTTTTCTGTTAAAACTATTACTATTTATTACTATTACTATTAGATATACAGTAAAAGGCACTCAGCAGCCTATTACGCAAACCCACCACCACTAAGATCTGGGTGCCAATCTCTGAGGTGTTATCGACCAGTCATCTACAGACATGGTTAGCTATGTTTGAGTGGGAAGGATGAAGCCCTGCGATGGACTGGTGCCCTGTCCTGGGTATTACTGCTTTGTACCCAGTGTTTCCAAGTGGAACAAGGCCTACAACAACCTTGACCAGGATAAAGAGGTTGATGAAAAAAAATAACAAGTTACGAATTTTCTTAGAATTTCGCAGCACTGAAAAGCAACAAAGCACACTTGTGAAAGTGACCAGTCTGACTGTTTCCACTAGAGCATGATGCCCCGGCATGAACTGGTGTCCTGTCCAAACTCCAGTAGGGTTTGTACAGAACCAGCTCTAAATCATGATGCTCCCACCTTCATACTTCATTGAAGCTTTGGTATTCTCACTCATATATTCATGCAACCTTACTTTCTCCAAATGTGACAAGTGATTGTTCTGATTTGTTTAAATGTTTCTGTGCAGAATGTGTACCTGTTAGCATTTCTGTCCCTGTGGGAGACTGTAGTGCAGTTTGTTGCTTATTGTTTACAGAGGAACGGTTGTTTTTCAAGTGGTCTTTAAACTCTTTTCGAGTGACCGCTGTCTTCTCTGCAAAGTTCATGTCGTGAGATCTCGTGTGGCACAATTGTCCAGTAAAGATTTGTGGTTCCACTTAAGTAATATCAAATCTATTTTAACATCTATAACAAAGGCAGGTTCAATTTGCACTTGTCGGTGTTTGTGGCATTTTTATCTAGAACTTCATATGGATTCATTTGTATGTAACATTTATTTGTTAGAATTTTAACATCATGTTTTACACACTTTGGTCACATTCATGACAGGACAGGTTACACTCATTACACAAGATTCATCAGTTCACAAGTTTAGTGTCAAACAGTCTTGGACAATTTTGTATCTCTAATTCACCTCACTTGCACGTCTTTGTACTGTGGGAGGAAACCGGAGCTCCTGGAGGAAACCCACACAGACACGGGGAGAACATGCAAACTCCACACAGAAAGGACCCGAACCGCTCCTCCTGGGAAACAAACCCAGGACCTTCTTGCTGTGAGGCGAGCCACCATGCCATCCTTATCCTTAACATATATACATTTTATACATACATAAAACAGTGACTGAATACTTTCTCACATGCAAGCTTTAGTTTCTATTTGAAGCACCAATAGCCCTGTAAAACGTTAAGTAAATACATGCACTGAAAGTATATCAAATAAAGAACAAAGAAAAGAGGTCAAATACTTATTTACACTAATAAAATGATGAGTACTGATACACACTGTGTTAATCTTAATCTTAATCAAGAGACTCGGTGGTGTTTGGTTTCAGCCCATCATTCAGCTGCAGGCAAAAGACTTTCCTCACACTTGTTGCAATTCAAACCACGTGTTACTATCAAGAGTCAATCAAAACACCTACAATTATCCATAAACACCCCGGTAGTACAAATAAGTATTTAGAAAAGTTGATAGATTTGTAAATAAATCCCCGGGCTCTCCTGAACGCTGCATCCGAACTAAAAGCATCACACGCCGCTTACTGCACTTCCTGATTTCGGCTGTAACTCCGCTGTGTTTACTCCTAATTCCCTCTCTTTCACGCTGTAAACGATAATATTATTATGTGTAAACAGAAAACCGACCACAATGAAGGGAAATAAGCAGCTTACCTGTGTGTAGAGTGATTAACCAGTAATGTTTATACATCCATTAGCTAAACAGTGTGCCGTTGAAATGGTTCATGCTACATTCATTATAATGAGCTGCTAATGTTAATGCAGGTTCCCGAGTGGAAATAAAGGCGTGGATTAAAACCCCATTTCATCATCACAAACGAAAAACACATTACCGGAGAAGGAAAAGTTCCTTTTTAATAGCATTAGAAAATGACAGGGTGACCATGATGACTGATTATTTCCTTACACTGCTTTAAACTTCCGATGCAACAAGTGAAAATATACTGGCAATGGTTTCTCAACTTTTTTATTTTCAGGCTCAAAGTCAACTGTATTTAAAAATTGTGATTTTTTTAAAGAAAAACTAAGAGCAATATCTTTTAAATAATCTTTAATACACAGTTACTTTACGTTTAATAAGTCATAATAGTCATCATACTAACAATCATAGTAATACTACCACTACTATACTATTACCACTACTATACTATTAATAATGAACAAAAATAGTAATTCTGATATGCAAAGATTTAAGCACTAAATCAGCTCATAGTAACTTAGTTACTTTTTGTAGCCATCTAGAATCCTTTATATACACCAACGAGGCATAACATTATGAGCACTGACAGGTGAAGTGAATAACACTGATTATCTCTTCATCACGGCACCTGTTAGTGGGGGGGATATATTAGGCAGCAAGTGAACATTTTATCCTCAAAGTTGATGTTAGAAGCAGGAAAAAAGGACAAACATAAGGATTTGAGTGAGTTTAAATGGGGCCAAACTGTGATGACTAGACGACTGGGTCAGAGCATCTCCAAAACTGCAGCTCTTGTGGGGTGTTCCCGGTCTGCAGTGGTCAGTATCTATTAAAGGTGCTCCAAAGAAGGAACAGTGGTAAACCGGCGACCGGGTCATGGGCGGCCAAGGCTAATTGATGCACGTGGGGATCGAAGGCTGGACAGACGAGCTACTGTAGCTCAAACTGCTGAAGAAGTTTATGCTGGTTTTGATAGAAAGGTGTCAGAATACACAGAGCATCACAGTTTGTTGCATATGGGGCAGCAAAAGGGGGACCAACACAATATTAGGAAGGTGGTCATAATGTTATGCCTAATCAGTGTGCTTGTTAAAGTAAGATGTGTCTTTAGCAGAACTATACTAGAATTAAAATATACATGATGTGTCTTCATCAAATACTGATCAAATACCTGCGTTTTGAGTTTTTCTGGTCTGTCAGATATTCCCTTAACCTCCAAAGTTTCCCTTGTCTGCCATGTCCTTAATCATAATGTGGACAGTGGAAATTGGGAAATAAAAGCACTTTTATATCTTTTTTTTTTTTAGCCTTTCCTTGTTTTGTAGGCTTCATTTTCTGATCCTGGTTAACATCCACATACCATCCATTAAAAAACTGAGGAGAAAAAAGTTATGAGAATGAAATAAAACTAATTTATTTGTATGGCTCATCAATGTCAGAAATAAATTAGCTATTGCATAAGATATGCATAACAGCTTCATAGCCAAATCAACTGTTAGGAAGCTTATGCAATTCAGGTCATTTGCATGGTGTCTGGTTTGTTTGGTTTTCTCGCAAATATTACCTATGTATGAGAAGAAGTGACTGAAAACTAGCATGCAAATGGTATTCAGATATCATGCATCTATCATTACATGCATCGGTATGCAGCAGGATTCTCGCTCACTACACAGCAGCTACAGATAAACCGACGGTGTTTCCACCACGCCTGTGTGATCTCCAGGGTAAACACAGGAATGAGTGATCATGGCTGTGTGAAGTTCTGTTTCTGCAGCAAAGCTGAAAGTCACCAGCTGGCTGCTCTGAGCCTCCTGGACAATATTGATAAGAACATTTCATTCTCCAGGCGCTCATTTATTACAGCGGGTTCCTGCAGGAATCCTATCCTGGTATAATGTGATAACTGAGGACTGACTTTAGTTCAGCAGGAACGTTCTTAAATGCCCAGAAGAGAGCACTTCACTGCAGGGGCATGCATCACACTGAAGGTCTACTCCTGGGGAAAAACTAAATACGTGGTCTGTATTTGAAACACATCTTTTCATATCATACTATATAGCAGAGGTATGAGTATACATGTAGTATTTGTATATGATGTGCTGGGTCATCTGGCTGTACTGAGTTTTATCCCTTTAGGATCAGGACTGTCCACTCTGGCTTTAGAAAAATGTGTGACAAACGAGTGTTGCTGTCGTTCTGCCTCTGGTTCCTAAGCAGTCGTAATGAATAACAAGTTTGACTAGACCCAATAAAAACATGCATGGAGCAGTGATCTTTTACCCTACATTCTCACCTGATGCCAAGTGAAAATATGTCTGGGTGGTTAGATATAATTCAAGAACCACCACAAAAAATCGACAATTGATTAGAAGTTGCTAGAACTCCCCGGAACCCTCTCTCTACAGTGATACTGTACATGGTCAAGCAAGCTTTATATCACTTTACATGAAACTGTTTACCTCACACATACAGTGCCTTGCAAAAGTATTCAGCCCCCTTGAACTTTTCAACCTTTTGCCACATTTCAGGCTTCAAACATAACGATATGAAATTGTAATTTTTTGTGAAGAATCAACAACAAGTGGGACACAATCGTGAAGTAGAACGAAATTTATTGGATATTTCAAACTTTTTTTAGAAATAAAAAACTAAAAAGTGGGGCGTGCAATATTATTCAGCCCCTTTACTTTCAGTGCAGCAAACTCACTCCAGAAGTTCAGTGAGGATCTCTGAATGATCCAATGTTGACCTAAATGACTGATGGTGATAAATAGAATCCACCTGTGTGTAATCAAGTCTCCGTATAAATGCACCTGCTCTGTGACAGTCTCAGAGTTCTGTTTAAAGCGCAGAGAGCATCATGAAGACCAAGGAACACACCAGGCAGGTCCGAGATACTGTTGTGGAGAAGTTTAAAGCCGGATTTGGATACAAAAAGATTTCCCAAGCTTTAAACATCTCAAGGAGCACTGTGCAAGCGATCATATTGAAATGGAAGGAGTATCAGACCACTACAAATCTACCAAGACCCGGCCGTCCCTCTAAACTTTCAGCTCAAACAAGGAGAAGACTGATCAGAGATGCAGCCAAGAGGCCCATGATCACTCTGAATGAACTGCAGAGATCTACAGCTGAGGTGGGAGACTCTGTCCATAGGACACAATCAGTCGTACACTGCACAAATCTGGCCTTTATGGAAGAGTGGCAAGAAGAAAGCCATTTCTCAAAGATATCTATAAAAAGTCACCTGGGAGACACACCAAACATGTGGAAGAAGGTGCTCTGGTCAGATGAAACCAAAATCGAACTTTTTGGCCACAATGCAAAACGTTATGTTTGGCGTAAAAGCAACACAGCTCATCACCCTGAACACACCATCCCCACTGTCAAACATGGTGGTGGCAGCATCATGGTTTGGGCCTGCTTTTCTTCAGCAGGGACAGGGAAGATGGTTAAAATTGATGGGAAGATGGATGGAGCCAAATACAGGACCATTCTGGAAGAAAACCTGTTGCAGTCTGCAAAAGACCTGAGACTGGGACGGAGATTTATCTTCCAACAAGACAATGATCCAAAACATAAAGCAAAATCTACAATGGAATGGTTCACAAATAAACGTATCCAGGTGTTAGAATGGCCAAGTCAAAGTCCAGACCTGAATCCCATCGAGAATCTGTGGAAAGAGCTGAAAACTGCTGTTCACAAACGCTCTCCATCCAACCTCACTGAGCTCGAGCTGTTTTGCAAGGAAGAATGGGCAAAAATTTCTGTCTCTCGATGTGCAAAACTGATAGAGACATACCCCAAGCAACTTGCAGCTGTAATCGCAGCAAAAGGTGGCGCTACAAAGTATTAACGCAAGGGGGCTGAATAATATTGCACGCCCCACTTTTCAGTTTTTTATTTCTAAAAAAAGTTTAAAATATCCAATAAATTTCGTTCCACTTCACGATTGTGTCCCACTTGTTGTTGATTCTTCACAAAAAATTACAATTTCATATCGTTATGTTTGAAGCCTGAAATGTGGCAAAAGGTTGAAAAGTTCAAGGGGGCTGAATACTTTTGCAAGGCACTGTATCTGTACAATTATATACCCTTTAAGACCCTATGTATAGTTATTTATTTTACATATGTATATTATTATAGTTATACATAGCTAATTTCCTATTACTATTATCTATTTATTTATCTATTTATTATTATCACCATGGCCTTGGAGCCTTAATAACCTCAATAATGCATTTTTGTTGTCCATGTAATCAGCGTCACAACTGCAGTTAGACTTTAAGATGCTTTGGAGTTTCTTTTCTGCAAGATGGTATCCCATCCTATGCTTGCTTGACAGTGGACAGTGACTCTTGTGTTTCTTTTTAACACATGGAAAAGGTTGTGTGTTGGTGTTACTTGGATTTCTTTCAGCAAAAAGTCACAGTTTGGGTTAGTTTCTCATCATTGGCAGAAGAGCACAGTTACAGTTTTGTGTAGCTTGTGATTAGAGAAAACTGTTTGTACAGATTATCATTGGATTAAAGTTGCTTGGAAGTTGCTCGTGAAAGTCAGACCACTTTTTAAGATCTGTTAAAGAGGTTAATGGACTTTTTCTAAAGCTTGTTGCTTTGCCTAATGGCTGCAGTCAAGCTAGCTTTAATTATAAGTCAACAATTGTAGCAAATAATATATGAAACAAAATTACTAATGAATTACTAACTAAAAATAACTAATGAAACAAAATTAGAGGTCATTGCTCAAAGTTAATCACAATGACCTTTTAACAAGACCACGTTCATCATCCTAAATCTGTAAAACAATGAAAAATAAACCAGGTTGCATGTTTTCCAATCATTTAGTTACTAAAAAGAACATGGCGTCCCTTCTGTCGAGGAACACGACCAAATCCCATGTGTTTGCCTCAGGTTTCCTCTGTTACGCAAACACAAAACCACAAACACAAGGCCTACAACCTCACTGTGACCTGTTTAAGATCAAAACACTGAATACACAGCGCTTAACACACAACGACACACTGAAACACTCAACAGCACACGTCAGAGTCCAGGTTTGTGTAAAACACACACATGCGTTTAATAGCTAATTGATGCAACAGTTTTTGTATGTTTCTGTATGTCGCTATATGACACGTCGTTGTCGAAACAGGAAGACAGACAGGAAGTGGAGTGTCAGAGCGGTTGTTTGCTCGGTGTAAAACGTGCTTGAGAGAGGAAACAGAAATTGTGTGTAGCGTTTAAACTCTAATGTTGAATTATAGATCCAGACTGACCGCTGTTGACCAGACAGTCTGTAACAGTGTGTCCAGTACAGGAGGTGTGATGTGCCATGGCCAGAAGGACTCTCATCAAACTCTTCGTCCTCGTCTTGCTTACCTTCATTATATGCCTGCCTGAGTTCTTTCCTTCCGAAAAAGGTAACATTTTTGTGTCGATGTGATTTGTTGGATGCTTGGTATGGCATGTTGTGTGTGTGTGTGTGTGTGTTTACCAATATGAACACATGATGTATATATGTTGGCCGTGCAAGACTTTAAAGGATTTGATTGACAGTTATTGCCAAAAATTATACAATGAAGAACCCGTTCTTTTAACTTGAGCATCCTTTTTTATGCATTTTCTCCCCAATTTCCTCCCGATTTAGTGCACTTAATTTTGTCTTCCGGTGCTGAGAGATACCAGATTGCATCCAAGGAGAGCACGTCGCTGTACACGCCTCTTCCTAAACATGCACAGCCCTCCTCTTTTCGCCCCTGCATTCTGCACAGGCGTCTCTTCTGCCAATCAGGGTCCTTACACAGCATATGAAGACCCACCCACACACACATAGTTCGTCCCCCACCCTGCAGATACGGTGGCCAGTTGGTATCTGCTGCAGGCATTGCCAATTATGCCTGCCAGATGGCACCCAGACGACCGGTGGCAACACTGAGTTTTGAACCGAGGAGTTCAGAAACTACGTGCTGGTGTGCTAGCGGAATATCCCGCTGCGCCACCTGGGTGCCTAACTTGAGCATCCTTGATTTTAATATTAACTGTGTACAAAAAGTTTTAAGCTTTATGGCCAAAAGTATGTGGACACCAAATCTATTTATTGAGTTCCGATTCTTAGCCACACCCATTCCAAGCGAGCAACTAAAATCAGTTACACAAAATAAATCGCATGCTTTCAACTTTGTGGCAACAGTGTAGGGAAGGTCCTTTCCAGCATGACTGTGCAAGGTCCAGAAATACAAAAATGATGAGTTTGGTGTGGAGGAACTCCAGCAACCTGCACAGAGCTATGTCCTCAAACTCTATTAAACACATCTGGGATGAACTGGAGTTACAATTGTGAGCCAGATCTGCATATTTAGGATTATATACTGACTTACAGTATATCCACAAAGTCCACTGAGTTTGCGCCAAATCTTGTGAAAAGCCTTTCATTAGCAGTGAAGGCTGTGAGGAGGAGCAACTCCATGCTTTTGGAAAGGTATGGCCAGCAAACAATCAACAGGTGTCCACAAACCTTTGACCACTTAGTGTAGTAAAAGCCTCAAAAGCTCAAAAGCCAGTGTAAGAATTCCTTTTATATTTTGGTTGGTAACGTTGAGGGTCGGGGGAGTAGTAATCGGTCGTGTCTGAGAGACTGAGAGACGCTTAGCGCCATCTGATTTCCACCTTAAACTCAAAGAAGCTTTAAGGGGAAGAAGATTTTCATGTGATGATGATGATGATGTGAAAGCAGCGCTGCATCAGTGGCTACACGCTCAACCAAAAACAGTTTTATCTGATGGTATTAAAAAGTTGGTATGACGCCTTCAAATAAAACATTGTAATAATTGATTGATCACATGTGGTTTGTGAATTTTCATTTCTGGATTGTTCTAATACAATGTTAGTATTAAACTATTTAAGACGATCATGCTCTCTTTCTTCAGTATCACAGATTACGTTTCTCTGCTCACCGTTTGATCCTTGTGACCCACCCGGCGGGCGTGGCCATCATGACGGAAAGGTGTATACGGTGTTGGACTACGTCAGTGAAAGTTACGCCCTGTGCGAGGTGGAGCCGAAGAATGCAACCAATCGGGATCAGGCGCTTAACGAGTGGTTTGTTTGTAAGACTGAAGCTGATCTGGAGGGTCTCCGTCACAACGCTTCGATCTCAGGTGGGATGTGATGATGTCCAAGAGTTCACTAAAAATATTAGTAGTACATTATGTATTAGTGGGTGTTCAATAACTGCATCTATGATAATACTACCATCACATATATCACTCTATGGTAAACAAGTAATAGTCCACTTTATCACTTCATTAATCAATTCACCAAACGTAGCTGTCGTACATGTCTGTAGCCCTGTGGAATATAAATCTCACTCTACCTGAACCCTATTATCTGTCAAGCAGTCACCTTAAAGTTCCTACAGAAACAATAAATTATGTTCTAAGTAAATTCCAACAGTACAGAGAAAAAATAAATGCTTGTTTTGGGCTTCAGGACCCCACTAAACCACAGCGAGAGTCATTATTTATGAATAAAGGAAATTTAATAATCGAATTTGACACAGCCAAGGACTTGGGTCTTTTTTGCCATTTGTCCCTCAATTTTCTCCCAATTTAGTTGTATCCAATTTCCTGATTGCATTACACTAAACTCCACTCTGAGGACTGAGGAGAGCCGTGACTAACACACGCCCCCTCCGACATGTGTGCAGTAGCCGACTGCATCTTTTCACCTGCATGAGGCGGGTTCATATGCGGATCAGCGTTGTGTACAGAGAGACACACTCTGATCAACGCATTATTCCTCGACTTTGTGCAGCACTATCAATCAGCCAGCAAAGGTCGTAATTACATCAGTTTTGAGGTCCCCTCTTTGCCTTAGCTAAGCTAAGTGTTCATAACTCTGCAGTAAGAAAGAGACTAGTCCATTCTAGAATAAAAATATATAAAGGTAGCAACTACAAAACCACTGCTAGCAATTTGCAAAAATCATATGGACCTCTAAACCTTTTGTTTTATGGATCAGCCAATGGGAATGTGGAGGTTTTGCACCAGAAGGGTCTCATTATATCTGATAAAAAGCAGCTACAGCAATTTATACCAACAGAAAAACATTGTGATGGAAGTGTAATTGTGGGGGGAAGGGGGTGAGGGGGAATCTTTTCTGCATCAGGATCTGAAGCACTTGCTGTTAATGTTGGAACAATGAATTCCAGTCCCTAAAAATATAATGGCATCAGTTGGTTAGGCAGCAGAATACATTTACATTTTTGGCATGTAGCAGACGCTTTTATCCAAAGTGACTTAGAGCACTGTGACAGTATACAAACTAAGCAATTGAGGGTTAAGGGCCTTGCTCAAGGGCCCAACAGAGGCAAACTGGCAGAGGTGGGGCTTGAACTGGCAACCTTCTGATTACTAGTTCAGTACCTTAACAGTATCATTTTTAAAGAGGTTTTTGTTTGCTTTTTTGTTTCAGAAATCGATGTGGAGGTTGTCTTGATGCTCCAGACCATGGATCTGGCTTATCAGAACTTCACAGTGTCTGGTCATTTCAACCATACTGGACTACACATTGAAACCCAGCACAACATCACACTACTCAACTGCTGTGGCCAGTTCCAGCCAAACAGCCAACAACTAAACAAAGTCAGGACTCCATCAGGGCTCTCGAGCTCCGGCTCGGTTCCTCTAAAAGCAAGTGGTTCAGATTCAGACGGCTCTTCAACTGAATCGACTCACATGAAGCTGTCAGAAAGGAAAGACTCGGCCTTTAATCCCAGACAGTCAAACAGAAGCCATTACTTTCTTCAGCTGAAAGAAGTTCCCAAAGCACCAGATAATGCAGGTGAGGTCGAAACCCATATCACTTACTTTTACATTCCACACTGTTTAAAATCTGAATGAATAAAATACAATTACGAGTCTCTAAAACACAACCAATTACTTCTCCTCCCACGCTCTCCGTTTTCCTGACCCTCGTATATCGTCTAGTCAAGCTAGAAGGGTTGTGCCACTGTCAGACAGTCCATGAGTTCGACCTATGCATTTTTTATTAGGCGACTGTAGCTTCACTCCCTTCACATGCCAAGTTCCAGAACATTCAGGATACTCCCTTGAGATGATGGCCCAGATATTCAATGCGATTTCATGGCTTCCTGTCTTTCCTCTCATTTTTCTCCTCCCTGCCTCATCCCTCCTTATGAACTGAGTAGCAAGGTTAGTCTAGGCCATGTTTCAATGCGGCTTGCCATTTCGGCTGGGAGGACGTCAGCACCAGGTTCATATCTCACCTCCGCTGCTGATTTACTGCAGCAACACTTTCTGTTAATCTGCTGAGAGTCAACCTGCTGCAAAGTCACAAGTCCTTCAGACTGTACAAGACATTTATGGATAGAAATCTGGTGAGATGTGTATGAAATCAGACACGATTTAGTTACAGGATTAATAACTAAATTCAGTCTCGATCTGATCTGTTCTCAGTGAAGTGGTGGAGTGGTAATGCTGTTGTGTGGTTGGTGCTTGTACTGATCGTGATTGGATTGGTCCTGCTCAGCACTGGGGTCCAGATCAGGTGCTGTCAAAGTAAGTGTCTTTAAAATTTCTGGACATGATGATGTGTGAAAGGATCCATTACTGACTGTCCTTCTTAATAGAAAAGCCAGTGGTGGTTTCACCCCCAGCAAATCAGCCTGCAAGTTTTTCCAAACGCAGAGTAAAATGTGAGTCTTTTTTAATACTTTTTACAGTTGTAGCTTAGTGGTTAAAGTACTGGACTAGTAATTTAGAAGGTGGTGGGTTCAAGCCCCACCACTTCCAGGTTGCCACAGTTGAGCCCTTGAGCAAGACCATTAACTCTCAATTGCTTAGACTGTTTACTGTCAAAATTGTAAGTAGCTTTGGATAAAAGTGTCTGCTAAATGCCTTTAATGTAAATGATACTCTATATTGCCAAGAGCTTGGATTTGGGGGGTGTCAACCAAACCCATTGCTAACGGGTTTATAAAATCAATAACATACTAAAATATATGCAGCTTAGCTCAGACCACTTCTCTGAACGTAGTCAACAAACTAGAGGGGACACCAACAAAGTGCCACTAAAAAGGCTGTCCAACAAAGTGGCAGAAAGTCTTGTGGTCTGATGGTACCTGAACCTCTCAAACAGAATTATAAATGAGTGACGTGTGGGGTACATCAGCCTGGTAATAAGATCCCTGCCATAAAATATCGTGGTGGTAGCCTCCCTTATGTATAGGCTATTTAGCAGAAGGCACTGACAGGATTTTGTGGTCAGGATTGATGCGGAAATGAAAATTCCACAGTGCAAAGTGGTCTGCATAGAAAAATCTGGGAGGATTGGAAAGAGTGTTTGTAATACAGCAAGACAAACACCTGAAGCAAGACTGAGCAAATCTATAGAAAATGTCATGTCCTGATCTTTTAATCCTATCCAGCAGAACCTCATAATTGCTGTACACCACCACTTACTAATTAACAAGGCAGAATTTTAAATCTTCTTAAAGAGAAAAGGACCAAAGTCATGGTAATTGAATATCTTATTGAACAAAAGTAATAAAAACTGTTGACGTTTTGGCTGTTTATTTTTTTAATTTAAATTAAAGTCTAAATCAAAGTCCTATAGCTGAACTGATTAAATCCCAGATTATCATTACTCATTAGAACAATTGTTTTCAACAATTATCATCACAATAACCCAGGTTATCATTAGTTCTGTGGAAGAAGTGTTAGATGATAAATATTTTATAAACACTGCAGACTGAGTATTGCATTCAGTAATTGTCTCTCTCTGTTTTTCAGCTTTAAGTGATTTGCCTGATTCCATGTCAATGTTCGATACACAAGGTAAGCACATGTTTACACACTATGTGGTCAAACGTTGTGGACACCTCTTTACATTATTGAGTTTAGGTGTTTCAGGCTCACCCCACTGCTAACATGTACATAAAATCAACTAAATAACAAATAATATTATTATATGCATCCAATTTTGTGGCAACAGTTTAGAGACGTTCCAGAGTGACTGGGCCACTGTGCATAAAGTAAAGTTCATATGGAACCTCATGGTAGATAGAGAGATAGACATAGACAGATGGACAGACAGATAGGCGGACAGACAGATAGGCAGGCAGGCAGGCAGGCAGGCAGGTAGACAGACAGACAGACAAATAAACATATAGATAGATAGATAGACAGACAGATAGATAGACAAATAAACATATACTGTAGATAGATAGATAGACAGACAGACAGATAGATAGACAGACAGATAGATAGATAGACAGACAGACAGATAGATAGATACTTTATTGATCCTGGAGAAAATTGGTGTGATGAGTTTGATTTGGAGGAACTCCAGTGTACTCCACAGAGCCCTGAAATCAACAACATAAAACACCTATGACCTATGGGATGAATTTTCAGAACAATGGGTACTGTTATAGCCACAAATTTTGGGGTTGGGCAGGGCACTACATGTTAATACACATGGTTTTGGAATGGGACATCCAACAAGCTGCCAGTCAAGTGTCCAAATACTTTTGGCAATTTTATGTATTTGCTTTAATGCTTCTGTGTGGATTTGAACTTGCCTGCATCTTTTCTTAAGACTTTTCAAAGACTTTTCAAGCACGAACAGAGAAACAGCCTTTTCTTCCATTTCCTTTGGGCATTTCCAGCTCTCTGAACTACAGAAAAAACGTGTATAAATAAATAAACAGAGCACGGTTTGGAGATTACATGGAAGCACAACACAGAAGTTTCAGTCTCTTCAGACAGATGTTTTAGAGAAGAAAGTGTTAGGACAGAGAGCATGAACACAGTAGTCCTGCTTTTAGATCTGACAGCCTTTAAATGTCTTTGTGAAACGTCTGTCTGCAGATAAGAAAAGGTTCCAACAGAGGACTTTACAGAAGACAAATCACTCCAGAGGTAAGAGGAAGACATTGTGTTTAAGTCTCACTATTTTAAAGTAATCCTTCATCCTCCATAAACCCACACTGGGCTTTATTATGTTAAGCTAACTGAGTTCAAAAGCAGAGATCAAAAACAAGAATCAGATGTCTAGCTTTGATCTCGGGGATCCAGAGATTTGATTATCACTGTATCGTGTCAATCAAGTCGAGTTTCTGTGGAACAGCAAAGAAATCAGAGAGCACTTTCCAGGCCAGAGCTGGATACCTGGTTTTAAGACCTGTGTATAATTGTGTTTACATCGTTATGGTCACAGCAGACACAGCAGCGCTGCTGGAGTTGTTAAATACCGTGTCCACTCACTGTCCACTCTGTTAGACAATCCTACCTAGTTGGTCCACCTTGTAGATGTAAAGTCAGAGACGATCGCTCATCTAATGCTGCTGTTTGAGTTGGTCATCTTCTAGACCTTCATCAGTGGTCACAGAACACTGCCCATGGGGTGCTGATGGCTGGATATATTTTTGGTTGGTGGACTATTCGCAGTCCAGCAGTGACAGTGAGGTGTTTAAAAACTCCAGCAGCGCTGCTGTGTCTGATCCACTCATACCAGCACAACACACACTAACACACCACCACCATGTCAGTGTCACTGCAGTGCTAAGAATGATCCACCACCTAAATAATACCTGCTCTGTGGTGGTCCTGTGGGGGTCCTGACTATTGAAGAACAGGGTGAAAGCAGGTTAAAAAAAGTATGTAGAAAAACATATGGACTACAGTCAGTAATTGTAGAACTACAAAGTGCTTCTATATGGTGAGTGGAGCTGATAAAATGTACAGTGAGTGTAGAAACAAGGAGGTGGTTTTAATGTTATGGCTGATCGGTGTAATTGCAAACCCATATTCTGGGAACAGGGTTCAGACCTCACATCCAGTCTCTTACTGTGTACAGTTTTGTGTCTCGGATTTTCCTTCACCTTCTCAGATGATTTAGATGGTGGACTGGTGGACACTGCTTTATGTTGTTCCTTGTTAGTAGGTGGTGAGAAATGGAATGATAGTGTGTTTCCCAGCGATGCAACAGTCTGATGTCCTTATATTCCTGAAAATAAAAGTCACTAAAGATGAAATGATTAGTAAAATAAAGCAGTTAGTGAGGAGGAACAAAGTGGTTACTGAAAATAAAGTAGTGACTATGATGAAGCAGTTAGCAAAGATGATGTGGTTAATGAATAAGGAGTGCTTAATGAATATAAAGACATTACCAAAGATGAAGCAGTGACTAAATACACTCTATGGCCGAAAGTATTTGGACACCTGACCATAAGTTTGTTGTACGTCCCATTTCAAAAATAAAATAATTTAAAAAAATTAAAATAGAGTGACCTCTGTGTGACCTGTTCTGCTGGAACAACAGCCACTCTTCGATAAAAAAACTTCTCACAAGACTCTGTGTTCCTTCAGTCAAAAGAGCTGATTTGTATGGCTGGATGCTGTTGTTGGTCAGGAAAACCTCAGTTGATGTTCCAGTACCTTCCAGAGCTGTTGAGTGTGGCTGAGGTCCGGGCTCTCTACAGGACACTTTCTTCAGTCATGCTGGAACAGGAAAGGGTCTTCCTTAAACTGTTGCTGCAAAGTTGGAAGCGTATAATTTCCTTGTGGCTGAAACACATGAGTTCAGAAATTAAAAGGGGTGTCCAAATAATTTTGTCCATATAGTGTGTACATACAGTAAATGTTTCACTGCTCATTAGTTTTATACTAAGAAGATTTTTGGTGTCTGGGTTTTACAGATCAGTTCCTTCTGGTGTTTCAGGAAACGTACAGGAGAGGTAAAACACGGTTCATTTATTTATTTATTATTATTCTGTAATTTGCTTCTGACAGACAATATCCATGAACGTTTCTAATGTAGACTGTTTTTCTCTGATTTATCTGTTTAAACAGCACTCTCTCCAATCCAGGAAATGTCTTTGACAGGTATGACCTATACAAACTGCACTACATGACCAAAAGTGTGTGGACAGCTGATTATGAGGTTGTTGAACAACACATTTCAAGACCATGTATTCAAAACCAGTACTGTGGCCCTCAGCCCCTGTAGCTACTTTAGTTCTTCTATACAAAACATGACCTGGTGTCCACATACTTTTGGCCACATAACAGACCATGACATTTTAATACTGGTGCATTTCAGTATCTGTTTGTTTTATTATAATAATTTGGTACCTGACTGCATAGTTGCTGGTGTAATGTGTGTGTGTGTGTGCGGGATGTTAGATGTTGCTGTGGATGAAGATGATAAAGAGCAGAATGATGATGTGATAACAGATGAAGGTAAATAAACGCTTTACAAGAAACACTGACCATAGAAATCTTGCAACAGGGTTAAACAGGGTGAACTGATCTCCTGGTTGGGTTTTATTCCTGCCTTGCATCCAGTGTCTTCAGGTGACACCAAAAGCACTGCAACTCTGACCACATTAAGTGATTGCAATAAATGAATGAATGAATGAATGAATGAATGCAACAAGTTATTAAGTAAGAAAACAATCATTACAGGACATAGACTGCTTTATCATTTGTTTATTTATTTATTTTGCAAGGCAGGAACACACCACGAGCCACGTATTTTATAAAGTCTCCAAAATATTTAAATAATTAAACCCAAGCTGCTCAGGTGGCGCAGCATGTAAAAACACACTCTGGAACACCAGAGCTGGAATCTCAATTACATCGTATCGAGCGGCCACATGAACAACGATTGGCCTGTTGTTCAAATGGGGTGTGGTAATAAGCCAGATAGGGATTTTCACATAACTAATGCAATTACGACTTCTGCTGGCTGATTGATGGTGCCTGCACAGAGATTAGAAAAGAGTGCTCTCAGGGTGTCTCTCCGTACACAGTGCTGATCCACATTGCACTCGTCAAAGTGTAGGTGACGAGATGAATACGGCTGCTTCCCATGTGTCGAAGGGGGCGACAAAATGGGGAGAAAATGCATAAACAAACTTATAATATATATATATTAGGGCTGTCACACGATTAAAAAATTTTATCGAGATTAATCGTGATTAAAGAACAAAATTAATCGTGATTAATCTCGATTAAAAATTTTAATCGTGTGACAGCCCTAATATATATGTATTCATCTCAATTAATCGCAAACTAATAATTAAGCAAAATTTGAACAGTTATGCACATTGTTATTGCAAGAACGTGTTTACCAATAAAACATTCATAAAATATGATAAAATTATTAAATCTAAATTCATTGTAGAAAGCACATTATCTGACAAAAGTGAGGATCTTTTCCTGTTTATAACCCTGATACTGAAAACAGGTGCACCAACCATCATGTTTTGATCTAATATAAGGCATCAATAAAGCATCAAAACACAGATATGATTATTTCATAGATCTATTAAGAAAACCCTTTAATACTGTGTTTGTGCAGAAAGAATACTGGGAAATACGTATATTGGGAAATACGTAATATGTTCTAAATTACCATGTAAACATCTATAAATACCTGAAACAGTCAAGTTAGCAGACATTATCTATAAGTAATTGACTGTAGCTATAAAAAAAAGTGTTAATTAAAACAGTCCATGTAAACTTAGTCCATATAAATATCAGATACGAATGTGTTTTTAGAAAACTACAAACATCACAAATATAAATCATGTTTATAACCATGTGATAGAATAACCTGAATAAACTGTAGAGATGAAACATCACACAGAGTTTCACTTCTCACCGGAGGGAAGGAGGCGGAGATATGCGGTTTTGATGGACAGCTCTAGCAGCCAATGGAAATACTCGTTACAGAGCATGCGTGATTTCATTCATCTTTTCATCAACACGTAAAAAAAGTGAAAACCGCTAAAAGTAGTTTATCATCGGACAGTTCATGCGCTTTACATCCTAAATCATCTGAAATACAGTTAATTACCACCGAGACACACATGTACAGTGTATCACAAAAGTGAGTACACCCCTCACATTTCTGCAGATATTTAAGTATATCTTTTCATGGGACAACACTGACAAAATGATACTTTGACACAATGAAAAGTAGTCTGTGTGCAGCTTATATAACAGTGTAAATTTATTCTTCCCTCAAAATAACTCAATATACAGCCATTAATGTCTAAACCACCGGCAACAAAAGTGAGTACACCCCTTAGTGAAAGTTCCTGAAGTGTCAATATTTTGTGTGGCCACCATTATTTCCCAAAACTGCCTTAACTCTCCTGGGCATGGAGTTTACCAGAGCTTCACAGGTTGCCACTGGAATGCTTTTCCACTCCTCCATGACGACATCACGGAGCTGGCGGATATTCGAGACTTTGCGCTCCTCCACCTTCCGCTTGAGGATGCCCCAAAGATGTTCTATTGGGTTTAGGTCTGGAGACATGCTTGGCCAGTCCATCACCTTTACCCTCAGCCTCTTCAATAAAGCAGTGGTCGTCTTAGAGGTGTGTTTGGGGTCATTATCATGCTGGAACACTGCCCTGCGACCCAGTTTCCGGAGGGAGGGGATCATGCTCTGCTTCAGTATTTCACAGTACATATTGGAGTTCATGTGTCCCTCAATGAAATGTAACTCCCCAACACCTGCTGCACCCATGCAGCCCCAGACCATGGCATTCCCACCACCATGCTTGACTGTAGGCATGACACACTTATCTTTGTACTCCTCACCTGATTGCCGCCACACATGCTTGAGACCATCTGAACCAAACAAATTAATCTTGGTCTCATCAGACCATAGGACATGGTTCCAGTAATCCATGTCCTTTGTTGACATGTCTTCAGCAAACTGTTTGCGGGCTTTCTTGTGTAGAGACTTCAGAAGAGGCTTCCTTCTGGGGTGACAGCCATGCAGACCAATTTGATGTAGTGTGCGGCGTATGGTCTGAGCACTGACAGGCTGACCACCCACCTTTTCAATCTCTGCAGCAATGCTGACAGCACTCCTGCGCCTATCTTTCAAAGACAGCAGTTGGATGTGACGCTGAGCACGTGCACTCAGCTTCTTTGGACGACCAACGCGAGGTCTGTTCTGAGCGGACCCTGCTCTTTTAAAACGCTGGATGATCTTGGCCACTGTGCTGCAGCTCAATTTCAGGGTGTTGGCAATCTTCTTGTAGCCTTGGCCATCTTCATGTAGCGCAACAATTCGTCTTTTAAGATCCTCAGAGAGTTCTTTGCCATGAGGTGCCATGTTGGAACTTTCAGTGACCAGTATGAGAGAGTGTGAGAGCTGTACTACTAAATTGAACACACCTGCTCCCTATGCACACCTGAGACCTAGTAACACTAACAAATCACATGACATTTTGGAGGGAAAATGACAAGCAGTGCTCAATTTGGACATTTAGGGGTGTAGTCTCTTAGGGGTGTACTCACTTTTGTTGCCGGTGGTTTAGACATTAATGGCTGTATATTGAGTTATTTTGAGGGAAGAATAAATTTACACTGTTATATAAGCTGCACACAGACTACTTTTCATTGTGTCAAAGTCTCATTTTGTCAGTGTTGTCCCATGAAAAGATATACTTAAATATCTGCAGAAATGTGAGGGGTGTACTCACTTTTGTGATACACTGTATATGCCAAATAAAAATAGTTAGATTAAAAATTTTAATCTTGATTAATTAACGCGATTAACGACAGCCCTAATATATATATATATATATACAGTATATGAGAATTAAACCCAAAACCCACATGATTTCTATATTAATAATTTTATTTAAAATAATAATAAATCATTTAAAATATGTTTTATCATTAATATTTTTGCAGGATGTGATTTGGATATTCCATTAACACCAGCACACATCCACTCAGACACCTTCAGTAAGTCTTTTCAATTTTTATTTTACTTTTGCCTGATTAAGGATGCTACAACATGATCTGTAAATACACAATTTTAAAAATATGAGGGAAAAATGTTGAATGATTCTGTTTTTGTTTCAGCTTTCCTGCATCATCGTAGCCACCCGCCCACCGTGGACTTGACTATGAAGACCATGAGCTAAACTGCACTGACAAGATAGCTGATGAGCTAATCTGCACTTACTGATGCACTTACAAACTTATACTTATAACTAGCTGCTTTTCTAACCAGCTATTGCATTTTATAAATATTCAGCGGGGGTAATATTGATAAAAATGCAAAGCTATTATGCTAGCCCACCATCGCAGAGAACCTGGATCGAATCTCACCGGTGCTATTTGCCAGCCAGGAGTCTATACTGACATGACTGGGTGTATCTCGAGTGGTTAAAGCACTGTGGTGGATTTCTGCTCTGCACCCAACTGTTGTTCCATTAAAACTATTCAAAAATGGTACCAAATTTTTATGAATAACTTACTAAAGTACTTAGACGTACTTAATAAATGTTTCAGACTCTTGGAAAAGCTGATTCTCACAATTTCTCAGCTGCTTGATTTTCCTCTCTGTTTTACTTTTAAACTTGTGTTACACAAGTTTAAAAGTAAAACAGAGAGGAAAATCCAGATAAACACAGATACATGTGGAGCTTTCAGACTGAATTTGATGCTTATTCCACACAAATGCAGATTCATCTCATATTCACACTTTGATGGTGTTTTACTACACTGCTCAAGCCGCTCAAGCAGCAGTCGCACACACGTCGAGTTTAAGGGTACAAATTTCTCAACAAAGGGAGATTTTAAGATTTTAAGTTTAGGGGATGTTGAGTTACTAGGTACCGCTGTACAGACTGGGGGTGTCTAATCTTATCCACAAAAGATCCATAATACCAACCAGACATGAGCTACACCTGATGCAACTGACCACTTGTTGGAAGAATAAAAACATCTTATTGACCGAGAGGAATCAGGTGTAGCTTATACTGGGCTGGGTGATGGGAAAAAAAACACCCTGCAGCAACACCGAGCCAGCATGGAGAACACTATACATCCCCATTCCATATGAAATGATTTTATGATCTTTGGACACCATTTTGTAGAATGACAGACTGGATCAAACTAGCAGGAATTAATTATCATTTCTTTCCTTTATTAACACAGAATAGACAAATAATACAGAATAAAGTAAACCATTTGTTTGTGACATTTATTCACTTTTGGTTAAAGATATTTTGGTAAACATAAAAACATAAAAACAAATGGGAACAAACTAAAGCATTTCTGTGGACAATTTAACATTTTTTAACAATGTACTTAATGTCAAAGATCAAACAGTGATAAAAAATAAAAGATTATAATTAAAAAATACACACGAGTTCAAACATGTCAGACTCATTACAAATAGCTGTAAAGCAGTTTGGCCTGCACAGAGCTCCGACCTCAACCCCACTGAACATCTGATCCCTGTGTGTGACCTTACACTCAACAGGCAGAAATTTATTGGAATACAGCGGCAAGCAGGGAAGGGAGAGGCAACCCCGTATTAATGCCCAAGGTTTTGGAATGCAATGTCCAACAAGCTCATGGTCAGGCGTCAACATGCCTCTGGCTGTTATTGTGTTTTCACACCTTTAGGGCAATAGTGCAAACAGGCAAAACATTTTCAGGGAGAATTTTTCAGTATTCAGCTGAATGTAGTCTGTGCAGGTACAGATGAGGTTTAAGATTTTACATACTCTTGTAGGGGACGTGTGCTTCATGTATTAAATTATTTTTTTGGCAGTTTTGAATGAAATGATCTCTGAAACTTTTTGACTGGATGACAAATTTTCCGTCCCAAAAAATTAATTCACTTTGGTTTTTTGAAAATCAGAGTCAAAAATATACATCCGCACCCAGGTGGCGCAGCAGGATATTCCGCTAGTACACCAGCACCAAGATTCTGAACTCCTCGGTTCGAAACTCGGCTCTGCCACCAATCGGCTGGGCGTCATCTAGCGGGCATGATTGGCGATGCCTGCAGCAGACACTAGTTGGCCACTGTGTCTGCTGGGTGGGATGGGCGGACTATGTGGGTGGGGTCTTCAAACGCTGTGCAGGGACATTTACATTTTCAGCATTTGGCAGACACTTTTAACCAAAGCGACTTACAGTTATGACTGAACACAATTTTTGAGCAGTGGAGGGTTAAGGGCCTTGCTCAGGGGCCCAACAGTGGCAACTTGGCGGTGGTGGGGCTTGAACCGGCAACCTTTAGATTTCAAGTCCAGTACCTTAACCACTGAGCTATCACTGCCCTCAGAATGTGTGCTCGGGGACCCTAATTAGCTGATCGAGGTGCCTGTGCAGAATACATGGGTGAAAAGAAGGGGTCCGCTAAGGACTGTGCACGGGTTGGAGGAGGCGTGAGCAGGAAATATACCCACCTCAAATGTAATCAGTATATACAGTGTATATAGTTGTTTGCTGATCACATACCAGAACGTTGGGACTTTTTTCTTGCATGACAACCTTTAGTGGTGTAAAGATTGCTTGACTGCGGACAGTGTCAATGAAATCAGATGCCTTTAACAGTTGTCTCTTATAAGCATATATAAATGGTTTACTTTATTCAAATAGGTTGAAGGTATGAATTTTCACCACTCATTGTTTCATAGCCGATTCCCTATTGCACTTGTGACTGTAAACTTCCATCACTGTGTAGACCTCCATCACTTGTGTCAGGCCTCTGCCGGACAGTAATAGTCTCTTACAGTGGCATGGACATGTCTCTTTGACCTCCCCTCCCTCAGACACAGTCAATTATGTCTACTAAGCACTCGACCAGGACTGACACAACTAAGACTTTAAATCTGGTCTTTTCAGTGGTGTGTAATAGACCGGCACGTCACCCGAGCACACATTCTGATATTGAAATGTATATAGAGGATGATTAATGCCGTTACCTAACTCAAATCAGACACGCTAAGCCCAACATGGCTGGTAACCAAACAGACACGTACTGTTATGTATTATTATAACTGCTTATAACATCTAAATAAGTTAATCAGTGAAGCTCTATGTATAAATTTCTGAACAATCTGATCTAAATGTAGTTTTGCTGTACAATGATACGTACTTGCAACAAATTGCACTTCTTTAAAGCGGCTCGTACAGTACACACACAGTCTCACACATACACACACTCGGGTCGAGAAGGTCAGTCTGTAGGTACTAGTTCTGGTTCACTTCTAGTCTGGGTTCTGCAGGTCTGAATGTGGCAGATCTGCAGAACGGGCAGCAGCAGCTGAAATGCATTCTGGATGTACGTGGTGCTGTTAGACCCCTGCAGAGACAACACACACTCATGTACACGAGTACAAGTATACACACAAACAAAATCAACAATTAGACAGCCTGGTGCATTTCATCAGCCCGGAAATCATAACGTTTACTCATCTTATACTATGTGGTTTGTAGTATGTGGACACCCCCTTAGTTACTCTTACTCAGTTCTATTGGTAAAAGGTTTACCTCCAGTGTGACGCTGTCCACCAGAGGATTCAGATCTTCTGCTTTTCTCTGACTCTAATAAGCCGGGGAAAGAAAGAATAAAGGAATGTTAGATACACAAATACTCCAAAAACACTTATGCATTTTTACTTTGTACTTCTGATTATAATTTAAGGCAGTAGATGGGACAGTGGTTGCCTAATGGGTAGAGCTTTGGGCTTTTAATTGAAAGGTTGTGGCTTCAAATCAAGCCACTGCCATGCAGCCACTGTTGGGCCCTTGAGCAAGACCCTTAACCCAGTGCTGTGACCCCAGCCCTCAAATAAATGCATTATGTTCTACATTGAGTTGGCCATTTAAGCACCATTACCTTTGTTTTTAGAAACCAGTCTTGATAGGATTTAGCTTTCGTTAAGATGTTCTTAACTTTGTTTTCAATGCTTCACTGTGGGTTTAGTTTAAATGTGGATATGTCACTGTTTCTCATTTTAAGCAGAAGAACTTTGCAATGGACATAACAGCAGTGTTCTTTTCATTTTTGTTCAGGGTATAAGTGTTGTTGGTGCTGCTTTCAGGTCATCCTGCAACTCTTTTTATCATTACTCTAATAGCATGTACAACCCCTGGCAAAAATTATGGAATCACCACTCTTGGAAGATGTTCTTTCAAATGTTTAATTTTGTAGAAAAAAAATTAATCACAGACATGCCACAAAACTATCATTTCTCAACCCTCTGGCATTAAGAAACAATAAAAAAAGAAACAAATATAATAGTTGTGGTCAGTCACAATTGCTTTTTTTTAGATCAAGTAGAGGAAAAAAATATGGAATCACTCAAATCTGAGGAAAAAATTATGGAATCATTAGAAAACACTGCACCATTATTACTTTGTTGCACCACCTCTGGCTTTTATAATGGTTTAAACTCTCTGAGGCATGGAGTTAACTAATGACAAACAGTATTCTTCATCAATCTGCCTTCAACTGTCTCTTGCTGTTGCCAGATCAGCTTTGCAGGTTGGAACCTTGTCATTGACCATTTTCTTCAATTTCCACCAGAGATTTTCAAATGGATTGAGATCCGGACTATTTGCAGGCCATGCCATTGACATTATATGTTTTCTTGAAGGAAAGTTTTCACGTCCTTTGCCCTATGGCAAGATGCATTATCATCTTGA
Organism: Trichomycterus rosablanca; assembly: GCF_030014385.1. Lineage (NCBI taxonomy): Eukaryota > Metazoa > Chordata > Actinopteri > Siluriformes > Trichomycteridae > Trichomycterus > Trichomycterus rosablanca. Next base: position 4,616,356 of record NC_086001.1, on the reverse strand, counting down.
AAAATGAAGTCATCATCACCAAACATCCTTTCAACTGATGGAATAAGAAAAGCGTCCAAAATTTCAATGTGGACTTTGGCATTTATTGAAGACCATCTCCCCTGTGCCTTTACCCGACATGCAGGCCCATATCATCAACAACTGTGGAAATTAACATGTTTTCTTTAGGCAGTTATCTTCATAAATTTCATTGGACAGACACCAAACAAAAGTTCCAGCATCATCACCTTGCCCAATGCAGATTCGCGATTCATCACTGAAGATCACTTTTATCCAGTCACCCACAGTCCACGATTGCTTTTCTTTAGCCTACTTTAACCTTGTTCTTTTCTTTTTAGGTGTTAATGGTGGCTTTTGTTTGGCTTTTCTGTATGTAAATCCCATTTCTTTTAGGTGATTTCTTACAGTTCAGTCACAGACATTGACTCCACTTTCCGGCCACTTGTTTCTCATTTGTTTTGTTGTGCATTTTCTGTTTTCAAGACATATTGCTTTGTTTTCTATCTTGATGCTTTGATGTCTTACTTGGTCTACCAGTATGCTTCCCTTTTACAACCTTCCCATTTTGTTTGTACTTGGTCCAGATTTTAAACACAGCTTACTGGGAACAACCAACATCTTTTGCGACATTCCACAATGATTTATCTTCTTGAAGGAGTTTTATAATCCTCTCATTTGTTTCAACTGACATATCTTGTGTTGGAACCATGATTCATGACAATCTGCTTTGTGCAACAGCTCTCCGAGGTGTAAGCACTCTTTTTAAACTGAAGAATAATTAGCAAATCTAATCTGCTGCAGATGTTTTGTTTTTAAACTGCAAATTACAGTGATTCCATAATTTTTTCCTCAGATTTGAGTGATTCCATATTTTTTTCCTCTACTTGATCTAAAAAAAGCAATTGTGACTGACCACAACTATTATATTTGTTTCTTTTTTTTATTGTTTCTTAATGCCAGAAGGTTGACATTTTGAAAAATGATAGTTTTGTGGCATGTCTGTGATTTATTTTTTTTCTACAAAATTAAACAATTGACAGAACATCTTCCAAGAGTGGTGATTCCATAATTTTTGCCAGGGGTTGTATTATTATTATGAGTATTATGATTTGCTTTTGCAATTATAATGACAGGGATGTTTTAAGTGTTTGCTGCAGCTCTGTAGTAATTTTGTCCCTTTGTCACTTTTTTACTTTCACCATGACTGATGAAGATGATGTATATTAATTAGGGCTGTCAAAGTTAACGCGATAATAACGCATTAACGCGACCTCAATTTAACGCGATTAAAAAAATTAGTGCCATTAACGCAAATTCTAGTTCATGTTGACACTTGACTGGTAGAACAAACGTTTTAATGTCGGACTTGCCACCGTTTTTCATTTGCGGTTTGTTAACATAATGTAACCGATCGTGGTAGTGATGCACTTGCATAATAAAGAAATAAATACACGCTATATTCACAAGTTGTCGGGAGCAGAACACTTTATTACACTTAATTAACTTCTTCTTCTGTACCGAATACCGGAAAGCTGAGTCGAGCACGTTAGTTCATGAACTATGGAAGCCCCAAAGGGTCAAAACACACTCACTTCGTGTAGAAACGTCCATCAAACCATCGTCACGATACAACCACAGACAAGTCTGATACAATAACTACGCCTTATCCCACCTAAAGCACCGCTGATCTACAATGTTTGCTGATGGAGAAATTCTAACCTACAATCTGACATTTACTGCCTAGTATGTGAGTGAATAAAACTCCCTTACAGTTTTCTCTTGTCCCAGCAGTTTTTAACATCAGTACATTTAGCATAAAATGTGTTCACCATTTTAATTGTAACATTTCACTTAAAAATCCTTGTTTTCTATAACATTTACACAGATTTTTTTTAATGCGATTAATCGCGATTAACTATATGAAATTCTGAGATTAATCGCGATTAAAATTTTTAATCGTTTGACAGCCCTAATATTAATATAATATGATTATTAATATAAATTTATAAATTAATATAAATTTATTATAATAACTTATATAAATTAGTATTTTTATTTGCATTAATACCTATATACATTTTATTGTAGTAAATGAATGACCTGTTCATTAACTTTATTAACTTGTTTTACATTAACCTAAACATTTACTTGTTTTTCTTTACTGTTTTTAGCCATCAGCAGCACTCACCCCCACAGTGATGAGGGTCTCGGAGAACCTGTGCGTCAGACAGTCCACCTCCTTACACATAGAGCAGGTTAACCTGAAACATCACAATGACTAAATTAAACCATAGAAAACAGTGTTATTTAAAACTACTTTTAAAATAATATCTTCAAAAACACAACTGGCCACCGTAATGCAGGTCAGCGTTTCCACACACCTGCACAGAATGGTGGCCTGCTGAGATGCTGGTTTCTCCACGTCCTGACCATGTAGAATGAGTTCAGCCACTTTATGGAGCTGCTCTATACTGCGAGCGGTGATCTCGGCCAGACTCCTTATCGAGGACAGATACACACTCTGTACACACAGAGAGAGAAACAGAGGAACCGATTCAGTCACCTGAAGTGAGAGGAATAAATATTCAACCATGTTTACTTTTGTAATTGTATTCACTTCCTGTGCAAATTTATCAGAATTAGGTTTTATTGGCCAAGAAGGAATTTGACTTTGGTTACACGGAGGTCTCATCACACACAACTTAATCTCTCTCTCTCTCTCTCTCTCACTCTCACACACACACACACACACACACACACACACACACACACAGACACACACACAAATTCATACCTGGAGACGGAGCATGTGCAGTTCACATTCTGGGTTATAAGATGCAGTTATTCTTATAAGCAATAAAGAAAATATATAAATAGGAAAGAAGTAGTAAGTATGAAAAGCCAGTATATGGAATTATATAATTATATAATAAACTGGAAATAAAATAAACAACAAAAATGGAAGTAGTTCACTTGTTTCCTCATGCTGTATTTCATTGTCACCTTTTAGTATGTACAGATTTGGACTAAAATCCACTTATTTTGCTTCCAAAAAATTTGCTAAACAAGCTGATCTCAAGATTCTCACCTCGACCTGGTCAGTCTCTCTGTGTTCCACGTTTTCCTCCTCAATGTTTTTCTCTTCTCTCTTTTCTTCTTCTTGTTCTTCTCCAGTTTCCTTTTGTTCTGTAAGTGAAGATTCCAGCTTCTCCTCTTTCTCTTCCACCATTTCTTCTGTTCTCTCAGCAGCAACCGGATTCTCAACCTCCTTCATCCAATCATAGGCTTTCATTCTGGCCTACAATAACGAGCAGCGTGGATACGAGTCTTCAAATATAAGCATGTATAGTCAGGGTCAAAAGTTTACATACACCTGTTTGGGTGTCAGATCTTCATTGATTGAAAGGCAAATATATTTGTCTAAAAATTGTGAATTACTTTCGTTTGTTGTGACTTTTCTAATAACAAATAAATAAATAAAAAAACAATAAAATGTACCAGGTTAAAAAACACCTACAGTAATACAGTAATATCATTCATTGTGTGTTTTACTATAGCTTTATCCTGGTCAGGATCACAGTGGGTCTGATTCTTTGGGTGAAGACAGGAAACACCCCGGAGGGGTCGCTAGTCCATCCAACCAGTCAAGGAATCAAACCCAAGCCCTTCTCCTTTCATTATCAATCAACAGGCAATTTCTTTGGAACTAACTTGACTTCTTTTTATTTTTTTTATTTAAGTTTTCATAAAGAACAACACGAACAAGCAGAACATTAATCCCCACAGAAAATTACAATAAAGCCGACAAAGGAAACAAATGACTAAGTAAAATACAGTTAGCAGAGAAGAAAGAGGGAAAGAACTAACCTGACTTTTTAGTACGGTAGAAACTCGACAGAACTGAGGTCAGGACTGGAAAAGTCATTTTATTAGCTTAATTTAATCAAAACCAGTTCTAGAGTACGTTTTGGGAAATAGTTGTGCTGAAACACCCAACTGCATCTAATAGCTAAAAATATTATATTTTTCATGATTTCATTTACTTGAGTGAGTTTTGACAAAATGAGTTTGAGTTTTTGCTCTTGGCAAAGAAGCCACTGTTCCATGAACACGAGAGAGTTGTTAGTGAGAATCTTGGAGCCTGAAGTTCCTTTGAAATGGCTTCAAGTTACATTACCATAGAAATTCTTAAAATCTTAATCTCATGTCCCCTGCAGGTATAAATAAACTTTTGACGTTAGATGTGAACATTAAATGTTGTGTATAAATACTTTTAGAACCTTGTTGAATTTGTCAGGTGTGGCAGCAACATGCAGCTCGAACAGCAGCTCGGTAAGAACACTGACAAACTCCTCCCCATCCGCATCTAACACACACACACACACACACACACACACACACACACACACACACACCCCAAACAATGCAATAAATTACAAAGCTGTATTTCTAATACACGTGGAATCATTTAAATGAACGACTCACTAGAATTACTAGAATTAGTGAATTCATAATTTGAATTAAAATTAATCACAGAAAATTTCAATTTGGACTGTGGAAGGAAACCGGAGCACCCGGAGGAAACCCACACAGACACAGGGAGAACATGCAAACTCTGCACAGAAAGGACCCAGACCGCCCTGTCTGGGGATCGAACCCAGGACCTTCTTGCTGTGAGGTGACAGTGCTACCCAGTGAGCCACCATGCCACCCCACCCAATAAAATCATAATGACACTCATATATTGGCATGGCAGTGACAGCACAGCTCCTGAGCAAGGTTTTCATTTCTATATCAAAAAACATTAATTACACTCTAAACCTACTTCGACCTGGGGGTTAAATACTTGAACTGAAAATATTGAATTATGGGGTTGATGACAATTCTGATTCACATGACTGACATTACTGACTGTATTCGATTTTTCTTGTACATGATTTGAATCTGGATCCCACAGGTGGGCATTCGGGACTCACAGAGTGGGCTGAAAGAGCGAATGTGGGAATAAAGTTCACCGTTTCCCTCGGTTCCCGTCTCATTTCCTTCCTCCTGCTGATTCTCCTGCTCCCTCGACTCAAAGATCACCTTAATCTCCATCAGCTCTTTCTTTAGAAGCTCCAGCTGCTCGCCCTCAAGTGCAGCAAGAGCCTCCTGAACCTGAGCAAGAAAACAAAGAGTTTGGGAAAAGTGCACAGGACACGGGGAGAACATGCAAACAGCACACAGAAAGGACCTGGAAAGCTCCTGGGAATCAAACCCAGGCCCCTTTTGCTGTTGCACAACAGTGCTACCCACTGCTTCACAGTGCCACCCTACCTGAAGCATCTCGGCCGATCAGCTTTATTTGAACTAAAGGTGGAAATTATGTACATTTATTTATTTATTTATTTATTTAGTCTTTTTTAAACTCACCCGTCCCTCGCTCTCGCTGCTCAGTATCTCCAGAGCCTCCAGGTGAGACAGACCTTGATAATCATCAAACAGGATGCCATAATGAGCTGCGGGTTCACACACTGTCTGACTGCTCAACCTCTCACGTGCTTTCTCTTTAGCTTCCTTTAGCATCTGCACACATAGAAAACAATTAATAATTAATGTCGTTCTCATGTATGCTGATACTATAGGTCCAAAAGACTGCAGGTGTGTGATCATGAGCATGTTGGACTTCCCATTCTGAAACCATAGGATTTACTTCCTCAAGCTTTTGGGGTGTGTCTGTGGGAATTTGTGGTGTTCTGTTGAGTTCTCCACATCAAACCTTGCTTTGTGCACAGGGTCATTTTAGAAATAAACCCACTCCATTTAAAGAATAGAATGGGTGTACACATACTTTTGACCAAATAACCTAAGTAAAAAAACCTATGTCCACCTGTGAGAGCGAGACGGTCCTCTGCATCAGGATTTTGGTTTTCTTAAAGCCTGGGTCACTCTCTGCTAATACCGTCATCGTCTTCTTCCCAATAAACTCCAACGCATCGAGTCCTCCGGTCAGCACAGACTTCCCCTGGAAGGAAGAATAATAAAAAGATATAAATTAATTATTTATTATACAGTGGAGCATTATTATTAGACCTTTGGGATAGAGGAGGCTTGATTGTTGATGAAGAGATGAAGGCTAAATAAATAATGAACAATAAAAAGGCTGAATAGCTGATGACGATGGATAGAGATTTGAGAGATGAAAGGTGGACAGACAATGAAGATATGAAGCCTGAATAGATAATAGTGACTAGGTGGATGATCAAAAGATGAAAGATGATTTTATCAGAGAAATGAAGGCTCAAAAGATGATGGAGATATTAAAGCGATAAAGACATTCATGAAGAGGTGAACGCTGCACAAATTAAGAGGATATAGGATGAAGAGATGGTGGCTGGATAGAGGATGAAGAAATGAAAGGTGTACTGACTGTGTTTTGGACAGCGTTGGAGATAGAGGAGAACACTCCTCTTTGTGTTGGGCTGTCGGACTCTCCCACCAAGTCTTCCTGCTTCTCCTCATGAGGAACTTCAACTTCATCAGCTTCCTCACACGATGATACACTGCGTATCCGCAATGCCACGCCCGCTTTCTCCCGAACTGAGCTTAATCCCTGACCTGGTCGTTAGGACACAATGAGGTCACCTTGAAACTATGGGATCAAACTGGCATCAGCAAAGTTTATTTAAGTGTACTGACTCACGCTGGGTGGAGGTTTAAATGGTGCTGATCCACCGTAAGGGATTATATGGTACAGACTGTGTAACTGTGTAGGGTTGGTTTAACCGCACCCACTCTGGGAATGAAGTGTGAATGGTATTAAAGCACTGAGAGTTTTAGCTCTCCAACCTCACCACCACCACTTTGGATCAGTTCCATCTACCCACCATGCACCATGTACCATTACTATCCCATTGCACTGTGAATAAGTACCAAAACGCCCTTTTACATGCTCCAAGTCTGCTTGGTTTGCTTAGTCATTTCTAAAATAAGGCTTGTTCCTGTTGACTGTCATGCACCAAGACCAAATGCTATGAGGGAGCCGCCCTTTTTTTTCTCTTTCTCAATTACCCAATTGCGTCATGCTTCCTTTCCACTAATGCCGGCCCCGGCTCTGATTAAGGAGAATGAAGGTAACCCACACCCCCTATGCATTTTGTCACCTACACTAGATGAGATCAGCTGCGGACCAGCTCTGTGTACGGAGAGACACAACCTGATCAACGCACTCCTTCCCCGCCCTGTGCAGGCGCCATCAACCAGCCAGCAGAGGTTGTAGTTGCTTCAGTTGTGAGATAGAGACCCTATATGGCATAATGCCCCACCACTATATGAACAACAGGCCAATCGTTGTTCATGTGGCTGCTCAGCCCAGCCAGAAAGCAGAGCTGAGACTTGATACGATGTATTCAAGATCTCAGCTCTGGTGTGCTAGTGTGTGTTTTTACCGCTGCGCCGCCCTCTTCTTTTTTAAGTTGTGTTCTACATAAGGGTTGTTTTTTTTTAATGGGTCACAGAGAAAAATAATAATTGAATAAATGAATTTTAACAGGCACACAAACATGAAATGAACTTGTACCTGGACGCCCCCATGTGGAGGCTTTACGATACATCTTGTAAACCTTCGTGCTTCATTTTGATGCATTGTTTGTTTTGCCTGTTTGTCGTGGTACACATCAGGGACAAAATGTGGGTCTGCATCACTTTTGTGCACAAAGGTTCTCCAGACCCATAGCTGGATAGTTTACATTGCCACCCTGTGGTCAGAAAGTACCAAAGAAACCCTTAAATCGATTTAATGTGAGAAAGAGGACGTGTTTAATTATATTTATGCATAATGTTGTGGATTTTCGATAATGAAAACTCGATGTTCCTCATTAATATTATCTTTTAAACCATTAAAAAGAAAAATTAGGAGCATTATAGTCTGACTCTAGGGCAAGCCGTAGCCTAGTGGTTAACGTTCTGGACTAGTAAACAAAAAGATCACTGGTTCAAGCCCCACCACCGCCAGGTTGCTCCTGTTGGGCCCTTGAGCAAAGCTCTTAACCCTCAGTTGCTCAAACTGTGTACTGTACGTCGCTTTGGATAAATGTGTCTGCTAAATACTGAAAATGTAGAACTTTCTAGAGTGTTTTTGCTAAAAAAAAAACATGGATCTCATAGTTAATATATACCAGCATAGTAATTCTTGGGATTCATCATTTTTAAAGCTCATTTTTAATACTAAAAAAGAGCCACATGTGAATGTTCCCCATTACTGTACATCTGTATATGTATAAATGACAAATAAAGGCATTCTATTCTATTCTATTCTATTCTATTAATAGGGTCAGAGTATCTCGAGGGGCGGGGCGGGGCGGGGGCGGTCCGGGTCCTTTCTGTGTGGAGCTTGCATGTTCTCCCCGTGTCTGCGTGGGTTTCCTCCAAGAGCTCCGGTCTCCAAAAACATGCAGTCAGGTTAATTGGAGACACTGAATTGCCCTGTAGATGAATGGGTGTGTGTATGTGTGTGTGTGTGTCTGCCCTGCGATGGACTGGCGCCCCGTCCAGGGTGTTACTGTGTGCCTTGTGCCCATTGAAAAGCTGAGATAGGCACCAGCACACCCCTGCTACCCTAACTGGATAAGCGGTTAAGACCGTGAGTGTGTGAGTGAGTATCTTGATCACTGTGGTAGGACTCACCCACTGTAGAGGTGGCGGTGGTAAGCAAAGACTTGCCCCAGGAACCCCAACCACCCCAACCTTTAGATGGATTCTTCTCTGAGGGCTGAAAAACACCACACACACACACACACACACACACACACACACACACACACACACACACACACACACACACACACACACACAAATACTTATATATTTATTAAAATATTCATCATGACCATTATCACATTAAACTGTGGGGTCACTCCCTACCTCCTCCTGCCCTTCAGCAATGTCCGGTTCCAAACTCACTGATTCATTGCATTCAATCTCCTGATCACCAGCATTGTTCTGTAGTTGGTCTTGTTGTGCTTCTGAGGGCTCAGTACCTGGTTTATGATCTTCTGCATCCTCATTGTTTAGCTCGGGTTCTGCTGTGCCCGATGCGGGTGAAGGATTGGAATGAGGCTCTTCTATAGTAGCTTCACCTACAGCAGTATGTTCATCCAAAGATGGTTTGAAAGCCTGTAGGTCAGAAGAAGTGGGGAGGACATCTGCTTCTTCTTTGTGTGACATGGTGCTTTATAAATATAGAAATAAACACATTTCATGACTAAATTATAAGGTATATGCCAAGATAGGCTGTAAAAACATACTGGCTTTTAACTAGTACATAGTAGCTTTTAACTAGTAGATATTGCCCATATTCTATTCAAATTGACTAACAGTACTGTGACAGTATATAGTCTAAACAATTCAAGGTTAAGGGCCTTGCTCAAGGGCTCAACAGCAGCAACCTGGCAGTGGTGGGGTTTGAACCAGCAACCTTTTGATTACTAGTCCAGTACTTTAACCACTAAGCTACAACTGCCCATATTATGGGGCCACTGGGGCAGGACATAGCACAGATAAAAATCCCATTCACATCACTCAGTCCAAATAAAGGTAAAATTAAAGTTGTAATACGTTTACTGTTATATTAAGATTCAAACTTTAATTTAAAGCAGCTATATAGTAAGGACACAATCCAAGTTACTGATAGTTTAGTTGCCACAAAGCTAAAGGCATAAAGGCTTTTTTATATCTGTGCAATATTGGGTTTGGGTCATTTTTTACTCATAAGTGTGACATCACTACACTTTTCTGGGTATTCGCACCAATCAACTACTGATCAGCAAGTTGTAGAGGTCTATTTAGCTAACAATGATCATTTACATTGTTTTTATTTTCAGCATTTAGCAGACGCTTTTATTTAAATTGACTTAGACAGTATACAAAGCAATTGAGGGCCCAACAGCAGCAACCTGGCAGCGGTGGGGCTTGAACAAGCAACCTATCAATTACTAGTCCAGTACCTTAACCACAAGGCTACAACTGCCTAAACAATATTGTCCAACCCTATTTATTCTTCGCACAATTGTTAATTTGGTTAACAGTAAGACGTTTATATAAAGGCACAATGGAGCACCAGTGAATGAACACACACACACAGCTTTATTCTAAATTAATGAGTGATGACACACTGCTTTGTTCATGAACACGCACCCTCACATATTCTGAGCTGAGTCATGGCGCCACCTGCTGGTTTGTTTATGTAAACACATAACAGCCCTTTAAAGTGTAATAAAACATGTTTTCAAATGCAGTGAGCAAACAAATAAGAGTGAACTGCAGAACAAGATAAACATAATAGCTTCATAACACAGTGCTTTATGTGTTTGTTAAACAATTCAATATAAATGCAACTTTTAATAATATGTGTTTTTTTGTGTTTTCTTGTGTTTATGTGTTTGTTAAACATTGTTTGTTAAACAATTCAATTTAAATGCAACTTTTAATATGATTTGAGTAATATGAAGATAGTTTAAAATAAAGCTAATAAGAGCATTTCGCAGAGGGTCGATGTGTTAAAATGAGGAGTTTTGAACTCTAGTGAGCAATAATAAACAAACACTGATTCACAACACTGTCCAGAAAACACACAAACGCAGCGCAAACCGCGCAAACCTCAATCTGTCACCCAGCGTTTGTCCAAGAGGCAAAAACCCAAAGTGTTATTAACCGCAAAAGAAAAACGCAAACATGCACAGAGTAGCTGCACTTACCGGTGTGGAGAGCTGTGAGCTCGCGCTGCCCCGTTTCCGCCCAGGCAAAGGCTCGCGCCACGTCGGCAGCCCGGAGCGCTCGCGATGTGGACCGTGACGTCAGGCGAACTCGGGGAACTGTAATAAAAGCGGAAAAATAAAGAAATAAATCAATAAAATTAAACAAATAATAATAAATAAATTAAAAAATAAATTAACTAATCAAGAAAAATGTAAAAAAAAAAAAATATAATATTTTTTTTTAATAAAAGCGGAAAACTTACTACATTTAAGTAACAATAATAATTACTTATATTAAATGACAGAAATATCGTATTTTGAACTGTTATAAAAATTTGCTGTATTATGCATTTTTTTTTTTTTTATTGTATTTATGTCAAGTTTTCATGGACTGGTGTGGAAAAATGTATTTCTATTAAAACAACAAATATTTCATAAAACAACACTTTATGGGTGTCCCTAAAGTCTGGACACATATGAAATATCACTAACTAAAACTAACTCTATGTTTACTAAAATACACACACATACATATTGTACCACAAATAGTGGAAAACACATTAAAGATGTTACTGATTAATATTCTAATGAAATAAAATGTTGTTGAAAAATTTACTGAAAACATGCATTTTGCCAATTGAACAGGCCTACATTGTTCATGATTAAAATTAAATTTGCATCCAGTACAATTTCATTTTTTAAACAGAGTAAAGAACCGCAAAGTTACTGAAGCATGAAGAATTAACACCTTTTTCTTTAATTTCAAAATAATACAAACCTCAATTTTAAAAAAGCTCCCCTTTGCCTTGCAACTCAGTAAAAAATTTGAGACTGGGGCAATTTAACACCAAGGACATTGTAAAACGTTTAAGAAACATAATAAACAGGTGATGCAGTTATACCTGGGAATAAAGACAGGTTTAGTGGACACCTGATGGACAGCTGATGGACACTTATAGACACCTGGTGGACAGCTGATGGACACTTATAGACACCTGATGGACACTTATAGACACCTGATGGACACGTGATGGACACTTAATGGATGGAGACTTATATACACCTGATGTACACTTGATTGACACCTGATGGACACCTGATGAACACTTGATGGACACCTGATGGACACTTGATTGACACCTGATGGACACCTGATGGACACCTGATGAACACTTGATGGACACCTGATGGACACTTGATGGACACTTGATAGACACTTGATGGACACTTGATAGACACTTGATGGACACCTGATGGACACCTGATGAACACTTGATGGACACCTGATGGACACTTGATTGACACCTGATGGACACCTGATGGACACCTGATGAACACTTGATAGACACTTGATAGACACTTGATGGACACCTGATGGACACCTGATGGACACCTGATGAACACTTGATGGACACCTGATGGACACTTGATGGACACTTGATAGACACTTGATGGACACTTGATAGACACTTGATTGACACCTGATGGACACCTGATGAACACTTGATGGACACCTGATGGACACTTGATTGACACCTGATGGACACCTGATGGACACCTGATGAACACTTGATAGACACTTGATAGACACTTGATGGACACCTGATGGACACTTGATGGACACATTGTAAAACGCTTAAGAAACATAATAAACAGATGATGCAGTTATACTTGGGAATAAAGAAGATTGTAGGAAAGGTTTAGCGGACACCTGATGGACAGCTGATGGACACTTGATGGACATGTGATATAGTCTCTAATGCAGTTAAGTTGAAAACAGGCAGTATAAATGTAAAGGAAAACGGATTTTCTTTCCCAATAGTTTTCTTTTCATTTTAATAGTCATAAAACACCAAATTCACCATTTTGATTCAGATGTTTTAAAATAATAAACCATAATTGTGTGAAATGTAAAGCTGAGATTTACTTCCCACCTTCCAAAAGCTTATTAGAAACTGTAGAGCAATTACAAAAAGATTGATGTTTTTATCTTTAATCTCTAATAAAAAGTAGGGGACATCCCTTTAACGCCCCAGGTTGTGTTTTCTTAAACTGCGAATCTGTAGTTTGTAGTAAATAAACCATGAAGCTCAGCAGTGGTTAAAGTTGTTTACTATACTTAAATACTACTTAGTATGGAAGTATGAAGCGTTAACTGCGTTACGCATGGGACCGCTCTACCTGAGCATACTACTTAGTACGAAAGTGTGAATACTACATTGAGCACGGTGTTTTGCTAACGCTAATGCTAAACGTAACAGTTTTAAACGAAACAATACGTAAATGTTCACGTTATTTAACTACAAATAAACTACAAACATATAATACCTGTTGCTTTACTGTCGTAGTAAAAACTTAAGGGCTATAGCGAATAGGCTCGTTGGTCTAGGGGTATGATTCTCGCTTAGGGTGCGAGAGGTCCCGGGTTCAAATCCCGGACGAGCCCAGTAGTTTTGTTCAATAAAACACATTATAAAATCATCATTAAAACTTTACATCTACAGTTTACACTGATCTATTTAGTCATATGCTTAAATTATGATTTAAAATACATTTTAACTAAAAGCACGTTCACTGTGTAATTATGTGTTTTAAACCATTAAACCATCTGATTCTCTGGTTATGGTTTCAGTTTGTTCAGGGTCACTCAGAAACACTGGACACAGGTCCTGGGTTCGATTTCCAAGTAAGACTTTATTCCAACAGAGGCCTTTGCAATGGGAAACTGGAGACTGTGAATCCAAATTTTTTGGGGTTTAAACTTCACTAGCAAGTACCAAGTGTTGACGACTGTACGTGCAATGAAAATGACACTGAAAACACATTTATGCCCCCCAAAAAATCTTCATGTCTAAAATGCACAGATAAAAATTTTATTAAGTGATACAATTCATAGGTAAAAATATACAATAGTAGTCTGTACAGTATATAACTTTTCACAGCTTGAAACATTATATGATTCATTTTGAAAAGCAAAACACATATAAAAGACACAAACCAGAAATAAAAGAAATAAAGATTCACATCTTCATAGAAATGCATATTCATTAAGTCTAAAAATATTGGATTACATTACTGTATGTAAATTACAGTGTGTACCTGCAGGAATCTGTGGGACAGGGGTGTGTTTGTAGAAAACGTCTCAGATTTATTTTTTTCTTATTCTTTTTTTCTCCTATTTGAGTTAATGAACACTGATATTGTCCAAATAACGACATACTTTTTGCAAATGGAGCAGTTATGTAATTGTGTGCTGGAAAATCAGCTACTAACTAGTTAGTCAGATCAATAAATAAATATCAATCAACATTATCTCAATAGCATAGCTTTTCATTGTTCATTTTGACCAGACCTGATGTCTAGTCCTGGACTAAATGTATTAATCAGGGGTTGTTTTACCATTGAGATTTTTAGTCTAGAATTGAAACTGATCTTAGACTAAAAACTGACCCAACTTGTTAAATTTTAGTAATATCACTGACAAGAAATTCTAGTATTTAAACTTTAAACTGATTTAAGTATTGATGACTGTTCAGAAAAATAGAAGGCAAACATTCAGGGTTTGGAGATATAGTTACTTAACTGGACACACATGGACACACATTTTAGCATGTCAGACCTTTTAAAAATTGAGGACATTTCAAAAAGAACACATCTTTGCTTTTTTTATCATAACTGTCTCCAATCAATATTGATAAATATCTAGCAATTAGGGTTTTTTAAATGGCTGATTTTGTATGTCTGATTGCTACCTAGATATAAATTCTAACATTGGAATGTTTCTTAAAAGATCCACGATTAAGCACTGATAGAAAAAACAACCTAGAGATAGAGCTAAGGGAAGCACATTTGCTGATTGATTATTATTTTATATGCTATAATAAGTTGTACTTAAACCAAATCTAGCTGATTATCAAATATTTATGACATTTGACTTTTTAGCAACAATTAATCGAAGAATCTCAACTGACCTTCAATACAAATACAAGAGTCAATCATCTAGATCTAGGGTGGGGGGTGATTTATATGCACTTAATAATTTCCTCTTATAACATATAGTTGGCTGTTTAAAGTGCACAATTTTTAAAACTAGAAAACTTTATTTAAAAAAAACCTCACCATAAAAAAAACACACTTTGTGTGACACAAAAACATAATAACATTTCCCATAACCAAGTAACTTTTATTACTGTGATAATGCCCCTTTCAAATAGTTCACATTTAGCTGTAAAAATAATCAGTCTTTAATAAAATTCAGACTGATTCCATGTACAACAGTCTTCAATGTGCAGTGTGAGCATGAGCTAATGTTCCACTCAAATCCTATCAATCCTGTACTATTCTACACGCTATGTCATAGCAGCTATCTGTGTGAGCAGCTGTTCATGGTATTCTGATATTATCTACGTGCACAAAATTAGAATTAAAGTTCTGGCACTTACCAAGATACAAAAATATAATATCAACCCATGACCACCTGACACCCATCTTAATACATAAATATCTTTACACGTAGCATTACATTTGCATGCGCTCTTTCCATCTGACCTGCATTAAACATCAGAGGTGCATCGGTGTGATTCAGTACACAGTACTTACATATTTACTCAAAAATTCACCAGATATGGACATGCTGGATGCGGGTGCTGATGATGTTAGTTAGCTATGCTTATTTATCTTTTTTAAACCAGACATTAAGTTGCATTATATCATTTAAAAATACATAATGTTTGGTAAAGCTAGCTGGTGTTAGCTTGATATAAAAAGAGGTAATTCTACATGGCATTAAGTAGGTCTGCAAATTGATGTTTACATATGAGTTGTTTTATGGGTCCATATATTGAAAAGCTGCTTTGAGTTTCCATAGATGAGCATCACTGCTGCACTTACTTTTTTTTTTTTTACACATTTACTATTAACGTGAGCTAGCATAACATGATGTCCTTAGGAGAATTTTTAAGTAATGTGTGTACTATATATCAATATTATATATATTAGATGATTTTATTCATCATATATACATATACAGACGTACAGTACAATACTTTCTTCACGTATCCCAGCTTGTTTGGAAGCTGGGGTCAAAGCAGGGTCAGCCACTGTATGGCACCCCGGGAGCTGAGAGGGTTAAGGGCCTTGCTCAAGGGCCCAACAGTGGATGCATGGGATTCGAACTCTCAACCTTTCAGTTGATAGCCCAAAGCATTACCCATTAGGCTACAACTTTCCCCATATATATATACTGTATTGTTATATAGGTAGCTAAAAGCTATATAGCATCAAGCTGTATATTTTGCTGTATATAGCACTTTATATACCACATAACAAAATATGGTATTAATTTAAGGGCTATTTTTATAGACACCAAACCTACGAAGAGATTTCTATTATGTTATAAATAATTGGTCTGATTGTTATTGGACTGTAAATGTTATGTTAGCACCACATTAGCAGTAATGTTTGTGCTGTAAATGCTGGAATCAAACCCCTACCTTATAAACCCTGATAAATGAGACATTTATTTTAAAAAATGATCCCATATACCTCAGTTGGCGAAGAGCAAAAATAACGGTTTCTAATATTCCGTAAAATATGGTAATGCTATCAAAAAGGTTAAGCGCTGCAAATATAAGTGCTTATTAAAATACAAATATGCTGTTACAGTAACCCAACCATAATATAAAAGATCAAATAAACGGATTAAAATCCAGTCCTGATTATATGGAATACATCATTACACATGTGACACGAGTCGATTACAAAATGAAAGACTTTTCCTGGCTAATATTAATAATAAAATTCACATTATTCAGGATTGACCCCGGGCGGGCGCGTGTAGAGTGTGAAACCCTTTGACCAGCAGAGGGCACAACTGAATCGATCACAGAGGTCATTTTAAAGGTGATTTTTTTATACGGGTGTGTTTGAAGAGAACAAAAAACATGAAGAAAGTGAACAAAACTTCCTTTAGCTCCTCCATGTCGAACGGCTCATGGTAGGTCAGTCCGTGGTCCTTAAAGTGTATCCTACCCCCTGTGGATAGTGCAGTATGTGTTATTAAAGGTGCACTAGCTGAATTTGCATTGCAGTGTAGCGTTACATGTGGCGCTTCTTGTGCAGCGCTAGGTGATCTGAGCGGGAGAAACTGCGGTCGCAATCCGGGCAGCGAAACGGTTTCATGCCGGTGTGTTTGCGGTAGTGACGTGTCAGCTCGTCCGAACGTGCAAACTTCCATGTGCAGCCTGACCAATCACACTTGTATGGCTTCTCTCCTGCAAACACATTAAAGAAAAACAATACATTCAATTTAGTCTTTACATTCATGCTTATGTAGCTAGTTTTTGTGGCTAGGTTTGCAGCAGCTAATTTGCTAGCCACTTGCTAGTTAACTAGCTATCTAGTAAAATAGCTTCCATCATGGCGACATCTTATCAGTCACACTTGTGATTTTATTTGTAATAACGTTTGATATTGTCATTAGAGGTTGCTAAATCACCCAGTTAGCTTGCTAGATAGCAAACTTACTTGTTTGTCTTGTAGCCGGATACTTAATCTAATATTTTAAGCTTACAAAAGTAAGAGAATTGCTCGCCTTATTTTGTTTGCTGCTTATTTGCTAGCCACTTTCTAGTTAGCTAGCTATCTAAAAAATTGCTTCCATCATAGCCACACTTTTTATTTTATTTGTTATAACATTTGATAGTCATCGTATGTTGCTAGATCAAACCGTTGCCTTGCTAGTTAAACTTAGCTGGCTTACTTACTTGTCTTATAGCTAGATACTTATTCTCATTATTTGCTAGCCAACTGCTTCTAAGCTAGCTATCTAATAAAATCAATTCCACTATCTGATATCAGACAATAAGTAAAGCTCTTGATCTGTGTCTGAAAGATTTCTCGCATTGTTCTGCTGTCACATGGCTCCCTAAAAAAGTACATGAATAAACAGGTGTACAGATGTTCCTAATAAAGTGAACAGTAAGTGTTTGTACAGATGTTTTTGTGTGTTTACCTGTGTGTGTGCGTCTGTGGGCTTTCAGGTGTGAGCTCTTAGTGTACACTTTGTTGCAGCCTGCAAAGTCACAGCAATGGATGCGGCGCTTCTTCACAGTGTCCGGAGACTCCACCTTAGGGGCATGGACGATCACTGACTGTGTCTTTGGTCTGACAAAAAAACAACACAAATAAAGAAAAGATGAGATCAGTGTAAGTAATACACATCTGTGTACAGCCACTAGTAGATTATGCTATTTTACACACATGACCTTGCTAATAGACACATCAAATATAGCACTGTAGTAAAATGCCTCATTTACAACACGTTTTTGCCCTGACCAACTGTTTTTATTATGAAGTTGTAGCCTAGCGGTTAAGGTACTAAACTAGTAATCGAAAGGTTGCTGGTTCAAGCCCCACCACTGCCAGGTTGCCACTGTTGGGCCCTTGAGCAAAACCCTTAACCCTCAATTGCTTAGACGATATACAGTCAGAGTACTGTTTTATTAAACCGTCTGCTAAATGCTGAAAATGTAAATGTAAATAGGGACAAACTGTAGCAAAACCAACGTACAAGTTATAAAGAGATCCTGACAACAGAACAGGACGTGGTCAATCATAAATCCTCAAATTCTGGAACACTGGGAAGGGGCGATAATTCATTGCCGATAAAAAAAGCTGTATACTGTATACTCAGATGCACTTTGCCACTGGAGCCACTAGATGGCGCTGCAGCCTATGTGACAGATTCATAACTGGGGACCTACTAAATCCACCGGAAAATGTGCTTAATTTTACGGACCTCGTTTTTTAAAAATCACAGATTTCATGGATATTTAAATAAATGTGCCACATTTTACGGCAGTCATTAAAAAATACCCATAAATTAAATTATAGAATCAATGGAAACTACAATACACAGCACAGCTACACCACAGACACACACACCATCCTCTGCGTCCACAAAACTGGTTCGTGAGTTTTCCAAACTCACGTTACCCGGGTCGTGTTTTTAGCTGCTTTACACTTCGACATCTTGGACATATTGTCTAACCGATTGCTAATGTAACCGAGTGTCTTTGAGTTTGCTGAGTTTATAAAGTAAGAAATAAACTGTACACAAACTATCCCAGCACAGACTACAGAAATGATCACGTGTGTAGAGAAGCTCACTTTTACATTGATTATGGAATCCACAAAGGGACAAAATGCACTCAGTACGTAAATACACATATCAGCACACTCCAGTATGTCCAGAACTCAGCAGCTAGACTTCTTACTCACACTAAACCCTGGGAACACATAACCCCCATACTGCAAAATCTTCACAGGCTCCCTGTTCAATACCGAGTACAATACAAAATTCTACTCTTGGTTTATGAATCTCTCTGAATCACTCCATACTGTCCTGCACGTTCACTCCGGTCTGCTGATGCCCATTTACTGTCTGTTCCATTAACCAGACTTCGCTCATTTGGTGAACGAGCTTTTAGTGTGGCAGGTCCTAAATTATGGAACTCTTTGCCACTTTCCCTGCGCATAAGCTCATCACTATCTGTTTTTAAGAAGCACTTGAAAACGTATCTTTTTAGGACTGCGTTCCATAGTTTATAGTTTTTATCTTAACCCCGGTGCTCTTTTTATTCCTGGTCTCTTAATCTTTTTTTTTTTCTATTTTATTTTAAAGTTCTTATTTTATTTTATTTCCTTTTATACTTGATTCTCTGGCCTGTTGTGCTGTTCTGTGTTCCCTGTATTAATCTGTTATAATGTACCTTATTGGCTGTCATTTGTTTTGTTTTTGATCATATTTGTATTGTACAGTGTCCTTGGGTGACCTGAAAGGCGCTTATAAATAAAATTCTATTATTATTATTATTATTACTGCACAGTAACTTAATTGCCGTATGATTGCTAGGGCCGCCGCATAGTTCATACGCTACGTGAATGAAAAATGTTATATCGCTAAACACAAACCTTAAATTTGGACTTTTAGAGCAAATATTTCACAGGAAATGGCTCATTTCATGGCCCATAATGCAATGTTCACGGCTGTGAATTGAGTAGGACCTTAGTCATGACGCAACACTCCTTGACTGCACCTGATCATGACACAACACTTTATAGCAATTTAACATTTACCTCTCTGGTTATAAGTATTGCACTGATGTTGAACATAAGTTTTATAACATTAGATCTAAATCATCGTGTCACTGAGTAGAATGTATTTTCAGGGCTGTTTTGGTGGAGTGAAACACATCCGTGAGACCTGAACATGTTCACACAGTTCCCACCCTGCCCTCTGAACCTAGTCTGTAATTAAACACTTCCTGTACATCTCTTTGTCAATTCCCTGGACTGTTTCCATCATTTCTTCCCTCTTCACTAGTTTAACACTCTCAGATCTCTTCCTAAAACTGGACGTATTTTTGTGATGCCGCGCCCTGTGGAAAAACAGCACCCGGCCTTCCTGCTTCTCCCTTTTTTACCACGCCGTTTTTTCTTTCCATTAGAGTCGAAGCGCCTGTCTGATGATATCACACTCCCGAATAGACACAGGTCACTGCACTCACACAATATACACCCAAAAATGCAAACACACACCAACTGATACCAATGCAACACACACAAACACACGGCTTGAACGAGAACGCTCGAGACATACTGTCTCCAGAGTGCATGCTGGGAGATTTTATCAGTACAGCGGCAGGAAACTGCGGCCGACCTACACGGCAAAACACACAAACACTAATGCAACCAGGAATACACACCATTACACACACACACACACACACACACACACACATAAACACTAATACAGTTGTGAACACACACACAATACCAAACCAAACCAAACCACACAACACAAACACACCCACCTGAGATACCACAGTACACAAATACACACCAAAACAAACACAGATACATGAACACACACACACACACACACACACACACACACACACATACAGTACACTTATGGACACAGACCATTACCACATAAATCAAACAACTGACACTAAGACACAAATACACACACCAATACACACACAAGTAAACAACTAAACCTACTGTAGAAGTAAGAGTGATGAAGTAAAAACTATTATCTGATAAATAAAACCTTGATTAAAAAAACCCTCGAAATAAATGCTAAAGAACCTCAACAACTCAAACTCTACTGAGTTTCAAATAAAAAAGAAATTAGAAAAAATGAAACCACACCACTTGTTGGCACTAATTGGCACAGTGGCTAAGTGGGTAGCACTGTCGCCTCCAGCAAGAAGGTCCCGGGTTCGAGTTTGTATGTGTGGAGTTTGCATGTTCTCCCTGTGTCTGTGTGGGTTTCCTCCGGGTGCTCCGGTTTCCTCCCACAGTCCAAAAACATGCAGCCAGGCTAATTGAAGACAAATTAACTAATTGAAATTGTCCTATAGGTACCTAGCTGCTTGGATGCATTGTAGTGCTGGTCCCAAGCCAGGATAAATAGGGAGGTTTGTGTCAGGAAGGGCGTAAAAATTGTGCCAAATGATTAATGTGGATCACAATCCGCCAGCAACCCCTAACGGTAGCAGCCGAGGAAATAGAAACATTTATTTTATATGAATTAATGTGTATTCTTGAATTCTTTTTTTTATACAGGATTATTAATTTCCTTTCCTGAATTTCATGAATTTAATGAATAAGAGATATTTTTACATTCTGAACTACTAAAAAGGAAATAAGCACATCTGTGAGTTATTTTAATTAAAGCAGATAATCAGATGACTGAGCTGAAGTTAAAGTTACAACATTATTTACGAACGACTATAACAAACCAAAGACTGAGACATTCTACAATTCATGTACATTTTTTAAAAACAGGGGAAAAAAACAGGAGCATTTTTATTAGCGGTCTCAGGTGTTTTAGTCCACACCCTAGCTGTAAAACCTGCTGCACTCAGAGGATGAAAAAGTGTCAAATAATCCAGTTATTCAGTATTACAAAGATAAAAATTTCATTATTATGAGTTACATGAGCGTAGGATCTAAATCCCAGCCCATCCACACACACCTTCTATATACAATAAAGCTAACTGTCTGAACAAAGTGCATGTTTACGTATGTGTGTGTGTGTGTGTGTGTGTGTGTGTGTTAGTGCTGATAATAACAGAGTATTGTGTGAAGAAGTTGTTTATGAGCAGGTGTACAGAGCTGAACACTTTGCATACGGTGAGAATGCAGCTAAATACCTCACAGAACAAGTCCTGACACACACACACACTTTCATCTGCATTCATTTTTATTCAGGCCACAAAGCAGAGAAGTAGGTGAATTATTTTCGTTACACCCAGTCTGGAAGCATTTACACTCATTAAGGTTCCTCACTCATTTACTTTCATTTCTCTCATTCCAGCTGCCTGTATTTAATCACCTGTGTGCAGCTAAATGTTTCTCTCACATTCTGATCACACGTTTACTCACTCGTTATAAGACTGCTTGGGCGGCGACTGAATTTCCGGGCTGTATGTGTTCGGAGCGTGCTCAGTGTGAGACTCTGATTTGATTGGCTGGTGGTCCTGGGAATACGCTGATGATACAAAAGACAAAAAGAGAGAAAAAAGCAAATAAATACACATTTAAACAAACACCCTGTAGCTCCTTTAGTAACGTTTACTGGATCTGTGGTTAGAAGAAGAAGTAGTGAGAGATTCTACCTGTTTTTAGGCTGCTGATGGCACTCGACTGCTCCTCAGTTGTAGAGGAGAAAAGACAGGGCAGAATCTGAGGCGAGTACAGCAGGGGCACCGAGTTCAGGATCACACTGGGCACCACAGAAATGATGCTCGGATATGGAGCAGTGACCAACGGAGCCATAAACTAAAACAAAAATACAGTTAATACTTGAGCGCTGAGAAAAGATCTTAACCCTGTTATAACAACTGTGTAACACTAGTGTAACACAGTGTAGGTCGGCTGTATTAATTATTACTTGAGATACGCTTTAGCTAGTTTAGCATGCTGCAGCTCATACTCCTACCACGATAAAAAAATTAGACCATACTTTAGACCAATGGTCCCCAACCGGTACCGGTCCGTGGGTCATTTATTATCGGGCTGGACAGAGAGAATAAATAATTAGAGATTGCTACAAGAGCAATTAAATTTTCAAATCTCTTCAGGTGTTATTGTCTCCAATCACCACTAGGTGGAAGCAGCGTCTCTGGCATAAAAAAAAAGCCCAGGATTCACACAGATTTTCCATTCTATAGTTACTCTATATTACATCCTCCCGCCCTCGCCGGTCCATGAAATTATATCTTATATGAAACCGGTCCGTGCTGCAAAAAAGGTTGGGGAGCGCTGCTTTAAACCATTAGACCTCAGTTCACTACATAATCCTGGTAATGTGCGGTAAAGGTCAAATTTTTTTTATATGATAGCTTGCTGATCTACTGACACAGTATAGCCCAAAATTTACCATCTTCATAGACAGACAGACAGACAGACAGACAGACACTGTAGATAATTCAATGCACTTCAACGGCCTTCCCAGTAACCAGCAGATCAAATCTATTGGATCACTTACTAAATATGCATAAATAATTTGAATAATACTCTACATACAGGCCTGACAAAGGTGGAAACGATATACTCACTGCAGGGAAGGGCAGAGTCATGGAGGTAGACTGGGGCACTGAGGTGGATTCACAGCGATCATACGAGGAAGGAGGCGTGGCTCTGGAGGAGGACGAGGAGGAGGACGGCGAGCAGGATGACGGTGGAGGGAGAGGAGAGGGCTTTTGTCTGAGCGACAGGTCCACCGGTTCCAGCTGCATGTGTGAGGGGGCGTCTGAGCCACGGGGAGGAGTGTAGAGTTGATCACACAGGGTGTTGTGATAGGGTGGGTAGTGAGGAGCGTAGGGGTACTGAGAGGGGTACTGACCCACGGAGAACATGCTGCTGAGCTGTTCAGCCTGAGGATTTATAAACGAGGAGTAACCCTAAAAGCAGAGAGAAAAACCCAGTAAGTATCACTGATGGACTGAGGCTGTAATGTATCAGGAGGTGGAGAAACTACTTATGTGACTTTACCTGAGTAAATTAGAGTCTTCAGAGCTAACTTCCAGAACACCCCCATGCTAAAAGTGCTAAGCTAATGCGTACCTCTTTTTTCCCACCATTAACGAAACTAAGACATGTTTGGTGTCTCATGTTTTTTTATTTTACCTTGGAAAGTCCAGCTAAAATTCATCCTTCCTAAATAGACAACATGATCTTATGACATATTATCTATGACATGTTATTTATTTAGGAAAAATACATTTTAGCTGGACGGGAAAAATAAAAAAAGTTAACATGAGACACCAAGTGGCTTTGTCACAGAGACTTCCTTAAACTGTTACAACAACTGTGAGCGCAATTAATCGATTTTATCCACCTGTTTGGGTGTGGCAAACACACCAGAACTAAAAAATCAAGAGGGGTAGCTGCTCAGGTGGCGCAGCGGTAAAACACGCTATTTCAAACTCGTAGGTTCGAAACTCAGCTCTGCAATCTGGCCGGGCTTGACGGCTACATGAACAACGATTGGCTGTTGTTCATACAGGGTGGGAAGCCGGATAGGGACCTCATAACTGATGCAATTATGACCTCTGATTGATGCCGTCTGCATAGAGTCGAGGGATAATGTGATCAAGGTGTGGCTCTCCGTACACAAAGCTGATCCGCAAATGAACTCGCCCCGTGCAGGTGAAAAGATGCAGTCGGCTACTGCACACATGTCGGAGGGGGTGTGTGTCAGTCTCGCTCTCCTCAATCAGAGTGGAGATCAGCATCAGTAGAGAGAAAGCGTAATGCAATCAGGTAATTGGATACGACTAGATTGGGAGGAAAATTGGGGAAAATGCAAAAAAAAAAAATTAAAAATCAAGACCAGTGTCCAGTTACTGTCCATCTAGTGTATTTATTGCAATATGGATGTGCAATGTTGTATTGGCTAACTGTGCTTAATACCAGGCTTGTTCTACTGCCCTTGTTTTTCTTTGGCGTGCAGTTGGCTGATGGCCAGACCACTAATACGTTTGTTTTTCGTAGCGGAAATGGAGAGACTGTTTTCTCGGGTGAGCAGGGCCTGCTGAGCCAGTCCGGCAACAGGAAGACAAGAGTCACCAGGACACCAAACCTCATCCACACGCATGTATTAATTATTACTGCACCAGAAAACTAACAAAGTGAGCAAACACAGCGATGACTGATGAGTACAATGAACTGAAGTACACGCAGATCCCGTCAAGCAGGTCAGCTGAGGTCCTAACG